>NW_024543091.1:24992500-25592500 GCF_018167655.1 Microtus oregoni | reverse complement strand
GATGGATGGGGAGAAATTCTTTCATAAATGGCTTCCTGTGCTATTTATCCCTGTTAGGCATAGGAACCACCTCTGGCCATGTCCCACCTCGGGGGCAGGGAGTTCAGAAGAGACTGTGTGCACTTGAAGTTGGTGGTTTCATCTTTCTAGATTATATTCTGGAACCTGGGACTCCTGAATTCCTGATCCAGTGGTTCTACTAGTTCTAGGGCTTAAACTAGTCTTCTTTTGGGATTCAACTCCTACCTGGCCATGGTCCCCACCTCATAGCCCTCAGGGCTTGCTTATTGGAGGTTAGGGGAGGGTGGAGGACTGGGAGCTGGAGCAGCACACTGTGGCATGGAGCTCATATGCCTGGGCTTAAGGACCTTTGTGTGTGAGCCTGCTCTAGGTCCTGCATTAGGGCTCTCTAGTCTTGTCACTGTGGAGAGAAGCATGACAAAGGCAGCTTTGTGTTAACCTATAGGTACTGGTTACTTAGTATTTTGATTCATTTATTAAAACAGATTCAATATTCTAGCCTAAATTTGATTTTCCCCATGTTTCTTTCTCTCTTATTTTATTTTTCTTTTGGGACAGGCCTTGTTGGCTCACTCTCCCACTACACTAAGTGGGCAGGCCAGCTAGCTCAGGGTTCAGGGTTTTTCATGTCCATGCACCTAGTTCACACTCAACTCTTTATGTGGATGCAGGGATCGAACTCAGGCCCTGATGCTTGTGTGGCAAGAATCTGCTGATTGAGTGACCTCCCCAGATCTTTTTTATTTTATTTTTTTCTTTTTGAGCCAGAGTCTTGCTACGCAGCCCAATCTGGCCTCAAACTCTCATTGCATTCAGCCTCTTTGGTGCAGCGATCAGAAACATGGCTCTGGATTTGGATCCTCCACAAGACGAGGTTTAGAAGATCTCTGACTCACTCAAACCCTTGGTCTTCATGGGTGTGGGCCTCAGAGAACCTGCAGCTGTGTGGGGAAGTGGGTGCGGCAGATGGTCTCCCAAGGCCAAGGCAGACTATTAAGCAGAAAGTCTGAAGGGGCAAGGATGATGAAGCAGTTTCTCTGGGAAAGGAGTCGAGGTTTCACAAGGGGAAATGAGGCCTGGAAAATGCTAAGCATTGCGCACTGAGGAGTTTTGATAGGGAAATGCCGTTTCCCCTGACTTGAAGCACTGTGTCCTTGCGGCCAGCCTTTGCAGTCGGCTTTCCATTTTTGCATGCCAGGGGATACCACACTCCAGCCTGTCTTTATATAATACCTTGTTTACACTCTCCTTAGATTTTGACTAAGCTGCTGTGTGCAACACACACACATACAGATACATAGTCATATACACATATACACACACACATACATACACATATACACACACACAACACACACACGTGCAATTGCACACACACACACCTGCTTCCACTCTAACTTCAGTCTGGTGACAAGCCCAGATGACAGAGAAATCGGCTCCCTGCCTTTAAGCCATTAGGAAGAAAATGAGAGCCAGACTACATCCTGGCACAGCTTTGAAATAAGATGCAAGGCTGGACCAGCCACTTGCCTGCTGTGGTCACCCCCTGATCGCCCTGGGGAAAGTAGTCATGCTATAGAATCCGCCCTGATCAAAACCCCCACAAACCCAAGCTGAAACCAGAACTCTGTGTGCTATTAAAAGTGTTTAATAACTCCCCACAGCTCCTCCCTCGATAAAGCCCCTGCCTGCCCGGGCCCCTTGTTTCTCTTTCCTTCACCCCGTCTCCAGTGGAGAATGGGGAAGGGGGGATGGATTTGATTTCCCTCACCCTGTTCACAATCATAACCTCCACGTCAGTAATTTCCATGTTCCGCAAAGACCCTTACAGTATAACAAACACCCTCATTACTGTGTTTACCGCCCCTTAATGTAGTTTTAAACACGCGGCTTCCGATTCAGTCGCCCAGCAACGTAGCAACACGGCCAATCGGTGGCTGGCGAAACTTCCTGTGAGAAAAACCGGTCTCCGGCCTGCCTGGATCCGGAGATGTCAATCTTATCTGGCAAGCTGAGTAATTTGAAATTTAATCATCTTTCTCCCAAGCGAGAACATCTTGCCGATAGAACAAAGAGTGAGTCCAGAAACCAAGCTCTAAATTTGGGGGTGATGGTGGAAGGAGGTGGGGCCTCAGACTTGGGGACCTATGACAACCTCCTTGGGGACCTTTGAGGATCTTATCCAGGTACTGGGTGGCTTTTGGCAAATTTCTGCTGTCATCCACCACGAGGCTGAGTGAGAAGAGCTGGCTGGGATAGGTGGGCCAGGACAGAGGTGGACAGGCCCATGGCTGGTATCTCCTCCAAGTGCTTTCCTCGCCAGCCACCTTTCTTGTGCTCAGAATGTCACGGGATTCCTTTTTCCTCCCTTGTTAAAAGACAATTGCATCAAAGCAATGGTACTGCGTGTTAGGATCAGCCAGCAGGACCCACGGTCACTACTTGGCATCTCGCTCCCTCAGATGGCCATTAAAGATCTTGTGACCGCAGCTTCAGGCAGCAGAAGACTGTGCGTGCGTGTGTGTGTGCACGAGCGCGTGTGTGTGTATGTGTGTGCGTGTGTGTGTGCGTGTGCGTGTGTGTGCATGCGTGTGTGTGCGTGTGTGTGCGTGTGTGTGTGCGTGTGTGTGCATGCGTGCGTGTGTGTGTTGTCATGCTGTGGAACAACCACATTGCCTTTGAGCCATCTTCCCAGCCTGCTGTTTCTTATTTTGACTAAGTTGTCCAACTCGGTCTCAAACTCATGTTGGATTTCACACAGCCTTGAACACATTATTCTCCTGCCTCAGCTTCCTACATAGCTGAGATTAGAGGCCTGTACCATCAGGCCTGGCTTAGTTTTTAATAAAATCAGATTCTGCCTGTGTATCATGAGGAGAAACAAGAATGTATGTGAGCCAGAAGCCTGTGGAAGGAAATGCCTGTCATCAGCTGTGTGTGCTTCTGCATGGGGGACCTGGCTTGAAGCGGCGTCTGGCCCAAACAGAAGTTCCTTCCTGCTGGAAGAGACTTGATGAGCTTGCCTACGTAGTTACCAGCACAGCACACTGACAGCTCAGGTGCAGAGGAGCTCGCTCAGAGGGAAGATTGTCTGGATTCTGTAAGAGTCTTTACGTTCCTGACCCAACAGCAATGGGTTTTAAAGTGGAAAAACAAAACAAAACAAAACCTTCCCTATACATTCATAAATGAAAACCAAAAGGCGGTGGGCAGCGCCAAATGGAAAACCAGATTGCCTTTTCTATTCTGCCCAGAAAAATACCACAGAACTGTTGACTGGGCAGAGGAGAGCCAAAGAATATATCGTCAAAAACATCAGGGGAAGAATTACCTAAAGGGCCTGGCAAGCTGCAAGCACCGCTAAACATGGCATGCTTTCTCTGGTTACTCAGTTTTTTTGTGTGTGCATGTACGTGCACACGTGTGTTTATGATGTGGGTGCACAGGTGTGGGTATGCTTGTCGAGGTCAGAGATCAACCTCAGGTATCATTCCTTCAGTTTGCTGTCTACCTTTTACTTGAGGTAGGCTTTCTCACTAACCAGTAGGCTAAGCTGGCTGGCCAGGCAACCGGCCACAGAAAGCGGCATGTCTGGGATTGCATGTGCATGTCCTTGCACCCTGCCTTTTTCATGCTGACTCTGGCAAGTTAACTCAGCTCTTCGGTATTGTGAGAACAGCATTTCACCTGCTGCACTGTCTTCGCAGCCTGTGTTTGGAGTTTTGATGGCTTCTGGAAGCAGCGTTTGTGAATGGCTGCTTTCTCTGTCCAAACAATTCTTAGAGCCAGCTTTGTCTCAGGCTTTGGATGTCGATGTGGAAGAAAGGGGGTCAAGGATGGCCCCAGAGTTGTGCCTTTTTTTATGTTCACATGGTTATTTAAAGAACGGGGACCGTGATGAGCTTTTAAAACAACCTTGTTTGGCAAGGAAATCAGTGAGTCCTTACCCTTACTTCAGGTCATATTTTGCATTGAATGTCCTGTCTCATTGTCTCCCTTATGGAATCCCAGTAGAGGTGTCATTTCTGGGAGGAGGAGCCCATGGAAGTGTCTTTGTATAGGAGGTGTTGGGATAATACTTGGGTTTGGGGAGGAGACATGGATTTGGCCGTGTCAGCTAAGCCTTGGGGGACCCAGAACACAAAGTGAGAGAGAAGGGAGGGCTATCTGGCCAAGGCTAGCCAGGCATATAGTCCTTGGTTCTATCACTCAGACCTGTCTGCCTGGAGTTTCCTCACAGCCCTGGCTCTGGTAGATTCCACCTGCTCACAGTTTGCGTCTCACACCTGTTCCTCCAGACTCCAAGCTGCTATGATTGCATCACTCAAGGTGCTCCTTTAGGGTTGTGGCGGTGCTTGTCTGGACTTGTTTGCACACGTGCTGGTGAGTTCCTCGCTCACCTCCAGGGCATCTTGCCATCCCAGGTCCCACTCCAGCTGATGCTGACACATAGGACTGGCAAACAAGGCCTTGTGACAAAGGTATACAGAACCTTTTGGGCTCCATTCTCTCTGCACTCAGGGGCATGCCAAGACCATCTCGGTAGGCAGGTTCAGGCCATTGAAGTAGCTGTTCTAAACTTGGGGGTCGCGATCCCTTCGGGGGTTGAACAACCCTTCCACAGGGGTCACCTACGACCATCCAGCACATCAGATATTTGCAAAACGATTTATAACAGTAGCAAAATTGGAGTTATGAAGTAGCAACCAAAATAATTTTATGCCTGGGGATCACCACTGATTTAAAACATCCCGGGTTCTGCTTCATTTTTTCCATCCATCAGACATTTGGACAGCTACCTGAGGATGCCCGTTGATTCTCCGCTGATAGCATTCCCTGAAATCATTTGTGTGCGGTGGCAGAGACATGTGACTTTGCTTGACCTCAGCAAGGTGAGCTGTTTACCAATGGCCCCTGCCTGGACAGGAGAAAGGGGACCCAGATCTATCAGTTCATGGCAGTAACCCCCTCTGCCATGTGATGTCCACATAGGACTAGACAGAAGCATTCTTCACCTACATGGCAGCACCAATGAAAAACGTCTCCATGTGGAAACAGTACAGTTCCATGTGCTGAAAGCCGGTGCTGCTCTGGCTCCACTGAACTCTGTCACCTGGGCTAATGTAAGCCTGGGACCCACCATGCTATCTGTAAGAAGCATTGCACTGCCTCACTTCTGACACCTTAAACCTGACCTTGTGGAGGCCCCACCCCAGACTGGCAGGAAGTCTCCTCACTCAGTCTGGGTATCAATTCCACTTTCTTCCTCCCCAGCAGGGAACTTGGGATCTTCATCTTACATCTGCCCTGAAATGCAGGCCACTCTGAGAGGACAGAAGAACAGCGCAGTTGGCCCCTGAGGGGACAGGACCAGAGTGCTGGGGTCTCTAGATGCGTATCATTGTTACCTGGCTCTGCTGTGACAAGACATGGAAGGGGTAGCCCAGAACCCTTGGAATTGAATCTGAGGTCCCCTCAAACCAAAAGGACCATAGACCTGTCTGTCAGCAGCCTAGAAGAGGAACCAGAGAGGTGGAGAAATCTTGGGGAAGGAATTAAGAGTAGAACACCAAAGATGGCATCCTAAAGTCAGACCCACGCCTGCAAGAAATCCACCCAAGAAATCCATTACTGCAAAGGACAGTCCTCGCCTCGGCAGGCAGGGACAGAGCAGCCACCCAGAGGGCCGGGTGACCAAGTGTTTACAGCCTAGAGCTTTGTTTTGTTTTGTTTTAATAATAAAACATCAAAACAAAGTGTAAAGATAGGTAGTTGACTCAGAAAAGAGAATTTCCCAGCATTTCGGATGGTAAAGTTCATGTATCCTGAGAAGTCCAAAGAACAATTAAGTTCCTGTTTTCAGACCCAGGATGGCTGGGGATTGTCTGTGTCTGCTTTCGTGGTTTCTTGGCAGAGAGGCCTCATCAAGACAGAAGTCATGTAACCTGCAGGCTGGGAAAGTGGTGCAGTGGGTGATGACACTTGCCGTGTAAGCGTGAGTTGGAATCCCCAGCATCGGCATAGAAAGCTGAGCATGGCCATTTTGCCTGTAACCTCAGCTCTATGAAGGCAGAAATAGGTTTCCTAGTGTTGCTTGATGCCAGTCTAGCTCCAGGTTCAGCATGAAATGCGCTGTCTCAAGACACAAGGCAGAGAGCGATAAAGCAGGACTTCAGGTGTCCTCTGCTGGCCTCTGCCCTCATTCTCATGTGCTTATATACATGCACATACGCCACACATATCCTCATTCACGGGCACACATGTGCTCATGAATGTGTGCATACACCACACATATCCTCATTCATGGGCGCACACGTGCTCATGAACGTGCGCACACAGCACACATATCCCTCCCCCTTCTCCCTACCCCATGCACACGTGTGCGCAGGCACACACACACACACACACACAATCACAACGACAAAAAAAGAGAAATCATGTGGCCTTCAAAACGTAGACAGCATTTTCCATCTGGTCCTTTGCGAAGGCTGCTGCCCCCTGACTGAGAAGCTGCCGTTAGCATTGTGCTGCACACAATTTATCACATGCACAAGGCGCATCCAGATAGGGAAAGAGATACAAACCAGAAAGCAGCAGGAGCTACTGTCCAGAATTAGCCAGGAAGGAGAAGGGCCACCTCCCTAGGAGGAAAGCCTGGAGGGACAGGAAAAGGACCAGAGAACCTAGCCAGTCTGGCCTTTCATATGAGCTTGGAGCTATCTGACAGGGATGCAGGTACCCTCTCTGCTGTCAGGCAGACGCTGTGAATGTGAAGGAGTTCTCCAGGGTGGGATTAGCTGCCTGGAAGGTCCTATGGCTGGTGCAGATATAGTGTGTGTGTGTGTGTGTGTGTGTGTGTGTGTGTGTGTGTGGTAGGGGAGGGTATTCACATATGAATGTGCCCAAAAGTTGCTTGTCTTCCTGAATTTCTCCACCTTGTTATGTTTTGAGACAAGGTTTCTCACTGAAGGTTTAGCTCCAGGATTGGCTAGACTGGCTGGCTGGTGACTTCCAAGGATCTGCCTGTCTCTGCTTGCCTGGTGCCTGGATTGCAGGCATGCATTGCTCTATCCGGCTTTTCATGTGGCTTCTGGGAATGTGCAGTGTGGGTCAGCTTGCAGAGCCAGCACTCTGTTCTATTCTGCCTTCTCTTGCCGTGATAGACAAGATGACACAAGAAACTTGGTGGGGTGTGTGGGGTGCTCATTTCATCCTAGAGTTATGGTCCATCATAAAGGAAAGTCAAGGTTGGCATTCAGGGAGGAGCCTGGGGGCAGGAACTAAAGCAGAGACCTGGAGGCACCCTGCTTACTGGCTTGGCCTTCATGCATTCCCAGCCTGCTTTCTTATACAGCCCAGGACCACCTGTCCAGGGATGGCACCACTCACAGTGAGATGGGCCTTCCACATCAAACATTAATTTAAAAAACAAATAAAAGCGAATGTCCAAAGACTTGCCCCAGCCAATCTGATAGAGACATTTTCTCAGCTGAAGTTCCCAAATGGCTCCAGCTTATGTCAAGCTGCAAAAACTGACTGGCACACAGTCTTCCCCGCTGAGCTGCCTCCCCCGTTCTGTAGATCTTTGGAAGTCCTCAGGGACAGTCCTCTATAGAACCTCTACAGGACCCTCCTTAAGCGTAGGGCTGAGCACATCTGTGACCTACAGATATTTATCAAGAGGATAAAAGTGTGAATCTCTGAAATGGGACCCGAGTTGGCAACCCTTGAGACACCCACAGAGACATGGGAGACACTAGAGGACAGAGCTAGAGTAACCAGGCTTTTACCCCGGTGGGAACCACTACAACCATTCAGATGTGTCTAACCTGAAGCCTGCATGTGCCCCAAGATAGCTACGAATGTGGCCCAATACACACTCATATATGTAGTTAAAACACTATGTGAGGTTTGTTTGTTTGTTTTTTCAGCATTATTTTTATAACTTCATTTGTTTTTTTGAGACAGGGTTTCTCTCTGTAACAGTCCTAGCTGTCCTGGAACTCACTTTGTAGACCAGACTGGTCTCAAACTCACAGAGATCTGCCTGCCTTTGCCTTCCAAATGCTAAAATTAAAGGTGTGCACCACCACCCCCAGGCTTATTTTTATAACTTGATTGCATGGTTCTCAAGCCTGAACATTGTAGATGACAATGTCAAAAGGTTGAAGGTAGGAGATGGCTCGGGGGTAAGAATCCTGGCCAGGGAAGCGTGAAGATCTGCATTTGGATGGCCAGCAGCCACGTGAAAAGCCAGGCAAGACAACAGGCACCTGTCTGTACTCCTTGCATTACCGAGGCAGAGAGAGGAAGATCGCTGGAGCTCACTGGCCATCAGTCTAACTAGTGATGAGCTCTACCTTCGGTGAGAGACCCTGTCTCAAAGAATAAGGTGAAGAACAATTAGGGATGGCACCCAGCGTCTAGCTTTCACACATCTGTGCGTATGCATGCAAGTGTACCTACACACACAAAAAAACGTGCGCGCACACACAAAGTTGACCCACACGATACTGTCCGCTGTGGCCAAGGTGCTGTCTGAGAGGTAAGGGCAATGCCTAACTCTCATAGTCCCCACTAGATGAGGAGGAGGAGGGAAGCACTCAGCATGTGCAGGTGTGAGCCCCGCTAGCTTCAAAAGCCTTCCACAAAAGTAAACGTGATTGCAAACAGGCGGCTTGAAATTACATAATATGCTCTCCTGTTTCTGAGTCACACTGGAGAGAGGAAAGGAAGAGCAGCTGGTTTGGAGTGATGGAAAAAGTTGAGGAAGGTGGGGAAGCTGGTCACTAGCACAGCCTGGCAAAGGAGCAGGCTGCAACTACCGATGTGCCCGCAGGGTAAGCAGGACTTTGATGCCAGAGAGGCCTTACCCAGGCGTGAGAACTAAATCGCCCATGCCTTGGAGGCCTGCGTGTGTTCTGTTCTTCTGCTTTGTTATTTTGGCAAGTCAGAATGACTGGAATGCTCTCCGTCCACTCTTTGGACATTAGCACAGAAAGATGTTGTATTAGCTGCTCTTCCCCTTGTGACAAGACACCCCACAAAGCTGTTTAAGGAGGGGAGGTTATTGTGGCTCATCCTCTGGGCCACACTGTAGTAGAGAAGTCATGGTGGCAAGCGTGTGCAGTGGGTCTCATGGCACCCCCAGTCAGGAAGTAGAGAGAGACAGATGGATGCAGGCCCTCAGCTCCATTCTTCTTTTTCATTCAGTCAGGATTCCCTAGTCTGTGCCCAAGGCAGCAACCTCAGCAGAAATGTCATCTACATTAAGGGGATCTTCCTACCTCAGTTAATCCAACTTGAAAACTCTCTTGCACGCGTGCCTTGAGCTTTGTCTCCTAGGTGACTGCAGACCCTATGAAGTTGAACCATCACAGACACCTTCGTGGGCATCTTTTGTGGGCTCCACCCTGCACTGAACATTTTACCCATTCATTGAGCCACACCTTCACACGGGAGCCTCACGGTTTGGGATTTAGGAGCCTCTGGACAGGAGGATCTTGATGGAACATTTTTGACAAGTCTACTCCCCTCTTGAGTGACTGGCTTAAGAATGATTTCAAACCTGGATATGGTTGGTGACTCTCCCAGGGCTCACCTTCTGGGGACAATTTCTTCTGGTGTGATGGAGTGTTTCCGAACTCCATGGGGGTCATGGTTGTATAGCACTGGGGATGCACTTTGAAAGGTTCATTTTGTATTTTAAATGCCCGGCTGACCTGTAGCCTTCAAGTGCAAGGCCATGAATGAAGACAGAGTGGCAGCCCGGGTCTATGAAAGTGACATCTGGTTAAATAAAAGGTTGGCTTTGTGAGCACATGGACTCCATGGCAGCTACCCGTGCTCACCCATCTCCCCATTGTGAGATGCTTCTGAGTTTGGAATTAACACGGGCCTTCTTGTGTAAGGGGGGAGGGGGAGGAAGCAGTAGCTCACATTTTAGAGATGAGGGTGATGGATCAAAGCAGGAAAGCCAGAATGATTCTCTTCCCATTACTGTAAGAAACCCAAGGATTATTGGAGTGAATGTCACCCGGGTCTATACATAGTGTGCAGTTGCTGCTGGAATACAGGGGAGGGGAGTTCTGCTGTTGTTGTTAATGATGATGATGTTGTTTTGATGATTTGAGACGGTGTTTCATGTATCTCAGAGTAGCTTCAAACTCAACCTCCTGATCGCCCTACCTCCAGCCCTGGAATGCGGAGATTATAGGCAGGTGCCACCATGCCCACTTTAGTGGTGCTGGGTACCAAACCCAGTGTTTCATTCATGCTAAGCAAACGCTCTACCAACTGATTTGAATTCTTGTTTGGGGAAGGGAACAAGTTGCTCATAATTACAATAAAATTCAGCAATTATTAGACCCCTACTGTGTGCCAAATAAGACTTTAAGTACTGTCTGTTAATTATATAATTGAATTAAGTTAATCCCATCAGTCCAGATTTTACAAGAGACAGCAGCAGCCCAGAGAGGTGACACAATCCAAGAAGTGCTATTCGGAGGGCCAGACCTTGACTCAGGCCGGCAGAGGCCAGTCTGACTTCTCCCTATGCTAAACTGATCACCTCCTCTCAAGTCTCTGGCAGGTGACTGGCATCCTGGGGAAGAGCAACCAGAAGAGGGAGAGGGGGAGGGGAGGAAGAAGGGCAGAAAAAGGAAGAAGAGAGAGGGAGAAGGAAGAGATGGAAGATAGGAGAAGGGGGGGAAACTGGAGAAGGGCAGGAGGGGGAGGGGGAAGAGTGGAAATAATCTGGGAAATCTACAAACATTACCTCAAAGGTGACCAAAAGAAAAGAAAAAGACCCTAACTGTGAGTGCTTTTTGCGTCTCCAGCTGTCACTCAGTACAGCTTTGCTCTTTATGGCCACGATGATTAGCATAAGAACCGCTTCATTTGCACAGACAAGGGGCCTCCTGGGGAATGGCCACCATTAACCCGCACTGTGAGCTCCCAGCTCTCACCTTCCCTCATACACTGAGACATGAAGGTGTCAAATGAGCTCAGTTCTCCTCTGCAGACAGCCACAGGCCTGATTCATGGGGGGGGGGGGGGGGGGAGGAGCGCACTGTTGTTTATGTCACCTAAGAAACGCCAGGGCTGCAAGCATGGGCGGCCTCCAGTGAGGTAGATGGCTCCCTTCCTGTCCGATCCTATCTGGCACTGTGGAGGTGTCATCCCAGCGACTGGGAGGTGGACACCGGCAAATCAGCAGTTCAAGTCCACTTAAGGAGTTATGGGCCAGCCTGGGCTATGTGAGGCCCTATCTCAAAGAAATGAAAACCAAGCAGGGCGCACTGGCATTTAAACCCAGCACTCAATAGGCCGAAGGCAGAGGATTAGTGCAGTTTGGAGGCCAGCCTGAGCTACTGGTATCAACAACAACAAAACCGAAAGCGGGGAAGGAGGAGTGGGAGGGAAGTAATACCAGAGGATCTGCAAACAGCAAAGCAAGAAAAGAAAAGGAAGGACACTTGCCCCTGGTCCCTGAAGAAGGCGCGACTGCCAAGAGGGAGGCACCTGCGTCTTTCCTGCTTGGCTGAGCAGAAACTAGCGTGATCAAAGCAAGGCAAAGGCTGGCAAGATGGCTCAGTGGTATACAACACCTGCTGCAAGGCCTGATCGCCTGAGACCCACAGAACAGGTGAGCGGGTGCCAGCCACAACACGGATCAGCTTGCCTGGGCCCGTGGGCAGCAAGGACCCAGGTGAGCCTGTCCCAGAAGGATAGATGTGAAAGGGCCTAATCTTACCGCAGGCAGGAAAGGGAATTCTTCCTTACTTAGGTATCAGTAGTTAAGGAGGGGAGATTAGGACAAGATTCTCATAGTAGGTAGAAACATAGGTGGGTATGTTAACTACCTATTTATGCTTAGATAGTTCAAAATCTTCCTTGGTTGATTTTAGGTTACTTTACTATTTAGTCTTTTTTTATGTGTATGGTGTTTTCTCTGTACACCATACATGTGTAGTGCCCTCAAAGGCCAGAAGAAGGCATTGGATCCCTTGGGATTGGAGTCACAGATGGTTGTGAGCCACCATATGGATGCTGGGAATGGAACTTGGATCCTCTGGAAGAACAACAAATGCTCTAAACAGTTGAGTCATCTCCCTAGCTCTGCCCTGCACTCCTGGCTTTATGAAAGAAAGGTGGCCCAGTCAGGCGGTTCCTATAGTGATTAGAGCTAAGACTCGATGTGTCAATGACAGGTAAATGTCACAGACCAGAGTCTGGCATATGTTAACTTGGTCACTCTAACTCTAAGGATACGGAATGACAGTCTGATATTTGGGATCATTCCAGGCTTTTCATTTATCATCATAACTATCCAGAAACAAGCTAAATGCCCAGCAACAGGGGAGTCCTGGGGTAAAATATCCACCTAACAGACTTCACAGGATTTATGCCTATTAAAGTTTGCAATAGCATGGTGTCTTAGCCGTGAAAAAATATTCTTTAAAAAAAAAAAACTTAAGGGGAAAAAGAGTTTATTTTAGCCCATCATTCAAGGTTTGTAGCCCACCATGGCAGGGAGGAGCTTGAGGCAACTGGCCACCCTGTTTATGCAGTCAGGGATCAAAGAGCAATGAATGCTGGTACCCGCTCACTTTCCGTTATACAGTCCAGGCTCCCAACCACCGTAACCAGCCTAATCAAGGGTGCCCAGGAGCCCATCCTCTAGAGGATTCCAGATCTCATCCACTTGACAAATGAGAATAACACACAGACATCCTTATAGTACTGAGTAAAAAATAAACGGGCCCCAGTGGGAAAGCATGCTGATAGCAATCTGTAAAATACTAGTAATTCTATATTTCAAGCCACATCTGTGTCAACTCAGATGTTTTAAGTCCAGATAGGCCATCTTGGAGGTGGGCCGTTTTCTACATACTGGCTTGTGTGAGTCTCTGTGAGTAGGTATACCCACAGAGGCAGGGTTATGGTGAATCAGCGTTATTTGTCTCCACCAGCTCCTGGGTCAGACAGATGTCCCTATGTCCAGCTGTCACTTAGAACGTAGAATAGGCTCTTTCTCTGCCTTCAGGGCAGAGTCCCATGTAGTGGCTTCAGTGCTTGCTGGCTGCACATTCTTTGGATGCCCTGACATACGGCAACTTTTAGCAGGTGGATGATGAGCTGAGAGAGGCCTCAGAGGTGACATCACAGAGGATAGCCCTCCAAACATGGCAGCAACCATAGGGTAGCAAACTGGCCTTTGTGGATGTGTGTAAGACATACAGGACACCAGGAAGCGTGTCATGGTTTGGGGTGCCAGGGCATAAAGCCAGAGAAACAAAGTGACTGCTCATACTAGAATGGCCTATAGTTATCCAAGTAGTTCTCACTCAAAAAGTCTAGAGGAAGATGTCGTGAAAGACCATAACAGTGGTGTCTGAGGCTGAGCCTTGGTTAGTAGAGGCACTTTTCAAGTCTGCTTAAAGAACCAGTCCCATCCTCAGCACCACACAGACAGTGGCATGTTCCTGTAATCCGAGCACTCAGATGGTAGAGGCAGGAGAATTAGATTGAGGTCCTCTTCAGGTACATAGGAATCTGGAGGCTAGCCAGGACTGCAGGAACAAAGAATCCTGGGTCCTGGGATCACACCTAGAGATGGTTCTGGGAGGCTACACAATCTTTGAACAAACTGCCATCCCATATACATGGTGACAACTAGTGATGCCTTCCTTCTCTAGGGACCTAAATCCCCAGCACGAGCCACAGACAACTCAGAAACAAGACATTATCTCCACAATTATCTCCCAAGTACTTTCCTCCTGCCTCTCTCCCTGACCAGTCCTTCTTACTCATTCTGCTCCAGTCCTTTGACCTGGACTGTCCTGTCTGTCTAGAGCATTCTCCTTCCCCCTCTCTTCCTGGCTAACCCTTACTCCAGACGCAGGTCTCATCTTGATGATGTCACTCCTCTATCTCTCGGGCCATTGGCTCCACCTGCATCGCCCATCCCTCCCTCTTTCCCATGGTGTCATTCTCAGTTGGGGGATCTGATGTCTAGCTCCTTTCAAATTTTGAGATAGGAGAGGCTGTAAACCCTCATCAGTGTTCAAATCTTATGACAGATACGATGTAAATATGTATTTGGGTGGGTGAACAGATGGATAGAAATGTCTGGAATGACCTCGAAGAGTAAGCGAAAGGCAGCCTGAACAGTGGCTACTGGGTCATCCTGAAAAGAACGGCCAGTCACTAATGGCTCTCAGGCAAAATCTTGAAAAGCTCAGCTTAGGGTTGGAGATGAGAAGACTGTAAGCCAGGGATGGCAGGAAGAAGCGGGCTACAAGCCTCTAGATGTCAGTTCATTCTATACTGGCAGCTTACTGACCAAGCCTTCCCATACCAGCCCATCTGAGGGTAATGGTGGGATGTGTGGATCCTAAGGCTGCCAGGCCTTTCTTAACCCTACTCGGAGCTATGCTGGTACTCGATTCTTGACGCTATGTGAACCTTATTGCTTCCTGGGAAGCTGGCCACAAGTTCAAACCTCTACCTAAAGGGAGGCCCACCTTCCATGTATAGAGCCTACCTGAGTGCCTCCTCTAGCAGCCAACCTTGGTAGTCAGGAACTGGTAGAGACCCTATAGAGCGCCCCCTACCCCTACACCGATGACATGGCAGGCCACTTCTGAAGCTAGACCTGAGGCAGAGATGAGACATCAGGCTTTCCTTCCCTGGACCCTCAGAGATCCCAAGCACAGCTCCATGGAGAACCCAGAATGCACTGGGGCAGAAAAAAGGCTATACTAGCTCACTGGACCTGCTGAGACAGAGGACCACAGACTGGCCACGATAACAGAAATCAATTTCCTCACAGGTCTGGAGGTGAAGTTCAAGATCAAAGAGTGGGAAGGCTGGTGTCTCCGAGGTCTCACTTGGAGATGGCTCTCTTCATCCTGTTGTCTTCCCATTGTCCCCCTCTGTATATGCTGTATCCCAAATCCTTAGGACTCTAAGGACACCATCTTTTCAGGCTAGGGACGACCCTGACACCCTCTTTTCACCTCCCCTCTATAAAGACAGAGCCCAAATATAAGTTCTGAGGTAACAGGATATAAATTTGGTTGTGTGGAAACACAATTCAGTCCATTCCAGAGGCCCAAGGGTCAACAAATGTACTCCTTGCTCCTAATGAGACAGCCTGGACCTCAGCACCTGTAACCCAGCTACCGTCCATTGAGATCATTGCTGACCCTTTGGCCCTCCTGGCAGTGATGGTTCCTCTGAACTCATAGCTCTCAGGTACGAAATTAACTCTCAGCAGGGAAGCCACAGCGGGTAGGAGAAGACCCCTGGTCAGGCTATGAGCCCCTCAGAGGCAGAATGTCCCTAACTCTGAACTTTATCAGCACATTGCTGGGATTCAGTCATCTTGATGACATCCTCAGGGCAACTGGGAGCGCCCAACCTTCTGTTCTCACCAGGCGGAGGAGACTTCTGGGTTTGCTGCTTATGAAGGAAAAAAAAAAAAAACAAGAAATTCCAGTAAGGGATTAATGACTTAATTATAAATGCGGCTTGGAAATGTAAGGTTATTAAGAAGGGAAAAGATGCATGCTAATAGGAGACACACTATTAACAGCAGAATAAAGATTCATTGTTGGCGCCACTGTAAAGTTTTCCAAGTTTGGTAATAAAAACCACCTGGTCTGCACCAGGCTGGCTGCCATGGTGACGGTACTGCGCTGGATCCAGTTAATAAGGCTTGTCTGCCTGCCTCTGATCATGCTCCCTGTGGGGCTTGGGCTTCCTGGTAAAATTGGCCTGCAGGCCTCAAACCACTACAGAGAAAGCCAGGCTCTAACCTGTTTGTAGGAAGAACAGCTTTTCAGCCACCGCCTGCTAGGCCCACGGTGCCCCGGTACCCCGGGAGTCACCAGAACGAGGTGTTCCTCTTCCCACAGGAAACTACCAGTCACTTCTGAGTTGTGTGACCTTGCCCCTGTTTCTCAACCTCTCTGAGCCTGTTTGCTCATCTGTGAAATGTAGAGATCTTACATCTGGCTCTAGGGAAGCAGCTCACATAATCCCAGGACAGACTCCAGAGGCAGGAACACCAGCCCATCTCTTTCCGATAATCCAGCTCGTGCCCTCTCCTCTTGGGTCATCCAGCAGCCCCACCCCTCACTGTGTTTGACCTGACTCACCACCGTGCGCCTGGCACTGCCCCCCTCCCCCATTTCGGCTCCCACATTCTCGAGGTCCTTACAGATGCCACTCACACAGCCCTGGCTGGCCCCGACTTAGGACATCTCTGGACAGCGCTGGCGTCACCCTGGGCTTGGTCATGCAATATCACCTCGTGCTGCGTTTCCTAACAACTGTGGCTGTAGGCAGAGGGTGGCAGAGGAAGGAGGACAGGATGAAGGGAAGCTGGTGTGGCCATTGGAATGGCCTGGGAATGAACAGTCTGTTCCTGGCCGGCCTGCTCCTTGGGAGCCTCGATGTTCTCATCTGCAAAATGGCTACGACACTCCCTCTGGAGGACTTGCTCTTACCCGCATCTGTGTGTGTCCTCAGTAAAGTCCCCCAACCATTCTCCTTTGTGTCCATGCTGCAGGCACATGTGTGAGGGTATGCATGGCAGCATGAGTGTGCAAATGCGTGTGAAGATCCGAGGTTGATGCGGAACGTCATCTCGGATCTGTCTCCACCTTATGTGTTAAGGTGCATCCCTCTCTTGAACCTAGGGCTCATTAATTCAGCTACTCTAGCTAGTTAGCGCGCTCCAGGGACAGCCATCTTTGTTCTCCTCCTTCGAGGATTTCAGAAGTGCCCCCATGCCCAGTGAGCACTTACAAGAGTGCTGGGGATGCGAACCCTGGTCCTCACGGTTGTGCAGCAAGTGCTTTTATCTGCTGAATCATCTCCCAGGGAAGTGGGAACAGGAGCAGGGGAGGGAGATGGCACATCTAAAAAACGGGGAAAGTAATGAAGAAATCTCCATCTAATTAGACGGGCTGCAGCTTTAATCAGACAGAGTTTCTCTGGCAAAACCTGTTTGCATGTTTTCTGTCATTCAGCCAATGTGTTAATTAGGCAAATAATATTAATAATGATATTCACTTTGGGAAAGTTAAGAGGGGAGAGAAAGGTGGAAGTGACAGTTTGGGGCTGAGCTGGCTAGGGGGAGGGGGGCTGCTGCTTTAACTCCCAGGCAGCAGAGAGAGCAGAAGCAGAGCTTCTGGAGAGATGCTGGTGGGGTTGCCCAGTTCTGCCCTAGTATGTAGGGAGGGCTCAACCTAAGCCTTAGTTTCCTCATCCGTCCTGCAGATGTGATCAGGCAAAGGCATGCCCACAGACTTGGCTCAAGGGGTGTCCCATCCAGCTCCTGCCTTTTCTTGATTTGCCTTCTACCTTCCTCCGGCTTGTTTTCAGGGTTGGTGCCCCCCCTCCATGTCCTCTAAGAGCAAAGCAGGGGATAATGGAAAAGTTCAGGGGTTCTGGGCCTCAGTTTCCCCAGGGCCCCATATAGGAGTTCTTAAGTCAGTCCAGGCTGGCCTACCGAGTTCTGGACTACAGAGTTCCAGGGGTTGAGAGCAGGCACCTGAGGGTTCCTCTTACAGCTGTCATGCTTCCCTAACCTCAAGTCCGAGGACTCTCCCAGGCATTAGAATCAGACTGTACCGCACACACTCCATCACGGTTCCCAGAGGACCCCCCTCCCCTCTCCTTGCTGCTACTTCTGCCAGACCCAGATACCACAGTCAACCCCCTGCTCTCCCCACTGGAGATGCCAGAGGGCAAACAAAGCTCCTGGGCCAAGACTAGGGCAGCGAGGCGTTACCCTGTACGAGAGATCTAAGCAGCACCCTTAAAGTACACCGATAATGATAAATATTTCAAAGCGATGTATTTTAAAATGAAAAGCAACGTCTAGATTCTTTTCGGTGAACTTGGCCTTTAAAAATATATCTTTGTCCGTAGTATTCGTCATGACCGCCGACTCTTTAACCATCCTCACATTTTATACCTGGAGACAAATGCCTCCTGGCCTCGCCCACATCCAGCTCTGGCCTTCAGCATTGACTTTACCTCCTCCCCTGCCAGTTTCAGGACCCAGACACCAGGAGCATTCTCAGGGACAGTCGCTATGTCTCCCCACCTCCCAGTGGCTGCCCAGGATGTCTGAGTGACACTGGAATAGGGGCTGCACTACAGTTTCTAGGGAAGGTGTCATGGTGAGGGAGGAACCAAAACAAACGGTTGACAATATCTAGAGACATTAGTTGAACTGCTATTTCTCATATAGCCACAGGCCATGAGGCCGGCAGGGTTGTCTACATGGTTCTAATTTGCTAAGCTTAATGGTCTGGCCCAGTGGGTGAGGCCGACAGTAGAACGGAATCCTGAGTTCTCCCTGTGTCCGATAGCTGCGGCTGGCTCACAGCAGGGAGAAGAATGCACCGGATTGAATATGGGGTAGCAGTGGTGGTAGCAGGAGCAGGTGCCACCACATAGCTACGGAGGAGGACGAGAAGCGTCTAACCAATACAGCTGCTTCCTACCTCATAATCACCATCACATGCAAGACCTTAGAAATCAGCCAGGCGCCAGCGCCAGCAGAGACCCATCCTGGGGTAGGAAGGCTCTATTCCCATAAGGAATTTCTAAAGAGCTCCCATTTAGAATGTTTAGTCAACAATCCAGCAGCTGTGCACATCTGAAATGCACGGTGGTCCTGCAGGCAGCAGATGACCCTGGCCTTGTGCTCATCAGGGCCCATGGCTCCAGCAGCCCTGTAGGTTCTCCCAGGCCAGATTCTCCATCCTCCAGTGTGCACTGGCAAGGTCTGCTGTGTGACAGGTATTGTTTATCAGTGTCATCTGCCGTTTGCTCTGCCCAGCGAGACTTTCAGGTCAGATTCATGACCTCCACAATACAGCCCAGAGCCATGAAAATTACCTAGCCTTCATCCATCACTAGTCATCCAAAGGCTAGTAATGACGTGATATTGTCCTTCTAGTCTTCTTCCTAGGCAATTCTACCTGCGGAGGTTCCTGTTTGGAGAATTTGTTGTTATAAGCATCTAACATGGTGGCGCACACCTTTAATCCCAGCACTTGGGAGGCAGAGACAGGCAGATATCCATGAGTTCGAGGCCAGCTTGGTCTACAGAGAGAGTTCCAGGACAGGCTCCAAAGCAACAAAAAAACCCTGTCTGGAAAAACAACAACAAACCCCAGAATTTTCTCCTTACAAAAGCCCCAGAAGGAGAGCTCTGTCATCTTGTCTCTTCTTTAAATGAAAGTCCAGCAGCTCCGACACACAGCTTCCCCGTCCTACCCCTCTGCATGCCTGGTAAGAAGAACCAGACTGTTGTGGCCCTTACAGAACACTGTCCACTTTTCCAGTGCTTGAATGCACGGGCAGCTCACTGGGGCTGGTGGCTCAGCAACTAAAGCCTCCTGTTCTCCTCAGACATGCCCAGCCCATCTTTGTAGTTCTGCTGCTGGGAGAGGCTGCTGAGTCCTTTCAACTGCAGCCAGGGGATTTGACTCTGTGTTCCTTGTGACTGAGGTCAGCTGCACCAAACACCTTCTAGCCAGTGGTGAATGAGGACTTTATGAGTTTGTAACCCAGAGTTCCAGAACCCCAAGGGAGCTCTGACCAGGCCTAACCCTGAAGGCAGATTTCTGGGAAGACGTGAACATGTCACTTGTGTCTCTCCTTTGCCGTCACAGAAAGGAATCATCTTTTCATTATTTATCCATTATCTGTGTGTGAGAGTGTGAGCCGTGGCGTGTGTGCGGTGTCTGATGGTTTGAGGACCATCTCAGGTATCTGTCCCCACCTCCGACCTTGTTTGAAACAGTTCCCTTTGTTTTATTTGTTGTTGCTGTTCTGCCATCTACAACAAGCTAACTGATCCACAGGCTTCCGGGACTCTCCCATCTCCACCTCCCATTCACTGTGGGGACAATGGGATTGCACCCGTGTGCTACTACAGCTGGCTTTACATGCATTCTGGGCATTCAAACTCAAGTCCTCACACTGGCGTGGCAATTACTCACTGTCCCTGACATGGTGCCCAATCCTCTCACTCCCTGTTATTACAGGTGAGTAGCATGTAGTCCTAGACGGCAGAGATCACACCGGGGTCCAGACCCTTACAGAACGGGAGACAATCTCAGAAGTGGGTGGGGTCCATCCATGGTCTTTGGGTTTGAGGTAAAAACAACTAGGTCAGAGACCCAGTGGCTCTCAGCCTTGATCAATGAGCTCTGAGCCTGTGGAGGGGGTTTGCTCTTCTGGGAACCTAGAACTCCCCTCCTTTTACTGGCTACCAATGAGCCCCATGGTGTCCTCACCATATGCCATTATTCTCTTCTCTTAATGGCATTATGTATGCTGCGGGCATCAACCCTAGTGGCGCCTCGGTGTCCTTGGCCAGCCAGGAGGAGGAAAAGCACAAGATGAGCATGTTGGGGGGCTGGGGGTGGGGGTCTACAAAGGAGCCCTGCAGGCGACAGCATTAACTTGTTATGTAAATACCTTATTCAATTAGTCCTCCTTCTCCAACACCAGTCAGCTAATCACTCATGCCTGGCTGGTTCATGAATATTAAACCCGGCTCCCTTGGCAGAGCCTCATGGGGGTGGGAAACAGTGGTCTCCAAGGAAGGGAGAAGAAAAATTAGATGCCAGAAGTCCCATTTCAGTGGGCTAAACACATCCCGTTGGTGGTGGTGGGGGGGGGGGAACTTGTGGGGTGCGGGGGAGTCCCTTCTTTTCACCTGCACAGCCTAAAAATGTGGACAGGTGTTCAAGAACTCTGTGGAACCTCCAGGCTGGGCTTGGATTGGCTGTGGGACCCGAGGCAAATGGTGTGCTTTCTCTGGGCCTGGTGTCCTCATCTGTAAAATGGCACAGTAGCCTCCACCTTATCTGTGGTTGTGATTCATGAGCCCATGCGTGTAAAACATGCCTGCTCTGGGTTTGTGGTTAGGAACGCTCAGCTGTTTTAAGCCTCCCTGAATGACAAAGAGCCCTCAGGCAACTTGGGAGGAAGGAGTCCAAGGTTCAAAGGCAGGACAGAGGAAGGCAGAGCTAGGGAGGAACTCCTGGTGTGCAGGAGGTGGGGTAGGTGTGAAGGGGCCAGGTGTGAAGCAGGGCAGGTGTGAGGGTTTTTAGTGGCTTGGCCAGACTGTAAAGATGTGGGGCCTGGGGAGAGGGTGAAGATGACTCAGCAGATAAGAGTGTTTGCTACGTAGGTGCCAGGGCCTGAATTCAGATCCCTCAGCAGTCATGTGTTAAGTTGGGCCTCATGCTCTTGGCACTGGCACCACAGTGCTGGAGGAGAAGGAGGCCGGGCATGCTGGTTGCCATCTTATCCCCTGGTTCAGTGAGAATCCCCATGTCAAGGAAACAAGGCAGAGAGTAAAAGAACAGGACTCCTGGAATCCTCCTCTGCTCACACACGTGGACACACACACATCAGCACACACGCATGCATATACTGCACACAATAAAGAAACAAACAAATAAATCACATATGCAGTGCCCCCCTCAACGCACACGTGAACCAGGAGTCGCTGTGTGCCAGCCACTGCACCCAAGGCCTGGAAGGCCGGGTCCTGGGGAGCAATGTTAAGGCAGAGCCGGAATCCTCAACTTCCTTCTACTGAAAGGTGTGCTCTACTCCCACTCTGGAGTTCAGGATAGCCTCAGTGATGATCTGGGCAAAAGAACAAGGCAGAAGAGTCGCTGTGAAGAAAGACCCTTGCACACCTCCCCCTACCCATACCCCACTCTAGGAGCCCTGGGCTCCATGGCCTTAGTGAACCCAGACACACTGCCGAAGCCACATGTAGGCCCTCAAGTGCAGGGAGTCCCAGTTTTCCCATGCTGCTCCCAAGGTGCAGACAGACCAGTGAAGCCATCTTGGACATGCTAGCCCTGCTGCCAGCCATCTCCATTGCCTGCTCCTGAGACAGGACAGCCACTAGCCAAGCCTTGTCTGCTGTTCCTCACCAACTGTGAGGCTGAATGAGCTGCTGTTTTGAGCTACTGGGTTTCTAGGGATTGTGTCACGTGTAGCAATAGATACGGAGAATTCTGTAATGGCTGAGAACAGACAGACAAAATCAAATGTGCAAAAGCCATCAGAAGCTTGGTGTGTCACAGGTGCAGGCTGTGAAAAGACTGAAGTGGGTGGCGGGAGACAGGAAGTGTGTGTGTGTGTGTGTGTGTGAGAGAGAGAGAGAGAGAGAGAGAGAGAGAGAGAGACAGAGACAGAGACAGAGAGAGACAGAGAAATAAAAAGAGAGAGAGAAGAGCGTGAATTCTAACTGGTCTTAAAAATAAAAGCCCAGAATCAAATATTGGGATAAATGCTAAAAGATCAGAGAAGTAAAGGAGCCAGCCACTAGAGAGACTTTTTACCTGAATTTTGTACTGAATCCTCAGACCCAAGGGGGCAAGATCCCATCTCCATGAATCCTCAGAACGAACCATCAGATTGAATCCTCAGATTGAATGTGGTGAGCTCATGTCTCCTCCCACTTTATATTCCTCTCTCGGCCCAGCCGTATCCCTTCCTGTCTCCACCTCCCTCGTGCTGGGATAAAGGTGTGTGGTTCCCAAGTACTGGACTTAAAGGTGTGAGCCAACACCACCGGACTCTATTTCTCTTTTAAACTGGATCAATCTAGTGTAGCCCAGGGTGGCCTTAAACTCACAGAGATCCATCTGCCTCTGCTTCCCAGTCCTGGGATTCAAGGTGTGTGCTACCACTGCCTGGCCTCTAACCACTGCCTGGCCTCTATGGCTAACTAGTGACTCTCTTGGCACTCTGATCTTCAGACAAGCTTTATTTGTTAGATCACAAACAAAATATCAGTGTGTGTGTGGGGGGGGGGGCATGTGCATGTGTGTGTGAGAGAAAGTATAGCTGTGTATGTGTCTGTGTGTGTGTGAGTGAGGGGGGCGGGAGAATTTGTACTTAGGATACACAGAGGGGGGTGCTATCTGATCAGAAACCTAAGGAAATGAATGCCCCTGTGTGGAAGAAGAATGTTCCCAGCAGGAAGTTAGCCTGAGTGAGGGCCCTGAGTAGGGAACACGCCTGGCTCACATGAACAGCAAGGGCTTCGATGGAGGAAGAAGTGGCTGGCTACTTACAATATTGCCTCCCTCCTCAGCAGTGGCGCTGCACTGAGGGTCACATAGTCTCTGGTGTGGAACTTATCCATCTAGGAGACTAACACCCTCTGAGATCAGCGATTCCATTCTACAGGTGGGGCTCTGGAAAAGGATGAGCCCAGAGCCTCCCCACTTTTACAAGATGGCCAGAGGAGGCACTATTGCGGCACATACTAATATCTTCCCGTCCTGGGCTCTGAGGTCAGCACTATGATACCCCTTTACGATGTGGAAACTGAGGCAGACAGAACACACATGTCCCACCCAAGGTCTTCCAGCAGGAAGGCAGACATGGGTAGCATATCTCACAGCTGGAAGAGTGAGGCCATGTGGGATGTTTGTCTTCAGGGAAGACAGCGGAGGATCCACCCAAAAGAGTTCATAACGAGCAGCTTGCAGGACTGCGTGACTGACGGAAGGAAGCAGAACAGCATGACATGCATCCCGCATACCCTTAGCAATGTAGCTCAGTTAGTAAAGTACTCACTTAGCATGCGTGAAGTCCTGGGTTTGATCCCTAGAACCAGGTAAACCCTGGAGTGCAATGGCTGATGCATAGAGTCCCAGCACTCAGAGATAGAAACAGGAGAATCGAGAGTTCAAAGCCATTCATATCACACGATGTGAGTGAGTAGAGCCTGGGCTACATGGCACCTGATCTCAGCAACAATCACCAGCTGTGTTCAAGGCCAATAATTACTAAAGATGATAATGGCATAGTCAAAATTTATGGAACCCTAACCTGGAACCAGGCTTTCATCGCAGGCCATTAACATCTCAGAATAAACCTTGTGGGTTATAACCACTTTTTGAAGGGGGACATTGGAGCTCAGAGGAGTTTAGTAACCTGTCCAGAGTCACACAGTAAGGAGTCAGCTCCTCCAGACTTCAGGACCCACACTCTCAGCCACTCCATAGTGACAAAGCCCAGCTCTAGACAAAGTAGCAGGCAGAAGAACAGCCCCGCAGGGCCATCTACACCAGGACTGTGAGTAGATGGTGGAACCTTGTGCATCTATACCCAGTGCTCACAACCTACACTAACAGAAGGTTCTAGCTTTATTGTATATAGTTTCATTTGTGTCTCATGAGAGGCTCTTGAATGTGACATCCCTGTTTTCTTTTCCTAAGTGGGGAAACCCAGAGCCAAGGCTCCTCAGACAAGGAAGGAACTGGCTGTGAAGTGGGACTTGACCCCCAGTCACCCGTCAGCCACCCAGGCAGCTGCTTGTGGTGCAGACCTCTTCTAGCCTCTGCCTCTGCCTCTGTGTGCTCCCAACCAGGGCAGGGGTTTGGTGCTAGCTGACATCGCCTCTCCAGCCATCTTCCTGATTGCCAGAGCGCCCCTCCTATGAGAACCCAGGGAGCACCCTGGGTATAGGGCTGTTTCTCTGACTGAAAAGTCATGCTGGGGCAGGCTGTGGGCTTGGGTGAGCATTGTGTGAGGTTTCATCTCAGCTGAGATCTAGGCTCTTGAGTTTCAAGTTCATCTCACACAGCCTTCTGCACTGTGGGGATCTGTGAGCTGCTTTCTGTGGTCTGAGTGTGACTTGACACCCAAACTGGTGTTGAGGCCCGGTCCCCCAGGAGGTGCTATTGGGAAGTGGTCAGGTCATGGGACAGAGCCCTCAGGAAAAGATTCAGCCTTGCTTGCCTGAGTGAGTTCTCAATTTCAGAGCCTGGGGCAGTCACATGAGCACAGCTGTTATGGAGGGAGACATAGGGTGCTCCCCACTGGCGCCTACTTCTCCTCATGCTTTCCACCCTGGGGGGCCCTCCCCAGATGTGGTCCTTGACCTGGAACTTCCTAGCCTTTCTCATTATGAGCCCCCCACACCCTCTTGCCTCTACAGGTGACCCTGACCGAAGAGGATCTATCCACAGAAAACAGGTTGCGATACTCTGAGAAGCTCACACCTGTGCACTTCATTAACTACCGAAGGAAAAGAACGACTAAGCTCATTTCACACGACTTCAGAGAACAGCCAAAGTCCGTCCCCACCAAGCTGAGAACTAGAAGAAAGAGGAAATGATAGGCAGGTGCTTTCCCCCATCTGCCCTGAGCGACGTAATAAAAGTATCACATTCAGGATGGGCATGGGGTATGTCAGTAAGAGCCACCCAGAAACGTTGGTTAAAAATCCACTTTGAGAGCCAAATTGGTAATATAGGTAAGCTGTAGAATGTATGTGTATTCTACTCCTGCAGAATAGAATACGATTCTATTTATGTGTGTTCGGTTCCCTCCAAGCACATCTGGATACCCGTGCAAGCATGTTTGCCCTGGTGCTGGTTTGTGACTGTTAAAAACTAAACAGTTCCTGGGCTGGTGAGATGGCTCATCGTGTAAGGGTGCTTGCTGCCAAGTCTGACGACCAGAGTTCAATCCCCCGGATCCACATGGTAGAAGGAGAGAACCAACTCCTGCAAGTCATCCTCTGACCTCTAAACGCATGCTGCGGCAAGCGTGTACCCGCCCAGCCCAGCTCCATGCAAATAAATAAATGTAATATAAAAGATGAAAAAAAATCTAAATTTACCCAATGGAGTATTGCAGAGTTGCGAAGAAGAGTAAGCCATGTTTCCCTGTAATGTCACTAGCAAAGCTAAGACAGACTGTTCCTCACGGGGGGCGGGGGACAGCACAAAGAGGTTTTCTAGTTTTACTATACCTTTGCTTCAAAATACATAACGGCTTCTGTTTATTTATGTGTTGATTTCTAACATAAACTTCAGCCCAGCAAGTTCTGAGTGACTGTTGTTTTTTTTTTTTGGGGGGGGGGAGGCTCACAGACAAAAGGACTTGCAGCTTTCTCCGCTGCCACGTTTGAATTTTTATTTTACTGTGCCTTCTTAATATTTGAAAGCAGATGAAAAATGTAGATAATGAATAAATCATGGACTTTTAAAAAGGGAAAGGAAAGGAACAGGGTAAGATGCGGGAAGCCAGAAACAGAGAAAAGGCGTATGAGCGGAAGGAGGGTGAGGTAGCTCTGGGTGGAAATCCCAGTCTTCAGATGGTAGGGAGCGCTTGTGGGAGCCTAGTCTGCAGATGACAATGAAGGCTTGGGGTGGGGTGTGTGCAGGATACAGGGACAGCTCCCCACAGTCACTGAGGTCTCCAGGGCTCTGTCCCGCTAAGGGATGCATGGAAGAGAGAAGGGCATCAAAAGGGGGAAGAAGCCTCTGAACAGAGGGGAATGGAAAACAGAAAGGATGTCTCCAGCATCCCCTGCCCAAACACAGTCGTGGCGACAGAGCAAAGAAGATGTGTGTGACGGTGTGGTAGTTGATACTGACTATTGACAGGCTTCAGAATCCCCTAGGAGACAGGCCTACAGGCATGTCTGTGAGGGGTTCTGGATGGAGTTTATCCGAGTGTACTTCGTGAGTAGCTTCATTCTGTGTGACAAAGCTCTGGATGCTGTCCAGGGGAGCTTGGGAATGGAGCACCAGCCTTCATCTCTGCTTGCTGACTGCAGATGCAATGGGACCACCCACCTCCTCACCCTCCTGCTGCCACACCTTCCTGCTGTGATGGACTCCATGTCCTCAGATGGAGCCAAAAATAAACTCTTCCCGCGTACATGGCTTTTGTTGGGTATCTTGTTGCAGTAACAAGAAAAGAGACTAAGACAGAGGGATGGAGGAATCCAGCCTGTGTATGAAGTGCCCAGTGCTACAGCAGGAACGGAAGCCCCAAGAAAAAGCACAATGTTCAGAGACCACTTTGGACCTTTAACAAAACAGTCACTGTGACCACTCTTGAGAGGTTCTGCAGGTCACTCAGACCCTGATGCTCAAATCTCTGAAGGTTAGGCCCAGGAACCTGCACTTTTACCCAATTCTTCATGACCACTGGGTATGCTGAAGTTTGAGAAGTAATGGCTTAGGATGATCAAGGTAGTGGTCTTAATTTCAAATGGGGATTTCAACTTTATTTATTTACTTTAAATGCAACGTATCCTCAGATAAGCGTCCACCTGGGCACAGTGCATTCTGATGACTCTCGTTTCCAATGGGCTCGTCCCCATCCACTCCCCGGCTCTCTTCTAGTCCTTTCTGTATTGTGACCCAGCACACTGAACCAGGGCTGTCCAAGTGAACATGCGAGTGGAATTACCCATTGGAACCAGGTGGATGATGTCTCCCATCCCCCAGCATACGTTAACAGCCACCAGCTCCCCAGGGAGGTGGAGTGCCCCAGAGCCTCCACACTCCACAAACGCCTTTTCCACTGCTCTAGCATCTGACAAATCCATCTTGGTCCAGGTATAAGAAAAGCCAAACCTGACTCACCCTGTGACTCTGACGAGTCCATTTCTTTTCTGGCCTCAGTTTCCTATTTGCACAATGAAGGAGGCAATCCTTGCATTCTACAAAGTCCCTCCAATCTACAGAACTTATCACCGTGACTCATCTTGAGCCCCTGCCTCCCACCCCCTTTCCAGCCCCTGCTCTGTGCCAGACAATTGAGAATTCAATAAATATTTAGTTGATTGATGTAAGCAAATGCATAAAAGTCACTGAAAGGGACGTTAAGCTCCTATAACGCTCTGGAACCTTCTATGGTATCTCTCTCTTGTGATTTCCCTCAGAGGGCAGCAAGCATAAATAAAGTAGGCAGCTGAGGTCCCCCCCTCTTTAAAGTCAAAGGCCCATAAATTATGCATGTGCAGATTCATTTCATAATTAACATCTCAGGGTATAGGTCTGTGAAAGTTGGGTTTCATCTGGGCGAGTTGTTCTGCTAATTAAAGGCTTATTTTGTGGTGGGAATCATTTTGTGGAAGCTGTGCGCCCACCCTGCTTTAGATATGTATGTTTTAATGACCCTCTGACTTGGCAAAGGAAGTCCACCCATGGCCCAGAGAGGCTTGTGGCTTATTAGACCAGAAGACAGCATGTACCTCCAGAGCCTTCGTTCTCCAATGCAGCCAGTGGCAAGTGTGTTATTGAAGCCACAAGGAGGGACTCAGCAGGCGCTTGGGGAATGGCTGAGGCCCAGGGCCTCCCACTCGACTTACAGACCGCAGCTTGAAAACCCCATTTTATAACATCCTCCCAAACTTCTGTCTAGTCTCTGCGGCCCTGCTTGCCTTGGGAGAGAGCTGTGGATGCACCTGCTGGGCTTGTGTTGAAGCCCGGGGGAGGTGAGCCTGCTCACGGCCGCGCTGCGCACCCCCTGGAAGCAAGAAAATTGGAAAGAGACAACTGCGATGGAGTCTTAACAGTTTTAATAATGTCCGCGGCCGTGGCGGTTGCCAGGAGATTAGCAGGGAAATGGAACAGTGTGTAATTTTTCCTAAGAATTCCATTAACAAAATCAAACGGGCAGGCAGGAGTGGGGGGGGGGGGCATGAACAGCTTTCCGACCGCTCCAGCAGGAGGGAATTTCTAAGCCCCAAGCCTCAACAAAAGCTCCGCTGTGAGCCCAGGTTCCCACGGCTTTCTCTTTTAGTCCTCCCCATGGTGGTAGGAGAGTGAGACTGGAGTTCAAGTCTCTAGCCTGTATCTTTCTTACCCATGTGATCTTAGACAAGTTCACTGCATACAGTTTTTTCTCCTGCACCCAGATACAGCCCTACAGAGCTGAGGAACAGACATGGTGGGTCCCAGAGGCCCCTGCAGGGTAGCTGGTGCAGACTGGCCTTGTCAATGACTCCCTCTTCAAATGCCACCCAGACTCACACGGGTCACCTCTCCTGCTCTCTTTCTGTATCTAGAATGTTTGCTGCTTTCTAGGCCAGTGTCAGGGGCTAAGAGTGACAACGGAGAAGGGAAGGTCCAGCTGTACACTCCGGATGCTGATCCAGTTTTAAGACACTACTCAGAGGGTGAGGATGAGTCCAGCCTATGTCACCTCAGCCTATCTTAAACACCCTGTGGAAAGGGACTCTGTGGTGATTTGGATGAGAATGGTCCCTGTAGGTGACGGTGTTTGAATATATGGTCCCCTCTTGATGAAACTGTTTGGGAAGGATTAAAAGGGATGACTTTGTTGGAGGAGGTGTGTCATTAGGGGGGAACTTTGAGGTTTCAAAAGCCCACACCATTCCCAGTGTCTCCTTCTCTCTCTGCCTCATGCTTGTGGGTCAAGGTGTGAGCTCTCAGTTACTGCCCCAGCCCCATGCCTCCCTGCCTGCCTGCTGCCATGCTCCCTGCCACTATGGCTGTGGACTAACCCTTTGAAACTGTAAGCAAAGCCTCAATTAAATACTTTCTTTTCTAGGTTGCCTTGGTCATGATGCCTTGCCACAGCAATGGGACAGTGACGGAGACAGGGACTAAGCCTCTATGTTCCATTTGACGGATGAGAGAAGCAGGGTTCAGAGAGATTGTTTTCTGCCTTAGGCCACATGTTAGTCTAGCAGACTTCAAAATGGAGCACTCGTGTCCAGGTTTGAGATCCCCAATTCTTTCTCCAGTGTCCTTACTTACACCCGCCTCCCTTTTCCATCTCGCGGGCTATTTTATAATTTCCGTTTGCTTTTGTCTTTCCCTATGCATTAAGCTGTGACCCTTGAAGACTGATGGTTACTGCAAGTTCTCTGTACCATCTACGAAGATAGTGCACACAGTAGGTACTTCAGGGAGATTAGGGAAATGCCGCGGCAGAGACCCACTGATTCTTTAATACATCCAGACTTTCTAATAATGTTCCTGTCCCTCACTGTGCATCTAGTCCACACACAAACACA
Source organism: Microtus oregoni (assembly GCF_018167655.1). Taxonomy (NCBI): domain Eukaryota; kingdom Metazoa; phylum Chordata; class Mammalia; order Rodentia; family Cricetidae; genus Microtus; species Microtus oregoni. The sequence continues at coordinate 25,562,616 of NW_024543091.1, read as the reverse complement.
CACACACACACACACACACACACACACACACACACGAGAAAAGAGAGAGAGCTTGCGAAATCTAATAACAACCAGTTTAAAAACATACTAAAAACAGAAAATTTATGTAGCATGACCCAAATTGAATTATACATTACAGCACTATAATTGATTTTTTAGAAGAGAGATTAAATTTATTTTATGCCTCACTAACTAACAGCTAGATTTACCTAATTGCTTAGAGTGCAGAGTTAGTATGACTCATTAAACTTCATACATGCTTGGGTACGCTGTGCACTGAGTAAAGCTTCCCTGCTCGCGGCAATTAACGGGGAGAGACCCGAGGCCGCTCCGGTAATTGGTAAGAACAATGCAGCCGGAAGTAGAAGCTTGTGGTGGGTGCTTGAATTTTGTCAGCAATGCATCTATGGAACCTTCTGGTACGACGGCAACCCCAACAAACCAGAAACACAGCTGGATCTCTCTCTCTCTCAATCTCTCTCTCTCTCTCTCTCTCTCTCTCTCTCTCAATCTCTATTTCTCTCTCTCTCTCTCTCTCTCTCTCTCTCTCCCTCTCTCCCTCTCTCTCCTTTGTGATGGGGACGGGGAAAGGAAAAAATATGAGGGAAAGGCAAAATGGAAGCCTCATCTTGGATTAATTACACCCATCATAGCAGTCCTTTAGGAAGCCCCGCAGTGGCTGACAGCATGCAGGCAAAGTCAGCCAACCTAACAAAGAACGAGTTTGGGTAGAATCAGAGAGCGTGCCATAATTATATACACATTATCAAAAAAAGGTAGCAATTTAGAAAAACTGGGGTGGGGGAGTATGCTAATTTGGGTAGCAAGAGAAAATGAGAACTCTCTGAACCATTTATTTATTAATTATTAATAATAATAAAGAACATTTCCAAGTGGCAAGTGTTCTGGGAATAAGTGTGTTCCCTGTGTCCACATGCCCGGCTGGATGTGTTTATGGGTTCTGCAGAAGTCACTCACACACTGTTTCCCCCTCATTCAAAGCCAAAATTTGAATTTTCACACTCGCTTCCAACGTAGGTGAGACAAACATCAGCAAGTGCTTGCTACCTACAGACCGAGGGCCTTGCCTGGCTCTCATGTCCTCTGCGGCAGGGTTCTGCCCAAATGAAGTGGAAATCTAGATTCTCAGGACAATCTCAAGGGCACCAGCATCTTCATTAAGGGGACAGGGAAATTCACTTTGTTGTAGAAGAGGCACTATGTATATGAAAGTGTCAGCCATGATTTGTACCTTCTGGGACTCAACAGCAGACTCAGAGAAGCATAGTATGAGGGACTGGGGCATTCATGATATATTCTCGTCCTAGCTTGCTCTCTACTGCTGTGACAAAACACCATGACCAAAAACAACTTGAAGAGGAAAGGGTTTATCTAATTTACGTTTCCTAATCTCAGTACATCATTGAGGCAAGCCAAGACAGGAGCCTGGAGGCAGGCACTGAAGCAGAGACCATGAAGGCATACTGTTGACTAGCTTGCTCCCCATGGCTTGTTGAGTTTGCTTTCTTAGAGCACCCAGGACCACCTGGCCAGGGGTGGCCCCGCCCACAGTGGCCTGGGCCCTCCCACATCCATCATTAATCAAGAAAAGGCCCCATAGGCTTGCCTACAGAACAATCTGGTGGAGGTATTTCTCAGCTGAGGTCTCTCTTCCCATATGACTCTACCTTGTGTCAAGCTGAAAACCAGCAGCCCAAACAACCAAACCAAACAGCACAATCCTTCTCTCCCAAGACACTAAGTAGGCATCTGCCAACCTTGCCAAGGCTGTTTAGGCCAGGGAACACAGCTTGCTGGCTTACTCATAGGCTCATACTTAAATAGCTTTCTTCTACAGCCCGGGACCATCTGTCTGAGCATGGTACCACCCGTAGTGGGTAGGATCTCCTTTCTCAAACAGCAATCAAGATAATCCCCCACAGGTCAATTTGATTTGGGCAACTCCTTTCTTGGATGACCCTAGGCTAACGACTGAAGCTAACCAGGACAGACTCTATCAGGGTGAAGTTTTTCAAGCCAACCTGGTGGTCTATCTAGTTTTCCTTGGAAGACCTAGGAAATCTCTTTCCCATGATCCAATTCTCCAGGAGGTGACAGAAACATTTAGTTCACCGAAGAGAAAGAACTCTCTAGAAGTTCCCCAGTTCTTACCTAACATAAAATTCTTATTCAGACTAACACATGAAAGTAGCAAGCAAACCAGAGCAGATAGGGCACACCAAGGGGACAGTAACACTCTCCTCTGTGCCAAACCACTAGGGTCACAGAGCAAAGTCACCTGCTGCCTCACCCCAGAGCACACCAGGAAAGCAAATGACATGTTCTCTCCAAGGCCACCTTGACTAGCCAGAATCCCAACAGGGTTGGGTTGACCTCCAGGGACTTGCTCTACACCATGCTGCATTCATGCAGAACAGGGCCAACATGGCGCGGGAGGGACTTTAACAGCTGTGTGATTGACTCCTGATTCAATGAGAAATCATGGGGATATCAAGGCCTTTGTGCCTTGCACACCTGGGATGTTGCCGTGAATGGAGAAGCTTTTCTATGTGAAATCAAACCAAGCTCCCAGGCGCCTGAACACTGCCAGCACGAAGATTCATCGGCGGCCTAAACAAACCGGAATCACCAGTGAATGGGGCGAATTTAAGGCCTCAATTCTGTGTTTCCTGCTCACAGGACTGGCATAATTGAAATCCATTTGCTCTCACGTAGGAGAGAGTTAAGAGTTGAAGTAACATTTAAAGAAGTCTCAGGAATCTCTTTATTTTGTCCTTCAGCCCTCAGTAGAGCAGCGACAAAAATGATGTCTAAATTGGCCCTATTTATATCTTCCGCAAGGCAGTTTCTCCATTGGGAAGAAACTCCAGACTAGTAAGAAGTAGTTTGGAAAGAAAGTTGGGGAAGGCTTTGATGAGTGCATAGAAACTTGGGGGCGTTTTTTGATGGGAAAGTGGGGAGGGGGCAAGAGGCAAGTATCTAGCAAGTGGGTTTTGCCGAACTTTCTCTAGCTAATGAATGCAGTTAATGGGCATAGTGTTGGGTATCAATGCTGCGTAATGATAATTTAATCTCGTTGGCTGAGTTTCTGTAGCTTTCCAGGAGAGAAAGGAGGACCAGCGTGAGATCAGTTAATCACCCTGCCTTTAGCCAAACTTCATCTAAAGTTTCACCGTGTTCTCTAAACAGCGCTGAGGGACTGTCATGTGCTTCAGTGAGTCACCGAGATTGAAAACAAGCAAGAGACCCGGGCGTTCTTCCTTTTGCTGAAGCTGGGAGTTTCTGGTTACATGTGATTCAGAGCGGTACTGGGGCCTAATCAAACAGTGACGGCAGCCACGCTTCTCTGAGGGACTTTCTGCACTGCTCTAAGAGCTCCTGAGACACGGGCAAAGCACTCTCGTGGGGAAGGGGACTCAGAGGTCCAGAGGATTGGGGGACTCGTGTACAGGGATCATCAGTGGAGAAGTGAAGTCCAATACCCTCTCCTGCCTGAAATAGTCTATAATCTATTTTCCTCATCAGAGATCCAACACCCAGAGATCCAACCAGAGCACACTAAAGAGGTTCTGACTGTCTTCCCAAGAATGTGCTCTGGTCACCGCCTTCCCCTGTTAGGGATGCTCTGCCATCTAGGAGGAGAAGTTCCACACACTGTACATCATCGTGTAGGATCACCTCCACCCCAGTGTGGGATCTGAGTTGAATGCCCTTCAAACAGGAGGGCAAAATGAGACCCAAGGGAGGTTAAGGGAGCTAAACAACTGAGTAAGGAAAGCCCTTGGCGCAGCGGGCAGCCAGTCCTGGAGTTGGCCTACTGTTCTAATACCAAGACTCTGAGCCTGCCCTTCCACCCTGGGAGCTCAGGAGAAAGAGCAGTTGTGTTTCTGACCTGCACTTAACAGGTGGTAAGATGGAAGCCAGGCAGGTAGAGGCCCCCTCTGAGATTTGAGAGGATATTGAGCAAGAAAACTTTACAGTGGATGGAGAAAACACAAACAGTGGATGAACACAAGTAAATACACACCCCACGCCCCTGCAGGAATCAATGATGCAACTTAAACTTATCATTATTATTACTGTGTATATGTGGTATGTGATAGCAAGCGTGTACACCCCGGCACACGGATGGAGGCCAGAGGATGACTTTTGGGAGTTGGTTCTCTCTTGACTGCGGCATTGAACTTAGGAGGACATCAAGCTTGTGGGACAAGTGCTTTTACCCATGAGCCATCTCTCCAGGTCAATGATGTAACTATAAAGAGATGTCTGTTGGAGACGCTTCAGGTTTCTTCCCATCCTCTTTCATCTTTTCCTTTCTTCCTCTCCCGCCCTTACATGTCCGAATGTTGAAATTTTAAATCCCACTGCCATGGTGTCAGGAAGTAGGGCTTTGGGGGATGACTATGTCATGTGGGTGGGGCCTCATGAGTGGGATTAGTGCCTTCCCCTGACCACCTGAGGACCCAGCAGGAAATCTCCACCTAGGTGGAAAAGGTCTTCTAAGACTCCAAGTCCACCTTGACCTCTAGCGCTGTGAGAAGTAGATTTCTGTTGGTTTACAAGTTTCCCTACTTGTGATATTTTAACACAGCAGCCCCAGTGGGCCTAGCTGGCCTCCCCTGCCTACTTCCTTCCCTGTCTGAGAAAGGGAAAGCTCGGAGGCACGAAATGCCTTGCTTTCTAGGGCTTGTGCTGGGCTTCTAACCCAGCTTGCCAGTTTGCGACTCTTGAAAGCAGTTATTAGAGCCTGATTCCCAAATCTGCCCCCAATTTGTTGTGAGCTGCCAGCGCCGCCTCTGTCGTTGTCCCTCCCAGCCCAAACTGGCAGATGCTCATCTCCCTCTCTCAAAGGTGGAGCCCATCCCTCCACCCAGAAGAAATCCTACAAATGGAATTTCATATTGATTCAAAACCCAGACTCCCCACATGGAACCAACAGCGTTACATGCTGTCTGGTTTCCACCCATGAGCTAAGTGTTACTTAATATTCATGATCCAATATCAGCCTGATTTTATTGGGAATATTCTCAAGAGGAAGAAGAACTTCAGAAAAAAGCCAGTCCTGTAGCCAGGGACTCCTTGAACCTGTCCCTTGGACCTTCTCCCAAGCTAGCTCTGAGGGAAAAGCTGGACCCTTCTCTGGATACTTCCTGGAATGGATGGATATTTGAGGGGTACATGGCCTGCCCACTGTGGGACTCACAGATGGTGTCCTGAGAAATCCATTCCGGGGCTGTGACTCGCATACACCCTGTGCCAGCCGTGCCGGCTCGGCCTGGATAGTGCGTGCCAGTCTCTATAATCACTCTGCCATGCTGCCTTTTAGAAAAGCCATGCATGGGGAGAAAGGAGGACAGTCCCATCCTTTTCCAAATAGAAGTGTCATTCCAGAAAGAACAGTCAGTAGGCCTCTCTAAGGAGAAGATTAGAAACACACAGACAGGAAATTAAAGCAAGCCTGCTGAAGCCTTGGAGAGGAGTGGGCTGCCTATCTATCAGAGTCTCTGCCGGTTCCGCAGATAGAGCACGAAGGTCCACAGGGACCCAGGAAGCCTCTGTGGGCTGCTCAGCTGTGACACCAAGGCAGAAGGATTGGGACAGGGTGGCATACCCTGAATGCATTTCCTTCTGTCCACACAGTGAGGGAGGTAGACAGATGTGGAGTGGAGATCTCAGCTATCCATCCCAGTCCCCTACCTTCTGTCCCTGTGGAAGTCTTGGCCACCAAGAGCCTGTCTGCTGCCCAGGCCCTCTCAGAGGAAGCCTGGTCCCCCTCCTGTGTCCCACATCCAGTTCTGCACGGGAGGCCTGACTGTGGCATCCTCACCTGGGCATGCTGGCAAAACCCCAGAGAGAAAGGCTCCCTCGCCCAGCTGTTTAGCTGAGACTTGGTCACTGTTCTATTGCTGGGAAGAGACACATGACCACAGCAGCTCCTATAAAAGAAACCACTTGACTAGGGACTTGCTCGTAGCTTCAGAGGTTTAGTTCATTTTCATCATGGCACAGAGCATGGGAGCATGAGGGAAGACATGGTGCTGGAGGAGATGCTGAGAGTCCTATATCCAGACCCACAGGTACCCGAAGAGAGAGACACTGGGCCTGGCTTGAGCTTTTGAAACCCAAGGCCCACCTCAAGTGACACGCTTCCTCCATAGTGCCTATTTTCCTCTCAAGTAGTGCCACCCTGATGACCAAGCATTCAAATAGATGTGCCCATGGGGGCCATTGTTATTCAAACCACCACAATACCCCTGAAAGAAGGGTCTGCATCCACATCTGCACACGCGTGCGCGCGCGCGCACACACACACACACACACACACTCCTCTGTGTGGGGCACTTGTGCATGGTGTGTGAGTGTAAGAGTGTGTGTGCATGTTCCTGCGCGTGGTTATAAGTGTCCAAGTGCCCACAGAGCTACAGCACGTATGAAGATCCAAGGACACACTTCAGGCATCAATCCTCCCCTTCCCACCTTATCTGAGACAGGGTCTCTTGATTGATGTCCAAGCCAGGTTAGTTGAACCATGAGCTTCCATTGACTCAGCTGCCTCCTGCCCCCACCATCGCCCAGTAAGGCGATGGGATTACAAATGACAGTTTATTCTTGATTCAAGGCCAGATTGCTCTCCATGAAACTATCTCAAAGAAGGGGAAGGGGGTGGAGAGGGAAGAGAGAGAGGATATTAATATTTTACCGGCTTGGTGTTCAATATGACCACATGCTAAATGTAATATATCATCACACAGCAGGGACTGACTCTTCCTATAGCCTCTTTCCCTACTCTACAGGATCAGTCTGGTCCAAGGGAACTGTCAATCACACAGGTGCTGTAGAAGGGTTAGCATAAACTGTTCTAAATCTTTGGTGTCCCTGAGCCTCCCACTCCTGTCCCCAGTCCCCTTCATCCTTTGGCCTGACAGCCCCTCTGCCTCCTGACAACCTTCTGGTGTCCCTCTTAGCCTTCTTGGATCCCAGGGAGCTTTCCTGGGTCCCAGTCCCTTGCCTAGTGATAACCACTCAGAGTTTCCAGGTCATTTCCACTGCCAACAAATGCTTATGACAAAGAGACAAGAATACCAGACAGTGGCTTGGTGGGGGTCAGCAGGTATATAGGTGTGCTCAGCCCTTACTGCATGTCCTCCCTCTCCAGCACAGAGTAGGACTCAGAGTTCCTGCCTGACGCTATCACTGAGGTTCCCCGTATTTTACAGTCAACAAAGGTCAGGCTGGCTGCAGTGGCCTTGAGACCATGATGGACCAAAATCCTCTTGTTCCCGACCAGCAGGTGGATGGAGGCATAGACCACCCATCCCAGGTAACCCGCATCCTGAGCAGCTCAGTGGTCAGCACCGCCAACTTTGCCTGTGTGTTGTGTGTGTATTGTATGTGTGGTGTGTGTGTGTGTTTGTGTGTTGTGTGTGTGTTGTGTGTATGCGTGTGTGTGGTGTGTGTGTCTGAATGTGTTGTGTGTGTCTTTGTGTTTTGTGTGTGTGTGTCGTATGTATGTGTGTGTGTATGTGTGGTGTGTGTGGTGTATATGTGTCTGTGTGTGTGTGTTACATGTGTGTGATGTATGACTTCTGTTTCCATCACCCTGCACAGTCAGGATCTGTTTTATCTGTCTCAGTGTTGTCCTCTGCCCTCATCCCCAAAGCCACTGCTTCCTCCTTGGGCTCCTGCATCCTTCTCAGCCTCCTGGCCTCTCTCCTAACCTTGGCAGGATACTTCAGAGAGAATAGGAGCTTGCTGGCAGTCATGTGAGAACTGGCTTTTAATGCTAGCCCACATCCTTCAATGGGACACTCTTTAGGCTGCAGCAAGGGACCATCTGGGATGGAATTCAGGGATTTGAGGGCGGAGAGTCATATTTAAGAATCAAGCACAGAGAACTTGAATCTAGGTTATGAGAAGCCTTCTCAGTAAGTTCTCCAGGCTATGGAGCCCTAGGCTTTGCACAGTGCTGGAAGGGCTGGAGAGTTTGGGCCTCGCAATGACCCATCTACCTTTCTTGCTGTCTTTCTTGTTGTCTTTCTTGCTGTGGGCAGAAAGAGGGCAGGGCTTCCTGGGTGATACACCCCTGGGGCCCCAAGAGTGGGAGGAGCTTCCCATAGCCCAATTTGAGGGACAGGTTTAGAATGGACTGACAGCCAATAGACATTCTGAGAACCCTGCGTAGTCCTCAGAAAGCCCCCAGACTCCCAGCCAGGCTGGAGAGTGGCTTGTGGAGAAGCAGAGGGTGATCCTGCTCCTTGCGGATCACGGAGCTGGCTTGCTGGTGACCTGAGGGCAGAATCTGTTGAGCATCAGCAACACTGTCCCTCTCCTTGTCTCCCTAGTCAGTACCCTGCAAGGCACAGGGGTCCCACAGGTTCACCGCCTCGTCTGTGAATGAATAATGGTCCAGGTCCTACAGTCCCCAGCTGCAAGTTGTGAGGAAATGGAGCAAAGGGGTCCGTCCAGTGCTTACTCAGTGCCACACAGTGCTATGGGTAAGGACACGAACTGTGCACACAGCCGCCAGTCTTAGCACCCCAGCTTCCAACTGGGACACCCCGGTGGGCATCGGAGTCTTAGCTTGACCGTATCTCCTTCCACGAGTAAGATGGGCATCCTGGGCTTGCACCTTCACTGCCATCGTGGGAGAGCCTGTATCCAAGGCAGCACAGCCGTGGTCCTTACAGGAGGTGATGGCACTGGGATCTGCACAGATCTGGCCAGGCTCCCTGCAGTTACAACGGCTACTGCTGCCACTACTGTGTGTCCAGCGGCAAATGTCTCAAACTCTCTGGAACCAGGATTGTTTATCTCAGGGAGGTGAGAATAATCATAGCTGTCTCCAGAATTAAACTCCTCGTACTGTTGGCAGCCAGGTAGTCATGATTATGGCTGACATATTTGTCTTAGTTAGGGTTTCCATTGCTGTGATGAAACATCATGACCAAAAAGTAAGTTGGAGAGGAAGGGGTTTATTTGGCTTACACTTCCATATTGTTCATCATCCAAGGAAGTCAGGACAGGATCTCAAACAGGGCAGCAACCTGGAGATAGGAGCTGATGCAGGGGCCATGGAGGGGTGACTTGCTCCTCGTGGCTTGCTCAGCCTGCTTTCTTATAAAACCCAGGATCACCAACTCAGATATGGCACCACCCACCATGGCCTGGCCCTCCCCCATCAATCACTAATTAAGAAAATATTTTACAGCCAGGTGGTGGTGGCACACGCCTTTAATCCCAGCACTCAGGAGGCAGAGGCAGGCGATCTCTATGAATTTGAGGCCAGCCTGGTCTATAAGAGCTAGTTCCAAGACAGACTCCAAAGCTACAGAGAAACCCTGTCTCAAAAAATGAAATAAAAAAGAAAGGCAATGTTTTACAGCTGGATCTTATGGAGGCATTTTCCCAAATGAGGTTTCCTCTTTTCAGATGGCTCTATCTACAATATTCAAACATTCCTCTTCCAGCTGGCAAGGGCCAGCTCCTCCTACCCCACAGGACTGCCTGGCCCCTCTCAGCCTTCCCTGGGAGCTGGAAATAGAAGTTTGTAACAAGCACGAGAGGGCTGTGCCTCTAAGCAGGCTCTAAAATGAACTATAACCTCAGCTGAGTTATGCTCAGTTAAATGCGAATTTCAAATACATAATTAAGTTTTTAATATAAATATGTCCCAAAATACTGCGTGCTGAAAAAACATTTTTTCTCTATCATTTTTCTGAAATTCACCATTAAAATACATAATCATATTTGTTTGTGTGCGTGTTTATCGGTAGGGCTGAGGGCTGAACTTCGGGCCTTGTACCTTGCACACACTCGGTAAGTGTCCTGGCTCCCAAACTGTATTTTGTCTGGTAATCTCATCTTTGTATTTCTTTCCTTTCTAGAACAAAGTAAGAACAGAACAGGGCAAAGACAGAAAGGATGGAGGGGTCCAAAGAAGGTACAGAGGACAGCAGGGAGAGGCAGAGGAGGGCAGGGGGAGGCAGAGGAGAGCAGGGGGAAGCAGAGGAGGGTAGGGGGAGGCAGAGGAGAGCAGGGGGAGGCAGAGGAGGGCAGGGGGAGGCAGAGGAGGGTAGGGGGAGGCAGAGGAGAGCAGGGGGAAGCAGAGGAGGGCAGGCGGAGGCAGAGGAGAGCAGGGGAGGCAGAGGAGAGCAAGGGGAAGCAGAGGAGGGTAGGGGGAGGCAGAGGAGAGCAGGGGGGAGCAGAGGAGAGCAGGGGGAGGCAGAGGAGAGCAGGGGAGGCAGAGGAGAGCAGGGGAGGCAGAGGAGAGCAGGGGGAAGCAGAGGAGGGTAGGGGGAGGCAGAGGAGAGCAGGGGGAAGCAGAGGAGGGCAGGGGGAGGCAGAGGAGAGCAGGGGAAGCAGAGGAGGGCAGGGGGAGGCAGAGGAGGGTAGGGGGAGGTAGAGGAGGGCAGGGGGAGGAGAGGAGGGTAGGAGGGAGGAAGAGGAGGGCAGAGGGAGGAGGGAGAGGAGGGCAGGGGGAGGAGAGAAGGGCAGGACTGAGGAGAAAGAGCCCTCCCACTCTGCAGCTGCTTTCTTTCCCCTCCCTGCCTCCCCTCCCCCTCCCCACCCCCCCACCCCCCATCCCCCAGCAGCGATGAGCTGTGTACAGGGCAGGGGATATTGGGCATGTCTCAGGAACCTGAGTGTGCTCTCTGAAATGTCAGCAGAAATAAACCTGGCTGATCCTCCTCGATGGCCCGTCACATTAATATCCCCGAAATTCCAAGCGGATTAAAATAACCACGAGCATGACACCCTTTGGAAGGCCGGGGATTTGCTTGGAAGAGGAGGCCCATTGGCGAGCGCTCTCCTAATTGCCGCTTCATATAAATAGAGTGCTCTTTAATATCGCCAGCAGCCCTGGCTGACAGATTTAGATCGGAGCTGTCGAAGTCATTAGTGCCCAGGCCGTGGTAAACCGAGGCTCTGTTAGGGCTGTAAATGGGATTCTCACGGGCCGATCAATCTTACCAAAGCCGCCAGCGTTGCTTGCTGATCTGCAAGGTCCTGAGTGGCTACAGCTTCCCAGAAATGCGCTTGCATCTGTCAGAATTATGAGCAGCTGGCAGCTGACTCAAAGGTCATATTTGCTGCTAGTGTGGAAATAGAATCTCCCCAGTACAAGAAATGCTACTTAGCAGTATATCAATTGCAGGCGGGTCATTACAGAACTGTGTGTGTGTGTGTGTGTGTGTGTGTGTGTGTGTGTGTGTGGTATAGCGTGGCTTGCCTGGGACACACTTTCTCTAGGTCCACACTGGGCTCACAAGCAGGTGTTCAGATGAATGAAATTAAACCGTGCTGAGTTCCCAGGGAACTTTGCAGCATGAATGTCCTAAGGCAATTCTCCTTCTGTCATCTAACAAATATTTAGTGTGGACTCATGCTGTCCTAGGCACTCTTTTAGGAGACTCGGCCCAGGCTTCTCTTATTTAGTGGCTGTGTGGCTTTGGGCACACTGTTGGCCTATCCGAGCCTCATGTTCATTGTCTCTAAATGGAGTTTATGATGCCTAGATTTTGGAGAGTATTGAGACAATATAAGGCCAAAAGGGGGCTGAAGTGCCAGGAGTGACCAAGCTCAGGAGGCACTATCAAGGATGGTACAGCAACAGATGCCCTCCATGGGCCATGCAAGGAGTAGATGGTAAGGGAGGGGAGAGAGCTAGAAAGGACTAGCCTGGTCTGATGGGAGCGAGCCATCCATGGACACCATGTGAAGAGCGATTAAAGGTCTTCCAGGTGTGTCCAGCTTTTTGACACTGTGGCATGGCATGGCCATTCATAGCGTTCATGCTAGAACATATTTGGGCTTTCAAACAATCACAAGAAACCTCCTAACCCGAAAGCATTTGAATTCTGTCCTGTGCCATCTGGAGACCGCAGCTTCATAAGGCCACTTCTTACTATGAGGAAGGACTTTCTTCCTAAGCTTTAAGTTGATCTCTTCAGATCCAAACAGTTGAACTGTGTGGAGACACCTGCCCTGGCCTTCTCCAGGGGTGTGGCTGTGGCTCCCTCATTGAGGTGAATCAGGAGCTTCGTCCTCTTGGTCCCTGCTTCTATGAGGAAACAGTTTATGACAGAGAGCTTGCTTTGTTTGGTTTTTAACAAAACATGCTTGCTACACAAACAGGAAAATTAGATAAAAATATAAACAGAGAGAAATGAAAGTGACCCGTGGTCTGCCACCTAAAGCTAACACTGTAAATACTTAGGAATGCATTTCTCATATTATTTTTGGTCTTTTTCCTTCCTTTGTATTGGTGAGGATCTCTCTGACTTCAGAGAGCTGAAAATCTGACCAGCCTAATTTCAACATTCTGGTTTTACCAATTCCACTGTGGAAATGTCTGAGATTCGGGCAGCCTGGGGCAAGGCTAGACAGGGTCCTTCTCCAGTTGTGAGCTCCCTTCTCAAACCCCAAAGAACATCCAGGACTTAGCTTGTCGGTCTGACTCTGGCCAGCAAGGAGATGAGGACTTCTTTGCCAAGGTTCATCTAATGTGGCCTCTTGTTGCATGCCCACCTCTGAACCAATGGCTGCGGCTGGAGGGATATGAGGCACTGACTGGCTTAGGTTAGGGCTACATACCCCTCTGCCAGCATCTAGCCTGAGCCACCTGGACTTAGGAGAGAAACATCTGGGCTGGTGAGATGGCTCAGCAGTTAAGAACACTTGCTACTCTTACAAAAGACCTGAGTTCATTTCTCGGCACCTATTTGGCAGCTCACAACCACCTGTCACTCCAGCTCCAGAGGACCCAACTCCTTATTCTGGCCTCTTCAGGTACCAGGTGTACCCATGGCATACACATATATGTGCATGCAAACAGACACATAAAATAATAGTAAGTGAATCTTTAATAAAAAGAAACAGGCCTCAATTCCAGCAAGCAGATCTTCACTAGTCATTGAAGAAATGGAGGCAAAGGAGGGATGAAGTGCTCAGCTCTCAAGAGCCTGGCTTCTTGGTTGACCCGTGATGGAAAGGATTAAAGTGGGACTCCCGGGGATGCTGAAATGCTCACCTGGTTGACCTCTACCAACCAGAGGTCCACACATCTTCTGCCATCCAATCTGTCGGAGGAGGCAGAGACTGACCCACTGGAAGCAAGGCAGACTCTATTCCCACCTTCCAGGAGCTGTTCTGTGAAGCAGAACCATTCCCTCTCTTTATCATGGTCCCCACCCTCAGAAAGTCTAGTTTAAGTGAGCAATGCATTCTGGGAAATGTTCTTCTTATTAGGCAAGTCTGAGCCAGTCAAAAGAAGTCAAGACCATGTTGGGAAATGCCTTCCCCCATATCAACCATCAGGGCAGCAGTCAGGTAAGGATTCCCACTGTAGACTGAAGATCGACTAGGAACTGGGCACTGAGCTGGGAGCCCTCACCTCAGCCTGATCCAGCTGCTAGCAGGAGGAAACATTCACCCACCACCCTAGCGAGCTCAACGGATGAGAAGCCCCAATCAGTTGATTGTATTTTATTTTTTTAAATTGTGGTTGTTTTTGCTTGTTTGTTATGAGAAGGTCTATGTTGCACGGGATGACCTCAAACTAGCTGCGATCCTCCAGCTTCAGTCTCCCAGATACTAAGATACTGTCCCACTGTGCCCAACACACTATACATTGACCACGATTTAAAGGGAGCAGGAGGTCCTAGAGGGAGGGCCCTTATTTCATTACAGACTGAAATAACAAGGTAGTTCATAGGGAGAGGGGCGGGAGATAGAAGGATGACCAGCTGACTATAAACAAATACGATATTTAACTTAAAAACCACTTTGGAAGTAATCAGGATGACCCAGAAAAACAAATCAGCAAGATAGAAGAAGAAGAAAAAAACTTGGCCAGTTCTCCCAGGGTACACAGAAAAAAAAAAGAAGAGAAAGCTGGGAGAAAGATGAGAGACATAGCTGGGGCTGTTAGAAACCAACCAGAGCAGGCCTTGGCCAGGCTAGTCAAGGGGAGAGAGGAGCAACTTTGCAGGAAGAAGAGAGATGACCAGAGAAGCCGAGCAGCATTGTGGAGAGCTGATGTGGGCCTCTTCCCCCAGTTTGACTCACCTGCTTGGATGCTGTTGTCACACCCCAGTTGTCTGGCACTTGGCAGTCTGCAAGCTCCAAGTTCAGTGTTGCTGTGGATATCAGAGACTGCGAGGGGTGGGCAGTGGCAGCAATGGGGTTAAACAAGCCACAGAATCTGGTGAACTAGCAACCTGTGAAGATGCTGGATGGGCTGAGAGGGCACAGAGGAAGGCAAGAGGTCAACAGAGGACAGCAGAACTCAGCTTCTTCATCCTGCAAAAGATGGAAGTACTTCCTGTTGATGAAGAAAATCGGTTTTGCTCAGCAGAGTATGACCCACTCAGGACAGCCACCCAAGTGGGGATCATCATCTCAGAGACCCCAGGGATGATATTATGGCCTGGCTCAGCATGTTGACCACTGTTTCTGTGACAAATATCCTGACACAAAGCCACCTATGGGACAAAGGGTTTCTTTCTTACAGTTCCACACTTCAGTCTGTTTGGAGGAAATAAGGCAGGAACTTAAAGTATCACATCTGTAGTCAAGGACAGAGAGAGAATGAACAAGATAGAATGAATAAGATGCTTGCTTGCTGTTCTCAGCTGGCTATATCCTCTCTTACATTGTTCAGGACCCCTGCCTAGGGAATGGTGCCACCCACAATGGCCTGAGTTCCCCTATGTCAATTAACAATCAAGACAATCCCCACAGACACAACCGACAGGCATTTCCTCGTTAAGACTCTCTGTCCAGGGGGTTCTAGGTTCTGTCACATTGACAGTTAAAACTAAGCGCACAACTCAATGTAGGTTAGAAGGCAACAGGGCAGCTGGCTCTCATGGGCGGTCACATAGTGGGGAGTGGCTCCGTGTGGCTCTCAGCTTCCTCTTGCCTCTTCATCCAGGCTCCCCATTCTCCAGAGTTCACCCTCTGCTTCCTCCTTCGAAGAAAGCGCACTTGGCAGAGGGCCAGTCCACCTTCCCTGGATGATTCTCATCCCACCTCAGTCCTGCCAGGGAAGACGGAGCCACAGTGCTGCTATCAGAAAACCTGACATGCTCAGTGACTTCATGTCCTCACTATCTCAGAGTGCCAAGTCTACAGAGATGGGATCCTGGCATGATTCCGTTTCCCCCAGACACAGCAACATCCCACCGAGACTTGCAACAGCCTTCCAGAGGGATGGCACACAGGATTGTCAGGACATGGAAAGAGAAAAAGAGAGGCCTGAGAAGATGCTACAGGGAGGAACAGTAGGATCGGATGACAGTCTCCTCTAAGGGGACCCTGGTAATAAAAAAGAGCCCATAGCATGGAAAGAGAAAAAGAGAGGCCTGAGAAGATGCTACAGGGAGGAACAGTAGGATCGGATGACAGTCTCCTCTAAGGGGACCCTGGTAATAAAAAAGAGCCCATAGCTGTATTTAAATCCACACTAGAAACTGGTTTGGGGGCCACCCTGATCCCTTCTCTGTCCATCAGACTCTTGCCAGCCATCCTTTTCAAAGGGATTCATATGAGAAAAATCCCAAGTCTCTCTGTGTCTCTATCTTCCTGTCTGTCGTGTGTGTGTGTGTGTGTGTGTGTGTGTGTGTGTGTGTGTGTGCAGAGTGAAAGAAGGCTCTCTCCCCATTGGCCGTACCTCTTCTAACACTATCTGTTCCCTGATTCCATTTCCCGAGGCCAGGCAACCCAGAGAAGGCACCCAGAAGCAAGAGAGTCAGAACCAAAGGCCATTGGCTGCAAGTGCGGCAACCTTGTACCTGCTCCTGGTCTCAGGGCTTCTTTTTCTACAAAATAAAGTCGTAAATAAGGAGACTACCCCTTGTCTTAGGTGCTTCCAGCCATTGCCACAGAGTCCCACACTGGCCTATTAAAAACAGTGGCAATTTATTTTTCTTGGTTTGGAGGTCGGAAGTCTAGCCTTAGGATCCAAAAGGAACTGGAGATGTAAGTCAATTGATTGAGGGTCTACCTAGCTTGCACGTGTTCAGTCTCCAGCACTACCTAAAACAGGAGAGATGGTGAGGGCCTGTTACCCCAGCACTGGGGAGGTGGAGGTGGGAAGATCAGAAAACTAAGGCTATCCTTGGCTACATCGTGATTTTGAGGTTAGTCTGGGCTACACGACAACCTGTTTGTAAATAAATTAATTAAAATAAAAAAAACAGGCTGAAAAGAAATTACTAAGATCAGGTGTAGGACTCAAGAAAGAATAGGTAAAGTCAGGAAAGGGGGACAGGCCAAGCAAGTGGCCAAGACAGCAGCACAAAGCTCCTGCCAGAGGAAGGCATTCTGCCAAGAAGCCCAACACATGCTATGCACTCCTTGCTAGAGCAGGGGCCATCCTAGGCCAGGGGGATGATTCAGAGCAGCCTGTCCAAGGAAGTAAAGCCTCAGCAGAAAGGTGCAGAAAATGCCTGGAGCTATGCTAACACTCCCCTGATTCAGTTCTGTCACAAGTTTTACGATCTTGGCTTCCCCTTTAATCTTCCAAACTTCTGAGGACTGAATAAATATCACACTTCACAGAGAGACCACAGAAGCTGAAAGAGGGGCTTTTCTGCTGCAGCACAAAACAACACAGATTTAAACAGGGACAAGCCTGGCCAGGACCCAAGTTCACTCTTGACCCAGGCAGCCTCTTTGGACTAGCAATGGGGCTAGCAAACCCTAGCTAAGGTCTCCCTCCATCCTGTCCTGAGCCACTTGTTCCCAAGCTCTCTCCATCTTGTCCTTGCCCATGGTAGCACCTGCATGGCCCTGCTGACGGCAGTCAGCTTACAAGCCTGAGAGGAAGGCCAAACTGAATCCCACAGGAACCTTGCTCATCAGGTGGGTGCTCCAGCTCAGGCCTTCACACCCCTAGTCCTCCCAAGTCATTCCACAGCTCCGGCTGTGACCCAACACATCTATGCCTCTGTAGGTCTTTAGTGCTCGCTCATCAAGGACTGAGTGCAGAAAAGGGCTCTGTTCCCAACCCGCCCAGAGCCTGTGGGCCTCACCTGCAACCCCACGGGTGAGTTGTACCCTCTCTTATTACGGTGTCGGTGTCTTCGCAGTGATGAACACACTGCATGAAGGTCCTAAATGAGAGACAGAGGCAGGAGTATCTGTCTGGGCTACAAAGGAAGAGCCCATCTCAAAAAGAGAAGAGAGAAAGAAGCAGTCACCAGGTGGACAGCTGAGGAGGAGGTGTGAGTCCCTCCAGCAGTGTGCCCTCCCCAGGACTCCACTGCTTCAGGACCTTTTTGTCAGGGGAGTTTAACAAGAGCGTCTCTCTGCTGAGACTGGGCCAGGAGGCCATGGTTGGGACTAGGCCAGGGAGATTGTTCCAGAGCCAGCTCTGACCTCAAGGGCTTCTGCCAGGAGCCCAAACACCTTCATTTGTCTTCTTCACTTGTTTCGAGTCCAAATAAACTGTCAGGGATGAGTCAGAAGGACCCAAGAAGTCTCTTGTCACCCAAAGTGGCCCATTTCTGAGTAACATGACCCCATGCTCCCTGGATGTCCCCTTATTCAGAGCTTCCAGGGGCACACAGGAGCCTTACCTGTACCTGGGCCTCCCCTCTAGTGAATACCAAGCTTGTCCACCCTCATCCAGAAGGGGCTTCTGGGAAGGGCGAGGCTAGAAAGGTTCCAGGACATCAACCAGGAAGGAATTCCCAAATCCATGCTATGCCTTTGTGGTGCCCCTAGCACCCTGAGCTGCCCTACCTTGGCCACAGGCATGTTCTCATCTTACTTGCAGGGACCCTTGCTCTGTATGCCAACACTTCTTTTCCTCCCTCTCGTCTCTCTTTCCTTCCTTTCCTCACCTTCAGCCCCAAAGTGGCTTTTACAAGGGCCAGGGGCAGCCCACATCCTCCAAATCACAGTTCCACTGAATTCTGGCAAATGGCATTTTCATAGAGTCAGAGAGTCTGAGAACTTGAAAGGATCTGATTGATGGTTTCAACCAACTCCTTATTTTAATAGATGAGGAAGATTAATAGATGGGAAAAATGAAGGCCAGGGGGAGGAGGCTCACTCTGGTCACAGCAAGTCAGCACAGGGCCTGGACAAGCGCCATGGCCTGACCTCTTAGAACCCGCCTGTCTCCCCACTCCTTCCCGCAGTTCATTCCGGATCCCAGAACTCCCGGGTCCCGGGGCCAGGGCCATAGCCCAGTTGATGCATATTTGCCTAGGATGCACAAAGCTCGGGGTTCGATTCCCAGCACCACATAAGCCAGTTATGATGGTCTGTCCCTGTAGCCCCAGCCTGGACTACATAAGACCCTGTCTTAAAAACAAAGCCAGAGTCCTAGGAAGTGTGTGGTCAGGGGAAAGGCTGGTGACAAGGCTGAGTGCTTCCTGTGGACGTAAAGTCATTTAAGGCAGAAGGAATTCAGGTCTCAGTGACTGACACATAGGCCCAGGGTTTCTGTAAATTCTGGTACCTTTTGAGAGCTAGAAAATGCAGGCTTTGCTTGTTTATTTTTGTCTTTCAACTTGTGCGCATGTGTATGTACATACACATGTTTGCAGGTGCATATGCGAATGCAGTATATGTGATGGGGGCAACATGTAAGTGTATGTGTATGTCGTTTGCTCATGTGCGTGTATGCATGTGTGTGAATGAGTAGGCCAGAGGTTAATATCTGGTGCCTTCCTAAATTGCTGCCCACCTTATTTCTTTGAAACAGGGTCTCTCATTGAATATGGGGCTCACTAGCTGACCAATGATCTCCGGCCATCTCACCTTCCCCAGTGCCGGGATTACAAGCGCACATCATCACTGGTGGCTGTTTTTCCTTGGATTCTGGGACTCTGCCTTGGGTCCTCATGCTGACATGGCAAGCCATCTCCTCATCACCTTGGTTTGTTTTAAGTATAAAACGTTTCCTTTTCCAAGTGCAGAACCAAGGCAAATTTTAAAACCCTCAAGGCTAATATGTGGGCTCTAACAGAGTCCAACTCCTTTATAAATATAAAGAAGCCGAGGCACGGAGCAGTGGCCCGTCAGCGACAACCCACTTACCACAGAAGTCTAGTGGAGCTCAGTCACTCTTGAGAGTCCTGCCTGAGGGCATCCCCCATACCTGCCCAGCCTGCCCTCCTAAACTCATTCTGTAAGCAGCTCAGGAATTTTACCTTTGGCCTTTTGTCATGTTCACCCCATGTCCCGCATTTGCAAACCACTTTGAACATTTTTTTCCCTCCTGGTTGTATCCCTCTAAGACTTTAAAGCAGACCGGAACATTCCAAGCCCCTGCTGGAGGCTTCAAAAGGGAGCACACACTCTTGCCCTGGGCCGAGCCCTTCCCATTTGCCCCTCCTATAGTCTCTGAATGGGTTTGCTCTTGGCAGCCCAGCTCCATAAAGCACAGCCAACACCCCAGGAAAGAATCCCATAAAGGCCAGTTAGGGACATGTCAGCAAAAGTGGGGAATGAGATCACAGCCAGCCTGCCACCTTCCCTGGATGGCTAAATCTGTCAGCAGTCCAGTGGTCGCCATGGTCACCAAACCCTCTCTGACCCCTCTGGCATGTCCAGCCTAGAACCCTGGACAAACGGAGAGGGTGGTGATTACTGAGCAAGGAGATGACACAGCCTCATAAAGCCACCAGGAATCATCGAAGTCAAGTGCTAAGAGGAGCATTGCCAATAACAAGGGCTTGGCAAGCTCTGAGGGAAGGGTGACCAAAATAAAAAAGGGTCTGGCAGGGAGCACAGGCTGGAGTCGGCCCCAGAGAGGAGAACTAATATAGACGGATAGAGGAGAGTAGAGAGAACTCTCAAGGTGTTAAGCAGGCAGGACCAAGGCACTGGGGTGAGATGGAGTGCCTCATTCAAATCCCCATGCTCCACCTCTGGGAGAACCTGCCATTGTTCTGACCATGGATCCGCATCTGCACTGGGGGCTGTAGCCACATGAACTCAGGGTGTGTTTTAGTCTCCCAGCCCAGCTTATGCCTGATACGCGATCCTGGCTGTGTGGATGAAGGAATGAACAAATGAATTAAGGAAGCGAGTGAAAAAGCCATTAAGGAACTGAGCACCAAGCTACTAAGAAAGCTGAGCACAGGTACCTGAAAAAAGCTGACGCTTCAGTTTTTCAAGATGTTTCCCCATCTCTTTCTGTCGTTCCCTTAAGCACCCTGAGAGGCAGAAAGTGGCTTTGTGAAGTTTTGACAAATAAGGAAACTGAGGCTGTGTCTCACAGCTCCAGTACCCCAGGTCCTGCTCTGGGCTGCCTGACCTGGCTGGAAAGTCTGTCTGGCTCAGAAGGGTCACTGATCTTTTCTCTTGTGACTCAGTGTTTAGATGTAAGCATCCTCTGCTCTGGATTCTGGGAAAGGTCACCCCACTTGGCCACTTGTTTCCTAGATGGGGGGCGGTGGTGAGAAGAGAAGGGCTTTGTTAGCTTCAGACCACAGAGTGGACTGAAGGCCTTGGGTGGTTACTTTGGACAATATCTGAGCCTCAGCTTTTGTGTCTGGTAGGGATGAAATGCTGGTCTTGCCGTGCTTCTGAGAGGACACAGGTGCCTGCTGCACACACTCCTGTCACCATGGAGATGCGCAAACTTGTGCTCTCAAAGGTAGACAGGATGAGAGACTTCTGTCCAGCGATCACTGGACAAATAACTTTTGATTTGGCCAGAGAATTCTCGGAGTCGGAACCAACCAAGGTTCACTCCTAATGAGAATGATGTCCCTTCGACTCCCAGTTTTCCTTTCACCTAAAGTTGAGGACATGGTGGCAGGGGCCTGGAGCTGCTCTGCTGGTCCCTCAGCTGAAAGGAGGGCAGAGCAGGGCCAAGGAGAGAGCTCATTAAGGGCATTTGCTGCACAAGAATGAAAACCTGAGTTTGAATTCCATGCACCCATATAAAAAGAAAATCTGGGCATGGGCACACACAGCTGTAACCCCAGTGGTGTGGCAAGGGGGCAGTGGCTGAGACCAGAGGATCACTGGAGCTTGTTGGTCACCAATGCAGCTCCAGGTTCAGTGAGAGATTCCTGTCTCAAAGGAATAGGTGGGGAGTGAGGGAGCAGGACATTTGATGTCTTCATCTGGCCTCTGCATGTGTATGCATGGGTACCACCACTCAGAGACATATGTGTGCACACATCATATACATATACCACAAATGCACACATACAGAGAGAGAGAGAAAGAGAGAGAGAGAGAGAGAGAGAGAGAGAGAGAGAAGAGAGAAGAGAGAAGAATGGCAGAACAACAGTATAGATGGAGCCTAACTCTCTAAAACCATGGTACTACCTGTGAAAGAAATGCTTCTACCCCAACTGTGTTCAAGCTGCTCTCACAGGGAGCTCTGGCATGACACTGAACCAGTTCCCTGTGCATCGCTGCCTATTCTTCAAAGGCCATCGGAAGGCGTTCTCTTCCATGAGGTCTCTCCTGATTACACCTACGACACCTACCCTCATCTCATGCCTTACCCATCCTACTGTATAGCACCTAGACCCACTCTGGACACACTGACTGCTGCTTGATTTGATATCAACCCCTAGCGATGAGCATGGCCAGAAAAGACGGAATGGATTAGGTCCTACATGATCTTCCCTGTTCTGAGGTTGCAGTTTTGTCTCTTTTGCAGGAATAGTGCCCTGTGACACTGCAGGATATGCATGCCACTGTAAGTGACACGGGACACATAATACCAAAAACAAAACTGTAACAGCAAGAAGCCTAATAGGGAGATCAAGCCAGTTGTGGGTGTGGCCGGGGACATCCTCAGCACCCAGCTTTAAATACACTCTGATATCAGAGAACTGGATGACATGTAACCCAAGACAGACGTGCTATAATCAGATCTTTCCGACATGGAAGACTAAGACAGGCTGACTGCCGCCATCAGTGAGGTGACAAATGTCTGTCCTTGGGTGTAAGGATGGCTGCCTGAGTCCCTGCTATTCTCTGGGGAAGTACCTCTATTCCAGCTGGAAACCATTCAACCTGACCAAGCTCCTTCTCAGGTTGACTGGTTGGGACATGGCAATAGGACAGGTTGTGTAAAGAGACAACACGACACTAAAATTAGCAGCTGGTCAAGACAGACTGGAAAGCCCTGGTGAGAGGGTGAGATTCCTAATACCAGAAGTAACTGAGCCAGATCAATATAAGTGGGTGGTGCTATTAGGGCATTCCAGACTTAGCTGGAGACAAAGGTCACCCTGGGTCACTTGAGGCTTTGTGACCCCGAGTTTTCCAGTCACCACATGAGTCTGGGTCCACTGTCTCATCCCCACCTTTCTCCTTCCACAAGCCTGGCGCAGTGCCTGGTATTTTTAAGCGAAAGCTCTCTCTTCCTCGTGGGTAAGGCACCATGAGCAGGAGTGCCGTGTTATGGTACAGTGGTAACTTCTGTTTGTGACCTCATTCAGCATGCCCTTCCCCAGACAGCTTGGGCCGAGATTCCAGGAACCCTAGCCACACAGTAGGGTCTTTGACCACACAGAAGGCAGCATAAAGACAACTGGGGAGGGAGTTGAGACAGATGAAGGCACAGAAAAGTCTGAGGACGGAAGTGTAATGGCCCAAATGTGACATCAAACACAGTCACACACAGATCGTCTTGGCCCCAGCCCTACCTGGTTCAAAGCTTCTATGCAGAGCTCTCTCCTTCCCATGGATGCTCTCCCAGGCAACTCCCGACCAGGAGTCCAAAGGCCTGTCTGTGGGACCCAAGAGGACTGCTCTCTGGCAGTGAGACTTGGGCATGGCACCCTATCAGCCAAGCTTCCTCCACACCCAAACAAGAGGAAGTTTGGTCCCTAGCAATCTTAGGAGTCAGTATTTGAGAGAAGGAGCCAGGTACTAGATGTGACTGTGAACCCCGCTCTGCTTTTCCCGAGCCATGCAACCTTGAGGGAGTTACCCCAACTTTTTAAGCCTTAGTCACCACTTCTGTAAAGTGGGAAGATGGGTGTCTAAAGGCTTTAGGAAGGTGCTAACGTCA
Source organism: Microtus oregoni (assembly GCF_018167655.1). Classification (NCBI taxonomy): domain Eukaryota; kingdom Metazoa; phylum Chordata; class Mammalia; order Rodentia; family Cricetidae; genus Microtus; species Microtus oregoni. The sequence goes on along the minus strand of NW_024543091.1, from coordinate 25,539,590 downwards.
GTCCGTTGTGATCATGGCCTTTACCTGGCGAATCCCTCAAGGAGGTAGGGCAAGCTTCAGCCACCACACGGAGTTTCCTGGAGACTCGTGCTGTAGACAGAGGCTGCTTGTTCATTTCCCAGCTGCCCAAACCCAAATAGTAACACAGAAACTATATTAATTACAACACTCTTTGGCCTATTAGCTCAGGCTTCTTATTAATTAACTCTTACATCTTGAATTAACCCATTTCTATTAATCTGTGATTTACCGGAAAGTCTGGGTCCTTATCTTTCGGCAGCTACATGGTGTCTCCTTGACTTCGTCTACTTTCTCTTTATGTCTCTGTTCAGAATTTTTGCCTGGCTTTACTCTACTAAGCCATTGGCCAAAATAGCTTCTTTAATAAACAATGGTAATAAAACATATTCATAGCATATGGAGGGGAATCCCATATCATTGTGCTGCTCTGAGTACTTCTGGGTTTAGGCCATATCTTTCCTAGGTGCATATGAGCTACTAGGTATCAAACGCAACGAAGTATGCAAAGTTCAAATCCATATCAATGAATTATACAAAGATCCCTGCCCTTAGACTAAGCCCAGACCAACCGCCCACCTGACTGCCCATAGTTTCCAGAGCCCACCCTAAGCTGTGAGCTTGACCCTCCGACACTCCATGGGGAAGAGGACAGGTGAACATTGAGTCCCACTGTTCAGTTGCAACTACATGGTAAGGAGGAACAAACATCATGTTTATTTGTTATCTCTGGCGAATCTGTCAAGTCCTTGGACATAGATAAATATTGTCTCTACACTCTTCTAGAGAAGCAGCCTAGGGACTTGGAAGAAAGAAATACAGATAGCTTTGAAACAGATTAAAAGATATGGACAAAGCAATCTTAGAGATGTTTCACATCTATCTATCTATCTATCTATCTATCATCTATCTATATATATCATCTATCTATATATCTATCATCTATCTATCTATCTATCTATCTATCTATCTATCTATCTATCTATCTATCTATCTGAACCACAGCCCTTGAACTGATGGCCCTATGTTTGCCCACCTCTCTTCTCAGGAGTAAGTCTAGGGCTTGCTGTCCCCCACACTGTGGCTTCTACACTGATGTTCCCTCTTGCTGGCTCTCCAAGGCCTCTATCAACTTTTGCAGAGCAGCGGAAATGAGATGACAGCTAATCCACAGAGCTGATCTTGGGTTGTTGCCAAGGCTGCTGTGGGGAATTAATTACTTAGTAAAGAAGTAATAAGCATGGGCTAATAGTATACTGCCACCAAGAGATTCACTTCGTGTTAAAAAACTCAAATATGTTGAAAGTGAAAGCATAGAAAAAAGATATTTCACAAAAATGAAACCAAAAGTGAGCAGAGATGATCACACTAATATCAGCCCAAAGCATATTTGAATTTTAGAAATTGCTATGAGACAGAGAAAGATATTACATATTAATAAAAGTTTCAACACAGCAGAAAGGCATAACAGTAACAAGTAAGCATGCTCCTCAACAAGCCGTCCAGATATCTGAAGGGCACGCTGACAGAATTGCAGAGAGCAAAGCATTGGGCAACAACAGCAGCTGGAGACGGCAGCACCCGACACCCAGTAATGGATAGAACAACCAGAGGGTGCATGAGCAAGAAGCAGGGGACTAGGACATCTCACCAGGCCAGTGTGCCAAACAGGACAGAGCGCTCCACCTACCCAACGTCATGTTCCCCGTAAGCACAGGTGCGGCACTTTCAGAGACAGACCACACATCAAGCCACAAATCAAGTGTCAGCAGATGGCTGCCACACAAGGCATCTTCACTGACCACAGGGAGATGGAATAAAAACCAAAAACAAGAAAAACTAGAGATTCACAACATTCTATTTTTTTTAAGTGATAGATCACAAAAGTCTTCAGACAAATTAGAAAATACCTGGACCCAAGTAAAAAAAACAAAACTCAAGCCATGATGTAACAGAATGTGTGAGACATAAAAACGCAATAAGGAGGACCTTGGAATAGTAAGTGTTGGGCTGTGCAGACAGCTAAGGAGATGAGAGGGCTTACAGTCATCTGGTGACTTGTGTTAAATCACTAGGACCCACATGGTGGGAAGAGGAGAAATGGCTCCTGTCGGTTGTTTTCTGACCTCCACACATATCCCGTGGCATGCATGTACACAAACACACACTGAAAAACTCACAAACACATGAATAAATAAAAAAAATGCAACTTTTTTTTTTTAAATTTTAAGTGTTTGCATGAACAAAGCAAACTCAGATGAGCAGCTTGGCTTTGCCCTGAAGATAACAAATAGAAACAACAAAACCTTCAGAGATAGAAGGTAGGATAAGCAAAAAGTAGGGCAGAGATAAGTCAGGTGGAGAACAGAGAAACAGTGCAGAAAATAGATGAAACCAAAAGCTGCTTTAGAAAGGCCAACAATATTGACAGCAGAAGACCAAAGACTGAGATCAGAAACGAAAGTAGGACCACCACTGCCGCTGTACAGAAACAGCAGTGACTCTGAGAGAGCATTGTGAACGGCGGCGCACGAACAAGCTGGATAACTGAGATAAAATGGACACACGCCTAGAAACACAAACTGTCCAGACTGAAGCGTGGGAAGAAAGAAATCTAAATAGGCCTATATACCACAAAAAAGAATATTGAGTCACTAATAACAATTTTCAGAGCACTTGAGAAAATTGACCCCTGGCCCCGATGGTGTCTCTGGTGTTTTCCACAAGTCTCTAAAGTTATCTCCCATACCGTTCTCACAGTTTCCAGCCAATGGAGACGGGTATCTCCTAACTTAGTGCATAAGGGTATCATGGTTAACCTTGTTTGCCAACTTGATTGGATCTGGAATCAACTAAGGAAAGGTTTCTAGGTGAATCTTGTGGGCATTTCCAGGAAGAACAATCTGGGAACCTTCCCACAGGGTGTATGGCTTCTTCAAGTGGAGGCCCAGATGCAAAGAGGGTCCAGACCCCCAGACTTTCAGTGCAGGATTTGAATGGCTAAATCATCCAGCTCCTGGACTCAACAGTTACCCAGTTCTCAGCCTCTATCATGGAGATGGCCACTTTGGACTACTCAGTTTACAATGGATAAACCAGTACATAGTGTATACCCATGAGTATAGATAGATATATAGGTATATGCATATATAGGCAGTCTACTGGTTTTTTCCCCTATAGAATCTTGACTGATAAAGGGGCCGGCATTACTCTGTACCAAATCTGGAAAAAGACACAAAAAAGTTAACAAACTATGTCAATTTTAAACATTACGAAGAAAGCATATTTAACAAATGGTCCTGGCATAACTGGATATCAATATGTAGAAGAATAAAAATAGACCCATATCTATCACCTGTGGAGGTCAGAGGACAACTTTTAGGAGTCAGCTCTGTTTTTCCACCATGTGAGTCCGGATGATTGAATTAAGGCCATCAGTTAGCCAAGACCCATCTATCCATCTATCGAGACATCTAGATATCCATTCATCTGCCTATCCTTATATTCATCTATCATCCATTATCTATCCATCCATCTTCTATCACCCATCCATCCAATCATTCATTTATTTTTCAACAAATACTATGATCACATGATATGTGTAGGCTCTGTACTTGGAAGAGATATAGTGGTGATCAAGACATTCCCAGACATTCTCAGATGAGTGATGGATGATAGATGAAGATAAATGGATAGATTCTTGGATGGATGGATGGATGGAGGATGGATGGATACAAGGATGAATGGATGGATGGGTGGATGAATGGATGGACTGATGGTGGATGGATACAAGGATGGATGGATGGATGAACGCTTGGATAGATGAATGAATAAATCTTTGCTAACCGATGGATGATCTCAGACATGCCTGTGCTCACAGCAGACCAGGGCTCTACCTTGGTTCCCAAGCTCTGCCCACAGTATGAGTCACACGATCTCTAGCAACCACACACTTCTTTCTACAGTGAGACTGCCCAGAGGGGCCCGAGCCTCAGAGGGTGTCAGGAAAACTCAGCTCACGTACAGTTCCTGCCAATGTTTGATCATGGCCGATCGTTGATGCGATCCTTGTGAGTCAGAGCTGCTGTTGCCCTGATGTGCTTCCGCTTTCTGCAGCACTGTGATGTGTTTCAAAGAAAAGTCAGAAGCAGCAGATTCTGCCCTTAGGCTAAGACTGCAGAACACTCAGATTTGATTTCTCCTCGATTTCAGTCAGAATGAACCTGTGGTTGGAAGGGACAAGGGTATCAGAGGGAAGCTGATGGCCTCTCTCCTGTAACACAAGGAAGCGCTGTGAAGCGCTGTGCAGCACCCATCGGGAAGCACCCATCCCAGCCCCACCTCATCAGCTGCACTGCAGTCTTCTTGGCATCTCTGTGGACTGGCTAGGGCCTGGCTCTTTCCTCACTCACCCTGGACTCTCGCCGTGGTTCCTAACTGCAGATATCCTCCTGCCAGGAAAGCCGTCTCTCACAACTTCACTTCTCACTTCCAAACATACTCCAGTCTAAATCCATGCATTTCTTGTCAGCTTACCAGAACCAAGGGCCCTGGAGGTCTAGGAATACTCATTACCCTTGGGGTAGCTGCCCTGGTGATGCTCTGGTGGTGTGTGTTTGGCCCAGCTCAGCTATTTTATCCCCCACCTCAGAGAAGTCGTTACCCACACATTGACCTTCAGTTCGATTAAGACTACTTTTTTAAAGAAGTATGTGTGTGTGTGTGTGTGTGTGTGTGTGTATGTCTGCACATGCACATACTGTATGCACATATACATGTTCGTGACATGAAAGTCATGTGCATGTGTTTATGCAGGCATGTGTAAGTTGATGGTGGGTGTCTTCCTCTGTCATTCTCCATCTTGATTTTTGAGACAAGATTCCTCCTGAACCAAGGGCTCGCCAGTTCAGCGAGACAAGTCAGACCATGAGCCCTGCTGCCTCTGCCTTCCCAGCTCTGGAATTACAGGCGCTCCCCACCATGCCTGGTTTTTATGGAGGGCTAAGCCATCTCCCCAGCATCCCACACCCGTTTTTTTTTTCCTTCCTTTTACTTTTTTTTTTTTTTTTAAATATTTATATACAATGTTCTGTCTGTGTGTATGTCTGCAGGCCAGAAGAGGGCACCAGACCTCATTACAGATGGTTGTGAGCCACCATGTGGTTGCTGGGAATTGAACTCAGGACCTTTGGAAGAGCAGGCAATGCTCTTAACCACTGAGCCATCTCTCCAGCCCCCTTCCTTTTACTTTTGAATACCAAGTAAGATCCTGGTGACAAGCAAGTTCTGTGAACTGTGCTGTGACCCACGTGTGGCGACAAGCGTCAGCACCACCACTTTCCTTCTCTGTTTACTGTTACTGTCGTTATCACCATCATCATCATCACCACCTCCCCACCCTCTCACTTCTCATACACACGTTATCTTCCGAACTGGCTTGCGAATGTCTCACGGTTAGGGACCAGTGGCTCACTTCCAGCCCCCACTCCTCCTACACATAGCAGGGTGCTCTGTACACAGTGGGTACCAGAGATGGTTTCCAAGTGACTGATAAGCTCAGGGGAAAGCAAATCAAGGAAGAGCCTTGTGTCTTCCACGGCCCCTGCTTCTTTCCTTCCAACATCTTGAAACAAACACAGAAAGCCAGGTCTTGTTAAAAGTCTAGGGGCCCCCACCAGAGAGAGATGTGCTGTCACATGCCACATTAGTGCCGGGACACTTCTCATCCCACAGTCTTCCAGCCTTTCTAAGAAAGGAATCCAGAATGTCCCACAATTGGCAAAGTGAGCAAGCCAGGGCCTTGCTAACTCCAGAGGGTTAAGTCATTGGCCATTCCCAGCCTTGAAGTGGGACTCTACAGCTTGGCCTTTGGATGTCCTTAAGGGGACAATCACTCTACTAAAAGAAACCCTGTCTTTGATGCTATTTCATAGAGTTCTCTTGGCACCTTTACAAATGTCTCATCCTCACTCCCTAAGCATGAGGAAATGGAGAAGCGAAGGCATCAGTTTCAGGGTCATGAGGGAGGTGAGGTACAGGGGCTCGTCCCTCAGTACCCAGTGAGCATTCAGAGGCATGTCGGCTGAGCCTGCTGCCAGGTCTCTCCCCCAGTCCCCTGGCTCCCCACTGCACAGGACGTTAAGGTCAACCACATTCTGCCACCTCCTTGCTGAGGAGCTATCAGTCCCTACCACCAGCTTTCTCTGTCCCACCACAGCCTGGCGAGCCCACGAAGGCTCAGGGGCTTCCTTTACCCTCTGACAACCACTGAGTGTCAGAACTAGAACGGCCTCCTTCCACGCTCCTGCCCCAGAGTCAGCTGGGGAGCTTGCTCACACTGCAGATCTGCAGGCCAGCTGCCAGGGTGGAGAAAATGATGCAAGGTCCAGGAATCTGTGTTCACGGGACTCACTAGAGTGATTCCATTAGACCTTGAGTCTGGGAGCCTCTGGACCAGACTGTGTGTGTGTGTGTGTGTGTGTCTGTGTGTCTGTGTGTCTGTGTCTGTGTCTGCGTGTGTGTATCTGCATGTGTGTGTCTGTATGTGTGTGTCTGTTGTGTATATGTATATCTGCATGTCTCTCTCCATGTGTGTGCGTGCGTGTGTGTGTGTGTGTGTGTGTGTGTGTGTGTGTGTGTATTTAAAGACCAGGAGTCAATCTCAAGTATGCAGTATTGTTCCTCAGAAGTTGTCCACCTTGCTTTTGTTCATTGTTGTTATTAATGAAACAGGGCTTCATTGGGACTCACTGATTCAGCTACACCAGCTGGCCAGCCAGCCCCAAGAATCCCCCTGTCTCAGCCTCCTCAGCACTAGTATTACATGCACCTGACACCACATCCAGCTGGAGATGCTGCTCAGATCTGCACTCTGCCAATGGAGTACTTGCCTAGCCTCTAGCCCAGCAAGGAAGAGGGCCCTGCCATAGCTCATAGCCAGTAAGACTGTGGTGTCTTTGGCTGGTTTATGATGCACTTGTCATGGGGCCTGTCAAAGGCTACTAAACTCATACTTTGACCTTAGGAAAATAGGTTGTGGAAGTTCATGAAGTGAGCTTGAGATCAGACTCACCCAGCTCCACATGGGTAAGAGGAACAATGCTTCATGGAGGGGGGCGCTTTTGAACCAACCTTCAGAAAGAACCTCTAGGGAGGGAGTAAGGCTGAGTCAGATGGACATGGAGAATCCCACCTTCTTAGAGTGGTGGGATGTTGGACCTCAGCCCCAGAGTGTAACCCAGCCTTTCCCAGGGGAGATGTAGAATGGTTACAGGCAACTTCAGCCTAGTTATAATCTAACTATGCCCAGGCTTACGTCGTGTTGAGGGTCATTTTTAAAGCTGGAAAATATTCACGACCTGGCCTTGAACAGAAAAGGTCTGGCGGTTCCCACTGCCCTCCAGCCACCAACAAGCAAAGATGTGTTCCTGGGTCTATATGTCAAAGTCCCTGGAATCCAGACATGCTTCCTCACTGCCACGGCAGCCTGGTGCTGTGCCAGGCTGCGGGCACTTAAAAAACAAAAGCAAAAGGAAAATGGTTGAAATCGTGAACCATCACGATGAGCTAGCTTAATTCCAGTTCTGAAAAAGCTAATTATGCAGTTCAAGGTCAGGGAACCAGAAAGTGGGGATTAGGATTTGTCTTATTTAAGGTAGAGCATCTTAGCATCCTGACTCACAAATCTGAAGGACCATGTAAAATCCTCCAAGAAATCTGAAGAAATGGAAAACTAGGTGAAGCCTTTGTTTTTAAATAATGTTTTTAGATTTTCCTGACTGTGTGTGTGTGTGTGTGTTCAGGTGCCTGTGAAGAGAAGGAGAAAGTGTTGTAACCCCCAAAACTGGAGTTATAGCGAGTTAATTTAAGAATTTGGGAAGGGGCTAAATCATGAAGTTGGAAGAAGTGATAAAGGACAAACAGATCCTGTTCTGCCATGAAAATAAGTACCTTTTATCATATAGTTGACTAATTCATATGACAGTGTTAGTTTCTTCCTGGACCTGTGTTCTTCTTAACTAGTGATAAATAATGGAGTTGCGGGGGGGGGGTGTTTTATTTTGCTTTTGTTGGGGGTCAAAGGAGGACACATCAAAGAATGAAGAACAAGTTGACAGTGAGTCAGGCAGGCTTGCCCAAAGTCATTCAAAACCAGCAAGGTTCTGGTCTCAGTGATATATCAATAGGTGGGCCACTTCCTTGCAGTGGGCCTGTGGCCATGAAACCTTCCCTACCTGGAGCCTCTCAGAGCTCTCGGTGGCTACGTCAGCCTGGTACCCTGCCTGGCTCACGGGAAGCCTTGGAGGTCCAGGACACACTATCGTGTTAGATGACTACTTGCTTTCAGGGCCACTTGGACAAAAACAGTCATAGAAAGCAGAATGTCGTTAGCCTCGGCTTCCTGGGATGATGGTCTTGAATGCAAATTAGAGGAGGTTTGGGACTAGGGTTCAGCGTGGAGCGCTGACAATACAGACCCGTCAACACGGGTGACTTCTACTAAAGTTTCACGTCACCAAAACTGAGCTACGTGATTGTCAGATCGTCTAAACCAGCAGGAGAGATAGCACTCAACGTTCGCCAACCGCTGGTTTCCATGGGCTGGGTAAGAGCTTCCCTCTGCCCTCCTCCCCTCAATAGGAAGTGACTCAATGTAACCTCACATTTACCAATTCACTGTTGTTCTCTTTCTTTCTGCGGGAGCCCGCCTGACAAAAGAAGTGACTGAAATCACAGGGATCTAATGAGATGGCTCAGTGGGGGAAACTCATTGCTGAGCAAGCACGACACCCTGAGTTCACATCTCCAACACTGTGGAAAATCTGGGCATGGCCTTGCACATGCCTGAGGCCTCAGCCAGCACTGTGCGAGATAAAGATGGGGTCACCAGGACTTGAGCCACAAGCCTAGCTCCAGGTTCAAAGAGAGGCCCTGCGAAGGAATACAACAGAGCGTGCCAGGGCAGGACACCTCCTAGCATCTTCCTCTGGCCTGCACAGTTCGTCATTTGACAGTTCCTTTCCCACGGGGTGTCAACAGTTTCCAGTCTCTCTGTTTCTTGTGAAGCGAGAACATAAAACCAGAGGGCAACCATTCTGTTTTCACAGGATTTCCCCCTCTGCTTTTCAGTATTCCACTGTGTCGAGGGATGGTGGGGTTGGGTTGTAAAAGGAAACAAACACAAGGAACAATCATAGATACTTCTGGCTCAGCTGGTGCTCCTGGGGAAATCTGAGGGCACACGCAATTGGAGCTGCTGGAAGATTTGCGGGATTCTGGCTAGGCCATGAGGCTTCTAGTCACCTAGCGAGGAGGTCATTCACAGGTAGATGAAAGTAACGTCTGTCAGGCAAAGAGCCTGTCTGGTGCCATCCTTCATGAAACTGAAGTAGGCACAGATTTCCATACAGGGAAAACAAGGACCAGAGGTATTCCAGAACTTTCTCAGGGACAAGCAAGTGGTCGTTACCTCCTTTGTGCCTGTACTGCAGGTGTCTAACACAGAGCAGACCCATGAAGAAAAATCAATCCCATTGTTAATGGGACAGAAATGACAGAGACTGGCCCAGAACCAGGAGAATGTGCTCAGAGAGCTATACTTTCCGCTTATTTACAAAGCACTTGTAGTGAGGGAGGGGACACGATCCATGCAACTGTAATCCCAACCTTGGGAGGTAGAGGCAGGAGGATCAATATATAGTAAGTTCAAGATCAATACATACTGGTCTGGGTTGTGGGAGATCCTGTTTCTCAAACCACTCCTACCCTCCCCCACCCCAAATTATAAAATGCAGGCTGTTGATCAAGCCCCATGACTACTCCATGCAAAAGATAGAGCCAGTCGCTTGTCACTTGCCTAGGGTCACCTGCACCTCCACGCTCACCCCTCCCCCTGACTTGCTCACAGGGAGGGGCAGCTCTGTGTCTCCTTCGGGTTTTTTTCTGCTGGAATCTTTTACAAGGAGCCTAGGAAAAGACGATGGGGCACGCATGAGGACGGAACCCACAACCTTCAATGGAAGGGGTTCTGAAGAGCACCCCGGCAGCTTCCCTGGTCCACAGACTATTCCCTCTCCAAGCTCCGAGGCTTACCACACTTATGCAAAGCATCCTGGCTGAATCTCTGAGTGCTGGAGGGGAAACTCTAAACCTCAGAGTGAAATTAAGAGGCAGATTGGCCCTTGGGGAAACGAGACAAGAACTCGCCTGGGGTGAACCACCGGCTTGAAGCTGTTTCCCCACACATGAGTCACGCGTTATCCACTCAAGAAGGAATGTCCTTTCCCACCCCCCAAAGGGCCTCAGCTCATCTGGAAGGCTGGCCTGGTTACATAGCCAGAGGAACAAGAGGCAGAGAACAAGAGATGGGGGTGATCGCTTACCAAAGAAACCGCAACCACCTTCCGCCGGCCTGGGTGGGGCCTGCCTCTCTTTTAACCTGTCAAACTGCTTGTCAGCACCTCCATTTCCTGCCAGCCCTTAGAGGAGACATTTGTGTACCTAACAGGAGACCGTGCCCCCAATCCCATCTCTCCTCTCTCGGGGAAAACAGCAATGATCTTTTGGCTTGTCCCCAGCAAAATGTTGTTAAATCCCAGGGGTCAGCCACCATGTGTGTTAGGGACCAGGAAAACAAAGAGCCACAAAGGTTGGCATGGGGCGCCTGTCCTTGTGGAGTTGATAGTTGGCCAAGATCAAAGATTCACTACAGAGAGTATTTACCCGTGGCAGGGGTTCTAGCTATACAGTCTACTGCTATACAGTAATACCAGGACAACTGTCGGGAATGTGACAGAGATTCAGCGTGTACGTGGCAATCAAGTAATAGCTGTCAACCATGATTATCTGTCTGTCTGTGTGCTTGTTTATTGATACAGGGTCTCACTATGTAGGCCAGGCTGGCCTGGAACTCAGAGATCCATCTTCCTCTGCCCTTCAGACACTGAGATCAAAGGCATGCGGCATGCCTGGCTCTGCCGGTCTTCTTGATACAACAGTTAAACGTATCAATGGCTTTGAGTCTGTCTCTCTTACGAGCTCTTATTTCTGTGTAGGGACAGACAGTCTTCTTTGCAGGAGTGATATTCCAGCTAACATCCAAGAAGTGAACAGGAGGCAGGTAAAGACAGGATAGGCACCTAGGGAGCGTAGTCCTTAGGAGCAGCAGGGGGAGTCCCTGAAGCAAGAAGGAAGGTCCTTCGGTGAGGGGCTCACTGGAAAAGGTCTTTGGAAAGGGGGAACAGGGTCTGTGTGAAGCGGACAGAGCAGAGGGTCCTAGCGGCAGTAAGAGATCGTTAGAGTGTACCATAGGGACCTATGTGGCCAGACTCTCGTTGCCATCACAAGGTCAAAGGGCCACTAGGAAATCACGTGAGTGAGGGTCCAGCTGTGTGTGGCTGTTGGGAGCTTGACGGGCTTGTGACAGCTGAGGCTGGATTGGAGAGTGATGGATTTCTAACTTACTGCCAAGTTCACCTTCACTTCGCCGTGTAATGTGGTTCATTTAACAAATGCCAGTATCCCATGACAGCTTACCAGATGCCAAGCTAAAGGCTCAGAAAATATCAGTGTGCTCTGTCCTCACCGTGGCCCTTTGATAGAGGTGCCTCCCTTAACCTGGTTGAAAGATGGAGCATCTTGGGTGGGGTGTTCAAACCAAGACCATAGGTGACACTGACAGTCTTCCTCAGTTCCTGGAAACATGGAGAGCTCCAGAAACCCTCATGTGTCTGTGGAGGGAGGAGGAAGAGCATGGAGAGGAGGAGAGGGAGGCGGCAGCTGGTCTAGTTACGGCAGCTGAGGAAGACAGATGGGACAGGAGCAAAAGGCAGGCAGCTGTCAGGGGGTCCGAAGAGCCAGCCGCCCCGAGGCAAGCAGTGCTAGCAGGAAGACAAGGTCCCTTGTCCCTGCTTGGCTGCAGTCCGGACTCTGTCCACGTGGCCTCGGGTCCTTTCAGTTTGCCCTCTGCTGGATTATCTGCTTTGCGGATGCCTCTTTCTTGGTGACTCTGGAGATGAAGACAGCGAAAGGTGACTTTGGGAGGGTGTGAATTTTAAAGGTATCTTCAACAACTCCCTGGATTTTTATTTTCCTGGGTATAAACTCTATAGCGAATTTTTTTTCTTCAGAATTTTGTAGGTATTACTTCTTTGCCTCTTGTTTTCAAGGTTGCTGGGGGGAAGTCCACCCTTGATTAGTAGTTTGGCTGGGTATAGAAATCCAGTCAAAACCAGCTTGCAGAGCTGTTGTTGAGAACTGACTGCCACCCTGGGTTCTGTTTTCCTTCCTTTCCCCAGTCACTCCATTGGCCTTTAGGTTCCTGCTGGCCTCACACTCCCTTTGTAGCCAAAGAGAACCCTGAACTCCTGACTCTCCTGCTTCCACCTCCAGAGTGTTGCCTTTCCAGGCAGGAGCCAGCACCCAGTTTCTCTGACCTTTTTTATGTTGTTTTGTTGCTATTATTTGCTCCCTGCCCCTTTTTTCCTGGAAGCTTTCAGTATCTTCTCCTTATCATTGAAATTTCACAATCTGCCTTGACACGGGCCTTCTGCCCTTTGTTGAGTTGAGTGTGCAGCGAACTGAGACTAGTTAAAACTGATTTCAGTCCTGGGAACTTCCTTGTCATGGCATTTCCATGAGTAGCACGGGTCCCACCCCACACTAGCTTTCTCCCTACTGTTTTCTTTCTGGAATTTGGCTTGGTGTGTGTGTGTGTGTGTGTGTGTGTGTGTGTGTGTGTGTGTGTGTGTGTGTTGTGTGTGTGTGTGTGTTTGTGCATGCATGTGTGCACACATGTGTGTGCAAGTATGTGTATATTAATAATAAGGTCTCACATTGCTCAGGCTATCCTCACACTCACTACCCACCTGAAGAGGATCTTGAACTTCTGACCCACTAAGATGATAGCTGTGCACCATCACATCCGGTCTATGAGGTGTTGGAGACTGAACTCAGGCCCGTATGTGGTAGGCAAGCACTCTACCAACTGACCTACAGTCCCCGGTTCCCCCAATATTTTAGATGTTTTAGATTGGGTCTCATGTAGCCCAGGCCAACCTGGAGCTTGTTATGAAGTTGAGGCATCGTTGAACTCTGTGTGCACTGTCCAAAGCGTTCTAAAACATCAAATATTTGAATTCCCACAGCAATGCTTTGAAGAAAGCATTCACACTAACCTCATAGCTGGCCAGAGACCTGATGCCCAGAAAGGGCAAACACTTTGCCCAAGATTGTCCAGTGGCTAGGGCTTCAGAAAGGATATAGTTATAGGCACACTGACCCAAGAGACATCTCTGCTTAGCCTCCAGGAGGCTCAGTTTTCCCATCTGTATGATAGCAAGTGATTTCACTCAGAAAGTTGCTTTGAGAGAGAAATAGGGGAACACGTGCAAGGCCTGTACAGAATAGATCGTCCACAAGTATTACTGTCCTTATTACTGCTGTGTGTCTGTCTGTAAGTGCGCCTATGTGGATGTCTCCCAGTGCACACGTGGAGGTCAGCCGACAGCTCCTAAGTTGCATTCTTTTACACGTCATTCAGCCTCTGTTAGTTGAACCTCTCAGCTATTTGGGAGCAAGAAGTGCTGCTCCAGGCCTAAGCTCAGGAGTGGTTTCTCATTCTACTGTGGGTTCCCAGGGTGGAGCTCAGGTGGCCAGGCTTGCCCAGCAGGCACTTTTCCCTGCTGAGCCGTCTTACTGGCCCTGGTTTTGACCATCAAACATTCTCACCGTTGGTCTTTAGGTAGGCTGCAGTGTAGGCCTACCTAAAGGCCTCTGATAGCCATGAATCTCCATGTTGTGTGAGATGAACTGCAAAGTTAAGGTGACCATTAACTCAGAAACAAGATGAGGTTTACAATAGCGGGCAGACCTGGAGGAGAGAGAAAAACTCCCGGAGTCTGGATCTGCAGCACAGGCCCCTAAGTGTTACTTCTGTGAACATAAATAGCTGTGGAGCTCTGAAAAACAGAGCCAAACTAACATGTAAGGGGACACATGTAACCACTTACAGGCCAATTAATATTGGTGTGAGGAGAAGACCACAGGGAAGGGAGGCAAAGGGTGGGAACAAGCCAAGAGGAAGGCCACTCTTGCAGGCCCGGGGGCTGAGATGGTTATTATGTGTCATCGGGAAACTTAAGCAGAGGGAAAAACAAGCCCCAAGCCCCGATCAAAGGCCCTTTTGTCAAGTTCTCCAGATCAACAGAGGACAGACTTTGCACTCTGAGCTCTGCTGCAAGGTCAGGGCAGCGGGGAGGGATTTGTGGGGACTTTCTTCTTCTATGCAGCTGCCACACTGCTGGACTAGCCACTCTGACAGTCCAGCTGGCCGAAACTGCTTGAGAACGGTCTGCCTTCCCCGGGGCTTTTTTGGAGGGGCAGTGGGGTGAAAACTCTGAACCCAGAAGACACCTGGAGCTTTTCTCATCCTATGGCCTCTGCTGTGCTCAGGAACCCTGGAACCCAAGTTTATCCGCTGTCACTCCAGACCCCACCTGTGGCCTCCTGGTGGCCCTTCATGGATCACAGAGGGAAAACAGATCCCCAAAGCTGGCTTTGAAGCCTTGACGTCCTGTCCCCCATCACCTAAGGGCTCATGCGCCAGTCACACAAGGAGGCAGAGGCTCTCCCCAAATGAATATTTCTCTTCTGTCTCCACATCACTATCTTCCCTGCCTCCTTCTCTCTTCTCCTGTCTTCTACATGTTCCCTCCTAGGTCAAAGAAGGTCTCAAAGCTCTGTGTGACCCCTAGACCTCCAAGCACAGCCTTCTAGTGCTTATGTCACTGGGGGCCCTGCCCACCCCTTGCTCTGCACTGCCAGGGTGTGGAGGCCCACATGGTGCCTGACACAGAGAAGGAACTGTCTATTACGTGGATATAAGAACAAGATAGATGGTGTACCAAAGTGAGGGAGATCATAAAACGAGTTCCAATGACAACCATATCTATTAATTGTTACTACCTAACATTCCTCACCCCTCATAGAATTGAGACTGTGTCTAACTTTTATGCTCTAATAAAGGACATGGGGCATCCCTCTTGGGGTCTCGTTGAGGTATATACAGCAAGGGAAGGAAGATGTCAGTCTCACAGCTCCGGTACTTTATAAATGTCATACGGAGTCTGGGAGGAGATTCTCTGAGGCTTTTAAACAAGCTATCCTGTGCTGGGGGCTTATGTGGCAAAGAGTTGTGGAGGGAGACTTTGGAGCCCAAGGGATGGTCCCCGGCCCACCCAAAGCATAAACCAAGACCCTCTCTTATGCAGTCACAAAGAAATGAGTCATACACACTGCCTATCAGAGCTGCAAATGAAGCCTCTTCTCTCCTCAGTTCAGCCTCCTAGTGAGCTTGCCTTCTGCCTAACGCTGGATTGCAGCCTCCTGGGGCCTGCTAGGAAGACTCCATTGGGCATCAGGACAATAGGGAAAGATAAATACCTATATAGTCTAAAGTTGCTTTCTTATTAGTAATTTGTTGCCCAGGAATGAACAAACCTATAGACAAAACATTCTTAAAGATGTTTTCTTTGGAAGTGGGGATGTGGCTCAGTCAGACCATGCTTGCACAGCTATGGGAAAGCACTGAGCCCAATACTAGTGCTTTAATTGGGTGTGATTGTGCGAGCAATAATCCCAGCACTTGGGAGGTAGCAATAGGTGGATCAGGAGTTCAAGGTCATCCTGGCTACAAATCAGGCTTGAGTCCAGTTTTGACTATAAGAAAACCCTGCCTCAGAAAAGATGAAAATTTCCTTTTTGTTCTGAAAGGCTGTTCCACTCTGATGAGCTGGTCAGTTTGCAGCTTTGGGCTTTGCTGTCCAGTGGAAGCAGAGCCGGCCTAGGAAAGATCGAGAGGGAGAGGCCACACTCAGATATGGGACAGGAAGAGCACTTGCCTGATGTCAGACTTCTGAGTTCCAGCCATCAGAGATGCGGTCACCAGGCGGTGGTCAAGGTGACCTTGCACCACAGCCCTGGGAATGGGTGAGTTCCAGGATTCCCAGCCTACTAGGGGACCATCCACAAAGAAACCACTCCAAACTCTGTATTCTCCAAACTCTTCAGCCACTTCCTTCCTTGTTCATTCATCTAGAATAGACTACTCCGGTGTTTAATAACTTTTAGGATCAATTATGATGAAAGAGAGATATGAGTTAGGGATAAAGGACAGGGATAGAAAGCCATTTGAGGGTCCCTTGTTGGCACATTTCCTCCCCTTTGCCTGCCCTGGGTGATCCGTTTCATGTGTGCACTTCAGGTAGAGTGGAGCCCTCATTCATTGAAGACTGCCTGCCAGTCAGAATCCTGAGTCCCCAGCTACTCTAACTGACTCACAGATGAAGTACAGTGCCAAGGAGGAGCAGTCAGATGCTCCCAGGGGGCCGCTGGGAGTGTTAGGATTGAGTCTGAGAAGTTTGGGACTGCAGCGGCTGGCTTGTGGAAAGAGAGAGAGAGAGAGAGAGAGAGAGAGAATGTTTAAGGTCTAGAAAGGAGAGGCTAACCATGTTAACCATGATTCCAGCCAGCTCTGAAGCAATCTGTGTTTATTTGACCTAATAAGTTACCTTTTTACTTAAATTCATTTGGATTGGGTTTCTGGCACTTAACTCATTTAGAGTTATTTGATCTTAGCCTGTAATATTAGCTCTGGGTCTCCTGGAAGACAGGGTGAAAAGAGACCTATGCTGAAGCACAAAGGTCTCCTTCTCCAAGACCCGAAGGCCCAAACGACAGAACAGAGAGCCTTTTCTCAAGCGCACGAGCCCTTCTTTGGCATCAGCGGCCCGGAGCTGCGTTTTCCACAGATGTTTCAGCAATGACGCAGGCACATTCTTCCTGTGCCTGGCTGCCTTTAGGGCAAAACATCTACAAAAGACACGGAGCAGATATGGATCGCCCGTTAGTGCTCACAGTGAAGACCTCCAGTTTCCCGGCCAGAGGTACGTAGGCCAGAGGCCTCAGCCTGTCTCATCTTCCCTGGTTCTGGGGCCCTCAGACACGCGCCCCCAAAGGTTGTCCCTAGGTGCGACTCCAGTTCACCATTTCCTTCGTTGGAAGGTTGGTGTTTCCTTGCAAGGAACTACAAAGCCATATTACACTCGATGCTAAATAAACAAACGCTTGAGTCTGTGTTTTGCTGGTTCCATACCATCTGCCATCTGGTTTGGGGGAGCAGGGAAAGCTGTGGTTTTGTTGGGTTTGTGTATATGTATGTGTTGCTGTTGTGGAGTTTGTTTTTTCAGGGTGTTTTTTTTTTTCTCTTTTCCTCCATGAAAATTCTCTGAGGTTGAACGCCGGCATCAGTAAGGGACTGCCTCAGAAGTCCTCTCGTTTCCCACATCTTTACACTCAGCTAAATGTTGGAGGCTGGTCTGGGTCCCCATCTGCTAGGCAGCCTGTTGTGTGAAAATGAGATCTATACATACACAGGGCTCCTCGGGCTCCCTTCCAAGATCCAAGGGATCATCGTGAGTGAACCGCGAGTGGTGGCTAGTGAACGGGCAGAAGTGGGCGGGAACACGCCATAGGAGAACAGAGGAAGCCTGTCTTAACAGCAGGGCCGGCAGGGCGCACTGGCTCTGACTTCAGGATCTGGGTTGTTGGAGGGGAGAGCTTGGAATGGCAACGCTCCAGGGGCTGAATGATACTAATCCCTGCTTGGAATCTTTAATTTGGGAAGAGGCCTGGGGGCAGGGGCGGAGGTGAAGGAGGGGTGAGGTGCATCGTGAGGTGGGGTGGGGTGGCATGCACTGTGTCGTGGGGATGGGACGCACTATATATTGAGAGCAGGGGTAAGGCACCTTGTATGATAGGGGTGAGGGTTAGCTGTGGTATCCATTGTGTACTGGGAGTAGAGCGAGACTCAGTAGGACGGCTGGCAAGTCCAGCTGTTTTGCATACTGGAGCTCTCTAAAAAAGGCGGAAGTATTCTCTGAGCGTCAGTTTTTGTAACCCTTCCCCTGGACTTCCCCTTCCTCATCTTTCAAACAAGGCAGAAGTGAGCCTGGATTTCTCCCCAGGACCCCGCGAGCTTGGAATTTGACTGAGGCTGGCTAGGTGGGGCCCAGCACACAAGTGCTGGACAAGAGAGTGGCCTCCGCCCTGCCATCCTCTCATCTGAGTGACTAGGGCCATGTACGAGCCTGGCCAGTGAAGCCAGATCCCCACATTCTCAGTGCAGGCCCAGTTGGTAGGTCTGGGGGTTTGGTTGTTTAAATATGAAATGCCTCGTATGTCCATGCTAGCAGCTGATGAACCTATTAAAAATGATTCCGGTCAAGTAAGACTTGTCTATAGCCCTTGGACAGCACCCTGGATCTCCAGCTGGTGTCTTCCGTGGAAGAACTGGATCACACTGGGGAGAACCATGGTCCAGTACCACCATGTATGCTCTTGGTGAAAGCTGAAGTGGCCCGGACCAGGCTAAACAAGTTGGTCCTGCCCTGTCCTGTAAGAACTATGGCTGTGTCAATCTCCAGGCGCTGGCACCTCCGGGCTTGGTGTATGAAGCTATAAGGCCTTTCCCAAAGATGCTGCCCTGACACTCAGACCTGAGACAGCAAGTGTTCCAGGTCTCTGCAGAGCGCACATCTATATGCCTCCTTCATCTCTATTTCAAAAGTCATTGCTGGGAGACCAATGAGCTCTACATGGCTGTGTGCTGTCTGTGTACATGTGACCATGTCACACACCTGTGCACATGTGGCATCCCTGTGCACCTCTGACTTACACCTGTGCATGACTGTGGCACACACCTGGTGGCAGTCTACTCTCTCCTGTCCACCCATTGCAGGTTAGCATGCTGGTACCTTATATGAAGTGACATTAAGGGGACCCATCTCTGGTTGCATGTTGTCCTTCTTGGGATAGTGACCAGCCCTCGCTGTCTCAGCACCCAGAGAATTTTCACATGACTTTTCTCTGGATTTTGCGGTGCTGAGCTTTCTCTCTAATCCTGCTTCAGAGATGTCCTTGGGTCATTTTACATTCACAGTGAAGAGACACAATTGAGAATTCTGCACAGCAGGAAAACCTTCCCATCACACTGCAAATCATGTGACCAAAACAACTCAGAGTCCTCCATTTTCCCCTTTAATAGATGACACGTATGTGATATGAAGCCATTATACTATATGTCTTGTGTCTAAAAATAAACACAGTTAAATCTTAGGGTGACTTTACAACAACCAGACAGGCAGAAGCCCAGATCTCCCCAAGACTGCCATCTTGCCATGTGATCTTGGACATACCCTCTGAACCTGGCTGGCCTATGCCAAGTCCCTCAGTTCTGCCCATCTTATCCCTGCAAGGCAAGGGTGAGGGTTAGGTAAGCATAGTAAGAATTCACTACCAAAACGTCCCAGGGAAGCAAATTGCCCTAAAACCCAAGAGGGCACAGGAGTCACATGAACTCTGCTCCGGTACAAGGACAGACTGTGGGGTCTCAGAAAGGGTTGGTCATATGCTGCTCATCTCTGGGTCACCAAGCCTAACACAACACTTGTAGAAATGGTACCCTGTACCCTGTGGCTATGGAGGTCACACAAGCCATATCATCTAGAACAGGCTGGGAAAGCTTCCTTCCACAGAGTGCTTCCACCCTACCACCCCCTAGATCACTAAACCAACCCTATGAAGAAGGACTGGTTCCCTGACAGATTGGGAAACTGAGGCCCAGCAACATGGAGATTCCTGGAAAAGGTGGGTTGATGGAGAGGCTCTCTTCCTGAAGCACAAGGCCTCTCAGGGACTTGCAAACCCTTTTGGGGGACAGCCAGGCTAGAAGCAAAGGGTCTTTCTGAGGAAACCACAAGGCAGTTAAAGAAAATAACCAGCTAATTTGCTGCTCAGTCAGGCGTGGGCCTATCTCACATTCTAAAACTGAGGTAACATATGAGGTGATTTAAGACCCAAAGGAGATAAAATGGGGTTTAATTACTTCATGTTATTTTATTTTCTGTGACATTCAGGCAAGACATCCCTACTCCACTCCCACCTACATCAGAAATGCTCTCTTTCCTCTGCTATGCACTGGAATCTTCCCAGACATACCTATACCTCCCTGGCTCCGGGACATTTGAGCATGATGAGCAGGTTTCAGGGAGTCCTGGGCTCCTCAACATGAACAGACTTTCAGGGACAAAGAAGGAAGGTAGCTAATACATGTTCATTCTATCTATCTATCTATTTGTCCGTCTGTCTGTCCATCTGTCTGTCTATCTATCATCTATCTATCTTTCTTCTATCTTGCTCTCTCTCCCCATCTCTTTCTCTCTCTCTTTCTTTTTCTCACATGCACATGTGCGCGTGTATACACACACACACACACACACACACACACAGAGAGAGAGAGAGAGAGAGAGAGAGAGAGAGAGAGAGAGAGAGAGAGAGAAAACCACATCCAGTCTGGGCTGGCCCCAAGCAGAAAAGCCATGGTGAAGGGTGACTACCCCACCCAGTAAATCAAGATGTGGGATTCAAACCACTTCCTCCCTCAGCTTCAGGTCAAGAGCACCATATATCTGCTGTCGGCAAATGCATAAAACCTCAAGGGGGCGGGGTTGCTGCTTCCAGGACACAAGTGCAGAAACCCACTCAGACGACAGGCCATACCTCTAAGGACACAGCTAAGGAGAGGCGGGGCCCAGGTGAAGCTACAGATCGGTTCACCTCATGGAACAGGCCCACTGGATGCCATTCTCCAAAAGCACAGAGGTCTGTAGGCTGCAGTCCTTGAACAAAACAAAACAAGACTTGAACATTTCCAGTGTTTTCATCTGTGCTTCTAGAATAATCTGCTACCATTTCCTAGACCAGAGGTTCTATACTATGTCTACCCGTGGGGACCTTCCTTCGAGACAGGCACTCTGCCCACAGGGGTAAAGCACATAGTAAGAGGTTCAGGCTTGGGCTGGGGGAACGGCTCAGTTAGTAAACATAGTTTACCCTGACAAGCCTGATGCTCTAACTTCCGTCCCTGGAACCCACAAAGTTGTCTCTGACCTCCACACACACTGTAGCATGGGCATACACAAACAACAACAACAACATTAACAGCAGCGATAACTTTTGCAGGGGTCCTGGCCTCCACTTCAGTGAACACACCACAAAACTCTTTGGTAGATGGACAGTAGACCTCTTCGCACGGAAGCCTCTCTCAGCTGCTGACGGTCGCGCATTCCCCTCCTCTCCCTGTTCACCCATTCTCCCAGATGGGAAGGCACCTAAAAGACTCGGCCAAGGCTCTGGGTTTGAGGTGCTGATGCCCCTAAGGCCCCTTTCACCTGACTTCCTAACCCCTTGGGGAAAATTATGGTGCTGCTCTGAGGAGTTGGCCCCGCCTGCTGTGCAATGGTCCCAGACTGTCCTTCTCTCACTGAGACTCCGAAAGCTAATGACCTAAGCTGAAGCCACCTTGTGGCACTTCCCAGTCTCCGCTATGACCTTGATGTCTGTGAGGTTTCGGAGCAGAAACCAGTCATTTCTTTCCTTCCATCCCATCTGATAGGTGGGAGGGCCTAGTTGGGGGGGCGTGGAGAGCTTTCCACATTTGGCTTTGTGTCTGTTGCCAGGGACACCCCCAGGCAAGGACTGGAAACACCAAAATTGACATCACAGCAATCATGAACAGAATCCATGTTTCCAAGTTCTGGGTCCAGTGTGCTCTCTGCACCCTGGAAACAAGAAGTTAACGTCACAGTGTGAGATGGGGAAGTGCGTTCCCCACATCGGAGATATCAGGAGGGAGGAACCTCCACCTGATAGGCTTCTAGGGAGAAAGAACGCTTGTGGCAGGAAGTAACTCCGAAAAAAGAAAAAAAAGAAAAACTCAAGCTGGGGAGAAAAGACCAGAATCAAGTCCACCCTGCCCCCAGTCAGTTATCAGCTGGCTAACATCAGCTTGTGGCTCTGCCTCCCAGGACTTCCCTGTCTTCCACTGGCACTCGAGTCAACTGGTGAAAGTCACCTCCAGCCTAAGAAGTCACCGAATGGGGCCTAGAAAGCAGTTTGGAGTTGGTCACTTTCAGTGAAGTTACCCACATGACTGGAGGCAAAGAGCATTATGCAACTCCAGACGAGGGGTTAAGTCACTGTTGAAGTCCAGCACGAAGGATGACTCTCCCTCCAGAACTGGGGCACACGGGTCTACTGTGGTCGGAGGGTCTGGGTTGAGGCTCCACCACCTGTAAACGAGGGGTACTACTTCAGGCCAGGCTTCCTTTGCCCAAGAGCAGCCCCTCTTCCGGCACATAGTCACAGGGTTTTAAAGGTTTGAGTGCCTGGCGAAGTAGGGCTCAGTCGCTGGCGGCAGGGATGGAGGCTGGAAACTTAGGGAATGCCCAGATACTCCTTTGGTTATTTAGCAGTCTCAAGGGAAAGAGATCTTGCAACTGGCTCAGAAATACTGCCTCTCTCTCTCTCTCTCTCTCTCTCTCTCTCTCTCTCTCTCTCTGAAACAGAAACAAACCCCAGTCCTCCTGGGCTTCCCCAGGCACATGAAAGGCAGCAGGTACAGCCCTTACAGTACATCACATCTGGGGAATGCAAACACTGTACAGCACAGCCTCCTGCTCCAGCAGCATCGGATTCCGGGTCACTCTCCGATCCCGCAGGAGCAATGCTCACAGGTTCTGGTTACTCCCAGAGTTCCTCTTGGGGTGGCTGGCCCCTTCTCAGGAACCCAGAGTGCCCTGAGAAGGAGCACTGAGGAGTGTGTAATCCCTTAGAGGCTGGCATTGCAGAGGTCCCCTGTTGGATGGAGTGCAGGAGATGGAAGTGAATAACAGGTTCCTAAGTGAGGCGGGACACACGCCATCCCAGAAAGGCCTCCTCCCTGCAACTGGATAAAGACAAGGAAGTCATTTCCTTTCTCTGGGCCCCAGCTTTTCTACAGGAAGTGAGGTGCTCGCCTTAAGCAAGACCTCAGAGCCCCTCCAGCTATGGGGTACAGCCGGCCTGGCTGGCCACTTCTCAGGCGTCAGTCCTGTTCAGAAAGCACAGGCCTCGGCCTACGCACCAGGCACCTGTGTTGAGCCACAAGGAGATGGCACTGTCCCGTTTTCCATTGACACAGTAGAGCTCAGGGCCTGGTGAAAAAACACGTGTCTACACTCGATTTTAAACACAGATGGTTTCAAACTCCAACACAGTGCTATTAGTCCTCCCAGGGAGTTCCAGGAAGGTTCCAGAAAGGAAGAGGATGCCTGACATGTGAGCAGGGATATGAGAAGGCTAAGGTTGAGAAGAAGCCAAACAAAAGGGAACTGAGCTCGCACTGTTCATAGCTCCAGGGAGAGCAACAGAGGGACGGGATCTCAGAGAGACAAGCTGGAAACTCAGCACGGGAGATGCTAAAGAGCAGCCTAGGAGCTGGCCCTGTGTCCTGAGATATGAGAAGTGTGCAAAGGTTCCAGGCAGGTGAGTGACAACAGCAAATCTTTGTTTCAGACAATGCCTGCCGACAGGGACATCGGCCCATGGACCAGCCCAGTCCGTGTGTGCCATTTAAAGAGATCTTTTCTTTTTACTGTTATTTCTTTGCTTTTTTTTTTTTTTTGAGCTACGATTCATAGACATAATCCAATTTTCTTCCAACTTCCTCTCTGTGCTTCAGAAGAACCAAACCCCTGTTTGTAGAACTGCTCTTCTCTACCCTAACACACCCCTCCTGGCCACACACCCCACTCCCTTCCCATGCTCCATTTCCTCAGGCTCAGTATTCTTGGACTCACCAGACCCCTTCTTGTCTTTCAGTTCACCCCTTCTTGTCTCCTTACTCCTAGTGTTCCTCTCACCCATTCCTTTACCCATGCAGAAGACTCCTGCTGATCTTTCAAGACCCAGTCCAACCCGGTTCCTCCTAGAAGTCACCCCCCACTCCGGCTCCTTTTGCCTTGTTCCCATCTACCATGGCTGCACTGGGTCATCTCTGGTCTTGGGTCTTGCCCTACCACTCACTGGCACCTTTAGCCTGAGTCCTGGGAGCCTGAAGGAGAGAAAGCTCGGCATGTGGTCTGTGCCCTTTAAAGATACAGAGTGTGAGTTGGCAGACATTCGCTCCTCAGTCCTGTGTCCCAAGGGGCAGCTCGATCTAGGTCAGGCTCGCAGTCGCCTGGCTTTCCCTCCTATTGGTCATGGGATTTATGGCAAGGCTGTTGCCTTTTATTAGGCTGTAATGGCCTCCATTAAAATGTGTTACACGGAAATAGGCTAATTAGGTGTGTCAAATAAGTCACTATTCCCCCTGAGTGGCCAACCCTGCCCACACAGTGGTACCTCATTACCTGGGGGGGGGAGGGTGGTGCAGGGACATCTAGGTTTCACATTGTCCCCCCCTTAGGCCTCTGCATGCCTCCTGAGCACCATTTCCTTGCTTCTGAGGCTGCCCTGGGTTCCGTGTGAGATGCCACTCCCAGCAGGTCTGTCCACCTGTCCCAGTGTGGGTTGAGAGACTGGTTCATTTAATTTTTCCTGGGCCCTTGGGAAGATGGAAGATGTCCCCATCTCCATTCCAGGAGGACTCGACTAGTGGACTCTCTGGGCATCCCAGAATAGCACACCTCCTGCTGGACTACTGCATCTGGGGGGAGCCAGGCAGAGAAGGGAGCTAGAGACACAGCTCAGTCGGACGCATCTGTGCATGAATCCTTGCTTTGATTCCCAGAACCGCATAAACCATGCATGGTGGTGCGCCCCTGAGATCCTAGCCCTGGAGAGGTAGAGGGTTAGATGTTCAAGGTCTTCTTCAACTACTACATGAATAGTTTGAAGCTAGTCTGGTCTACCTCAGGCCCTGCCTTGGTTGGCGGGGGTGAGGGAAGCAGGGGAGAGAGAAAGAGGAAGGAAGGAAGGAAGGAAGGAAGGAAGGAAGGAAGGAAGGAGGGAGAGAAGGAAGGAAGGAAGGAAGGAAGGACATGAACAAGTCATAAATAAATTTCCTGCCCAAGCTTAACTCCTCTACAATCAGGAAGCTGATGGAGGAAGGTCATTGGTTAAATAAAAAGAAACTGCTTGGCCCTCATTGGTTAGAAGATAGGTGGGAGGAGTAAATAGAACAGAACGCTGGAAGGAAGAGGAAGTGAGCTAAGACTCCACAGCTCTCCTCTCGGGAGCAGACACCTCAGAGAGACGCCATGCTCCCAGCTCCCAGGCAGATGCACGCGATGAAGCTCCGACCCAGGATGGACATAGGCTAGAATCTTCCCGGTAAGCGCACCTAGGGGTGCTACACAGATGATTAGAAATGGGCTAAATTAATATGTGAGAATTAGCCTAGAAGAGGCTAGATAGAAATGGGCCAAGCAATGATTAAATGAATACAGTTTGTGTGTTGTTATTTCGGGCATAAGCTAGCCAGGCAGCTGGGGTGCTGGGGACACAGCCCCACCGCTCCAATTACAACAGGAAGCAGAGTCTGAAGAATGCTGCTTCTCAGCTCCTGTTCTCCACTTATACACCCAGGACTCCAGCCTAGGGGATGACACCACCCACAGTGGACAATCCTTCCAATCAAGACACTCCCCACGGGCATGCCCAGAGGCCCATCTCCTAGGTGATAGATTCTAGATCTCACCAAGATGGCAACTAAGATTAATTATCATAGGTACCTGCATTAAACAAAGAAATAAAAAGGAAAGGCAATGTCACTGCTCCTAGGTACGGAGGAGGAAAAAGTTTCTTGTAAATAGTGGGAGAGCCAGTCAGAGGCAGGGACCTGGACATCTGGAGAGTCCAGAGTAGACATGTATGGACTGTACTGGGCCATGTGGAGACACAGGAAGGGGAAGAGATAGAGAAGAGAGGGGAACCAGGGGTAACAGCCAGGAGGCCCAAAAATACAGAGAGCAGGTAATCAAAATGGTTGGATTATATAGAAAAGGGCAGTCCAGCCCCCTGAACTGGAGCATTTAGGGTAGGGACAGAGTATGCCAGCCAGGAGGATCTTATGGCAGCACGGACTGAGGGACACAGGGAGAATCTGGAGGTCAGGTCCACTTTGATATGTTAACTACGCACCTCAGCCATTTGTCCCAGAGTTGAAACCAAACAGTACTCTCTCCCTAGTCTGCTAGACTGAACCTATTCTTCAATGCCCAGATAAATTCCACTACCCAACTCTCCTCAGATCTTTGAAAGCAAACTGAATACAAGCGGGGCTCAGAATAGATCTTTGGGTTGATAGCAGGATTCCTGGCTCACAGGAGTTCCGTGTTAAAATTAGGCAGTTTTATTCCCTTGAAGGACTTCTCAGGGTGATCTACCCATTCATGCTTATTGGCAATCCTCTAGAAAAAGTGTGGCAGCTTGGCATGTCAGGGGCACCCATTCCACTCTTTGCTCTCTGGCTATTCTTACAGACCATACTGCATGTATTTTCAAGTGGTAGGCTGGTCTCATGACCTCCAGTGACAATCAGACAGTCAACTCAAGTGTACTGTCCTGCCAGCCTAACAAGTATCTGTTGGTTTTCTCTTGTGTTTCTGTCACTGCTATAAAAAGAGTGGCCCCTTGTAGCCACTGTCCTACAAGACAATGGGAGGGAACCGATGCCTGATTCCTAACTGAAAGAAAAACTGTCCCAGTCCATTTGCTGGGGCTGGCAATGAGAAGGCCTGGAGCCCACTGATTACTTTGGCAGTCATTGATGGTATTATAGCTGCTTTAACAAACAACCACAGACCTTAATACAGTATGCATCATGCAAGAGAGATAGACCAGGGAGTTGGGTATCCGTGAGGACCCAACATTTAAAAGAAAAGGAAAGGAAAGGACCCCAAGTTCTATCCCTAGAACCCTCATTTAAAAGGAAAGGGAAGGGAAGGGAAGGGAAGGGAAGGGAAGGGAAGGGAAGGGAAGGGAAGGAAAGGAAAGGAAAGGAAAGGAAAGGAAAAGAAAAGCCAGGCATGCTGAACATGCTTATAATCCCAGGGCTAGGAAGGTAGAGACAGGTGGATCCCAGATACTCCATGGCCAGCCAGTTTAAATAAATTGGCAAGTTTAGGTCTCAATGAGAGACCCTGTCTCTAAAGAACAAGGAGAAGAACACACACAGAACAACATCAGGGGCTGCCCTGTGGTCACATAGATAGACAGACAGACAAAACACGCACTAATCCATTTATTCACTTATTCTGGAAAGCAGAAGTTCAAACCCAAAAGAGTTCCAGACTCAAGTCAAAGACAGGGCAAGACTGGATTCTCCCAGAGGCTCCAGAGAAAAGCCCCTCCCTTGCCTTTCTCCTTGCCCCAATGTCCTTCCCTCTGTCTTCGAAGGGTTTCACTCTTATTTGCCTGTTTCTCTCTTTGGCCCTTCCACCTACGTGCTCTGAACACATGCAGACGCCGCCGGGGCCACAAAAATCAGCAACGTTAGGGCTAGGGAGATGGCTCTGTCAGTAAGGCGCAAGCCTTGCAAGCACGAGGACTTGAGTCTGCCCTCCAGAACCCGTGTGAAAAAGCTAGGCACGGCGACACGCGCTTGTGACCCCACCGCTAGGGAGGTGGAGACGGGCAGATTCCTGGGCCCCACTGGCCAGCCAGCCTAGCCTAGTGGAGAAGCTCCAAGCCGATGAGGGAGACCCTGACTCAAAAGCCAAGGCAGATAGCCTTCCTGAGACTGACACGTTAGGTCGCCATCCAGCTTCTGCGTCATGAGCACACACATGCGCACACACACAAACACACACACACACACACAAAGCATGAAAGAAACAGATGTCTTTGCATCTCCCTGTCTCATCCCTCCCCATACACTAAGGTAACACCACAAGGACAGGCAGAGTGGCAACACCACCCTGGGGGACAGTGACTGATGTGACGGATATAACTGGCTTTTCTGTGTAACATATTTTAAGGCCTTTCATGACTCCACTAGGGGAACTGCCTAATTCAGGGTGATCTCCCCATCCCATAATGCTTAATTTAACCATGTCCGTAGAGCACCTCTGCCGTATAAAGTAACATTCATAGTTTCTGGACAGAGACTTGGATATATTGGGATGTGGGGAGACACCATTTAGCCAACCACACTGGCTGATTCAGAAAAAAGCTTATGTAGAATGGGGTTTCTTGAAATACATTTTTACCACACAACATCTCAGACTGTTTTCTACCTCCCGTGGACACTACTTTTGGGAGTTGGGCCCGTCCATCCCTGTTATCTGATGTCTCTATTGCCGGTAGCAGCTGTTGATAAAGAGGCAATCCCTCCATTACCTGTGACTGGATTACCCATCTCTCCAGGGTCAGTTCAGCCACATGTTTGCTGGGAGCTCATCCACTTACCTAGTGAGCAAAGTGGCTAACACCTGTGCCTGGCTGAACTGACGGACATCCATGTTGGTCACTCTTACCGCACTGACTAGTGTCTGTCTAGACCAATAAGTCAGGTGTCATTCCCCAGGAGAAACCTATATTGTTTTTGAGTCCAGGACTCCCACCCGGACCTGGGGCTCACCAATTGCGCTAGGTTGAATGGCTGGTGAGCTCCAGGGATCCTCCCGTCACTGCCTCTCCAATGCTGGGATAATAAGTGTGCATCACCTTGACCACCTGGACCACAAACGTGGGTGCTGGGGCTCTGAACTCAGGTTCTTGTGTTTGTGCTTTACTGACGGAGCATCTCCCCAGCCCTAGACCCACTCCTCACTGAACACCATTATCCGTCTTAACTCAGCTTCTGTCTTTTCTAGAATGGGGAGAAAATGAGACTCAGACACTGCGACAAGGAGGAAGAAGGCCCAGGAAGGTGGAGCCTGCTGGTGCCCACAGCACACACCCTCCACTGCCCTTCCCTCTGCAGAGCCTGACATAGGGCATTGCCCTGTGCTTCTGGTCTTGTCCTCCCTGGACGTTCCAAGTCTTTAGGGTGGCAGGCAGGAAGAGTGTTGCCTAAATAAATTAGCCTGATTCAGCTATCAACGGTTGTGGGACACTGGGAACGTTTCTTGTTTTCTTGGGCTTTAGCTTGCCCCACAAGCGACCACGAGGTCACGTTATGAGCTCCAAGACCTAAAACCCTTGAGTGACTCTCAGTTTTCTCAGCATTCTGCTCAAATAACACAGGCTGTGGGGCCGGGGGTGCTGACTAACTCTTGGCTCAAGCACGGAGACCTCCTTATAAGTAATCTTTCCAATTTCACATCTTAATGGTTCCTTCAAACCAGAACTTCCTTCATAAACCATAAGAGGAGGCTGGAGAAATAGCTCAGTCAGGAAAACACTTGGCATGCAAACACTGAGACCTGAGTTGGGTTCCCAGTACACACTTGGAAAACAGGACTTGGAGGAATGGGTTTATAATCTCAGCCCTGGAGAGGCGGAGACAAGCAACTCCCTGGGCCTCACTAGCCAAACACCCCAACTGAAAGCCAGTGAGAGAGTCCCCCCCCAAAAAAAAGTAGGTGGACTGCACTTGAAAAGGGAGAAAGTACGCCTGAGGCTACCCCACCCCACGCCTGAGTCACCCAGAATAAATGTCTAGATGGCTGCTGGGCCTCTTTGGGGACCATGTGGATAAAATGGAAGTAAAATGTCACTAGGGAGGTGCTGGCATTCCAATTCCCATCAAGGGTCACCCTGTGGAATAAAGAACCATGGATTCTGAAGTCTCCAAGCAGAAAGGTTAAGGCCTGGAAGGGCAGCTTCCTCCCCTGCCCACTCCCAAGCCTGGGATAACTCCTGCCATTAATATTTTAAGCAACTAATTTGACATTTTTCCATTTAATTAACTCAAATACATATGAGAACAGGGTTCTGAGAGTTGCGTGACATTTAAACAACGTCGTTTAAGATTTCCCATTCCGGGTGGCTGCTTCTTTTTTCTTGGCCCCTTTTCCCACTGTTTTTGCCCCCATTTCTGCTTTGCATTCCTCATTGTCAAGCTGGCTTATTAGCCCAGAGAAATGACCAACGTTCTCTAAACAAAATGTCCCACACTCTCGACCTAGGTGATGTGGGTGGGCCTGCAGCCCTGGGCGGGGCTCCTTTTAACCCGAGCCTGCTCTTTTCCACGCCTCTCGGCAAAAGGGTTTCCATCCCAGCAGGCCCACATCACCGGCTAACGTTTTCCTGTTGCCAGCCCTAGCCCGAGTGGGAGTGGGGGAAGGGCAGGAATAAAAAACATTTATCAAAGCAAGCCTTGCCACCTAGGAAGTGGGGCTGCGGGGTGAGGGGGTGAGGGGCTCTTCCAAGGGGGAGGCAGTGGCTCCCGGACAATTTGCTCTTTCAAATGACAAATAATTGCTGTCAAATCATCAAATGATTAAGAAATAAAGGAAAGTAGACAAATGGAGAGCTTCGGAGAGGGGTGGTGTGGGGGGAGCGGGGAAAGGCTTGCTCAGTGTTCCGTAATTGAAAAATCGCTCCCTAATTAGCTCTTACTCCAGAGAATTCATGAGTTCTGTGCGCCATCCCGCAGCCCAGCCCGCCAAGTCACAGAACGCAGAGCTGTTAAAGTTTACTGCTAGTTGCTAGCGGACATCGCTGTCTCCAGATGTGTTCCCTCAGACGCCTCAGCACACAACCAGCCCGCAAGCAGACAGACCGATTGCCTCATCCCTCCATCTGCCAAAAAAAGGCTTGAGCGATATCAGCAGCCACTCTCCCCATCCCCCGCTTCTGTGATAAAGGCCAGCCCAGCAAGACTCACACTGGCCTCTGGAGCTGCCTCTTCAGGAGACACAGCACCCTGTCATGGGTCAGTGGGGAGCATAGGGCCTGTGAAAATGGTGCAGTCTGTAAAGCAAGTGTGAGGACCTGAATCTGTATCACACACACACACACACACACACACACACACACACACACCTTACTCAAAAGCTAGGAGCAGCAGTTTTTTTAATTTCAGTAATTTGTAATCTCAGCAACGGTGAGATGGGAGGCACAGCCTCTCTGGCCAGCTTAACCTACCTGGTGATGTTCCAGGCCAAGGAGACACTCTGTCTTCAAACAAAAGGAGCAGATGCCTGAAGAACGATACCTGAGGTTGTCCTCTGACCCTCACGCATGGACACATCTGTGCGCCTACCACATCAACATGACCACACACACTCCCATTACAAACCCAGGCAAAGGACCCTAGAGAAATAATATGTCTCTGCATCCCACAGTAAGGACATTCTCTTGGGATGTCTGATGAGGAGGGTAGGTTTTAGAAGGAAGAGCACTATTGGATTGGCCTGAAGGCAAAACCTGTGATTGCAGCTATTCAGGGAATAGGAGCTCAAGTCTAAACTTTTTCCAGCTAGGGCCACTTAGAAGAACTTTGTTACCAAAGTATTCAAAGGGGGTGCAGGGCGGGAGTGTAGGTCTGTGATGGATCACCTGACCTCACTTAGGTAGATGCTGGGTTTACACAGGAAGAGGAGGAGGAGAGAGGACCAGAGGAGGTAAGGCCGCCTCTCTTCCTTCCTTCCCCGCCCCACAAAGTCAGCTCTGGGATGCTGGGAAAGCGACTTGGTCTATGGGTGACGAATCACAGATGATGTGTCAGTTAGGTAGCACACACCTGTAATCCTAGCACGTTAGAGGGTGAGGCAGGAGGATGAAGAGTTGAAGGTCCGCTGAGACCTTGTCTCAAAAAAGAAAATGGAGAAATTAAGACTCATATTTTAGGAATAAGATGGCGGTTGGAGGACACTGTGGGGGGAGGGGCATCACTCCTGTTGCTGACAGTGCCCCTTGGTCTTCATATCTAACACGGGGATTATAATCTTACCCCTCCCCCGTTAAAATTAGGGTGGTATAGAGAACGAATTAAATGTATATAAAGTACCTTGTACCAAGTTGGTGTTCAATGAAGTTAATGTTTAACTTCAATTGAATCATCCATAACAGGTTTGTTCATTCATTCAATCCTCAGTTAATAGCGTTGGACGACTGTTCCTTGTCAGACACTTAGGCACAAGATACAGAAAGGTGATCTGGATAAAGACTTGATTTGCACCCACGGGGGCTTACATCCTAGAAGGCAGGACAATGCACTATATATAAATAAGCACCTACATTGTGAAAATCAGTTCTAAAAAAAATCCAGAAAATAAATATAAAGTCTTAGTGGAGTGCTGACTTGGAAGTGAGGGCCTGGAGGCTAGGAAAGACACAAGCATGTAGGGGCTTACAGGAAAAAGCATTTTCTGTAGCTGCTACAAGAATGGAGAAAGAACTGAAAACGGTCAGTCAGAGCAAGTTCCTCTAACTGTTAGAACAACAGCCCTAAATCTCTGTGAGTTAAAATAGTAAAACTTGATTGCGCTTCTTGCCGGATAATTGGTGGCTGGTTTCTTACCTAGTAATCTAAATCCCAGGCTCTGGGCAATGTGATGGCTCCGCAGGTACAAGTGCTTGCTACCAAGTCAAATGAACTGAGTTCAGTCCCTGTGACCCACATGCGGACAATGGCATGCACACGTATACACACACACACACACAGACACACACACACACACACACATGCAGGCAGGCACACAATGTAAATGCGAAAACACTTAAAATCAAAAGAAAACCTGAGCTCCTCCCCACAAACCACACACAACCCCTAGAGTCTCCACTGTGCCCTTTATGTACAGCCCAGAACAAAGAGAAAAGACTCCTGGGACCCTGAGGGACACCCTAGAGACAGCATCCAAGGTCTTCACTCAGAACTCAGGTACATGGCCTTAAGTGCACAGAAGGGCTTGGAAACAGAGTGTGGCCCTGTGCAAACCAAGAACATCAGATGGCAGAGAGAATACTGGGCCAGTTTTCTGCCTCACAAAGCAAGTGCAGGTAGGAAGTGTGGGGCAAGATGAGAAGCAGATGGTCAGGCTTTGCAGGGCTTTGTAACCAAGGAAGGAATATGCATTTTATCCTCAGAGAATAAGCCAGCAGCCCAGGGCATTCCTTATACACCAGACAGGATTCTATTCCATGAGAATAGGAAGCCAGTCAAAAGCAATGGCATGATCTGATTTGTATCTTTAATTTCTTTTATTGCAGTGTGTGTGTGTGTGTGTGTGTGTGTGTGTGTGTGTGTAAGTGTGTGCATGCCACAGCATGCATGTGAAAGAGTTAGTGCTCTCCTTTCACTGTGCGGGTCCCAGGGATCAGACTCCAGTTCTCAGGCCCAGTTGCCAACACCTTCCTCCACTGAGTATCCCCCTGGCCTCTGACTTACATCTTCAGAAGTCACTCTGGCTACCCCAAGGGAAGTGTCCACAGGGAAATAATGGGAACCAGAGGACCAAGTAGGAGGGATCAGCAACAATCCAGCCAGAGAGAGGGAAACGGATGTAAGAAAGGACACAGCCCCCAAAAGCTGCAGATTAGCCTCGAGGTTCACTTGCCAGTCAGTGCACAGACTCTGCTGATCTGCTGAGTCTCAGACAAGACCTAGAAGAGAGTAAACAGAAAGGGATATGGCAGAAGGCAGCTGGCTACCCAGGATGGTTCAGCTCCCTGGCTGCACCGCCAGCCCTCTGGCCTTTGGCAGCCATAGATTCTCTCGAAGCCCTGCTTTCCTTGGAATGAGCAGGGTCAGCATTCAGTCAGGTCGGGTTTCCACCAGACCCACTCAGGCAGCCCCAGTGAAGCTGGGAGGAGGGATGGGCAGTTTGCACAGATTGTGAGCCTCCCAAAACTCAGAATCATTACTCTCAATCCTCCCATCTGGGCTAGAGAATTAGTTAGGATCATACCTCCTTACAGGTAAGGGTATGTTTAAGATGCTCCTGTGACCTGCCTGTGTGCTCTATCGGCACCACAAGGTTTTAAAACAGTCTGCTGGGTGTGGTGGCACACACCTTTTAAAACCTGTGCTCAGTGGCAGAAGTAGGATCTCTGTGAGTTCCAGGCCAAGCCTGGTCTACATAGTAAGTTCCAGGCCAGCCAGAGACACATAGTAAGACTCTGTCTCAAAAAACAAAACAAAAACAAAAAACTCAAAAGAACAAAAACAAACAAACAAAAAACCCACAAAAAAACAAAAATCCCAGATTTTTCACTTGTTCTAGTACAAAAAAGTTGATATCCTCCCATAAGGTGTGTCTAATATGAAGCCCACAACCACATGAGCTCCCGTAGTTACAATGCAGCCCAACATATCTGTAGCTGTCATTACAACAAAATGTCAAACACTGGGATACAGGCCGAGGAGATGGCTCAGCTGGTACTGAGTTTGCTGTCAAGCATGAGAATCTGAGCTCAGTCCCCAGCACCCATATAACGAAGCTGAACTGGTGCTGTGTAAGCCCAGCACTTGCAGAGAGATGAGAACAGGAGGAGCCCCGGGTGTGCACTGGCCGGGCAACCAGCCCAGCCAAATCAGAGTACCAGGAAGAAGTGAAAGAACAGGGACTTAGAAGAGGTTCTCAGCACCCACATGAAAAGTTGGGCACAGCTTTAAGTACCTGTAACCCCAGCATTGAGGGACAGGAGAGACAGGTAAATGCTGAGAGCTTGCTGGTTGGCCAGACTAATTGAAATGGTGAGAGTCTGGTTGAAGAAAAGATCCTATCTCGGGGCAATAAAGTACATGACATATGACATGCACAAAAATAAACAGGCAAATAAGTAAGATAAATAGATGAATAAATTAAGAAGTGATTCAAAAGAAAGAAGGAAGAAAGGAAGGAAGAGGGAAAAAGAGAGAAAGAACACCCAAAAGGTGGGAACATCTTGAGAAATAACACCTAGGATCAACCTCTGACCTCCATATACAAGTGTAGACACACCCACACACATACATCCACACACACACCCCTGCATACACATAGGCAAACAAACAAAAGATTAGACTGCCATGGTCTAGACTCACTTGAAGGTGTGAAGGCCAGCAAGGCTACTGCCACACTTCCTTCATGGAGAGAGCTGGCTCCTACCTAGCTCCACGATTCACGAGTATGCCAGATGTGCCAACTGCCCAAGTCCCTGGCTTACAGAGATCCTTGCAGTTACCTGGCAGCATTTAAACACCTACCACCCTAAGCAGATGTACCACCCTACCAGATGTAATGAAGCAGAATCGTTGAGCATGGGGGCCTTGTCACTGCACTTGTTAAATCTCTGGGCAACCCCACACACAGTGTCACAGTGGTCAGAAGCACCATGATGCCAGCCAGTGTACGCACAGGTTAGGAAAGACCACTGGAGAAGGAATTCTTCTTGGTAGTGTGTTAACAACCGAGACAGGAGTGGGAGACAAGTTTCCTCAGAGTCGTGATGTGACTCCCGGGGAGGCTCTAAGGAAAAGCGCTTTCGCCAACAGTCTGAAGGGCCAAAGCAGAGCAGAAGTTTTGGGTTATCCTTCCATCCTAATGGCCATTGGAGCCATAGTATGAGTTACAGGAGACGTCTGGCCTCCCCTGTACCAACTGCAGCGTCATTTAGGAGCTACATCCTCGCAATCTATGTCTACACGTTGTCTGGGGTTTCTGATAAGAGCCGTGTTTGGAGCCCACTCATGGAGCCCTCGCCACTTCACAGCTGATAAATGCAAAGCCCAAAGGGAAGGTTTGCTTGAGATCTCTCAAGCTAGTGGCTGAGTTTTCTGATTCAGGCTGGGCTCTTTGCCACTCACTCTAACCCGGAGCGGAGCTGGACCACATTGGGGGCAGGGAGGGGAAGGTGTGGCTGACCTGTCAGTTGCAACCTCCAGCCCATTACGTTTAAAGAGCTGCCTCAGCGAGACAGCTAATTAGCTGGTTGTAGCCCAGTTCCCTTGCTCTGGTTATTGATGCCTCTTCTCCCTTCCCTTCCTAATGCTGGCCCTTGCTCATCCTAATGTGATCAATTACTCCCAGGAATAAATCATGCATGTAGCCCACAGTCTATTAGGCAATCATCGGTGTTCTGGACGAAGGAACCAAGCACGGAAGACAGGCTGTCTAGAGCAGAGGCCTGCAGAAGGGACTTCTGTGGGTCCAGGGTTGGAGAAGTTCCCAAGAGGAAAAAGGCCCAGCTCTCCAAGCAAAGGCTGGAGCTGGGGGTGGGTAGGGGTGGAGAGGAGAGGGTGTGGGGACTGGACTTTCAGGCCAAACTTGAAAACCAGCTTCAGGGGGTATTGCAACTCTGCTGTACCTCTTTGCCTTTTTCCTGGACAGACAACATTCCCCCTCTAGCTCTCCCTGCTCCTCCAGACTTGTGCGAAAAATCACAAACCACAGCAATCCTGCTGCCGTAAACGCTCTGAGGAGCTCCCAGGCAATGGCAAGGTCATGGGGAGCAAAGGTCTGGAGTTCGGCTTGTGCTGAGCAAAGTGGCCAGCCAGCTGTGTTTTCTGACAGGTCCTTTTTTTACCCGACAATTTCCCAAGCCTTTGCTTGCACGGCCCTCTTAAAGAGTTCCGATTTCACTCAGGCTGGCCTTGGCCAGAACAGGCCTGTAGAAGCCACCCGGGTAAAAAAGCAAAAAGGCCCCTCACTTGGGCACTAGTCCAATTTGGGGTTTGTTGTTGTTACAAAAACACTCTGAGCAAAAGCAACTTGGGGAAGAAAAGGTTTATTTGGCTTAAATTTCCAGTTCATAATCCACCATTGTGGGAATCTACAATGATGTCATATGGAGGAACACTCCTTACTGGCTCACCCTTTGGCTTATTCTATACTAGTTTTCTTATATAATCCAGGACCACCTGCCTAGGGATGGTGCTGCCCATAGTAGGCTGGGTCCTTCCACATCAATCATCAATCAAGACAGTTCCTCACGGACATGGACATGAGGCCAATCTGGTCAAGGCAACTCTTCAGTTGAGGTTACCTATTCTAGGTGACCAGATTCTGTCAAGTTGACAATAAAGACAAAGCTTTTCAAAGTAACTTGAAGCCAGGTGTAAGCCTCCCTCTCTGCTTTCAATGTGATGTGTGTGTGTGTGTGTGTGTGTGTGTGTGTATGTGTGTGTGTGTGTGTGTGTGTGTGGTGTGTGGTGTGTGTGGTGTGTGTGTGTGTGTGTGTGTGTGTGTGTTATTTTGGGTTAGACTCCTGACTGACTCTGCAGGGGTACACTGATCACCCAGGGAGTATCCAGCTACCTGTCCCATCCCTTCCCTCTTTGAGCCTAGAAACACAAAGGTAACTCATTTTCCTAAGCCTGCAGTCACCTTCGATTCCAGGAATGGCCAGGATAGATGACCTTGCAGGATAGATGATCTACGAGATGAAAGCAATCATCTATGATGGAAATGGCACACTTCAAAGCAGATCAGATCCTCTGTTGACTGGACCACTCTGTAAGACCGCATCTTGACCAGGACTGCTTAGATATGCAGACCTCTTCCCCCTTTCCAGTTCTTTCTCTATTTCAACCTAAAGCCCTTGCCAGTGTCCTGAGTAGGATTCACGGTCACTGGACTTTCTTCTTCCCAACTGTTACTAAAAATCTTTCTCTGCTTTTCAGTATTGTACTTCTTATGGTATATTCAGACCAGTGGCTGAGCCAAGCCTTCCAGGACTGTGAGAACTGGAGTTTCTCTGCCAGAATTCCAGCTACACGCCAATCACCTTCTCCCCAGTGTCTTTTCACTATGTTCTGGCATGTTCCATGATGACAATACTTTGCCTCTTTCGTGACAGTGAGCTCAGTCCCTTGGAGTCTTGGCGGCTCAGTGCAAACAGCAGAGCCTTCAGCTTGGTAGAGCTCCGCATCCACTCGGCACTAGAGGGCTTGAGATAAAAATCATAATACCTCCCCTCTCAAACAAGATTTTTGGCTCTAAAACATGAAGGGGAAACTTTACAATGGAAATTATTAAAATTTTAATGAAATGTCTCCCAAACAAAATCTTCCATCCAGCTCATTAACAGTTTCATTTAGTATTCGTAAAATTTTCATTACATTTCAGAACAATGTGCAGGTTAGATTTTCTCACTTTGCAAGAATTCCTGAGCCCCCCTGATAATTGCTGAAAAATCAAAGCCAACTCTACATCAAATGATTACTTGTAGCCAAAGAATTTCAAAAGCAAAGTTATAAAAATAAGTCATAATTTTTCACAGGAAAAAAAAAGTATTTAATCTGTTTGATGTGTGTGAGGCAGAGTCTCCAAGCATGCTGGGATCCAGCGCGGTCTGAAAGCAGTCTTGATGTCTGGCCTAGGGAAAGCATATGTTAGCTTCCTCCTGAGTGAATGGGTGGGGAAAAAAAAGGCAATCTAAGTGATAGCGAAAAGTGTAAAGGTGGGAGGAAGGGAAGAAAAACAGACAGGAGAAATATGAAAACATGAGCCAAAGTTTTAAGGCAACAAAAAGCAATCCTACTCAACAACAAATCCAAGGCCTCACTGCTGAGAGAAACAGACGACATCGCCCCCTCCTGGTGGGAGGAGTCCATTGCTAGCCACACAATTCAGCTTCTCCCACACTCAGAACATCAAAGTCCCTTGGAATTGCCTCAAAGAGAGAAATCAGTAGTCCCTGAGGATCAAGACCCCTGCCTCTGCTCCAGTCAGGATCTGGGAGGGAGCTCTGTAACTGACTTCAAGTCAGACATCCTGACATAGGTCTAATCCCATCTTGAACCTATTTCTACCTTTTCCCCAAACCTCGTCTTGTCTAACCCATTCCATATGGTTCCCTCTCTGATGGCAAATAGGCTCTACTTTCATTTCAAAGGGCATCAGTGAAAAATCTGGGGGACAGGGCTTTGTTCTAAGACAAGCAATACTCGGGGAGCTCTTCTGAGAAAGTAATCAGACATAAATGGAAAGATTTATATTCGAGATGGCCACTGTGGCATTATTTCTAACAGCAAAGAACTCGCGACAGCCAAAATGCCCCCAAACAAGGAGATGGTTAAATAAATCACCATCTACCCACATGAGAGAAGTTTATGCAGTCATTAGCATGCAGATTTGAAATTTTCATTTACAGAAACAGCCGACCATCAGAGAACCCTTCCTAGGCAACACGTCACCATGCCTTATTGAAGAAAGTACTTTGTGTTGCTCCCTCCACTTGACACACAAGGAAACTGAGGCACAGAAAAACTGAGTTCCCACAATCAGAGGCACAGATGGAGCCTTCACCCAGTGTCCAAGCTGTTGGAGAGCGTCAGGCTCCTTCTCCAGGTTCACGGGAACGTGGGGGCAAGGGGGGAAGCGTTCTTTCCTGGATCCAGAGCAAAGCCGTAGCAAAGGCTCCTGCAGGGAGCATTCAGAGCAGAGGTAAGCAAAATCCTAAAGGGGCGTCTTGGGGGCGAGAGCCGAAAGGCAGTGGTCACCATCTTAGAGGCACCACAGTGGCCCACTGGAAACCAAGAAGCCAGGAGAGGCTGGGTCAAGGCTTTGTAGAGCTGAGTAGTAATGAAAGCAGCGTTGCTGAGACTGTCAGCACCAGCTGTTTTCCTATGGACCACTGTCTCTCCTTTTTCCGTTGTTGTTTCATTAGGCAGAATAAAAAACTGAGGCTCGGGGAAGTCGGACATTGACCTGAGATCCTGAATGAGCAAACCCAGAGTCTGTGTGCTTGGCTGCTGTGCCGCAGCCTCTCTCCTAGGACATGGCCACTGCAGAGAAGTGGGAATCTGTGTTCACTCCCAGTATGAGGCCTTCCTGTGTCCTTCAGCTACAGCTGGCTTCCTCTACCATTTCTGGAAAGCATTCTCCGTGAGAAAGATTGCAGAGCCTCCTGGGTCTGTAAGAACACCCTCCACCCCCTAGAGGCCCAGTTCCAAGCTGCACAGGAGCCGGAAAAGGAGAAAGCCTCCTCCCATTAACGGAAAATGGTCAAACATTTGGGGTGCCTCACCCAGGTACTGTGTGAAGTGTGAAGGAACTTGAGAAGAAAAAGAGAAACCTTGGCTCCCCAGAAGTCCTTCACCCCAACCCAAAGCTGCCTGCTCTTTATGGATTAGTTTCCAATCTCCAGAGACCTCGTGTGTGTGTGTGTGTGTGTGTGCGTGCATGTGTGTGTGTGCGTGCGTGCGTATGTGCGTGCGTGCGTGTGTGTGTGTGTGTGTGTGTGTGCACATTTATTGAGGGGAGCAGCCATAAGTACATATGAGCATGTAGAGGCCAGAGGTCAACCTTGGGTGCCATTCTTCAGATAATGTCCACCTTGTTGTTTTTGTTTGTTTGTTTGCTTATGAGACAGGGTCTCTCACTGGCCTAGAACTCTCCAGAGAGGCTAAGCTAAGCCTGTCTCTCTGCCTCAGTGCTAGGGTTTGAAGCATTTCCCACTATGGCCAGCTAATGGGGTTCTTTATGTGGATTCTGGAGGTCAAGTTCAGGTTCACAAGCACTGTGTCAACGCAACTGTAGTCCCATTACAGATCAGAACTGGGCCCAGCATTGCAGAGGCCCAACCTGCCAGGCCCCTCCAGAGGCTTCTGTCAGGCTCATTTCGGCCACCATGGCGCTGCTGAAATCACATAGTGCTGGCTTTCCCCAAGTTTACCTGTCACTCTCCTTCTCGGAAGCAGTACATGAAGGAACCTGTGCCTTCTGCCTTGAGGGTGGGCTCTCTCCCCACATTCTCATGTTTACACAGAAGAGACAACCTCAGCAGACATCCCCTCCCCTCCTCTAAGGAGCCATGCTGTCTAGAGACCATCCTCATGTGGCTGTAAACACTAAGATGCAGGGAGAAGAGGAAGTGGGCTCTCCCCCCCCCACCAGCCCATCTATTGCTTCTTCATATAGCAGTCAGACTTCTGGGACCCTCCCGGCAGGCTGAGCTTCCATGCTGGTTACTACAGGGTAGGGGAGGGCAGG
Organism: Microtus oregoni; assembly: GCF_018167655.1. Lineage (NCBI taxonomy): Eukaryota > Metazoa > Chordata > Mammalia > Rodentia > Cricetidae > Microtus > Microtus oregoni. Next base: position 25,498,887 of record NW_024543091.1, on the reverse strand, counting down.
AACCTACAGATGTACACTCTCCTTTACAACCAAAGCTAGCCCGGAAGTGCAGGGACAAGGAAAGAGGAACAGAAGTGGAGGGGAAGGGGAACAGAGCCACATGCCTGACTTGGCCATTTCTGCTCCTAATTCCTCAGAGGTACGGCCCAATCTGTCACTCTTGGGGTCTGTGAAAGACTGCCTAAGGTCATAACATAAACAAAAGAGCTATTCCTTGAAGCCGAGGGACCCCCAGTTAGGAAAAGTCTATAAATGTGCAGGCCTGAGGAGGCCACTCCTGCAGGTGTGGCTATGACCCCTGGCCTCTGCCTCCCTGTGTTGGGGAACAGTGCCTGCCTAGGTCCCCCAGCCTTGGTGTCTGTTGTTTGAGGGCCTAGCCTCAGACACGTGCCTTTCAAGGCAGCGTTTGAGGACTCCACCGCCCGCCTCCATTCACGCCCATCACCATACAGCTGTCACGGCTTGTTCTTCCACCATTCTGGCTTCCAGTTCCTTACCGCTTCCTGCGGCATAGGAAGTCCAGTTTCCCCAGCCCATCCTCCAGGGCCACCAGCTCCCTTCTGCAGCCCCACCACTCCCTCTTGCATTTCCTGTCAGTCAGACGGATCAGCTCTGGTCCCTTCCTTCTCAGCCTGGCCAACTTCCTCTCATCTCTGGGCTTGCTTTCAAACCGCAGGGCTTCCCAGGCAGGAGGAAGGAGAGGTTCCTGGGCATTGTGCCTCACTCAGAGCTCAGTGCTCCTCAGCCTGTTAGAACTCAGGAGGGAGCAACCACTTCCTCGGTCAATTTCTTTCCTTCCTCTCCCCTCTTGCTTTCCTGAGTTCCCCCAAACTCTTGATCTTCCCTGTGGGATCCAGAAGTGGAACTCAGGCCCCCATAGTTCACCAGTGTCCTCTGTGGAGTGATACTGTCCTCAAAGGGGACCTAGTCTGTGTCTCTGCACACGGTTCCATCTGTCGCCTTCTCCCAAGGTATTGTTTTTCTTATTGGCACCCCTTCTGCTGCTCCGGGTGTCTCCCTCTACCTGACACTGATCACTGCGCTCTTCCTTTGTGTCCGCTGGATATGTGTGCTTCTCCACAAGAGCGATGGCTGCCATGTGGGCTTCACATCTATTCAGTAACTCCTGTCTCTCCCCCCACAGGCAGAGACTGTGACATCCAGCTCTGGCTCAGAATATGGCTACAGCGGGGGCTTAATTAAGGCACATTGGAGGAAAAGGGAGGGTCAAGGAAGAAGAAGGAGCATGTCACACCCTTAAAGTCCACAGGTCGCATGGGGACAGTACCAGAAGCTAGAAGGACCCTAGCTAGCATTTTTTCCCCTTTTCTTTCTCACACAGGGGTTGAATCCAGGGCCTGTGCATGTTGGGCAAGTTTATCCCCAGTCCCCTTTCTTCACTTTTAGTTAGAGACAAGATCTCACAGAGTTGCCCAGGCTAGCCTTTAACTAGCTCTACATCCTAGGCCAGCCTTGTACTGGGGCTTCTGGAATAGTTGGAATTAACATCCTGTGTCACCAGACCCAGCCGGGTGACAAACCAGCTATAACTTTCTTACCAAATTATATATTTCCTAAGTTTCTTCCCGCTCATGCCGATACTTAAAAGGCACCTTTACAAACACAGAGATATTTGATGCCCATAACCAGCATGGCGCCATTTTGTTTTTCTTTACTTGAAAAAGCTCTGCTAAGAGCCTGCCATTAGCCCTGACAGTTGGCCTCACAGCACCTGCTCCTGTCAATAAACACATTTCTACATAACATTTATTGAATAAAAACATGTAAATAAAAACATATTTCTAGATACCCCATGGATCAAATAAAAACATGTAAATAAAAACTTTTAAAACATCAAGAGGGTCTGAGGAGATGGCTCAGTTAGCTGGTAAAGTGCTTGCTGTACAACAAGAGGACCCGAGTTCGATCCCCAGTACCCATGTAAATCCAGGCTTAGCAGCTTGCTCTTGCAATCCCAGGGCTGGGGGCAAATGCAGGAGGACCCCTGGATCTTGAGGCTGACCAGCCTAGCTGAAGCAGTAAGCTTCAGGGTCAGTGAAAGGCTCTGCCTCTAATAGCGTGGGAAGGCTGCAGAGATTGTTCAGTGGTTACTGCTCTCACAGAGGACCTGAGTTTGCTTCCCAGCCCCCACCTCAAGTGGCTCACAACTGCCTGCATCTGCAGTTACTGGGGCCCAGCACTCTCTTCTGGCCTCTTCAGGCACCTGCATGCACATGGTACACAGACAAACACTCAGGTACATACACCTATAATAAAATAATCTAAAAAATTAAAATAAAGTGGAGAGCAAGAAGGTATCTTCCTCTGGCCTACACAACACACACACACATACACACATGTACACAGAGCACACACACAGGCTCTCTCTCACACACACACCTGTACTCATACATACACACATAAACACATACACATATATACAAAACCATAGAGAAACTGATGAAATGAGGAAATGTTTTCCCCCAAATCTAAAGGACCCTGAAAAAGGCTGGCCTCATGAAAAAAAAATGCACAGCCTGAAAAGCCTTCATTGTTAAGGAAGAAAACCTAAGAATAAAGGCGCTAAATGTACAGTCATAGAGTCAGTGAAATAAGCAAACGGAAAAGGACAAAATGGGAATTCATCAATCGCTAAAATAAATACCAGTAAATGAGAGAAAGGAAAAAAAAAGTACACAAGTGAAGACTTTGAAACAGGAAGTGGTCGGAGGCCCTGTGGTGGTGGGAGGGAGAAGGCCTCAGTTTCCTTCCATGAGGGTGTATCTTCCACTGGGCTCTGTGGGTCACACGCAGTGCTCCAGGCCCCGGCTCTACTGAGCTCCCGGTTGGCGGTTTCCTCTCGCTGACCACAGAGCCTCTAAATTGCAGAGCCAGGGTATCTCAGTGTGGAGCCCAGGGATTTCGTGGCCCAGCCAAGACTCCTTGGCCTGGCAGCATAGCTTTTCCTCTCAGAAACGAAGCTCCTCCATCTGGGCTTATTAAACAAACAAGTCGGTTCTGTCCTTTTCAGCAATGAAAACTGCTGTGGTTTTGTTTTCTCCCTGTTGCCAGGAGTCAAGAGGAAGTCTGCGGTTAGACATCTTTGGGTAGAGACGTACACAAACCCAGCAGCTATTATGAGCTCCTGGGACTCGGCTCCCAGCCGCAGTCAGGGGGACTAATGAAAATGAACGGGTGAAGGCGATAACCTTGTGAGCTCTTGCCCTAGCAGCTGAGCCTTCCAAACCTGCAGCCGGGGAGTCTCCGTCCTCATTTCCAATCTTTTCCATCCGTACAGGAAACTTTCACTCCCAGCAGAAGCTGAGTGTCAAAGAACGCTTCAGAATAGGACCCTGTATTGGTATGAGACTGTGGTTGACACCCCACACCCTCCCAGGCCTCTCTTTCCACCCCATCAAAACCATAGATGTGTTGGGGGCATTAGTGTATCCAGTCTAAAGCACTCACTCGTCCAGCCTCTTTGTACCACAGGGCGAGCATCTGATTGCGGCCATCGCATATTTGAGGGGGGTTTTCATTCCCCACATGAGCACTCACCCTTGTCCCTTCTTTGTCCAGCCTGGAGCTTAGGTGGAAAGCTGGACAGTATGGCACCCGTGTTGGATTTATAGGTAGCTTGTGCAGCTATGAGCCAGGCATAGAGCCATGGAGGAGAGCCATAGCGCGTTAAATCACTTCGCCCCACCCCTTATTATCGCTAAGAAGTTCATAAATAGGATCAAGGCAGTGTAGGCCCCGCTGCTCTATGGCTTGTAGCCAAGTGCATTCCTAATTGGAGCAAGACCCGTCTTCATAGGTTTTTCCAAACATTTGTACCTTGTCCTCTTGTTGGTTTTTTTTTTCTTCCAGTTTGAATCTGAAGAATTTGCTTCAAGCTCGTGTGTTTGAACACTTGCTCCCTAGTAGACAGCAATGTTTGAGAAGGCTGTGGGACTTGGTTGACAAAAGTGGGCCACTAAGGGCAGGTGTTTGGAGATCATAGCCTGGCCCCTTCCAGACTACACTCCTACCTGGCCTGCCACCCTGTGAGTGGTCACCGCTCCACGTTCCTGTAGCCACGAGGGAGCAGCTCTGCTATTCCTTCCCTGCTAGGATGAGCTTAAACCACAGCCAGCATAAGTCTTTCCTCTTATTATGTGTCTCTGTCAGTTATTTTGCTTACATTGACACAAAAATAACTGCTATAGCTCCAGCCTCCACAGAACTCCACAGACCAGGTCAGAGACTTCCTTCCCATTTCCAAATGGGGAACCAGAGTGTTCATGGAGGTCACGTGAGTCTGGCAGAGTCCACACTGAAACCCCAGGGCTCTGCTCTCTCTGCTGGGGCTGGGAAGATGGCTCACAGTTAAGAACGTGTGCTGCTCTTGCAGAGGACCAGGATTTGAGTCCCGACACCCACATGACTGCTCATGACCACTTTAACTTCAGTTCCAGATCTGATGCCCCCTTCTGGCTGCTCCTGGCACTGCATGCATGTGGTGCATTTACATGCAGGCATATACACAGAAAATAAAAAAAAAAAAGAGTATCTTTTAAAACTACCCTTCCTGCTTCTCCAAATATTCATAGCTGCTGTATCTTTAGAGAGAGCCCAGCCTCAGTCGCATGTGCAGAAAGTGGAAATTCCCCAGGATGCCAAGCATACATGAGCAAAGTGTGCTCCAGCTTCTAATACCAAGAATAAGTTCGGTCTTATTTATTTGTTTGTTTGTTTTTGAGACAGGGATTCTCTGTAGCTTTGGAACCTGTCCTGGAACTCACTTGGTAGACCAGGCTGGCCTCAGACTCATGGAGATCTACCTACCTGTCTCTGGCTCCCTAGTGCTGGGATTAAAGACGTGTGTCACCACTGTATGGCGGTCTTATTTATTTATTTATTTATTTATTTATACACTTTTCAGTGAAGTCTCACCATGTATCCCAGACTATCCTGGAACTACCTATGCAGCCCAAACTATCCTCAAAATCATGATACTCCTGCTTCAGACTCTAAGCATGCCCCACCTTACCTGGCTTCTGGGCTCTTTTTCTAAAATCTGAGCCTGGAGATTCGGGTTCAAGTCTTTGACTGGCCCTTTGCTAGCTTTGTGATCTCGGGGGAAATCTCTGCACTCTGTCTACCCACCCATAAAGTACACAAAGCAGCCCTTCTCTCAGGCCAGGGTGAGCTGCGAGCCATCCCATAATCTCTGGTACAAGATAATCACACTTGAGGGTGACGGTCTCTGAATGTTCAGATGTCAGAGGCTCCATGTGTGCTAACTGTGATAAAGCGCTGGGCGCCTTCCCTAGGAGGCTGCACCACTATGGCTCTGGCCTGTCTTAAGACTGGTGACTCCTTCCTAGCACAGCCTTTGTGGGTGATGTGTAAATTACCAATACGCTTCGTGCCTTCCTGACCACTTGTCACCATTTGTCACAAGAGCCGAGAATGCCGATCTCATGAGGCTGTGCCTTTCAGAAAGTTCCCTTGAGTGCGGCCATTTTCATTTGCCCATTACGTCAGGCAACCTTATTTTCTATATTCTTTATTTTCTTAGTAACAAAAAGTTATTCAGACAAATTGCTGTGCTACAGAGGGACCTCATTTATTTATTTGCTTTAGTTTTATTTAGTTTGTTGTAAGGTTTGAGCCAGAATCTCATGTCGCTCTGGTTGGTTTCAACTTTGTTATTTAGCTGAGGCTGGCCTTGAACTCTTGATCCTCCAAATTCAGTCTGCCAAGTGCTGGGATTATGAGTTTGAGTCACCGTGGTGGGCTTGCGAGGGACTTTTAAAAAGTTCATGTGGTTTATCCTGTCCCTGCAAGGCCAAGCCCTCTCTACACAGAGCTAGCATCCTCCCCTCCAGCTCCTGCTCCAAAGCCTGTTGGACATCAAGGCTCCACTCGCTCACTTTGAAAACAAGGCTTCTGTCTCCCAGGCCCTCTTTCATCTCTAAATATTCTCTAGATTGTTCCTCCCAAAAACATACTCCTTGGCAGCCGCAGGGATGTGTTCTTGGCAGATATCTACTGGTGAGCACACTTGACCGTGGAGAATGGAGAGGCAGAGCTGGTGGGGGCTGGGGGAGCCACGTGAGGAGTTGCCGAACGGGAAGTGCCATCTGGGCTGTATGATTGCAGGGAGGAAAGTGCCAATCAGCTGCTGGGTGGCTCTGAGATCAGCGCCTTCCTTCATCTCAGTAAAGAACTCTCCGGGAGAATAGTCGGTTAATTCTGGCATTCTCGGCATTCTCTGGGCTAGGACAGGTCAGGCCGCAATGGTGTGGTAATTACAGTTGAGTATAAGGACAATCAAGACTTAGGGTCTCTTGGGAGCTAGAGGCACAGAGGCTTGCCCACTCTCTTAGATCTAGGGCGTCTTGGGAGCTGGAGGCACAGAGGCTTGCCCACTGTCTTAGATCTAGGGTGTCTTGGGAGCTGGAGGTGACAGTGGGGGGCGGGGGAGAGGGAGCCCCTTACAGGGTAGGGGGAGTCAAAGCACTAGGGGCATGAAGCAAGTAGCCACAGGATATCTATAGTCAAAAGCGAGCAATGAGTGCATACATGCTAGTATTCAGCTCCTTTTATTGATTACATATAGTCCAAGACCCCTTACTGAGGTAATTGTGCTACCCACAATTAAAATTGGTCTTTCTGTATCAATTAATGTAATCAAGATAATCTCCCATGGGCATGGCTAGAGGCATGTCTCTCAGGTGATTCTAGATTCCTTCACGCTGACAATGGACAGTAACTCTCTCATCCTCTTTGTGTGGCATAAGGAGCCCAGAGCCACCAGTCACCACAAGCAAAGAGAGAAGGAAGAGGTGTGTGAGCTCTTACTTGCCGTGGTGTCTGACTGTCAGTGTACAAGCCACGCCTCCCTGACATGGCAGCAAAGGAAGCTGGGAAGTGGGGGAAGGGCATATGAAATATGTGGGGCTTGCTGTCATCTCCCCCACAGTCTGATATCTCCTAGAAGATCTCAGGATACGTCACACAGAAGCAAGAGTCACCTTTGGAAAAGACAAGGAAGCAAGCAAGATAATGGGGACTTTGAAGACGGTCTTCTGCCTGTCCCAGGAGTTACAAGTCCTGTCAATGGTGGCTTGTATGGTGCCTTGTCATTCCTCAGGGAGGTTTTTCCACACAAACTCCTTGGACCTAACATGATGAATATAGGCTGGTCGGTAGAATGCCCCCAGGGTCTCTAGCATCTTTCCCATCTGCCACTCTCCATCACACCTGCTCTTCCTCATCTCCTCCCTCAGGTCTCAGAGAAGTGCTCTGTCTCACACAATCCAGTTTGGTGGGGATGACATGTCATGGATAGTACTAGAACCTGGAGGGAAAGGAACCTCTGACTTTCTCAATTAGAGTCCTTGGCAGGGACTAGTTTGGAAATGTAGGAAGAAAACTGAAAAGGATTGAGCTAAAGGAGGAGAAGGGCCAGGAAAAGGTAGACTTACATTAACTTATCCATATGATGGAGAAGATGGAGGCCCAAACATTAACCCATCCATGTGATGGAGACAGGCCTGAAGGACCAAACATTAACCCACCCATGTGATGGAGATGGAGAAGGATCAAACATTAACCCATCCATGTGATGGAGATGGAGAGGGACTAAACAGTAACCAATCTGTGCAATAAAGACAGAAAAGAACAAATCACTTGATCCATCCATATGATGAAGATGGGGACAGATCAAAGACAAAGCATGTCAGGCTGCCTGGGTTTCAGGAGGATGCTGGGTGTCTAAACAGTGGCTGTGTCAAGAGAAGATCTGAAATATTGCGGCAGGAGGAAACTCCCAGCAGGGAGCCTGTGGCTTTTCATCTTTGTGAGGTATGCATGAAGACTGGGGTGGCTTTTACTTCCTTCCAGTTACTGTTAGTGCTTCTTGGAATCTATTTTCATGTCAAAACTGGGTGATAAGGAATTCTTGTGTGCACTCAGGTTACAGCAATAAAAATTCAAAACCCTGAGCATAGCGCATGCTCAAAGCATGTAAGGCCGATGTCATCAAGAAGTGGCTGTAACTGCACAGGTAGAGGAGGAGGGGGTAATTAAAGCTGTCCACAGCATCCCCTTACCCCACCTTTCTAGGCCCCTGCAGGCTGCCCCTCCCCGCCACACAGAGGTTTTTCCAGGCCTGAGCTATGCTCCCAGGACCCAAGCCACTAGGGAGGGTCTCCTTTCTCACTCTTGGTGGCTCTTCTCAGGGAAGTGACAGTGACGGCAGCTTTGCTGACTGCCACATGACACCAATGACTCAGATGGAGCTTCCTGTCCTCTAACACCCAACACCTTTTTACTTGTGCTGTTGACCCAGCCACCCCACATCCTGTCTACGTCTGGTGGGTGTTCTGAAGTCACGCATGTGCAGAGGTCTCTGTAGCCATTGCAGCCTGTTTTAATGCCAGGCCTTTGGTGACCCAGCTCCTCACCTGTTGTCCATCCCTCTTACCTGCTCACCCATCACTCAGTGATAGGATAGTTTAGTGTCAAGTGAGAACTATGGCAGTTCTACCTTTGAACCCACAGCCCTCCAGTGTCTGTGAGAGCCTGCCTGTTTCCCCTCTCTCAGCCTTCATCTCACAGCCTGTGAAGGAATAAGACAGGCGGCAAACTGTGGGGAGCTAAAGAAATGACCCGTGTCAGACACCATAAAAGAGGCTCATAAATATTCATAGTTTCTTCCCACCTCAAATCCCTTCTAGTCACTGATAAAAGTATTGACTAAGAGGAGGCCAGAGACAGAGCCCTTTGACATCCACCAGAGACTCCATCCAGGCTGGAGTAGTGAGATGCAACTGTTCACTTTGGTTGTGGCCTTGTGACCAGTTCCTCAGTCATCTGAGAAATTAGATTCTAATTACCCCAGAACCCAGCCCTGGTTCCTCATTTTCGGACCAGCATGAAATACCTTGCCGCAAGTCTGGTCCAAGTCCAGACTGAGCCCATGTGTCTGTCCTTTTGTGTAGACTTCTAGAAGGACACACAGAAGAGTCAGGAGGGCAGGTCTGTGAGTCAGAGGTGCGCTGGGGCAAGTTATACTTCATGTTTCCCATCAACCTGTCAGCTGGGCAGAAAGGGTGGACTGAACATGCTCGGGATGTGCGTGAGTGCACTGTGAGGATCGTGGGGATGGCCCTGCACATGGGACTCAGGGCCTGGAACTCCAATCTCCTGGTCACCAGGTGACCTTGGGCAGGTCTCGGAACTCCCAGCGCTGTTTCAGGTGGGCTATACCGAGAGTCAGTTCAGGAGAAACGTGAACCTGGGTGCCAAACTACCTCCCCAGTTCCTTCTTTGGCTCAAGAATGCAGACACCTCAGATGAGGAAGAAGGTCATACAGGGCTCCTTGGTACAGACCCAAGCAGTTGTTCCTATAGTAACCATTTCCTAAAGGTCCAGTATAAGCATCAATGCATGTACCCACATACGTAGACACATGCCGGGGCACAGGATAGGACAAAGTAGGTCTCTCTTTAAATTCCATCTGAATTTGAAAAACAGAGACAAAAAAAATTGCCAAGACTCTGCCTAGCTCCCCTGGCACCCGGTTCCCAGACCCCTGGTTCTATGGTGAGACTGTTAATTGAAAGCCATGACGCTGAGTGGTCTTTGGGAGTTTGTGTCCCCCAGCGTAGTAGTGAAGTAGCCCAAGAGAAACAACTGCCCTTGGCTTCCTGGTACACCAGGGAACATTCCAGCCACTTCGAGTTTCAAGGGCTGCCTGTGTCTTAAGGCACCTCATCCCACCTTTATGGCCCCCAAGGAGCTACCTTGATGCCCTCAGGAGAGGCATGAACAGCCTGCTCACCCTCACCCTAACACAACTGGTAGTAACAGTTTGGGGTACTCTGGCCTTGATTTTTAACCCCATTTCTGGGCTGGAGAAGCAGAGAAGAGCAGCAAAGTTTCGTTTAGACAGACCAGAGTTCAAATCCAGCTCTTTACCTGTGGGGAAGGGCCTTGAGGGAGTCATCAGGCACTGATGTCAGATCTGCAGCCAGAGATGAGGAGGTTGGCGTGTCCCTGAGGCTTGAGAGTGCGGGGAGTGAAGGGCGATCCTCATAGATCCTCATCTTGTCAGGCAGCCCACCTTTTTCTACATCTCACTTCCACCAGGACAGCAGGTCTTCCTTCTATCTACTTTACACACAGACCTCGTATAAGGGAAAAATGAAAATTTGCATCTCTACAACTGGCCAGGACTAAGTCATCTACTTAAATAGGACCTTAGGTTTCTCATCCCTAAAACCAAGAGGGTGGAACCAGACATCAATAACCTCAGCCTCCGTTGACCGAATGCTGTGTGCCAGGCCTTCACAGGTGTCATTCAGTGGGCATCAGTCCATTGGCGAACCAGCACTGAGAGATGTCCTGTGAACGGAACAGCACAGCACTGGGGGACACGAACCCCCAAAGACCACTCGGCCTCATCTCCTGCTCTGCAACTGCTTTTGAGCCAAGGCAACAGAGGCACTCCATGCTTCAGCGTTCTCCTGCCTGCAAACTAGTATTTACGAAGAGTAAACCAGGCTTTAACGACATCTAACACAGAGGCACATGGGAAACCCTGCTTGAGTAATCACCCAGGGGACTTCAGATGGCAGAGACCTGCCCAAGCCTACACAGTCTGGTCTGTGCACCCACGGGCCCATGCTGGGCTTTCCTGCAAAAACGCTGTCTCCTTTCTTGACCACACAGGGCCTGCTCTCAGGAGTTGCCTGGGTTTGACTCTGCAACTGGTGAGTGGCAATCTAATGCCAAGGAGGAAACTGTGTGGCAAGGAAGAAGCGTGATGGTCCTAAGACTAAACCTTCCCTTACAGAAAGGAGACCACCATATGCCCAGCATCTTGACAATAGAGAATACACACATATGTGCACATGTAGTTGCATCCACACACACACATATACACTCACATGCACATTTGCATACATATGTCCACACACAGACATTCATGCACACATAAATACACGTGTGCATTGGCACTTTCACATACCCATATACACTCATATGCTTATACATATATCCAGACATGCTCATGCATATACATGTATGTACACGCATAGGTATATACCCTCTTATCCACATATAGTCATGTATATGCACATAGGCACACTCATGCACACACCTACACTCATACATACACAGTCATATACATAATATATACACATACATATGCATACATATACACATGTGCATATGCATACAAATTCATATACACACAGGCCTACATGTATAATTACCCATGCATGCGTACACACAGAATACTTGCACATAAATATGTCCATTCATACACATCCACAAATATGTACATACACACACACTCGCCACAGAAACCAGCTGAGCCAGTGGCAAGGCTCTACCTCAGTTTCAATAAACTGGTCTTTGAATAACTACCTTATGAACACACAGGTCCCAGGCCCAGCCTCCGGTAGGTCCTTTGACAGATTCATGAGAAAACGCTCCTCAATACCATGTTTACTGAACACTCTATACATGCCAGGCCCCATGCGGGACACTATGACCTCAGAAACAAATAACTCAGGATCACTGGATCCTGTAACACACAAACACAGTGAACCCTTCCTAATCCTGGGCACATGAACTGAGTCTTATGTCATGAAGTGCTCTCACCATGGGCTCAGGAAAGGACAAAGTGCCCAGGAAGTGGAGGCAGCTTCAGCAGCTGTGTGGAGGTGTGGCATCCTGACAGAGCAGCAGCTGGGGACAGGGAACAGTGATGAGTGACAAGGCTGGAAGCTGGTCCAAAGGGTTAGCCTTGGCTGTGACAGTGGGCAGACACTGAAGGAAGGACTAAGGAAGCACAGAACATTGGGGGTGAGTTTGGGGTAAGAAGCTTGGAAAGACTTTCTGGAGGAGGGAGCTTTGGAGCAGCCCTTAAATGCCAGCCAGGTCTATGAGAGACAGAAGAGAGGAGGAGGGGCTACAGAGTGAGTTGAAGCTTTGGAGCATCAGTAAGGGCTCCAAGGGCATGTCCAGGGTCAGCAAGAGTCAGTGGGAAAATTTCAGCCAGCGCTAGGCTGCAGGGACCGTGAAGGCCAGCGAATGGAGACCTCTCCGGCCCAGGCTGCTCAGAGACGCTGTATAAAGAGGGAGTGAAAGAACCCTTCCATGGTTACTGAGCAGGCCTGACCAGAGCCATGCAGTCTAGCAGGTGTGCCTCATCACTGCAGCCGTGTCCCTGCGCCACCACATCGCTCAGGTCACACGTTTGTAGAAATTAGGACTCAGCAGTAATCTTAGCCAGTACACCGAGCAGTGGGACCCATCCTCACTCAGTCCCATGCTAAGAGCTCAGTACATCACCGAGAAAGCAAAAGCCCAGAGATGTAAGTGGCTCCCTCCAAGGCCACAAAGAGAATCATAGAAGTCAGGAGTAACACAAGGAATCCTCCCTCTGCTCGGAGCTCCCTCCACATCACTCTGCTTCCCGGTCATCAGCCTTCAGGGGCTCCCTGGTTTCCCCCTCCCCAGAGGTATTCCTTTTCCTATAAAGACTTCTTAGGAGTGAAGTTGCTATCAGAGACACTGAGAAGAGAATGTGGTGGTAACTTTTGAAGCAGTGTGGGCACTCCTGGGGCCTTCCTGGGTAGTAGGTATCACAGAGAGGCCGATTACACGACTCCCTCTCCCAGCACTAGGGCTGGCCCAAGTCCCAGGCACAGGGCATGAAACAGAGAGCAACTGCAGCTTCCCGCACACAGATTCCATATTCATAGACACCTTAGCCTGGGTAATGCAAACCCCATTTTTGCAGAAGCAGATCAAGAGGTCAGAAGGCCTCCAGAGGCACAAGAGGGATAGCTTCGGTACTGGCTCTTGGGCCACGCCCTCGCAGCCAGAGGGCACCCTCCCAGCAGCTCCTCATCAGTAATCTCCCATCAGAGTCCAAAGAGCCCCACAGGGGGATATTGGCTCTTTGCCAGGTCAATAACAGCCCATTAGGAAGCCTCTGCTTAATAAAACATTAACGCTGAATTATTGAAGGGCTAGAAAGTGCTGTGGAGATTCAAATAGACAGGAGCCGGGAGGAGGTCAGACAGTGAGGGCAAGGATGGAAAAGAACGAGAATGGAATATCCCCGCGCAAGACCTCCTCCTGGGTCTGATGGTACAGTTTTTACATCAACCGCACTGGAACCTACGTTACCTCATTTTACCACGGAAGAAACTGAGGCCAAAGAGGTTTCTTAGCAGTACCCAGAAATAAGCAGCCTTCAAGTAGAGCCCAACCAGACCAGCTGGCTTTCTCTGACACACGGCTATCCTCAGCGAGCTTGGGATGGAGCGGTGGACTGGGAGGGTCTGGAGAATGAAGGCACAATGTTAGTGCTCCAGAGCGTGAGTCAAAAATGGCCAGAGGAAGAAGGAGGGACATAAAGCCAAGGTCAAAGAGGTTCGGTAGGGGAATGACCTGGCCAATATAGTTCTTAGGAACACCCCCTTGCTCATGGGAGCTTTACCTGTGGCCACTCGAGCATTCTTTTAAACAGGAAGTACGCCCTTGGATTAGAGCTGGGCCGGAGCAGGAAACAGAACTACCCTTTTGCTCACAAGCCCGTCGCCACCACCACCGGTCTTCCAGGCTCACTGGTCCATCAGCATCTGCTGCCCCTGGCTAGTGATATTCTCCTCTAGCTCGGGGCATTTTCTTCAACTCAGCAAGGAAGGAGGACATGGGGACACGGTACTAAGATGCCAGGCTCTTTTACCTAGACATTGGAATCTATGATTCTGACGTTCTTAGAAAACACTGAGTTTCATCTACGATACAGTTCCTTAGTCCACACAATCTGCTGGGGCACTTGAAGTAGAAGTGACCGGAGGCTGGGCAATCTCTTCAACTGCCCTGGGGTCTAGACGGGAGCCGGGGGCAGGACGACGACAACAATGAGCCAGACATCTGTGCCCACCACTGCTTGGGCGCATTCCATCATTTATCTGAGAGGAAACGACATCAAAGGCTCCGTTGCACCCATTCCTCCTGAAAAGTGGATTTAGAGTCAAGAGGAGGCACCTAAGTTCAGCTGTGGAAGAGCCTGGATTCACTGCTGATTACTGAGAAACCCAGCAAATGGCTGCTTCTAGACACTTCTCCATCTGGACAGCGGCGCGGTAGCCATTACCTCCTACATGAGAGATCAGCCTCACTGAGACAGACTGGTGGTGTTCAGGACCCTGGTGCTTGCACACCCCTCTATAAGCCTCTGCCTGTGACTCTTTCCTGCCTCTCACTCTAAGGGGATGGCAGCACTTCCTGGATAAGGTTTCAATATCTGCCCCCTCAGAATTGATATCCAGCATGATGGTGTTAACAGATGGGGGACTTTGGGAGATAACTGGCTCCTGAGGATGTGGGCCTCCTAAGGAGACTAGTGCCCTCATGGAAAGAGAGCATCTATGGGAAGACAGCTCAGCCAGGAAAGTGTTGGAGGACCAGAGTTCAAACCCTAGGACCTTCTAAAAAGCTGGGTGTGGCAGTACACAGCTGTACTGCCAGGGAAGGCAGAGATGGGGGATCCCTGGGCCTCACTGTCCTGTAAGTCTAACCAAATTGGTGAACCCCAGGACAATGAGAGGTCCTGTCTCATGAAAAAAGTGTGTAGAACAACCACCAAAGATATTGAATGTCAGCCTGAGATTCCCACATGCTTGCACACACCTGTGCATCACACAGAGACACGCAGACATGTAAACACACACGCACTCACAAGACGCCTTAGAGAACCACACGGTCCCTTCTATTATGCAAAGATAAAGAAAGAAAATGATGTCTCTGACCCAGCAAGCAGGTCCTCTGCAGACACCAAGGGCGAGCCCTTCAGTCTTGGTGTTCTCGAACTCCAGAACAATGAACAACAGATTTGTGTTGTTCATAAGGATTCAGCTAATGGCAGTTTGTTACAGGGGTCTGCAGGAGCGAAGGCACACCCTCTTCCATTCAGAGCTGGCCAATGAGATGTTTATCACTGCGGTAGGAACTGGGGAAAGTGTTCTGGTGGCTGTGCTCTCCCCCCTTCGCCACCTCTGCATCTGCAGCAGTCACCATGAAGAAGATAACCTATTGAGACTGCTGGAGGGTGAGAGGCCTTGGGAGTGGAGCCAAGCCAAGCTTGAACTACAGGAGGCCAAGCAAGGTCACCCACAGTTAGCCTATGCCCAGCCATGCAAACAGTTTAGGTGAGACCAGAGAGATCTCTTGCTTTCTGCTCTCTTGTTGGTCAAGGAGTTAAAAAAAAAAAAAGTCAGCTTTTTTTTTTTTTTTTTTTTTTTTTTTTTTTTGCCACAGAATGTGGGTTGATGGTTTGTGGGGCGGCATGATTTTGGCAAGCAGTGAGAAACACATTCACAAAACAGCACACAGTAGGAGCCCAGGATGTGCTGTTTCCCCCAAATCACTCCACCACCCCCGCGCCTTCAAGAACTAAATCCTAATGGAGACAGTTGGGAGGCATAAACCGTGGTCCCGGGGCACTCTCAGCTTCTGGCTCATCGTTACCTCCCACTCCCAATTGATTACAGACGCTGACTGCTCAATTTTGATTAAACACTAAATTGTAAGCTGCTTACAGAATGCATGCAAAAAGCTGACATTTATGAAGTCCAATAAACGACTTGTAAGAACAGGAGTGCTAGATGGGGAGAAAAAAATAAAATAAAATCCTCATCCAAACAAACATGGGTTGACAGCCGACAGATGGCCAGAATCCCTTTCCTTGTAAACTAGAAAAATGAAGATTTGGCAAGGACTGTCTGAAAAAAAAAGAAAGAAAAAAGAACTCGCAAACATCAAAGCTTCCCCTTTCTGGGCTGGTGTTTTTCTGGGCCCAACTTCAATATTTTCACAGGCTACTGCACGGAAAAGGTGTTGCAGGCCTCCGCATCGCTGGCGAGGAGAGCCTAAGACATCCCAGGGAGGGAGGATTTATAGGAGGCAGCGCTGCCAACCTCGCAAAGAGGGAGTGAGCATTTAAAAGCCAGCACTACGCACTCCCATAAATCCCTGCAACTCAGTGTCAGGCCTCCCCTTAATCTGCTGAGGTGTGAGGGAAAGGAAGGGGGATTTTCAACTCCATTTTTCCACTTGGATCAGCTTTCAAGGGGGAGGGCGATGGCGAGTTAATCTTTTGGGGCCAACAGCCATCTTAATAGAAGTGAGATCCAGCCTTAAAACCTCAGGCCTAGACTCTCCTCACCTTTGTAAAATGGAAGAAAAAGGGTGTTAAGAGGGGCTTTGGCCTGGACTCAAAGGAGCCCTGAGGGTGGGGAGAGGCAGGGCCTTTGACTGCTCTGGCTTTGAAGCTTCATGCCTTCCCTAGGACCGTGAATTGCTTAGAGTGCCAGCATGCTGGTGGGGGCAGACTTGGTGGTTATCTGGTTATTTACCTGGCATGCTACAGACTGTCAGATTGGCCTCGCTCCAAAGACAGCCCTGGTGCCACTCCCCAGGGATATTGCCCCAGATGCAACGGTTGACACTATGGTCTGCGTACCATCTAAGCAGATCCATAAGTTCCCATTGTGAGTGCGTCCTGAGCTCCATAGTGGCCTATCAGCTGGTGGAGGAACTCTGGGAGGCAGGCTCTAGTGAGACAGCATTTGGATGCTGATATTATGTCTTCAGAAGGGACTGTAGGGTACCAGTTTCCTTCTCTGACTTCTTGTTCAGTAATGAAAGCTCATACACACTGCACACACACATACATACACACACACACTCACACACACACTCTCAGACACTCACACACATAGTCTCACATACATACACACACTGTCACACACTCACACACACTCTCACATACTCACACACATGTACACACACTCTCACATACATACATACATACATACATACATACACACACACACACACACTAATATGCTACTGTCTGCTGATCTCACTAGAAAACTGATAGGGCCCACCTGATCTTGGACATTTTATTTATTTACTGTGTGTGTATATAGTGTGCATGTGTGGTATATGTGCACATTTGTGCGCATGTGTGTATGTGTGCATGTGCACGTGGAGGCCGGAGGTTGAAGCCTAGCATCTCCCTTGAACCTAGAACTATTTGATTCAGCTGGACTGGCCAGACAGTGATCTCCAGGATCTGCCTGTCTCTGCCCCACCAACACCGAGGTTATAGGTGTACACAGCCAAACCTGACTTCTTACATGGGTGCAAGGGATTCAAACTCAGGTCCTCATGCCTGTGCAGCGGGCATTTTATTAACAGAGTGACCTCTTCAGCTGTCCTCCAGAATCTTGTCCTTCAAACTATGGACAGGGAATGTAGCTCAGTCGGTAGAGTGCTTATCCAGTATGTTGTATGAAGCCCTGGGCTCAGTCTTCAGGGCCATGTAAACCAGGTATGACGGCACATTCAATACCAGCCTGAGAATCATGAGACCTGCCAATAAACAAATAACCCTCCAAAACTATGATCTAAGCAAGCCTGTTCTCTTTACAATAATATTACTGCCCCAGGTATTGTCTTGTGATACAAAACATCCAAATATCATACACAGCACCTAATACTGTCACATCCAAATCTCACAGAAGCCCATGTCTTCATATGTGACAGAATATGGGGCCCCTGTAAAATTCAGGTGGTGGACTCGTGGACTTCTGTCTCAGACACCAGGTCAGCCATCTTAGTCTCTTTTTGGCTACATGGGTACCGTCCTTAGTCATGAAGGGCTACAGGTTCCCCATGCCTCAACCAGGAGTAACCACATGGATCTTGCTGGGTGATGGAGGCGCAGGGACAGAATATGAAGGAGCCCAGCTCATCAGCAGGTCACTGCAGGGTGCCTCAAGTACAATAACAAAAGTGCACCCAGAGCATTATGGAACCACAACGGACCCGGCCCAGAGTAGGGGCCAAGAGGTGGGGTTTATAGGGAAACCCTACTGAAAGAAATATTCTTTTAGTTACATCTTAAAGATTGAATAGGCAGACAAGGAAAAGAAAGAAAAACAGAGAAAGGAAAAATCCAAGTGAGTAAATTATTACCACGCAGCTTTACTGCGAACACTCCTGGCAACGGCCACTCCATGCTGAAATGTCCATTCGGTTTTTCACAGAGTCTCCCTGTGAGTTCCACCTGTTGCCCTTCATCCACTCACAGAACATATGTCAAAGGCTGCCTGTGTCATTCCTTCTCCAGGCAGAGGGGCCAGGCCTGTCAGGCATGGCTCGTACAGCAGAAGGTCATGGCCCACACCATGCTGGCTTCTTTCCTTACTTGGATCATGGCCCAGCATTCTAGGACAACAGTGGTAAGAGCCCTACACATACCCACAGAGCTCATTTGGTTAATGCATGACCTTGGAATTGGAGCTACATTTTAGGGAGACCGTTTTCTCAGGGCGCAGGGTCTTGCTCAGTTTAGGGGGGTCTAGATCCAAGTAGAGGGTCAGCCTAGCTCTGCCTCTCAGAGCCCACCAAGACTATAGTCCAAAGTCCCGGCTGGTGAGCAGAATGCATGGCCTCTTTGAGACAAGTGCAGAGAGAATAGCTCACCTGGACCTTCAGGGTCAGGCTCCCCAGGTGAACTATGGGGAAGCACCAGGTGGGTTCCTCTCAGTGAATAAGAAAAAGGAAGCCATGTTCTAAGTCACTACAGGACGTGGTAACACCTAGAAAGGTCATATCTTTGGCCATATTTGGCCCAAAGTTAGGGCTCTATAAATATTGTGAGTGCTATCATCACTCAGAAATGCAAGAGGCAAAATCATTAACTAAATGCTGAAATCTAATTGCCCTACCCAACTTCCTGTCACAACCTGAACTTACCGATTGCTCTCTCTGCATGCTAGCTGACAAACACCCTGCCGTTGTCAACCCTGAGCCCAGTATCCTTCATCTGGACAGTAGAGTAGTAACACCATGCTCAGTGGAATGATCTTTTATTCCCAACAGACCACATTTATGACAGAGGTCCCTGTGGTTTCTATTACCTAGTGACACCAAGGCCATCTTAGTTTGTATAACCATTCTTGCAGATGTTCATACCGTGACCAAACCACCTAATGGCATGTTTCTCAGAACATGTTCCTGTCATAAATGACACTTGATTATACTTGGGTCTTATGATAATAAGATGAATTAGTAATATAAAAAGCTCACGGAAAACACCTGCAAGGTAGCATTATAGAAGACTTTACTAACACTATTACTGATGGAACAGGGAGCCAGCTCAGTGGAGTGCAGACCTGCATCCAGATTATTCTTACACACATTTAAAACCAAAATGGGTGTTTTGATGCATATCTCTATCTCAGCTCTTCAGGGGAGAGGGTGAAGAGAGGTGGATCCCAGGGCCTCCTTAGCTAACCAGACTAGCCCCAGTATGACCTGAAGATTCAACAACAGATCCTGTCTCAGAACATAAGGTAGAGGGCTGGAGAAATGGCTCCTCTGGTTAAGAGCACTTTTTGTGCAATCATGAAGGCGGGAATTCAGATACCAGCATCCTCCTGACAAGTCAGGTGCCTGTCAGACAACTGCATTAAGACTGGAGTTCAGAGCTGGGCAGTGGTGGCACACACCAGGAGGTAGAGGCAGGCGGATCTCTGTGAGTTTGAGGCCAGCCTGGTCTACAGAGAGAGTTCCAGGACAGTCAAGGCTGTTTCACAGAGAAATCCTATCTCAAAAACAAACAAACAAACAAAAAGACTGGAGTTCAGTTTCGAGAGTCCTCCTGACAAGTCTGTCAAACACCTCTAACTCCAAGAGATATGACTCCCACTTCTGGTCTCTACAGATATGTGCACAGCACATATGCACACACGTGCGCACACGCATGTGCGTGCACACACACATACAGAGATGGACAGACAGACAGAGAGAGATTCACATCATTACAGGTACTCCATCAATATGTATTGTAATAAAGAAAACACAGACGTATGGGACAGCTCATAGGGGGCCCTGCGGCTTGTTTGCCAGCTGCCGTAAACCCCACAGTGAAGTACCTCTCTGTTGAAAGACAATGTTGTCCTCACCTCGTACGGTCAAGTGCTCACTTGCTAGCCACAGGAGTCACCTGGGTCTTCTTTGTCTCCCCCGAGACTCGCAGGATACACTACAGTGGAAGAGTTCCACACCGTCTTACAGGAGGCTTCGGTGTGAGTCTCTGACTCACGTTGTTTCTTCCATCTCTACCACTCCCAAGGTCTCCTGAGTGAAGGGGCAACTGCTGGCTGCAGCTACAATAATATTTAAACCCTTAAGCACAACAACTCACCTTCAGAGGCCCCCAGTAACGTCTCCTAATTAATCACCTTGTGTACTGCATTCTAAATTAATTGAATTAAAAGTAATTAAATCCAGGAAATTGAAATTAGTCTGATTAGATTAGAGGCACATCCAGAGACCAACCGTGCTGAGGGGTGTCATGTAAATTGGCCAATTTCAGTGCAGAAGAGAGAGACGTGGTTTATAGACAGGCTGTTAAGAGGAAGGCAAGCCTTCCAAAGGGCAAGTCAAGGTGGACACAGTGAGGAAGGACACTGAGGAGAAGAACGGAATGGCAATAACAAGGGTGACTTTATTGGAGCTGGCTTGTGCTGAGCCTATTAGTTCCCAGACAGCTCCTTGGAAGGAAAAACTACAGTTACCCTGATTGGCAGAAGGGGAAAATGGAGGCTATAGCAACGAAGTTTGTTGTAATAAAACCCAGCCATCCTCACAGATCCTGTGAGTAGGGTTGACACACACAGTGGGCAGACCAGCATTCTGGATGGTACCCCAAACTACCAACCAGCTCATCATCGTAAAGGCAAAGGCTCCAGTCTTCTGCATTTCTCCTGGCTCTGCCTCTCACATCCTTGTACAGGACCCCGGGGTTCACAGATGTTGGTGCTGAAGTGCCTGGCTTTCACATGGGCCCTGGGATCCAAATCTGGGTCATTAGGCTTGCTTGACAAGTTTCTCTTTACCCCAGAGCTATCTCCCCAGTCAAGACAATATTCCTTTTACATAAAGAATGGTAAAAATAGCAATGAAACATACACAATAAGTAATAAATACTTTAAAAGCCAGGCGGTGTACGCCTTTAATCCCAGCACTCGGGAGGCAGAGGCAGGCGGATCTCTGGGAGTTCGAGGCCAGCCTGGTCTACAAGAGCTAGTTCCAGGACAGGCACCAAAGCTACAGAGAAACCCTGTCTCAAAAAACCAAAAAAAAATAAATAAATAAAATTAAATTAAAAAAAATAAATAAATACTTTAAAAGACAAATACATATAGATAGTTATATAGATGGATAGATATATAGACAGGCAGACAGACAGATAGATATGCATACTGGGTCACCAAAGGAGTTCATTGCCCATGGGGAGAGCCAGCAACGTTAACTCTCTAAGCCTCAAATCTCTCAAGACCACACGAGAATGGCCAGATGACCTATGCATACAGTGGGCTGCTGCACAGGAAGAGAAAGACCATGCACCCATCCCTCACCGAGGAAAGATGGGTCTTTCCTAGTGAACACTATGCCTGTCCTCCTTGGCTTTGGTGGGAGACACTGTCTGCCAACACACTGTGCAATTCATCCTTGAAAAGATGGTATGGAGCAAAGACAGTTAGCACCACCACTCAGGGAATGTGTAGGCATTCAAAAGACCTACAGAGAATTGCCTGCTAACACCCACCCCTTCCTTTTACAGCTTTAGCTTTGGGTATTTTTTTTCCCATGATTATCTCACTTGATCAACCACTTTAATTTGACCAGCATAGGGAAAGACCGAGTCTGTTGAGAAGTCTCCAGTAATACTTAATCAAGGTCACTCCAATAGGACTTCAAGACAGGTAAGACCTCAGTCATGCTTTCCCAGAGTCTTGGACTAGCCATAGATTAGAAGGTCTTCCTTAGGAAGCCAGGAGAAGCCCCTTTCTCTTTCTGTACTTTCCCCAGTTGTTCAAGACAGTTACTGGGCTGATGCAGAGAAATTATGAAATATATAGATTTCCCTGTGAGCTGCAAGGGGAAAGATTATGGTACTGAATGAGCTGACTAGGGCCTAGACCAAAGGGGGTTATGACCCTTTTCTTCTTTGATGTCCCTGTCATTGAGCAAACTCTTCACAGGTGTCCCAGTCAGGGTTCCGATTGCTGCGATGAAACACCATGACCAAAGCAACTTGGGGAAGAAGGGCTTTATTTCAGCTTACACTTCCAGGTAACAGTCAATCACTGAGAGAAATCAGGGCAGGACCTCCAAAACAGGGCAGCAGCTTGGAGGCAGGGGCTGCTGATGCAGAGCCCATGGAGGGGAGCTGTTTACTAGCTTGTTCCCCATGGCTTTCTCAGCCTGCTTTCTGCTAGAACCCAGGACCACCAGCCCAGGGATGGCACCACCCACAGAGATCTGAACCCTCACCCACCAATCACTATTAAAGAAAATGCCCGACAGGCTTGCCTGTAGCAAGAGGCAATTTCTCTACTGAGGCACCCTTCTCTAAGATGACTTTAGTGTGTGTCAAGTTGACATCTAATTAGCTAGCACAACCGGCTAGTCATAGACAATGAGTCAGAAATTCCTCCAAACGACCAAGGCTGTCTGAGAGCTCTGTACTTGATTTAAATACTTGAAGAGTCCTTGTGACTGTGCCCAAGGATCAACACATTGAATTTTCAAGTTTATGACTGGCTTTACATAAGAATTACGCAGCCCCAGGGTCACATACGGTCCCCAGAAATAACGTACCATTAAAAACTGTTGGACACACCCGAGTGGAACCTTCCACAATTTCTAGCAGGGGTCATCAAGATAAGGTGTTCAGCTGGAGTAACTGAGTCCAGAGCAGTCCAACTGGTTCTGCTTGTCACACCCTTAGCCAGGTGACAACTTCCAGCCTTAAGGAGCAACTGGACAAAGACTAAGAGAAAGAGCTGGGATGGCTATATTAGATACTTGTTTTGTATGGAAGAAAAAGGAGTTATGATCAAGAAGAATGGGGATAAACAACAGTTAGAGCTAAGTGTAAGGGACTGGCACACTCAGCGTGGGGGCTGGCACACCTGACAAGGCTTAAATTGAAGGCCATGGCTTGGGACAGCCACAACAGTGAGCTTTTGTTTTTGATGAATACTCCAGGAGTGTTTTGGAAGACAATTACAGACATCCTTTCCTTGCCCCTTCAAGGATACAAGTTCAGGTAGAAGATGTGACTGCTTCAGTTGCTGCCTTGCAGGAGGTACCCTGTCACCCTTTCCCGGGTTTCTTCTGCCCATACTCAGACCTTCAGCCCAGGTGGTTCAGGTCCAAGACAAGTGCATTCTTTTTATTTTGTTTTTTTTTTTTCTCTTGCTTTTTG
Organism: Microtus oregoni; assembly: GCF_018167655.1. Classification (NCBI taxonomy): domain Eukaryota; kingdom Metazoa; phylum Chordata; class Mammalia; order Rodentia; family Cricetidae; genus Microtus; species Microtus oregoni. Next base: position 25,475,518 of record NW_024543091.1, on the reverse strand, counting down.
TTTTCTTGCTTTCTTGCTTTTTGAGATAGGGTCCTGCTCTGGAGCCCAAGGTAGCCTCAAACATACCATCTAATTGAGGCTGGCTTCAAATAGCGGCAGTGTTTCTGTCTTAGCCCTTTCCATTGCTGGGACTATAGGTGTGAGGCACCACATTCAACTAAGATCATTTTAATGCATAGATCCTTATAAGCCCCTGTTGCAGTTTCCTTTCTGTTGATTTGGGAAAAAAAAAAAAAAAAACCTCTGACCAAAAGCAACATAAGGGGGAAAGTCTCACAGGTTATCGTCCATCATTGAGGGAAGTCTGGGCAGGAACTCAAGTGGGACCTTGCAGCAGAAACCAGGGACGAACGCTGCTGGCTCGCTCACCAGCTTATGTTTATCTGGCTCTCTTAGACACTCTAGGACCACTTGCCCATGAGGTTGTACCATCCATGCTGGGCCGGACACTTCTCCATCAAGTGACAATCAAAACAAGCCACACAGATAATGCCCATAGGCCAGTATGGTCTTGGCAATTCCTCAACTGAGGTTTCTTTCTCAGGTAACTCCAGGCTGTGTCGCGTTGACAGTTAAAGCTGATGGGGACAATAATCTCCATCTCATGTGGCCTCCTATTGGGGTCTGGGTAAGCCAGTTGTATCCTCATCTGAACAGCCACTATGCTAAGGACCAATGACAATAGCAGTCAAGCCTGAGACTCCATGAGGGGGAACCGGAACAATCTGCCTCCCTTGAGCCTTTCTTTGGTAAGCCTAGAGCAGCTCTTAGAAGGGGAGTAAAAAGACACAGGTGCCCAGGAGGTCAGACCAGGACCCTGCTTGTCGGAAGAGATGTGAGGGGCAAGCAGAATGCCACTGGAAGCAACGAACGAAGAGAGAGGTGGAAGGAGACAGGAGCGAGCTCACGCTGGCATCAGCTTGCACACAGCTTGGTCTCGCGCCTGCCCATCAAAAACAACATCCACAGTTCTTCCCAGAACAGTGGGAGTGGACTCACTTCTCGACCCAACAGTAGTTTCCACGATGCAAAGGGCGCAGCTGCCCTCGAGATGAAAGTCCACACCTCTGCTGATAGAAAACACTTGACAGTTTTGAAATGACAGTTTTGCCATCTCATGCCCATCATGGGATCAACCAGGTCCCCAGCCCACTTCCAGGCAGTTGGCCTCCTGCCATCACACTGCATGTTCGACACAGACCTACGGAGGTCCCAAGGCACAGAGGCCCATTTTCCAAACCACCGGCTATGTTAGATGCAAAGGTGTCTATGGACCCAGAGCCATTGCAGGTAGCTTTCCAGAAAGTTGTCCTGACATAGGCTCTTTACAAGACAAACAAGAAGCAGCAGACGTCACTGAAGCTGTGCTCCCCAGCCAACCCTGGGCTGCTGAAGCCACAGGGAGAAATCTGTGTTACAGAGAATCTGAGTAGGTGTGGGAAGACTCCTACACCCACAACCCTCCCTGGGCTGCTGAAGCCACAGGGAGAAATCTGTGTTACAGAGAATCTGAGTAGGTGTGGGAAGACTCCTATACCCACATCCCTCCTCGGGCACAGGGACCATATTGTCACTGCCTGGTGTCATTCCCAAGGTACAGGAACACTGCTGGTTAGGACGAAGGGGTCTCAGTTTGTCACAAAGGCCACCTAGGAGACGTCGTTAAAGATGCCAAAGAGGCATTAATGGGCGCAGGCAGGAGCAGGCAGAAGAAACGGCACCTCCCATAGCGTGCCCTGCGCCTGTTAGCTCCCAACAGACAATTCGCCTGACCTTTCGCTGAGAAATTAGACCAACTTCAGCATCCACTGCTGTTCTGCCTAATTGGCCTCACTGCTGGGGGGAAGCAAGTCCTGAAGAAGAAGAAAAAAGCAGCTGCTTTCTTCGACCAGCGAAGGCAGAACTGGATGCTGCGTGGTGATTTTCAAGGCAATTCAAAATTAACTTGGAATTAGCAGGCGCTGACTCCCCGCCTGCCTCGCTCTGGTGTTCCCTACACAGAACTGCTCTCAGCTCTCAAGCTCCCCCAGACTGGCTCCAGAGACAGCCTGTGCTTTTGCACTTTCACCCCCTCTGTCTCTCTAGGCCGCGCTTCCTGCCTCCTCCAAAGGCTCAAACACCAACTGTGGGCTCCTTCCAAGCTGTGGCTCTAAAGCGCCAAGGCGCTTGGCAGCCAAGGGACTGCCTCTGCTGTATGTTTGCAGGAGATAATCACACATCCTCCAGGTAGGGTGCCTATGGGCTGGGAGGCAAAGCTGAGCACTCTCCAGCGGGAGAGGGAAATAGTGGGGGACAGCAGAGGCAGAAAAGCAGATCTGGCCGGAGGAAGGAGCTGAAGGGCTGTTATGTCACTGTTGCCCCATCAGAGGACTGGAGCCCTACCATGTCCATCGCCAGCAGAAAGCCTTGGCTTCTCTTTAGCTTCCTCGAAATTCTCCTCTTGTTGCCCATCCAACCCCTTGGTCTGACCACCACAGACTGTTCCATCTTCAGAGTGCTTGAGTGCTTGTATAGGAACACCCCAACACACAGCCTAAGGCAGCCCTGGCTCTCTGTATTAGCCGCATTCCTGATCTCCTTTTTTTTCTGTCCTGTCTCTCTTTCCAAAAACCAGCTTCATGATCAGAGAGACCTCATCACTCCCCAGCTGCCCCAAACTTGCCCACGGCCTCTGACAACTGGGCTGCAGCCAGAACCCAATAACTACTTGTAAATTGGATGGTGGTTTGCTTCAGACCACTCAAAACTTGTCTATCTCTTTTAATGGCCCAAGAAAATACACACAGAAAAAATATTTCCAACCTCATGTTTGTTTCTACTTGCCCTGGGCTGGTAGACCAAGGAACCAAATTTTCCTTCATTGTTCTGCTGAGGGCTGGGCAGCTTCTGGTGTAATTGCACGTTTGGTGGTGCGTAGTTGGTGCCGTCCTCGTGGCAATGAATCCACTTGCAGAAGCAGGCTGAATTCTACCCTTTTGGGCTCTTTTTATTCAGGACTGACAAGGAACGTATTAGCCTGGCCAGCTAGGTCTTCAGAGAGCCCTAGGATCCTAGAGGGGCACTCACTACCGGGTCATGCCGGGCCACAAAGTATTTGATCATTTTGCAGACAGTCCTCCAGACTGGAAAAAGGGACCTGAACCTTGACTTCAGGTTGGACTAGTTATCTCCATATAAAACTGAAGCAGCCAGGGGCTGGGGAGAAGGTTCAATTGGAAAGGTTCTCATCTTACTATTACTAGAACCTGAGTTTGATTTCCAGAACCCATTAAATACATACATACATACATACATACATACATACATACATACAGGCATGATGATGTGGGTTTATAATTTCAGTTCTAGGGAAAGCCTGCTGCAGAGATAAGTACCCTAACTCTAACCTGGAGATTGCCTACCAACCAACCCTGAACACATTCAGACAGACAGACAGAGACACAGAGACACAGAGAAAGGGACAAGAAACAGAGAGAGTATACTTTTTACTTAACCAGGGAAAGAAGGCTGGATAAGCAAGTAACTGTGATCTGGACTTGGATGACCACTTCGGGGGAAGGTCATTCCAGACCGAGGCAACCGCTACTGCAAAGGCGATGGCAAGCGTGAGCCTGACATGGCCAAGGAATCGAGTGCGAGCTAGCACAGCTAGAACGCGTGAGCCATAAAAAAATAGAGGTAGGAGACAATGTCAATCAAATCATGGAAGTCTGCATCCATGGTAAGGAGTTAGACTTTAAGCCAACAAGAAACAATTAAGGGCTCTGTTCGGCTTCCTCTCTGCCATGAAGTGAGCTGCTCTCTCTGCTTCTGTCTGCCTTGAAATGACCATCCTCCTCCCCTACATGCTCCCGCCTCCATGGTGTTCCACCCAAGCACATGACACCAAACAATCATAGACCAAACCCTATAAAACTATGAGCCAAATAAATACACACACACGCATACATACATACATACACACACACACACACACACACACACACACACACAGATAAAGAGAAGGAAAAGGAAGTGGTTACAAACCTTTGTTTATATTGGACTTCTGAGGTCATTCTGGCTGCGGTAGAGAACAAGCTTGGCTGGGAAAGCAGAGTTGAAAGAGTCTGGGAACAGTGACAGTTGACCAGGGAAAGCAGGATGACTGGACCAGTGATGGAGTGGAGTAGAGAGATGTAGGGAGGGGAGAGTACAGGTCGGGAGAAGTAGACCCTGGGGAGTAGAGAGAAATGGACAGACTCCGGATATGTTTTGGAGGTAGATCCAATATGTCCCGCTGATGGATTGCTGTGTGAGGAGAAGAGGAAGAGGAAGGGCCAAGAAGAGCCCTGGGGATTCAGTCTGCAGCTTTGGGGTTGGATGTCAGTACCGTGGTATGGGGATACTTAGGGAAGACCAGAATTACAAGCAAAGCATTATCATGGGGTGGTGGCCAGCGGGTAGAGCTACTGTCACCCTCTTCCTCCTCATCACTGGGGTGTGCACTGCAGCACACTACTCAGAGTTCTTCACAGCTGGCCCACAATCCTCCAGCTGTCTCCATGGAGACTCCCAGCTCAGCCCTCGGCCTTCAGCACACTGCCTGCCCCAAGGTTCCACCTTTTTCTACGGCACCACTGGCCAAGGAGTGACCACTGTGTGGACTCATGGTACAGCCCTCCTACAAGCCAGACACCTTATTCTGGGGCCCGCCTTCTCACTTCCATTCATGAATATCTCCCAGGAGTTCCTGTTGTTGTTTTTTTAAGATTTCTTTCTTTCTCTCTCTCTCTCTCTCTCTCTCTCTCTCTCTCTCTCTCTCTCTCTCTCTGTGTGTGTGTGTGTGTGTGTGTGTATGTGTGTGTCTCTGTGTGTATATCTATGTGAGTGTGTGTGCCTGTGTGTGTCTGTGTCTACATGTACCCATGGAGGTCAGAAAAGGGTGCCAGATTCCTTGAAGCTGGAGGTATATGCAATTGTGAGCTGGGAACCAAACTTTTGGCCTCTGGAAGAGCAGCAAGCACTCTTGACCACTGAGTCATCTCTCTAGCACTGAGTTCCCTGGATTTCTGCTAGAATCTCCCTGTTCTCTGAACCTTGTTCTAGAAAGGCTCATCTAAGGCTATTGTTAGCATCATGATTGTCACTAGGTCACTTCTAGATGTTCGTTCTACTGAAAGTCTATTCTGAAGATTAAGTGCTGCCCCCAGACTTCTCTAACATCTGTTTCAAATTTTCTCCTACCTCCCACCCTGTCCCTCAGCACAAGACCCTCAGAAATGGCTCCTGGCCTAGATTCATTTACCTTTTCTGCAGACCTGGCTCTGTACATCTGAACTCCCAGTTCTAGCTGAGAAGAGTTACAGATACATCAGGGGCGCAGATGCCTCTCGACACACTATCCAAAGCCAGAAGGGCAGGATATAGGACAGTAGTATGGCCAGCTCTCTTCTATGATAGGCATTAACCATCCCTGTATATTTATCTATAGTCACACATAGGGCAGATTTGCTCACACCGTGTTTCCATGTGCACACATGTAGTTGGAGAGATGAAGGGCCACAACCCTTGACTGCACAGGTGGTGTCCTATATACTGGCTCTTCTGGTCCAGAAGCCAGTTAGAGGTCTAGCATCCAGTCCCTATCCTTCTGCTGAGTCCAGCACCTTGGTATGGTCCAGCTCCTTTCTCTGCTTATCATGCACACACTCCAGCATGACCCCGTTCTACCAGAAGGGCCTTTTTCTAGAGCTTGCACAAAGCTCCCTTTAGTAACCCTTAAGTGGGATCTCTGGGTCTGCCCACGGCTTCTACACTCTGCTTTGAGGAGAGGTTTCCTGGGAGGGAATCAGAGGTTTTCTGTGAGTCTCAAAGAGGAAGACAGGGGGAGGCAGGAGAAGGAGAGACTGTGTCTAAGTCATTTGCTTTCTGTGCCTTGCAGGATCACCCCAGCCAGACTTGTATCAACCCAGCAGCCACAGATGACCCCACTTTCTGAACCAAGTCCAGCATGTACCCAAGACACGTCAGCAGCAGTGAGCCACATCCATTCTTCCTGTAAGTTCTAGTGCTCTGCTCGGCCATTTCCTGTGTGTGTGCGTACATGTGAGTGTGTGCGTACATGTGAGTGTGCATATGTGTGTATGTGGGGGAGGGCGTGTGCACATGTGTGCTTGTGTGTGTGGAGGCCAAATGATAACCTCAGGGCTCATTCCTCAAGAGTGCATTCTGCCTTTTGGAGACAGGGTCTCTCAGTGACCTGGGGCTTTCCCATCAGGCTAGCCTGGCTGACCAGCAGGTCCCAGGGATCCACCTGGCTCCATCTGGAGCTGGGATAACAGCCCTGTGCAGCCATGCCCAGGGGATCAGACTCAAGTCCCCAACCTCTCACAGCAAGCACTTTCCCAGCTGAACCGCCTCCCTAGTTCCGAGGCACCTTCTGTAAGCTTCCAAGTTCTAGAAACACCAGGTTGCTCCCTTTGCTCCTTCCTGAAGGAGAGGGACGCTGCTCTTTTGGGGACACTGCCTACCCGTGTTCTCAGTGGCCACTTTGTCTTTCTGGCCTTGATTCTCTGCACTAAAATCTCTCCATTTTATGTAAAATTCCCTGCCTGACCTGTAGCTATAGCTGGGATGTACAGGCAAAGCAAAAATGTATGTTTTTAATTACGGAAAGAAATACCACTATGATACTAAGCAATGCACACTTGTGTTTGTTCTTACGTAAGGTTATTTTTCTGGCTATTGTGTGTCTAGTTCAGACTGTGTCATTTAAATCCTAATACATGAGTTATCCAGACTGAATTCCTGTTCATGGCCATGCTGCTCAATGCACTACCGTTCAGCCTTGTGAATTACTATTTTATCTCACAACTTGTTTCCTGGCTTTCTCAAGTATATTTTCTATTTGGTCATAGTTTAATAGCAAGTAAAGTAAAATCTCTCTATTAAATCATCTGAGGACTGGGGAGATGGCTCAGTGAGTAAAAGACCTGAATTTGAATCTCCAGAGCCCACAAAAAAGCCAGACATGGCACTGTGTGCCTGTAATCATGGGCTCCTAGGGCGAGATAAGAGGTGGAGACTCAAGTGTCCCCAGCTAGCCTGGCATATGGACCAGCAACAAAACAAGGGAAAAACCCTGACTCAAGCAAGATGGAAAGGAAGGGCTGAGACCTAGGCTGTGCTCTGACCGCCACACATGCGCTGTGGTACAGGCACCTGCACTTCCACACACAAACACCTACATACATCACACAAGCATGCGTGTACACACACACACACACACAAAGACAAAAACAAAATCACTCCTATGGGTTCTGCTTCTCAGACTGACAGTCTCTGGTGGTGTAAGCAAGGCAACCTTCATCCCTTTAGCCCTGTGTAATCAGAGCCCCTGCTGCTTTTAGGCATCTGTTTATTCCCCCAACAAGCATGCTTATGTCATAATTCCTATGCATGGAGGAGGATTTGATACATACACATCATGTTTGTACACAATGGGCTATGCCTAGAACATAAGTGGCAAGGCTGCGACTCACTCTGGGCACTGAGAATTGGTGGTATTGATGGGTGGGAGCCTATTCCACAGACAGCTGAGGCTCCCACAGCTGGCCACATACTCCTGCACTTTGAAAAGCTGGATTCATGTGGATAGGGGCAGCCCTGCAGGTAGAGAGACTGCATTCAGGAAGATGTCACAAGCCAGCGGTGCCCTGCTCCTGGCCTTCCACACCTCCTTGCCCACAGATTCCGGGAAGGTTCCAGGAGATCTGAAGTTGATGGTGGAATGAAGCCCAGGCCGTGGAGAGAAGCAGCAGGAGGTAACCTCCGCAAAGCCATGTGCTCGGAGAGGAATTAGATGCCAAAGGAGAGTAATACAGAACCCTACAGCTCCTGAGACAGGTCTGGGCTTCAGCTCAGTGTGTAGTAACCACCCTGGAGCAGACCTGACTGTGGCTCCAGTTCTTGGGGCTGGCCTCGGTGTTCCAAAGCAACTTGGGAAATCTTAAATCCCCAGTGCTGGGGACCAGCTCAGGTAACTCTGGCTGAGAACAATCAGTTAGAAATCTGCTCTTGTGTGCAAGGGAACCAATGCAGCCTTGGTCAGAGCAGAGCTGACTTGAAGGAACCATTTTGCTAACTCGGCTTAGCTCAGAAACAGGTGCCTCTCTTCAAGGGCCACGGGTGGTCCAGCAGCCCATTTGTCACCTTATCGTCGCATGAGGACGATACTCACAAAAACTGGTCAGGCCAGACAGCCCACACTCTCTTTTATCGTGTCGTGCTGTGAACATGAGGTGTCACACCGTGGCACTGGTATTTGTTAAACTCTCTCCACTTCTCCTTACTTCATACACAGTTAAGCTCGGGCTCAAATCAGAGAAGCCGGCTGTCTCACTACTCCTAGCAAATGACACCTCCGTCTCCCATAGGCTGCCTACAAGCCACAGAACCTCTCCTGCCACATCGTCAGCTGAAGTGGGGACTCAGTGTTTGTTGAACGCTTCCAGTTACTGGGAGAGGAGGAGATCAGAGGGAGTGCTGGCAAAGACACCGGATAAGCGAGGGCTAAGGAGGGGGTGGAATGAAGGGGGTTGATGAGAAGACACGCCCAAGGGTTTATTCTATTTCCAGCCCATGAACATATTTGCAGTACAAAAGCTTCATTAAACTCCAGGCTTTCTGTGGATAAATGTCTGCTTGCCACTGGGTCCAGAAACGATAAACATCCAAAACACAGAAAGCTTTTTGAAGTTTATTATAGAAATAACAGAAATGGCTCTACAAAGCCAGCGCTGGTGGAGGTAGAAAAGTGGCGTCTCAGCGTGGGGGCCATAATTCTGCCAAGAACCAAAGGATAGGGGTTTGTGAAGTGGCTCAGCAGGAGGACGTGCTTGCTGCCAAGCCTAAGGACCTAAATCCGATCCCGGGGTCCCACATGGTACTCCAACAAGTTGCCTTTTGACCTCCACATGAGCACCAGAGTACACATTCGCTACCCCATCCCAACTATATTAATTTTAAGAAACAGACGAAGGATGTCACGGTGCAAGGAGTGAGTGCGTGCTGCCGACCTGACTTCTGAATCCACATGTGCACAAAGGCAGCATTGGTTCCTGAACTTGAGGCAGCTCCAGGTTCAAGGTTGTACTTGAACAGACTCTTGTTGTTAGCTTTCCAGTGTTTGGCAAGGGTTTTGTTCTTCTGAGGACCTTGGTTCCCCTTATCTGTATCCTGAAAAGAATGCTGGTCCACTGTACTGTATCTCTGGATCAAACGTTTCGAGATTTTTACATTCCAATTTAGAGGGCTGGGGGTAAGGAGCTGGGGCCATAGCGCCACAGCACATAAAGTGCTTGCCGTACAAGCATGAGGACATGAGTTCAATCCTCAAGACCCACGCGAAAAAGTCAGGTGTGATGACACACACTTGTCATCCCAGTGCTGAAGAACCAGAGACAGGAAGACCCCTGAAGCCCACTGTCCGGTCAGCCTAGCTTCATTGGTGAGCCTATGCTACTGAGACACCCTGTGAAAAGCAAGACGAAGGGCACAGTGACCTGAGGTTGGTCTCTGACCTCCACATGCACCTGTGTTCCAGGCTGTATCGTGGTATTACGTAACGCCCAGACAGTTCTGGTCTGCACCAGTCTGTTTTCAGGGAAACACGGATATTTCCATTCAGCAGGCAATTAAGATCATAAGTCACCCACATCAACTCAGGCCTCACTTGCCTTCCATTGAATCAGACAAATCCTTGGTTGCCATAGCTTCTTTGATGTTTTGGGTTGGAGGTGAGGGACTTGGCTTATCAGGGATCTGAAAACACGCATGCCTCATGAGGCTGCAGGGAGTATTGGATGGCACCGGCAGAACGCTCGGTACAAGGTGTCAGTCAGAGTTCTGCCAGGATGATTGTGTTTCCTTTGCTTCTTCATGACGTCCTGAAGGGAACTCTTCTCTCCTCTGAGGAAGAGCATTCTCTTGTGACCTCCTTTGGGCTGTCCCTTGGCCTGTAGTTACCTAATTTACTAAAGATGCTCCATACACTCCAGGGCAGTACAAGACTCACGGACGCCCAGAGTTTGGAAGCTCTGACGTCATCTGATGTTACCAGCCTCCCTGAGTATACATGCTGTTGGGTTTGGTCTCCTCATATCCCAGGCTTACGTGGAGTTCATTATGTAGCCAAGGTTGACCTCTGACTTATAACAACCTCCCAAGGGCTGCAATTATAGACCTAGGCCATCATGCCTGACTCCTGGTTTAATGAAGGACCACAGGAGCTTCTACACAGCTCTGGGCAGATCTCGCCACAGGAAGCCAAATTATGGCATAAGGGCTAAAGGCAGGGTAAGTCTGCGTGAGGTCAAGGACAAGGCAGTCAGGACACAGTCCATAAAACAGATACAGGGCTGAAACAAGGGTGAGACAGTACAAAATCAAAGGTAGCCCTAGGTACCACCCTTACCTCACCCTGAATATGGACATATGCAAGAAGGGGGGACGTGTTGCAGAAGACCAGCTTAGCAAAGCGATGTACATCATCTACCACTGCCCAGCAATGTCCTGCAAAGTCAATGACTTCAAGCAAAGACAACTGACTTTATTGTCCCTGCAGGTTCTTACTGGTGGAGACTGCAGCCCCAGAGGATGAGGGCTCTCAGTTCCCACTCTGCTAATCAATGCAAGAGTCACTTTCCTTCTCATCATGATAAAACACCCAACAAAAGCCACTTAGAGCATGCTTAGCCTGCATCACAATTTCAGGGTGCAGCCCATCCCCATCATGATCCGGGAAGCATGGCTACCTGAGCATGCAGCAGCCGGTCACATGACACCCACAGAGAGGAAGCAGAGAGAGGAGATGAACACTTTACCCTGTTTTGACTTTACCCAGATTGGCCTGGACTAGGGTGAGGCAAAGTGCCCAGACACAGCATACAGCATTCCAAGAGGTGCTCACCATCGGGGTCATGTGAGTACAGGCCAATCAGCAAGGAGTGCAGTGTGTCGGAACGCTCTCTCTCCTCTCTCAGACCTGCCCTGTCACCTCAGGACCCCAACCCCTGGAATGGTGCCACCCACCTCAGTTAACCCAGACTAGAAACTCCCACACAGATGTGACTATAGGGATTTGTTGCCATGAGATTCTAGTTCCTAGCATGTTGACAATACCAACCATCTTCTTCAATAATGGGGAGACGGGTGGCATTGAGGAGCTCCTGGACCATAGCAATTCCGAAACCCCTCAAAGGTCATGTCTTAAACTCTCCAGAGAGTAAGTCAGCACTACCGTGGCACAGGAGTGAGACCTCATACATCTTCCATGCAACCTGGAATGCTCCTTTATTAGATCACCCATTTGTTGGGAAACATCTCCATAACATAAGGAACTGTATTAAAGGATCTTAGCATTTGAAGGTTGAGAAACACTGCTCTAGACACATCTGACCAGCTGGTGTGGCACTCAGATCCCTCCTCCCTCACTAATTCAACCTTGCGATTGGGTCCTGGCATGAACTATTTACAGAATGATGTCCACAGCTGCCTTCCTGATGCTGCTGCATGGAAATTTCATGCTGCAACAACTAGTGGATCCCTTTAAAATGTGGGGCTAGTGATCCTCCGTCCTGAGGGCAGGACCAGGACGACACAGAAACAGGATGAGATAGGCAAGTGCAGGACAGGGCAGGGCAGGTTTTCAGGAGAGAGAGAGAGAGAGAGAGAGAGAGAGTTCTAACAAACTGCACTCCTCGTTGACTGGGCCTGTACTCACATGATCCCGACCGTGAGCATCTTGGAATGCTGTATCTGGCATTTTGCCTCACCCTAATCCAAGCCAACTTGGGCAAAGCCCAAACTGGGTAAAGCCAGTCCCCCTGAGCCTGAGCACAGGGTCATCCTGCTGACTAACTGCAATTCTTCTACCTCCTTCATGGCATGCTCTGCCTGTGACTCTGCAGTTTGAAGTCCAGTGTGTCAGCTCAGTGGCTCTAACTGTCCTGTCTTCTAGAAGGTCCTGTATCAATCAGCAGGAAACAGGGGAAAGGTAACTATTTTCAAAAGAGAGAGATTTAATGCAGGGATTTAAAACGTGAACAAGGGCTGGAGAGATCACACAGTCAGAAAAATGCTTGCCGTGTAAGCATGAGGTCCTGAGTTCAATCCTCAGCACCAATAGAATCCCAGCACTGGGGAGGTGAAGATTGAATGATCCCTGGGCTTCTCTGGCCAGCCGATCTAGCCATTGAGCTTCAAGAGACACTGCCTCGAAAGATAATGTAGAGGGCTCAGCAGGTAAAGTGCTGCATGGCCTGTGGATCTGAGTTCAACCCCCAGAATCCCTGCAATAGTTAAAGGAGAACCAACTCCATGAGAGTCAGCTGACCTTCACACACACACATGGCAAGTGAATGTGCATGGAAACACACACATGCATACAGAGATACACCACACACACACACACACACACACACACACACTTGTATACACATGTAACAACAATAAATAACTTTAAAAAAATAAGGTTGAGAATGACTGAGGAAGACACCCAACATTCAACTCCAGTTACCATGTGTATTCACATACACACACACACACACACACACACACACACACAGAGAGAGAGAGAGAGAGAGAGAGAGAGAGAGAGAGAGAGAACAAAAAAGAGAAATAGAGAGAACAAAAAAGAAAGGATAGTGCTTCTTGGTGTTTCTTGTGCTTCCAAGAGTATCTTCTGAGACACAACAAAATGGAAGCTGACCCACAAGGGGGCTGTCACTTCTGACATAGCTAAGGTAGAGAATCAGGACACTACCACTTTGTCCCTTAGCCAAGGCCAATGATCACAAATCTATCACTATTGCTTTTCTTGGTTCCAGCAAGAATGGGACCTGGACGCTAACACACTGGGGAATAAGGAGAATATGTACTTGTTCTTAGAAAGCAGCAAAAAGCAACACTAAGATGACCTCACTGTAGAATCCAGGCCACAGCAGCCATAGCAGCCTCCACTCCCAGTTTCACAGGCCCCTACTGAGACACTGCCTGTGAGTCCCCAGCTAACAGACTCCTTGGTGCCAGGACTCTCACCTGGAAAGTGAGTTTACACCAAAGCCACCCATTCCCCTTCCTTGCCCCATCTGGGAATAAAAGAGCCAGGTTGCCAACTCTTGCTTTGAAAACTTTCCATCCTCTGAAAATACAAGAACAGATTCCTCCTCCTACTCTGGTTTCTCTCTTCAGAGATCCCATCATTCTGTCTGTCCTAAACCCTTCACAGGTGCTGAGGCCTAAACCCTTCACACAGCTCCCACCATGTGACTGTCTGTCTGTCTGTCCATGGAATCAACTCTTCTAATAAATGCCATAGGATCTCCCCATCCGAACCCAACACTCACCTCTCTTCTATTTTCACATCTGAGATCTAGCTGCAAGGGAGTCTAGAAAATAAATGCCAGCTTCCCAAGTCCTGGGATCGAGACACATGTCTATTCCTGCCTTAAATATTATCTTGTTAGTTTATTTGTTTATACTCAGGGAACCTGGAGCCTTTCCCTTGCTGAGCAAGCACACTATCATTTAGATACATCCCCAGCCTCCTTCCTTTGACTTTTTATTTTGAGGTAGGTGGGTCTAAGTTGCCAAGGTTAACCTTGTACTAGCTCCAAAGCCAAAGCTGGCCTTGAATTTTCAAACCTCTGGCCTCAGCCTCCTGAGATCATAGACCTGTACCACCAGAGCTGGCAAAAATTTCATTTTTACCTTTGTTGCTCTTGCAGTCTAGATACAGGAATGGAAGGTAAGTGTTGTCATGGCACCAATTCAAGTCCAAGGCTTAAAGTGCCCTGAAGGTTAAAGAAGAGAGACTGGGGACACCTGACCCAGCATAGGCAATCCTGACAGCCTCTTCTTTACAGCATTCTGCTTCATCAAGAGTTCACAGTGCAGCGGGCCAAGCTTCTGACTTCATATCTACAGGGGAATTAGCCATCTGGGAGAGAGATAGCTCGGTTATAACCTAATAACCCTTAAGGTTGCTTTCCACATGAACCCACTTCCTTCAGCTAGCCCCTACCTCTTAAAACTTCCTCACCCTCCTGAAACACCACCCACTGGGGGTCAACTGATCAAACACATGAGCCTTGCTCAGGACATTTCACATTCAAACCAGGAACAACAGGGTTCTTTGACCAGTATGGCTCAATCTTGGATTCCTCCTTCTGCTCAGACCACATGAATAGAACCCAAAGCCCAGACTCCTCCAGCCAGCTGAACACATGACGGTGAAAGACCGTCAGCCCTCACAGCCTCTGAGCACAGACTCCACAGTCTTGGTGATGTTCTGACTCCAGGGGAAAATGCACAGGTTCAGAGCACAGAGCCAAGTTCAGCTGTTCTACTGCTGTCTTAGGAGAACTGCTGATTCACACCTATATGCTGTGCGGTACCCGTGGGAGCTTGACTGTGAAAAAGTGGAGTTGTGGAGATGGGGTGGGAAGGGAGATTGGGAGTAGAAGGGCAAAGTATCTAATAGTCTTATGAAGATAAGGATTTTGCTGCTATTATTTTATCCTTTTATTCTGTATCTATGTACAGATGCATGATTTTGTGTCTTCAGGTACACATGCACATGCGCGTATGGGTTGTGAAGGCCAGAGGCCAACCTCCAGTGTTGTTCTTCAGATAATGTCCACCTTGGTTTTTTGAGACAAAACTTGCACTGGGACCCAGGACTCTCCAGTTAGAGTAGTCTAGCTGTCCAGGAATCCTCCTGCCTTAGCCTCTCTGCTTCTGGGATTAAAAGAACATGCCTAGCCTTTTTGTAAAAGTGAGTGCCGGGAATTGAACTCAGGTCCTTACGCTTGCTTGATGACCACTTTACCGACTGAGTCATCTTCTTGACCCCAAGATATTAGATTTTAATGCACTATTTTAAACCTTGCCTCTTGAAGAATGCTTAGAGAATTTTTAGGTGTAGCTTGCTTCTGTGCGGATAGAGATGTAGGATTTTGAAACTATATGTTTCATATATTGATATCTGTTTGTCTATCTGTTTCTATATATACACACATTCTCTCTCTCCCTCTCTCTGTCTCTCTCTCCCTCTCTCTGTCTCTCTCTGTCTCTCTCTCTCTCACACACACACACATACACACACACATACACACACACACACATGAATCGGACTGGATATATACATTAGTAAGGAGTGGGACATTATACTGTCCAGATAGCCACCACTACAGTCCCACAGAGGTGAGGAACTGTCATTGAGAGAGCACTGGGTTAGAGTGGAACTGTAAGCAAACAAGCCAGCTAGACCTGGAGTGACAGCAGCTGGTCTGCTGGGAAGGTAGGAAGTCTTTAAGTTTTTGCTTCTCAGTTGAGGGAGTCAGAAAAAAAAGTTCAGAGCAGCCAGCAAAATGATGAGGGCTCAGCCTGCAAGATGATGAGGGCTCAGCCTGCAAGATGATGAGGGCTCAGCCAGCAAGATGACAAGGGCTGACACAATGGCACAGCAGGTGAAGGCACTTGCCACTGAGACTGACAACCTGAGTTTGATCCCTGGAACCAGTTGGTGGAAGGAGAGAACCAATTAATTAAACATGGCCTCTGCCTTCTACACAGGTGCCATGATATGCTCTTGCATATACACATGCAAAAGAACAAATAGATGTGATTTTAAAACTGGTGAGCTACTGGGATGTTCAATGGAAGGTGGGGCCCATTAGAGATATGGAGTGGGGGGAAAGGGGGAAGTAGGAAGGTGTTTTAGAATTGGAATGCTGCTATGTATTATGTTTCTGCTTTACTAGATTTAAACAAAGCAACATGTCTGTCAGTACTCTGAAAGACAGCTTTCCACTCCTTCTGATGCCCAGTGAGCTCATGTAGTTAGCCAGGAGAGTAAGCCAAGATGGGGCTGTTAAAAGACTCTAGCAGGTATGCAAATGGCCATGCTTGAAGAGAAAGAACACCATGTCCTCATACATTCCACCCGCATAGTTTCTGGTTTCAGATGCTGTATTATTCAACGTTCTCTAGAAGAATAGAGCTGAAAGAATGTGTGTGTGTGTGTGTGTGTGTGTGTATGTGTGTGTATCATAAGCATGTAAACACATACTGTGTATACAGAAATGTATACATACAGATTTTATATACACATATAAAAATGTGCATGCAGAAATGTATACATGCACATATGCATCCTGTGTGTATGCAGATACATACATATTGTGTACATAGAAATGCATACATGTAAATTTTATATATGTCAATGCATACACAGAAATATATACATACAGGATATATAATATTAAA
Organism: Microtus oregoni; assembly: GCF_018167655.1. Lineage (NCBI taxonomy): Eukaryota > Metazoa > Chordata > Mammalia > Rodentia > Cricetidae > Microtus > Microtus oregoni. The sequence goes on along the minus strand of NW_024543091.1, from coordinate 25,459,210 downwards.
CATATATTATATATATGGGAGATTTATTAGAATGATTTAGGGGCTGTGGTCCACCTCGTCCAACAATGGCTGGCTACCAACGGATGGTCCAAGAATTCAGTAGTTGTTCAGACTATGAGGCCGGATGTCTGAGCTGGTCTGCAGTATTCTCCAGAATCCTGAAGAAGTAGACCCTACTGCCCGTGGGCCTGCTGGTGAGAATGAGAACAAGCAGGCAAAGAGAGAGAGCTTCCTCTGCCATGTCTTTTACATAGACTGCCAGCAGAAGTGGTCCACACTAAAGGTGGATCTGGTGAATCTGGGAAGCCACCTCAAAGATCCAGATTAGGAGTGGGTCTTCCCATTCCAAATGATTTATTTAAGAAAAAAAAAAAAAAAACCCTGGCGGTTGTACCCAGCCACTTGGGTTTTAGTTAATCCCACATGCAGTAAAGTTGGCAAACTTTAAAAGTAAACCCAGGCCAGGATCTCTCAACTTCAACACTGTTGTTTGGTGTTTCTTTTAATTATTTTTTAAAGTGATGATTTTAGGACAGGGTCTCATTTAGCCTAAGCTGGCCACGTAACAGAAGATGACTCTAAATTTCTGATCCTCCTGCCTCCGTTTCCCAAGTGCTGGGATTACAAGTGTACTCCACAATATCTGACTTCAACCTCAGTACCACTGACATTTGAGCCAAATAACATAGGCTGCCCTGGGCTTTGAAAGATAAGTAGTGTGCCGGGCCTCTTCCCACAGATGCCAGGAGCACCCCAGACCTCGGCTAGGACAAACAAAAATGTTTCCAGACATTGGCAAATGTCCCCTAGAAATGAATCCACCCCAACTTGAGAACCAGTGCTCTGTGTGCACGCAAACACATATTGTGTATACAGAAATGTATACATGAAGACAAACAATTAAATATTTATGTGTCCTTATTTGAAGCTGGCATCTGCTATAAACTTTTCATTCAATCAGCATATGCACCAAACAGAATTGTGACATATTTTCTTCTTTTTCTCTTAAAAATTAATGTCATCTGTGATAATAGTGACATTTGTGGTAACCAAAAAAAAAATAGAGCCATTTATTTTTCTGTAAAGTTGCATTTATATTAACTAGCAAGAAGGGGCTTCTGAACCTCCCTTTGTTTCCCATGCCTTTCCCATTCTGACTCCTGACTTCTTAGTCTCTGAGGATGTGGTAGACAGATGAGATGCCCAAGGTCCTTCATATTGGCTCCTCATTAGCCCCTACCACCCAGGGACTCCTACATGAACCAATTAACAGGGAAAGAAGCTGATGCCTAGTTACATAGACTCCCTTCCATCCACACCCAACTACGGTGTCTCATCAAGCAGGCTAGGCTAGGCTGGGGTTCAATAACAAATACTTCTGCCCAAGAGGGAATGGATTCAGGCTTGGTAACTGCAAGTCATGCCCCCTGCTGCTGCTGTCTCTTTCTGGAACCTGGGATGACTAAGCAGCCACCATGGGGATCTAAGTGACATCCATGCTTACATTGAAAGTGTCTGTAGCCCAAAGTGGGTCACTTCCTCTCACAATCACTGGACAAACTAAGTCACACCCCCAAGTCTTAATTTAATAGGCAGGGAAGGAGATGCTTCGTCCCTGCAGGAGGGAGGGGAGATCATGGACAGCCGCGGAGCGCAGCACATATGCCAGTGTTCTCCGCGGAGCAGTTCCTATCCTCTGCCATTTCTACCCTGCTTCCTGCCAAGCCCTTGTCTTCTTCTGCTGCTAGGCATTTCCGAAATCTCTCTTCTTCTTCCTCCAGACAGAAAGAATCATCAGACTCTCCACTGTTTATTACCCACACCTCCCCGTCCTTTTCCTACCTTAAAAGATAAGCAAGACACACTTTCCCAGCTGGTAAGATTGCCCAGTGGGTAAAGGTGCTTGTTGCTAAGCCTGATGACCTGAGCTCAATACCTGGACCCACACAGTAGGAGAGAATCAATTTCCACACAGTCCTCTGACTTCCACCTTTGTGTTATGGTGTGTGTGTGTGTGTGTGTGTGTGTGTGTGTGCGCGCGCGCATGCACGCAGGTGTGCCCATGCACAGATGCGTGCACTCACAGAGAAATAATGCAATTTTTAAGTTTAAGAAACAGTTTTTAAATATTTTAAAACCTAAGCACTGCCCCATTTTTGAATATGGGGTTTTCTGTTGCCCAAGCTGATCTTGAATCTCTGCACAGTCAAAAATAATGCCGAACCTCTGGTCTTCTTGCCTTCACTTCTCAAGCGCAGGAATTACAGATACATTTAGTCATGCTTGATTTATAGAGATTGAGACCAGGGTATGCTAGGTGGACATACCACCAACTGAACTACAGTAGTGGCAAGAGGATGAGACATTCAAGTCACTTTGCAAGTTTGAAGACAACCTGGGATACCTAAAAGATGGGAAAGGGAAAAGAGGAAGATGGGGAGGTGGGGAGGGAAGGAAGACAAATAGATGAAAATTAAAAACAAACGTTAGCCAAGAATGAATAGGTCGACACCTCTCATCTCAAGACAGAGACAAGCTTTGGGATGTTGAGATTTGATTTGTAAGAATCCTGTCCATCCCAAGTATCATTGGAAACAAAGCTTAGAAGGAACTGTGTGAGTCAAAGAACCTTGCTGTAGAGATCAGAGACGGATACCTAAGTGTATGGAAGGTGCCAACAGAGGATGACCATCAGTGCATGTGGTCGACATAAGGAGCCATAGTCTCCATGCCTCTTGTGGTCCAAAGGAAACCACAGAACCAAACATCTCTGCCACATTTTAAAAACAAGAAAGGAGGATTTGAGATGACAGCATGCCTTGGAGTAGGACCACAATCCAGTGGAGGAGCCAGATATCTGGATCCACGGAGCCTGTCTTAGTCAGGACTCCTATTGCTGTGATGAAACACCACGAGCAAAAACAACTTGGGGGGAAAGGGTTGCTTTGGCTTACATAGCCTGAACCACAGTCTGTTGAGCACCAAGTCAAGACAGTAACTCAGCTAGGCAGGAACCTGGAGTCTGAAGCTGGTGCAGAGGCCATGGAGGGCTGCTGCTTACTGGCTTGCTCCTCATGGCTTGCTCAGCCAGCTTTCTTATAGAACCCAGGACCATCAGCCCAGGAGTGTCCCCTACAATGGCTAGGACCCTACCCCACCAATGACTAATTAATAAAGAGTCCTACATGCTTGCCTACCAACAGTCTAATCTTTTAGGCATTTTTTTTTTCAATTGAGGTTCCTTTATCAGCTGACTTTAACTTGTGTCAAGCGGACATAAAACTGTCCAGGACAGAAGCCCCTCCGCAGCCTGGTGCAGAGACATCAGATGGGCTTCTCCAGGCCTATGGAGAGACATGAGGGCTCACCTGAAAGGCAGAGCTTCCCCAGAGATTCACAACAGCCAGGAAAGCCATCATATGTGCTCAAATGAAGATACTGTCATGACCCAGCTGATGTCAACGAGTTCAGGGAACAGCTGTTTAATGACAGGATTAGGCGACCAGTCTCAGAAGACACCCATGGGAACAGTTGTTGATGAGGGAGTCTCATCTGGAACAAGGTGACAATGATGGACAACAAAGGACAAGGAGAACACATGTCCAGCAAAGATCCAGAGACTTGTCCTGATTAGGTCAACCCATGTCACAGGCCCAAAGCCACAGAAGCAGTCGGCGAGGCTGGGGAGCGCATGTTCTTACATCAGCGGATCGGGCACGGGATCCACACCAGGAGCTAAGGCCTGAGGATGCTTTGGCCTTCTACCTGAGGCTGTCCCATATGAGCTTTGACTTGATGACTTTGACTACCTCCTCTGGGATATTTGATGTTTAAAAACAGATTGGTGGTGGGGAGTGGGGAGGGGTGCTGTGGAGATACATTAGTCAGCAAAATACTTACCTTATAAACAGAAAAACCAGGGTTTGATCCCCAGGTCCCTGTTTTAAGGGGGAATGTGGTAGACAGAGGGATGGCTGACCATGTAAGAGCATCTGCTGCTCTAGCAGAGGGCCTGTATTCAGTCCCCAGCACCTACATCAGGCAGCTCACAACCACCTATAACTCCAGCTCCGGGGGATCTGACTCGCTCTTCTTGCCTCTGAGGAAAACTTCACTGTGTTCACGCATCCTCACAACAGACATGTACACATAGTTAAAAATAAACCTTAAAAACGAACAAACCAGGCATGATGGCCTAAGCTTGTAAGACCAGTGCAGGGGAGATGGGGGCACCGAACTCCTGGTGCACCAGACAGCCTAGCCTACTTAGCAGGTACCAGACCCACAGGAGACCCTGTTTCAAAAAACAAAGTGGGCCAGAACGAAAGAAACAAGTACCAAGGCTGGCCTCTGACTTCTACACACACGAACGCACTCCACATAGGTGCACCTACATACAAACATGCACCAGCATGTGCGCATGTGCACGCGCACACACATACACACACACACACACACACACACACACATGCATCGATTGCTAATTTGGAGTAAGTGGTGAAATATTTGTTCTGCCCTCTTTCCCTCTTCTCAGCCGAGTCTCTAACATGGCACCACTACAGTCTAGAGTTTTGTAGGTAAGAGCCATGAAAGAAAACAGAAAAGCTCTCCTTGTCACTGAGCCCCAGGCTCTGATGGCGAGGGCAGCTCTTCCTTCTCCAGCCAGGGTCCCGTCCGAGCCCAGGGGTGATGGATTGATGTGGCTGGGAGTCAACATGGGAGGAGGTGGGGCCCATTTGACCATTTGTGCTATCACCAAAAAAGTTAAAACGGAAACAAAGGCAAACAAAGTGCCATGCCCCTCCTCGCTCCTTGTTGATGGCATCTGACATAAAATAGTGCTGACCCAGCTGAAACGCTCAGACTCTGAAGACGACATCAGAGCTTCGTGTGCGCCATATTTTTGACTTGCAAATGCCTTCCAAGAATAGCTGGAGCGTCCTTATTAAGCCCAGCTTGTGAAGCAGCCTTCCTTAGAACCGTCTGCCCCACACACTGTATAATTCATGGACTTGCCTTAGGAAGTTAGGGAGGGATCGAAGCTGTGACCAGCCCATGAACCCAAGCTGACACTTCAATTATTTCAAAAGGAACAGAGGAATCTGAAATTGGACCGGCTCCCTGGCCTCAGCCTAGGGAACACCAGGCCGCCTTCCCTCAGCCAGGCTCCAGGTCTAACCTTTCACAGTCACAGGAAGGGGGTGGCAGAGCATCGGATCTTGTAAAGGGAAACTGTCATCTTAGTCACAGGGTTATGCTTGGCCATGACCTGGCATCTCTGGTGACAGTGGGGCCACCTAGAAAATGAGCCTGCTGGCCCCTTGTGTTTTGAGGTGAGTTTCATTTACATTAGCATGAAAGGGTGAACCATCCCTCCCCCCCATCCCCAGCATGATGAAGATCACCATGGTTACCACACAGGAGCTCTTCCAGCCTGAAGAGCTTTATCCCAGACACACTGTGTTCGTACCATCTCATTTAAGCTGCAGCAAGTAGGAATTGTTGTCCCATTTTACAGAAGAGACTGGTTCTAAGGCCTCTAGCCACAGGCCGTAGAAGAAAGGCCTGGCCTCAATCAGAACTGCAGCCTTTGGATCTGGTCAAGCAGAGGTCTCTCCACAGGGGTGCATGAGCAGAAACGCTATTTATATTTTCTGAACTTTTCATTTCAGAATGTCTACGTTGGTGCATGACCTTCAAATGTAGAAGGTAATTAAGGCTCTGGGATCTAATTTATTTTTCTTCATAGTGAGTTGAAATTGAAATGTTTAGAAATGTCTGCTCTGAATTCTTGAACTGACTCCTGTCACCCTGACCAGGAGCTTCCCCAAAGGCATTGTCGATAGCCATCTGTCCTGGTACCTCTCCCATATTCCTGTGGGAGATCCATAAGCTCCAGCCAACCAGAGGCAAGCCTGACCCACCACCATCTTGGCAGGGATGAAGCTATCTAAAGAGATATCCCTGCTCCTCCCTCTCAGGCTACTGAGACAATACATTCCAAGAAACTGGAATTTCTCCCAGGAATCTCACACTGGAAGAAGGAGAATATTGAAGCCTGGTGCCAGCCAGAGGAGGACTTGTCTCCCAGAAAGAGATTCCATACAGTTTGGACCGCTTATCAGACCTCCTCGCAGGAGAGACTGGAGCTGAGACCAAAGGCGGGGTCAGTGATGGGTAGCACAACACTTAACAGGGACCTGGGCTATGCATAGCCCTTTATCCCTGCTTAAACCCATGTCAGGACCCCAGCATGGACCTGTGGAGGGTCACTGGGCCTCTTTGTCCTCTTTCCAAAAATCTCCTTTTCCTGATTTTCACCATGGCTTGTCTTTTAACTGGCCTGTTGAGACAAATGTCTAGCTAGGCCTTGCTTTACAGGGCTTCCAGGTTCCAGGTTATGACCCAAACAACTCTTCTACTGACCCTCATGCTGGCAGAGAAAGCTAGATGCATGACAGGTCCAGGCTGCTGAATGACAGGTGGCTGGCAGGAAGTTGGCAGCACCTGTCTGCAGGGTTGTACTCTGTCTGCCTTCCCCTGGTCAGCCACTTGCCATCTTTGGCTGTAAAGCCCTGAGTTCATCTCCATGGTTTTCTTCCCAGCTCCAGCAGGCCAGCTAGAGATGTCAGTGTCAGAGTTAAGGCCCTCACATTCCTTTGTCATCTGGAGACCCAAGAAATTCAGTCTTACCTCTCAGGAATAGGACAGTCCAGGGACAGAGTATAGGACCATTGGATGCCATTACCATCAAATGACAAAGGCACACACATATACACACATATCTGTCCTGCACAGTTGTCATCTAGATATGGTACATTTACACAATGGAGTACCACACAGTAGAAAAAAATGATGTCTTGAATTTTGCAGGAAAATGGATGGAGCTAGAAAACATCATTTTGAGTGAGATAACCCAGACCCAGAAAGACAATTATTGTATGTACTCACTCATAAGTGGTTTTTAAACATAAAAAAAGAAAAGCAGCCTACAAACCACAATCCCAGAGAACATAGACAACAATGAGGACCCTAAGAGAGACATAATGGATCTAATCTTCATGGGAAGTAGAAAAAAGACAAGATCTCCTGAGCAAATTGAGAGCATGGGGACCATGGGGGAGGATTGAAGGGAGGGGAGCAGAAAAATGCATAGCTCAGTGAAATCAATAAAAAAAGAATAAAGCAACCAATAAAGCAGCAGACAAAAAAGATAGGAAGTAACTCAAAACACCTTCAGGAAGTCCTTGAAACTAATCAGATTCACTAGATCCCTCCCTTCTATAGAGTGAACAGGAAAGACAGCAGAGAGTCACTTTGCTGCAAATGAGACTCTTAGGAAGCAGAGGATCTGAGGCACCTGGAAGGACAGTCTCCAGCCTATCCAGCTGCATAAGGAAAATTATATACACAAAATTAATAAATATTGTCTATATAGTGGAGTATTATAATTATAAAAAAGAATGGTATTGTGTCATTTGTAGAAAAATGAATGAAACTTAAGACCATTGTTATTAAGTGAAGCAAAGTCAGGCCCAGAAAGACCAATATCATATGTTTTCTTTCATCTGTGGAAAGCAAACTATACAGGGAGCTGCCTAGCCAGAAGCCTGGTGACCTGAGTTTGAGTCCTATAACTGATGTAAAATATAAAAGAAGCAAACTGATTCCACAAAACTGTCCTCTGACAGCTTTACATATTCATGCATACACACAAATAATACTAACAATGCATATTAATATCAATGACAACATATATGATGGTAGGAGGCTACTAGCTACTTGAGAAGAGTAGGGTACAGCCAGGTTGAGGTGGAAGACAAGCGTGAATGAAGTAGGGATAATACGATAAAAGTATTTTGCATGCAGCTAATACAGTGATAAAACCAAAGGTTAAAAAGAGGAGGGGGTCAGAGGGAAGGGAAAAGAAGAGGAGGAGAAGGAACCTTTGGAGCAGGAAGGATTCCTGTGGTCAGTGGGGCAAGGCTCCTGAGGGTGTAGCCACTGGGCCTCCACAGGACCTGCCCCAAACCAGCATTGTCTCAGGACAGTTGTTTACCTACTATACAGACCATACACAGACAGGCTCCAATGGGAGTCTGGGAAGGGGACAAAGAGCCTGGAGATGTTACCTTAGGAAGGTCACATTGTCCCTAAAACTTTGTATCCTCTTCTATAAAACTGGGATACTGAGTGACTGGCAGAATCATATAGTGACCTCTGAATCTAGGAAAACAGTCTAGTTCATCCATGCCCAGATTTCTGCTTGTCTTTAAAGTTTGCTGTCCCCTTGTCAGGCAAGACCTTAAGTCCCCTGAAAGAGCATCTATGTCCAGAGAGAGATAGTAGGAGGCTGCTTGTTCATTTCCAACCACTTAGACCTGAAATAATCACTCAGAAATTATATTACTTGCAATACTGATTGGCCAATAGCTTAAGCATATGCCTATCTAGTTCTTATATCCTAAACTAACCATTATTCTGTGCATCACCATGAGGTCATGGCTTACCAGCAAGGTTCCAATACACCCAGCGGAGGCATCTATCTCTGGCAGCAGCTACATAGCTTCTCTCTGACTGTCTACTCTCTATATATATCTCTTTCAGCCTGGCTTTACTCTTTTAAGTCACTGGCAGCTTTCTTGATTAACCAATGAAAGCAACACATATACAGAAGGACTTCCCACACCATTTCCTTTTTTCTGTTTAAATAAAAACGAAGGTTTTAACTTTAACATAGCAAAATTACATATAACAAAACAGGTATCAAGCAAGAATTATAGTTACAATATTTATATCTACTTTATCTTTTATCATAACTAAGGTAAATAATAGCTATAACTATAAATCTATTCTTTAACTCCATCAAAGACTACAGAAGGATATAATATTACCTAAGTAAACAGGAAGTGCAATATAAGCAACTTCCAAAACTCTAGAATTGACGGAGACATCTTGCTGCCTGGACAGTCACCCAAAGTTCTTCTGTACCATTGGGGCATCCAACTTCAGCCTACAGGCCCATAGTATCCAGCAGACATTTCCATGAAGCAGGAAATTTCAAAGACAGTTCCACCTATTTTGGCAGTTTGTCAGTCACTTTCTTCTGTGTCCTGCTGAATGTCTGGCAGAGTCTTTCATGAAGCAAGAACCCTGAAGGACTGTCTCACCTTCTTTAGACAGCTTCAGCAGTCATTTTTCTGTGAGTCCTGCAAGTTCAGTCAAACTGTTCAGGCAAGAACAGTTTCTTGCCCAAATGGCTAGCAAACTCCATAAGGAGCCTCTTTGATGCCCATCTTCTTCTTGAAGTATATTGGTACTGCCAGGAGCAGAAGTGTCTCATTGTCATGAAAAGTCCTGAGTTCTTAAAACATTTTAAATGCCATATTCTGAAGAGCTCTGAAAGATTTGAAGAATATGTATGTAACTGAAATATATCTCTATATATCTAGAAAACCTAACTAGCATGACTACACGTTTGACTGTTATATATGACTATCTATTAAACTGTATTTCTTAATTATACATTACACTTTTAAATGAGCTGCACAAACACAATACCTTAGTCAAGAGCAGAAATATACATATAACAAAATTGATTTTTAAATTTGTATCAATAGACCAATATCCATATCAATTCAAAGTATTCTTCTCTATAACATATCCCCCTTTAAATGTAAACAAATGTTTATAAACAATATTTGGGAATTTGGGCATAGTTCTCTCTGAACTACTCCCTGCTGTTTATTGGGCAGAGCATTTCTAGGGTTCACAAAGACCTTTCAGGGGGTCTTGGTACATCAAACCACATTAGTCTGGAAGGAATCCATAGGTTCTCATTCTCTGTGGAAACAAAGGAAGGACCTCTTTTCCAAAGCAACAAATCCTTAGACCCAAATTTTGAAATCAAGATACCTTTAAAGTATATATGTTAGTTTAGCTTAGCAGTCCCCAGAATTAAATGTCTCTCTACAGTAAAAAAAAAAAAAAAAATTCAAAGAAAACATAATAGTATACATATCCAGGCTCTCTGTGTATATTCCATCTTTATGTGGCTTATTTTTTTTACTCTATCACTTTTCCTACAAGTTTATTCTGTCTCTTTAAAGACTTTGTTTTTTTTAAAACCATTTACTTCTTTTTATAACTCTCTATACTCTTTTTCTTCTCTCTCCCAAGCCTATATACATTTATTAAATACACTGTGACCCATTTAGATGTCTTTTTTTATCTGAATTTGTTTTTATTGTGTATTTGTAATCGTTTTCTGACCAGGAGTGCTTTTAAAATGGTAAGCAGCTTGGTCTCAGCAGCCCTAGATACTGGCTCCGCCTCTTTTAGGCTTTCACTATGGTGGAGGTAGTTCACAGCATGCTCTGGGACTGCTGGGTGGAAGTCACCCTCACCATCTCAACTCTGGGCATGCAGCACATAAAACCTTTTTATCTGGGTAAAAGCTAAAACTGCCATGCAGGCACTGCACAGCCTGGAAATATCTCTGTGTATGGTGTTGGGAATCCACCATGCTCTCCTGCCTGGGCACTCCTAGCAGACCTGATTCTACTGCCTGCCCAGGTGGGGAATGCTGAGCCACGGGCATGTTCTCAGATACTTTCCTTCTAACCTTGAGTGTGCACAAAAGCATCCAGACCCAAACTGAGTGGCAGGCATCAGCCACAAGCATTTCAGACCACTTTGGCACACCAATTTGTAGTAGGAGGCTGCTTGTTCTTCCCAGCCACTTAGACCCAAAATAATTACTCAGAAACTACATTATTTGCAACACTCTTTGGCCAATAGCTTAAGTGTAATACTACCTAGCTCCTATATCCTAAACTAACCTATCTCCATTAATCTGTGCATCACCAAGAGGTTGTTGCCTACCGGTAAGGTTCCAGCACACTCCAGTAGAGGTGTCTGTCTATAGCAGCAGCTACATGATTTCTCTCTGACTCTGCCTACTCTCTCTTTATATCTCTTTCAGCCTGGCTTTACTCTGTTAAGCCATTGGCCAAAAGCAGCTTTATTTATTAAGCAATAAAAGCAACACATATACAGAAGGACTTTCCACACCAGGGCAGGAAACATTCGTGGGCACATCCTCTTCCCAGGCTGGCTTTGAGAGGAACAGAAAGAAAGGAGAAAGGTACTGAAGGGGGCTGGAACAAGACATAGTAAAGCTGATGACATGCCCCTGTTACCCATAAAAGTGCCTGTAATCACTTCCTGCCTGAAGAGAGCACAGCTGCCAGGATGTTGGTGGAGACAGGCCCCAGTCAGCACGGGGTGTTCTGACCACATGCCTGTCACACAAGGGGCCACAGAGAAGAACCTCAGACCCGTGGTCAGAAGCTGAGGCTGGTGATTGTGGTAAAGGACCACCCTCACTCCTCATCTCCCACACTCTTGAGCACATCGTTCCCTCAGCCTCACCCCACATCTCTATCCTCACTCTGGGTTAGCCACACACAGGGCTCCACAGCCAGCAGCCCCTGTGGCACTCAAGTTGCTGGCTTGCCCAGGTCCAGGGTCAAGGCGTTTGTCTTGGAATTCTTCCCTCTAGCCGAGGACAGCTCAAAGAGGTGCCTGACAGAAATGTGGCCAAACACCTCAGAAGAGTGTTCATCTTCTGCAGTGTTTCCCTGGTGTGTCCTGCCTTTCAATTCCAGCATCCCTTTCAAGAAAACCTCCATTCCAAGAGAATGGAAAAGCCCCAGGAAGGAAACAGAGGCAGCTGAGCAGGAGCCTGCCATGGGACTGAACATGCCCACCTTGCCCAACTTCTGCCTTCCTCACCCACTGCCCTCAGTCACCCAGATAAATGGAACACCTACTGTGTGCCACCCACGTCTCACCCCAAGGCATACAATTAAGAGGTGCATTATTGAGGGATGCTTACAAATGCAGGTGTCTGGGTTTGTTTGAGGAGTTTTGGTTGTTGGTTTTTTGGATTGCTTTGTGTTTGTGTTTGTACTCTACAGTGGGACCCCAGGGGGCACACACAGTCAGGACTCCTCAGCCTAGCTCCTTTTTCTGATTCACAAAGGATCGTTGCCCAAAGGTACCACTGTTGGGACTTAGTCTTCTGCTTACTGAGAAGACCCTAGGAAGTCACAGGCTGCATCCAGCATCTGTCCTGGGGCACCTGCTGTGTGTCCAGCACTGTGTGTTGAACTACAGGGACCTAGGATGGAAGAGGCCTGTCTCGTCTGGCTGGGTTTGTATACACACACACACACACACACACACACACACACACACACACGTCCACACGTGCATGCGAGCCTCCCCATGGTCAATGTAGGAGCTTCAAGATAGTGTGGGTGGAAGACATGGACACCTTTGTCCAGCCCACCCTGAAGACGGCCCAGCCACCTTTGGCACTGAAGAAAAGGACACAAGCTATCGAGGCCCAAGAACCACTCACCAGCCTTGTCCCACATCTCCCTTTAGTCATGAAGCGAGCTGACTGATCCTGACTGAGTCTGGGGACAAGAAGGGAGTATGAAGCATCTCATGCTACCTGCCCAGCTCCCAGCCCATTCAGTTACTTCTCCCTTCTGCAGCCATCATAGGCACCAGAGAGAAAGTTTCAGGCCCAATGACTAGGTCAGAGTGAGAGAGAGCATTCCTCCAACTGATGGCACCAGGAAATAGAAGGGCCTGATGGCAAGGGTCCCACAGGGTATCCCCAACAGTTACTCCCAAAAAAGAGTAGCACCCTGCCCAGAACCCATCTCAGCCACTCTTTCCTGCAGGAGCCCCAAGGCAGGTTCCCCAATGCCTTGTCCAGACTTGGTGTTCCTACAGCTCAGAGAGCCTGAGGGTGCGTGGTGCAGAGGGGGAGCAGGGGAAAACAGCAAGTGCCAGTGACTCATCCTTCTAAATGTCATGTTATTCCAGGCGTGTTCTCACTTTGCCTCCACCTTCATCCACCCCCCACTTGCCATCTTGAGAACCGGCTGCAGAGTGGGGGAGGAGGCTGAGCCTGGGTCTCTAGCTAGGGAAGCGGCGTTTCTACTTGGTCCTCTAGAGAGCTGGGAGTGGGGGTGAGTGGGTCGACGTCCCAGGTGAGCACTGTGCTGGGAGCAGAGAGATGGGGTTCCCTGCTGGCTGGAGAACCATTGCTGTGAGCCCCTGAGCAAGTCCCTCAGGCCCCCTGTTCTCCATTTCGATACTTCCCTGTATGCAGTGGGAGTGGTGAGGTTTGCTGCTCCCCAACTGGCCACATATCTGGATGACCTTAGAAGCAAAGGGGTTCTTGGGCTGCACCTTGGAAGGCTGATTCAGGAAGACAGAGAGGAGGCCTTGAAGTGCACCGTGTGTGAGAGGCAGGGAGAGGTGTCTGAACGGGTCTTTGTTGGCATGTGTATGCACATAGGCAGGTATATAGGCCCACATGTGTGCATGCATAGAGAGGCCAGAGGCTGATGTCAGATGCTTTCCTCTGTCACTGTCCACTTTGTCCTTTTTGAGACAAGGTCTTGCACTAAGCCTGAGGCTCACTGATTAGTTAGACAGGCTGACCAGCAAGCTCCAGGGATCTGCTCATCTCTCCACTCTCGCCCCAGCCCTGGGGTTATAGACATATGTCACCACACCCGCCTTTTTCGTGAGTGCTGGGGATCCGAACTCAAGTCCTTATGCTCGAACAACCAGCACCTCACTGACTGAGTGGTATCTCCAGCCCCCAGTGTTTGTATTTTTAATGTACTTCCCTATCCTCCTGCAACCTGGTAATCCCATGTAGTGTGTTTCTGATGTATGTCTAATCAGCTCAAGATTGGTTTGTTTCCTCTAAAAAGGCCTTCTTGATTGCCCTGGTGCCATCTGCCAACTCTGGACCTGCCTCCCTGACCATCCTCAACTTCCACCCTAAAACATTCAAGTCATATATGCACGTGGTGTGCATATGTGTGTGCAATCATATATGTGTATATATGTATGCATGTGTACTGCATACCTACATGTTTGCATATGTATTTATGTGCAGATGTGAGAACTCAGCATGCATATGTATTTATGTGCAGATGTGAGAACTCAGCATGATGAATTCATACACAGTGAAAAGGATGTCATTCTGCCTAGAGTCAGACTCAGGCTAGACCTGGGTTCTGTGTATCCAGAGCTTGGCTTTTTTACCCACTTAGTGGGCCTAGCCAGAGAGTGCCACAAAGGGCCGATGAAACCCTCTTGAGTACCCTATATGAAGCCCTTAACTGAGTATCTCTTCGAATGGCCTAATCAGCCAATATGTTGCCATGGAGATCTGGATACCTTTTACCCACACCAGCATGCCTTCAGGCAGAGTACTAGGACAGTAGAGTCTGCAGTGGGGAGGGACAGGCAACCCAGGTACCAGTCATGGTCCCCATAGGAACTAGAATTACCCCAGATGGTCCAGCTGAAGAGATAGGAAGAGAGAGGCTATGACAGAGGCCAGCAGGGTTAAGGGGACCAAAAACGACAGAGAGTTGCCTAGAGGGTAACAACAGCAAGTGCCAGCTGTTATCTTGGGGGGTGGTGACAGGAGCTGGAGCTAGTACTGTGCCTTCCCCCATGAGGGAAACAGTTCTTCCAGGGGCAGGGTATCACTTAAGAGAAGCAGAAAAGACCTGACTGAGTACCCTGCCCCCATCTCCTGCTGGTACCCACACTAACCAAGCCTGGGGACAGACAGAGGCATCAGTAGCCTCTAGGCGCAGCCCAGATGGGGTGGAGGAGACAGTTTTGCATGGCAGCTTAGAGAGATTCAGGGCATTGCCTATCCGCTCTAACTTCCCCACCCTAAGAACAGGCCTCATCCCACATCCAGGATCCAGAGCTGTCAATCAGAAGACCCAGCTGACCCCCATCTCCTACCCACGCCCACCCAAACACAGGGATGACAGCAGGAAGTCACTTCTCCCCTCCAGCTTCCGCTATTCCAGCCTCTGGGGTTTATGCTACCTGTCCCTAGCTAAGCCTCCCTATCCATTTGACTCCCCTGCCATCGATGGAGGGGAGCCATCCTGCTGGCTGGGAAATGGGCCTGCAGAACAGGGAAGCTCAGCAAATGGGAAATTAATTCCAGGCGGTGAAGGGCAGAGGCTGTTGTTTGTGATATATAACTTACTCTTTGTGTCAAACTGTGTACTGTGTATATCAGTGGGATGGCAAGAAACCCGAGATCTATTACTTAGAGTTTAATCTGTTCTCCGTGTCGGAGAAGGGAGAGGGAGGGGAAGAATGCCACAACTTTAATCACAGGCCCAACTCGAGATGTCAAGCCGCTCTGGGGTGTGTTAGTCAAATGATGTCGTATTACAGGCCTCCCAGACAGCTCCCCACACTAAGGCTTTATCTGCCAAGCCGTAAATTAGCACACCTCCTTTACGCTCTTCAGGTAAAACCAGTAATTTAGCTGCAAAATACACACACATGCACATGGTGCGGAGGTGGGGGGGGGGGGGCTGCGAGGAGGGGGCTGTCCCTGCTTTGAGCGATGAATAGGGAAAATGAGCAAAGCCGGGGATGGAAATGACACCTCGGAGGCACCTCCTGTCATTAGCGTGTGAGGGCCCCTGGTGCCAGCCCCACGACAGCCCACCTTCCTTCCTACCTACCTTGGCGCCTCCCCCACCCCCACCAGCCCCTCTCCTCCTCCATGAACCGTAAATTACATGCTGACACCTTTAATTTGTGCAAAGTATGCCTGGCTGCGCCTGGCACCAGCAGCCGGCTGCTATAATAAGGTCAATCTATATTCATTGAAGCGGCACTTCACGTGCCAGATAACACAGGGCGGCAGCAGGCACTGCGGTGGCTTCTCCAGGCTGGGGGGGTGAGAAGGGGGACAGGACGAATGCGACGAGGGGGTGCCCGCTGCTGCTCCTCGAGGCCTGGCACCAGTTGTCTCATCACTTGTGCGTGGCATGAGGGATGTTATGATTTAGCTAATCACCATCGGTTATTCATCCTATTGCTGCCTGGAGACGGTTGCTGTGCGTGCGTGCCTCACTCAGCCCGAGAGGCTGGAGAGGGGGGAGCAGCCCACCCAGCCACCTCTGCCACCGAGACCACCCGGGAAGTCTATTTGTTTTGGTCTGCATTCTGGTGCACAGTCGGGGATGGACATCTCAGCAATAACACTCTTGGCAAGTACCAGACTTTGAAGCCAAAGACTTCTGGGTTCTAATCCCAGTTCTGCCACTAGCAAGCTGTGAGAATTTAGTGAAGTCACTTAACCTCTCTGAGTTGCAGTTTTTCACCTCAAAAAAAAAAAAAAAATCATCCCATATCCAGCAGGGAAAGGGCAAGGATGTAAAATGTTTTCTAAATGCTGATCTCAGCAGGAGTCTGCATGGAGCAAGCATCCGGTCCACGGCAGCGGCTATCATCAGAGCCCTTGTGATCAGACACGTTTGTTGAATATTGTTTTTCAATGGGGAAATAAGGGGCCGAGGCCATCAGCTGAATCCATCTTGAGACATCTTGAGACCCCACAGGCATGAGCTGCGTTAACACAGTTCCCTGCTCTCAAAATGTCTAAGCCGGAGACACCTGGAGTAGGAACTGCAGCATGGTAGTGGGAGGGTCAGAGAGGAAGGGGAGGAAGCTAGCTGTTACTCTTGCATAGCCTGGAGGCAGAGAGACCTGGAGGCAGAGAGCAGTATATGACTCCATCAGGGAAGCTTTCCTCTTGCAAGCATGAGGAGCTGCGTTCGACTCCCAGAACCCGTATAAAAGCCAGGTGTGGTAGCGCATTCTTGTGGATCTTGAGGGCTCACTAGTCTAGCTGAGTTAGCAAGCTCCATCCCACTGAGAGACCCTGTCTTAGAGTAAGTAGATGGCATCCTGAGGAATGGCCTCCACACACATATGTACAAGAATGTGTGCATACATATGAACACACACAAACACAGAAAGGAAGGAGGGAGGGAGGGAGAGCACCCAGGTATGGTCATCACCAATACCCGCATTCCCATTGTGTATCTGAACTCTATCCTAACCAGTGCCTGGCTTCCCTGCCCCTCCCAAAAGGAGCTGGATTTGCTCCCAGGTCTCATATACTCTGGGCCAAGGCCTGAAGTGGGCATCCTTTTCACCCCCTGCGGATTCTCTGCACACTGTATCTATCCTGCCGCCCCTTCAAAAGCTCAGCGCCCGAAGAAAGACATTTTCTTCAGTGGCATAGCCACTGGCAAGGTACCTACCCTCCTGTAAGTTACCCTAACTAAACCCGTTGGCTCGCCAGAAAGTGAAAATGAAAGCCGCAGGAGGACTAGTAGGAAAGGAGGGGAGTTAGCCGGGGTGGAAGGGAACCAAAGATGGGACCAAAATGCACCACACACATGTGCGGAAGAGTCAGAACGAAACCCAGAATTGGGTGCAATTAATGTATGCTAATAGAAACTTTAAAGTGCAAAATTAAGCACAGCTCCCCTGAACCCCTTGCTCATAGATTCAATCTCCCTGTACCTCTATTCAGTACGGATGTAGCTGACACCCTCGGCCTCTGTCTTCCTCTCTACCTCCTTTTGCCGTTTCTGGGGACTTCAAAGTCTCCTTTAAGGCCCCCAGTCTTGGGGCCTCTGGGTTCCTCCTCCACCTGGTTGGCACCAACCATTGCTTGTGTGTCTACTCGCATAGGGATCGCACCCTCGACCTTCACTGTCTCAGAAAGCAGATGGTGTGCGCGTTCTCCACTTTACACGTCTGTTGCCATCTTTGACCAGCAGCCTCTCTGCCCGTCCAGGCTTCTGACCACAGCCCTCCCACTTCCCCCATTCCTACCTGTCTGCTGATCAAATGTCCATATTTCCCATCACACTTGATATTTTATGTGGGTTGTGAGGATCCAGCTCAGGTCCTTAGGCTTGAAGGACGAGCACTGTGCTGATGGAGACATCTCCCCGCCCTTGGCTGTCTGACTGGTGAGGTGGTCCCTAGGCATTTCCTGTTGATATTATGGTAGTGGCTGGATTCCTGCATGGGGGTATGAGGCCAGGGATGGAGGTGGTGGTTGGGCTTAGTCAAATGTGGCTAGGATGTGGTGCGGTCGAACAGGAGGAAGTTATGTCAGGACAGTTGGGAGATTAAACAGTGAAAGAAACTCAAGGCCAAACCCTGAGGGAGTCCTGCATAGAGAGGCTGGAAAATGGAGCATGCTGAGAGGTGGAGGTCCAACCTGGTGAATACTGCAGGAAGTAGGGAAAGGGCCTGAGTCCACCGTAGCCCAAGGTCAAGGAAAAGAGAAAGAAAGGGTGCCATGTGACCTGAAACTGAGTGACCAAAGGGATTCTATTGGATGCAAAGGACGCAAAGTTCTGGGGACTCTGGGACACTGGGAAAGGGCAGGTGGGAGCTGATCTCTCTCTCTCTCTCTCTCTCTCTCTCTCTCTCTCTCTCTCATTGTTGTTGCTGTTTTTAGACACCAGGTTCCTCTGAGTAGCTCACTCTCTTGACCAGGCTAGCTTCAAACTCACAAAGATCCCCCTGCTCCTCCCAGAGTACTGGAATTAAAGGCCTGGGCCACCACTGCCGATCAATTCTTCAAGCAGGGTCCACGCAAAAGGGAGCCAAGGAATGAGGTGAAAACCGGAAGAAGGTGTGGAGTCGTGTGGACGGAGCATCCTGTTGTGACAGCATCGGAAAGAGGGGAAGGCAAGGATGCGGAAGAGGCAAGACCACAGCTCATAGGACAGGATCAAGAGCCACAGTCCACATGTAGAGAGAGCAGCCTTCATGCAGGGAAGAGGGGTAGGGGCAGGACTGGGAAGCTCACGTTGGAAGACAATCCTCTTTATTGGTGCTACTTCCTGAACAAAGCGTGAGCCGGTGAGGTGGGCAGCAGCGGAGGTGTGGGCAGGAGGAAGGAAGCAGCCATTTCCTTGGAGAATGGGAAAGTACAACCAGGCCCGTAGTCCCAGCTCCAAAGAGGTGGAGACAGAAAGCATCCTAGCACTCACTGGCCAGTACATCTAGCCTTACTAGTGAGCTCCAGATTCAGTGAGAGACCCTGTCTCAAAAATAAGGTGGAGTGATTGAAAAAGACCCCTGACATTGACCTCTCACCTCCAAGTGCACATACACACACACACACACACTCACACACATGTGCAAATACATGAACATGCACACATATACACCATACACAGAAAAGAGAGGCCAGCTGGGCCCTGAAAGTATGGAAGACTTCAAAAGTAACAGAATTACCAGACACTAACAGGGCTGGGGGTGATTCCAAGGACTGGGGTTCTTTCCTTGAAAGCTGGAATTACTTCTTCCCCCACTTGCACAGGACTGGTCTCAGTGGGGATCCCCACCATGCATGGCTCAGGCCCGGACAGACCAGAGTCTTCAGAGAAAAGCCTTACCTTATTTGGGACCAAGCTGCCGGCCAAACCCTCTCAGACACACCATCTCCTCAAACCACAGCCTAGATGGCTGCGCTCAACAACCGTGTGTTTAAAAAGCAATAAGACTAAATGCTTTTCCGTTTCCCCTTTGAGAGCCCGCGTATGATAAATGATAGGCAATTTCATGGTTGGAGTTTCAATTTCCGAAAATATTAGTGCTATTCCCCAAACTCCACTTCCGAGATAAATTCTTTTTGGCAGTCTCCCCCATTGTCTCCTAATTCCCTGATCTGGAATATACCCGGAGGTCTGCTGTGAGCCTCGTCAGCTCAGCCCCAGGATCCATCTGTCTACTCTGCTTTGGAAAAGGGGGTCTCCAGCACCCCCATTCTTTCACATTCGTTTTCCATTTGTTTCAAGCCTGTGGATATTTATTAGGCACTGTCTGTGTGCCCAACTCCACACAAAGTGTTATTCTGGTGGGTCCAAGAGAGGGAGCTGCAATAAATCATTCAGTCAACAAATATTGATCATGCATGGACTCCCTTCAGCCTCAAAATTACAGCGCTACGGTGCCTTTCTCGTGTCTCATGTTTGTTCCACGCTGGTCTCATCATGCAGTTGGGAAACTGAGGCTCGGTGATAACTTAGTAAAATCAAGCTGGGCTAGGTACCCAGGAGCAAGGTGAGATGGGAAAAATGTTTTCTCTTATCATTTTATTTATATAGTCATCCTTGGGGGACAGGAAAGTACAGACACAGCACAGCATATGTGTAGAGGTCAGAGGCCTCTTATGGCAGCCATTTCTCTCCTTCCACTATGTGGATCCTGGGGAACTGAACTCAGGTCACCAGGGTTGGTAGCAAACCTCTCAGCAAGCACCTGCTGAGCCGTCTTGCTGGCCCAAGGAGAACATTTTCTGAGAACTAAAGACGAGAGGGCTGTGGACCACAGGCCCACAGTGAAGAGGTCTGGATTACATAAACTAAGAGTCACTCCATTGCTTTCCTTTTGGCTTCCACCAGGACTGAGGAATACTTAGAAACTTCAGAGTCACGGAAGCCATAGCAATAGGTACATGAGTGAGCAGCAGAAGCACCCAGGAGGCTGGGGTGACGTTGGTGGCATGCATTGCCACAGAACCAACTGTAGCAAGTGTCGTCAGGTGCCTTTGGAAAAGTTGGTACATGCATGGCATTGCCACTAAGAGAGACACCAGAGCTTCTGCCTAGCTGCCAACCTTGGGAAACTGTGGCCATCGGTCAGTGAGCAGACATGGGTAAATGTGGACAGAAACAAGACTGGGGCTGTCCCCACCCCAAATGTGATGCTGCATAAACAGCCTGTGGTTACAAAGGCAACTGCTTCTGTAGAAGAACTGAGGTGCTCAAAGGTGCTGGGGTACCTGTGTCACCTAAGGTCCCCCGAACTACTAAGAGTGCGACTTGCACACAGCAAGCTAAAAGCTGCTCCTCTGACAAGAGAGCCTCCTATCCTGGCCTGGAGCAGTCTGCCCATCCTACTGCCTAAGCCACCAGCAGCCTTGGCTCCCAGCAAAAGTAAAGAGATAAATGGGGCATCATTAGCCCTGGCAGGGATGAAGATGTTCCAAAGAGATGCTGTGCCCCCTCCTTGGTGTTTAGGCTACTGGAAAAAATGCACCCCAAGAAACTGGAACTTCCCCCAGAATCTCATGCTGGAGAAGTAAACCGCTAAACTGTGATGCCAGAGAGGGGATTCGTCTCCAGGATGAGATTCCACAGCGCTCTGACAACTCGTTAGACCACCTTTCAGGACAGACAAGAACTGAGACAATTGTGATGGGGTCAGTGGAGGACAGGACGGCACCTTGACCAGGACTTCCTAGCTGTAAACACTCCTTGCCCTCTATGCAACCCTAACCTTCATGTCAGGACTCTGAAGACGGACTCGGAGGCAGTCCCTGGAGCGCTTGTTTCTCTTCCCAGTGTGGCCATGCTGAGTAAGCCTCCTTTCTCTGCTTTTCACTACTGTGCCTTTAGTCGGGCTCTTGAGGATGGATGTGTGTGCCTATGCTTGTTACAGCTGTCAGCATCCTGGCACTAACTCCAATGCCATTAATGCAGTCACATTTTATTTTTAAATATTTTTAACATTTATTACTTTATGTGGGGGACTTCTGCCTGTGCCCAGGCACAGTGTGGTGGTCGGAAGACTCCATTTGTAGGAAACATGTCTGTCCTGGATTGAACTCAGGTGTTGGGCACCTTGGCAGCAGATGCCTGTAACCTTCTGAGCCATCTGGATGGCCCCAAGGGCACATTTCAAAAGACACATTCGACCTCACAAAGGAGTATGAACCCATCCGCCAGAAACCAAAGCCCACTTCCTCCATCCCACTGACAGGGACCCGCGGAGGTCAGAAGACAGCCTTGGAATCTTTGGAACTCATGTCACGGGAAGTTGTAAGCAGTCTGATGTGGGTTCTTGGAACTAAATCAGTGCTCTTAACCACTGAGCCATCTCTCCAGCCTGCAAATGGAATTTTCACCCTGGGAAAAACCCTGGGAGCTTTTCAGAATCAAAAGCTAAGTGATGTTGAAAGGGTAAACAGAAGTCTGAAGTGTGTGTGTGTGTGTGTCTGTGTCTGTGTGTCTGTGTGTGTCTGTGTGTGTATCTGTGTGTGTGCATCAGTGTGTCTGTGTATATCTGTATGTGTATCTATGTATGTACGTGTGTGTGTGCGTATGTGTGTGTGTGGTGTATATACATCTGTATGTACACATAGATGACAGAGAAAGATTCTAGGTGTCCTCTAACACCTATTCTCTTATCCTCTTGAGACAGGGTCTCTTGCTGAATCTGGAGCTAGCCTGGCAGCCAGCAAGTTCCAGCAATCCTCCTGTCTCCCCTCTCCACAGCACTGGAACTACAGGCAAGTCCATAAGCAAGCCCACCCTTTTTATTTACATGGGTGCTGGGGACTCAAACTCAGATCCTCATGCTTGCATGGCAATCACTGTCACCCACTGAGCCATCTCTCCAGCTTCCAGGGTCCAGATGTGATTCTGTTGTGAACATGCCTCCCGATCCCAGCACCCCTGTGAGGCCACACACTCTAGGAGACCGGAGAAACTCCCCTCACCCATCTGGAGCTAAATTTCTGGCAAGCAGTGTGGCAAGACTCTGCAGACTTCCCCAACCTCTTGAGGAGACAGTGGCAGCTGAGGGATTCTCCTCTGGGGAGCAAATGACAACACCGCGCCTGTTTGTTTTCCGCACAGGGAGGAGCCAGGAACATCTGCTCCAAGAAGCTACTTGAAAGATAATCAAGCTGCTGTGCTGCCAAAACAGCTGTGTGTCAGGCGGAGTGGGGGTTACAGGAGCTGGGAAGTGGGGGAAGGGAGGCTGAAGCAGGGCCCACCCAACCCACAGGCCCCAGGGCCACCAGGAAGCTCCTCTCACTTGGTGAAGCTCCCCATCTGCATGTTCTGCAGGTTCAAGTCAAACCCAGGGGCAGAATGGACAATGTTGACTTTTACCTGTGCCCTGGGATGATGCAATATAAAGAAGGTTAAAAATATCCTCCCTTGAGGCTGCAGAGATGGTTCTATCAGTAAAACGTTTGCACGAACACTGAGAGCCTAAATTCAGATCCCCAGCCTCATCCCACAACACATAAAAGTCAAGCATATTTCTGTAAGCCCAGTGTTGCAGAGATAGGGACGGGTGGATCCCTAGAACTCATTAGTCAGCCCAGCTAAATGGTGAGTTCCAGATTCAGTGAGAGTAGAACGAACAATTGGAGAACAATTGAGGAAGACACTGGCATCAGTTTCTGGCCTGTGTTTGCACAGACCAGCACACACACACACACACACACACACACACAAAACACATCATACCCAGAAGAGCAAGTTCACACTGAATGAGAGCAGATCATCAAGAGATGCCAACGCTGACAGAGCTGCGAAAGTTACCTGACAAAGAGCACAAAGCAGACACAAGACAAATGCTCCAACAGCCACAGGGACGTGTTTGGGACAAACAAGAACACAGAAAGCGCCAGCGAGGACTGGAAGACACAAACAGGAAACAGACAGAAAGTTTAGGACTGAAAAATACAGTATCTAAACTAAAAAAGCCCAGGGAGTGGTTTTGCGAACAGAAGGGAAAAGAGTAAAACACGGCTGAAGACAGTCATAGTAATTACACCATCTGAAAATCAAAGAGAAAATAGACGAAACAAAAAAGACAGAGTACTGTAGCAAAGATCTGTGTGATCAAAGTCAACAAGCTGATTTCATGTCCCTGGGGTCCCCAAAGAGAAGGAGGCACTGAAAAGATTCTAGAGGAAATAATGACTAAAAGTTTTCCAAAACTTAATCCTTAAAAAGAGGGAATGGAGAGATGGGTGGCCCAGAGGTTAAAGGCACTTGCTGCTCTTCCAGAAAACCAGGTTTAGTTCCCAGCACCCATGTTGGGTGCCTCACAACAACATGGTACTCTGGCTCCAAGGGAGCTGATGCCCTCTTCTGGCCTCTGGTGGCACCCACACACACATGGCATACACTCACACAGACGCACATGTGCACATAAATGAAATAGATCACCATCATCACCATAACCCATGCGATGATGGTTACCACTTCACAAAACCTGGAATTGTCTAGGAAGAGTCTCCGTGATGGATTGTCTAGATCATGCTGGTCTTCAGCATGTCTGTGGGAGATCATTTTAATTGTGTTCGCTGAGGTGTGAAGGTCCAGCCACTGTGTGCCAATGAGTGACACCATTCCCTAGGCAGGGAATTTTGGGCTATGTGAGTAGAGAAACTGAGGAAACATGTGTGCATCCTCTCTCTGTGGTCTCCTGACTACAGATACAGCGTGACTAGCTTCTTCAAGCTCCTCCCACCTCAACTTCTGCACAGTGATGGACTGTCACCTGGAATTCTCCCTTAAGATGCTTCTGACAAGGCATTCCAGCACAGTAATAGGAAGAAGAAGAAAAAGCAGTGACACATGCTGAGCCTTCAAGAAATTAAAGATAAAGGGGAAATCTTGAAGACATCTACAGGAAACTGACGCTTTATCTACAGAGGGAAAAATGATTCTAATGACAGTGGAGTTTTGTTTTTTTTTTTAACAAGATGCCATAGAGGTCAGAAGCGGTGTAACATTTTTCAAAGGTGGAAGGAAAGAGTCAACTCAGAACTCTGTGCTCACTGGAGATCCGTATATTCACAGATGAAGGAAAACTAAGAGAATGTGCTTGCAATGTGCCTCGTCTAAAAGAATAGTTACAGAAATTTCTCTAAAAAGAAAGAAACTTGGAGACCCAGAAAGAAAAAAAATATATTAATCATAAACATGGGTTAAAAATAAGCTTTTCCTCCATTATTGAGTTTTTATAATTTATATTTGATGATTGAGGCAACAATTATAACATTTTCTAATGCCCAAAGGAAAATCCTTAAGGCAAAAATGAGGAAGACATAAAAGGAATGAGGGCTTGCATGTGTCACTTGGCTCTCTAATATGACAATGATAAGTTTAGAAACATTGTGTGTACAGAATATAACACCTGGAACAACCACAGAAAGCTACACAAAGGGACACACTCAAAAATCTGTAGACAGGATTGGGGAAGTGGCTCAGGGTGTTTGCCGTGCAAGCATGAGGACCTCAGTGTGACCCCCGCCCCAGCACCCATAAAAAGCCAGGCACAGTCATACATGTCAACCCAGTGTTATAGGCAGAGATGCAGTTCCCCAAAACACCCAAGATAAACAAGCATTTCCTTTTAAAGTGTCAGCAGCATGGCTCGGTGGCTAAAGGAACTTGATGTATAACCCTGGCAACCTTAGTTCAATCCCCAGAACACAGGTAAAGAAAGGAGAGAATCAATTGCACAAAAGAAGCGAAAGAGAGACAGCGACAGTCCAAGATCCAAATACCAGCTCAAGTGCACATTCCCCATGCTTGACGGTTCCCCACGCTCCACCAGATACCGTGTGAGCCGGTGGGGAATTCAAGATCCGAGCTGTAACAAAATCTAAGAACATGTAAAGCACTTAGGCTAAAAACTTCCCAGTGCTGACAAAGGGAAGCAAACCCAACTAGATGGAAAAGGCATGCCATGTCTGTGGACGGGAAGGGCTGACAGTAAGATTGCCAACCCTGCCCAGCTGGCCTGCCACTGAAAGGAGTCTCCATCAAAATCCGAGCAAGAATTGTTTAAAGATACACAAAATATTACTCTGAAATGCATATGGAAAAGTAGATAAAAGCTAAAATAAGTTAGAAAGCAAAAGGGGAAAGGTTCAGCCTAGCGGGTTTTAAGACATCCGTAGACACCAATCCCAATTGTGTGGTAATGGCGCAATGATAGACAAAGAAGAACCCAGATACAGGTGCTATCTGGCTTTTCTAAGTATTTATTTGTGTGTGAGTACACCCATGTGCCACAGTGCATGGACACCTTGGAGGAGTTAGCTCTCTCCTTCCGTCATGTAGTTCCCAGGGATAGAAAGCAGGTCATTGTTCTTGGCAGCAAATGACTGTACCTATTGGACCGTCTTGCTGGCCTGTCGACTGACTTTTGATGAAGATCTGAAAGCAACTAAATGAAGGAGAGATAGACTTCCCTACAGATGGTCCTACAGCATCCAGGTCTCCCCATCCAGGGATCACCCCTACTCAAAAATGAGCCTGGATCTAGTTTTATACATTACACAAAAATTACTTCAAGCTGGGCAGTGGTGGCACACACCTTTAATCCAAGCACTCAGGAGGCAGAGGCAGGCAGATCTCTATGAGTCTGAGACCAGCCTGGTCTACAAGAGCTAGTTCCAGGACAGGCCCCAAAGCTATAGAGAAACTCTGTCTCAAAAAATCAAAAAATAATATTAATTCAAAATAGAAAATTCAAAAGGCCAACTCTATTTTAAAAATAATAATAAATAGGAGAAAATCTTTGGGATCTAAGACAAGACAAATATATTTTAAGCTTGAGATACCAAGCATAATACATTAGAAAAAAATGGATAAATTGGACTCATGTTAAACAACAGAAAAAATTGACCTGTGAAAGACCCTATTAGAAGAATGAACAATATCCTCCCATGGTGAGCGCTTGAGCAAGCTACAGTACACTGGTGCCACGGAATACTGCTCAGCAATAGAAAGGAGCAAAGTAGTGATGCAGGAGCAGCATGTGCCAGGCTCCACAGAGAAGTGGTACCCAGATTACACAAGTTCATTTTTGAGTCACTGCCCCAAGCCTGTTTCTTCTGAAAGTCACCAGAAACGTTGCTGGCATCTTGGTTTGATGCTACCATCACTTTGATCCCCAGTTACAGGTCTGGAGAGACAACTCCATGGTTAAGAGCACTCTCTGCTGTTCCAGAGGACCTGAGTTCGGTTCCCAGCACCCATATCAAGCAGCTCTCATCTCCTTGTAACTCCAGCTCCACGGGATCTGCCAACGTTAGTACACACTACACACTTGAGCTGGGCGGGGCGGGGGAGAGCTACATAAATGAAAATAAATCTTTTTAAAAGAAAGCTCCCCATCTACAATGTTTGTGGTTAACATACAGTAGTAACTGAAATGACTCATTTATAGTCCAGTCCCTGCATCTAGCAGTGTGTGGTCCCTGCCAACTGGTCATTTTCCAGGGCTCCTATGCCTTTAATGGGACTATTAGAACCAAGAGAAATCTGAGAGAATAGGCTAGACCACAAGACTGAGAGTGGGGGAGCAGGTGCTTGCCCCTTTGCAAGATAGCAAGATGATCTGGCTTGACTGTGAAGCCCTTCTGCTCTCTCTAGAGTGGCGAGAAATAGCCATTCCGGGCTTCATATCCTTACTATAATGCCTCTTACCCCCACACCTAGTTCAGACCACTGGGAACAATACAAAGGCTCCTCAACCAGGTCTTTACAATGCAGGGATGGGAGAGGTCCCGGTCACCCCTGTTCTTCCCACTGCTACCCTCTGGCTATTGTAAGCTTTATATTGCCCCTCCATCTCCCTTAGTTCCTCCCCTCCTTCTGTCTTTACTGCCGTCTTTATCTTTCTCCTTTTTCCCCAGCACTTTTCTCTTTTTTATTCCATGTTCTCTTCTCTCTTTTCCCATATTTTTTGTTTCATCTCTTTCTACCTCTCTCTTCTCCTTCCCCCTCCACTTTCCTTTCCTTCTACTTCTGCTTCCCTCTCTCCCTCTCGCTATAAACACTCCCACTCCCAAACATGAATTTTTAAGAAACAGGAACTCAGAGGCTCACAGAAAGTGCTCTGGTAGACTGGTGTCAGCGGGCCTCCTCGGCCGCCAGTGGCGGGTGATGGATTACAGAAATACATTAAGGGGCTGTCCCGCTGACAGCAAGCTAAGGTAATATGTCAAGGTACCAGCCCTGGGATGATAAACATCGCTCATAGATCAGAACACCATCGCACTGATTACACTCCAGCACCATGTGTCGGGGTACCACAGGGGCGTGATGGACGGCAGAGATCTGCCACCCTGCTGATGGCCCATTCCCAGAACAACACTCACATCCAGGCTTTGATTGAGAGGTAGGGCCCAGGTTCCTCCGGGGATGCACATGCAGCAAAAGTGGGTTCTTTCCTTGCAGCCGTGAGAAGAGATGGTCTATACCTGGAGACTAGAGCTTCGAGATTAAAGCCTGGGAATCAGACAGACCTAGCTCCAGAGCCTGGCTCCTTTACTAGAGTAAGCTGTGTGAGTGAACATGGGGCCAATTTTCCTCCTTCCTGATGCCATTGTTCTGCGTATACAGTGGGAATAACCACCTGGCCTCCCCACCTTGAACTAAGCCCTCGAGACCAGAAAGATGACTCCGTGGTTAAAAGCTCTTGCTGCACAAGCCTGAGGAACTGAGTTTGAATCCACAGTAGCCACATAACATCTGGAGACAGCAGCACACACATCTGTAATCTCAGTGCCTCCCCATGGAAGATGGGAGGCTCTGGGGCCAGCTAGACTGGTTCCCTCAGCAGTGTGAAGATTGTCTCAGACAAGGCGGAAAGGTGAAGACTTACACCTGAAAGTTGTCCTCTGACCTCTACGCATGGCACCTGTGTACCTGCTCTCACATGCCAGAACATGAACATACACACATACATGCACACAGCACACATACACACACACAAATAAAGTGAGCCTCAAATCACATGCTGCAGGTGAGACGGGCCGCAAGACCAAGCTTGCACTGTTGGGGCCTGTGGTGGTTTGAAAGAAAGTGGCCCACAAAGGGAGTGGCACTATTAGAAAGTGTGGCTTTGTGTGAGTGGTTATGGCATTGTTGGAGGAAGTGTGTCACTGTGGAGGCTCATATATGCTCAAGTCACACCCAGTGTCCCAGACCACTTCCTGCTGCCTTGAGAAAGCTGTCGGACTCTCAACTACTTCTCTAGCCCCCTGTCTGCCTACAGGCCACTTTGTCACACCATAGTGATAGTAGACTAAACCTTTGAAAATATGTCACCCCATTAAATGTTTCTCATTTATAAGAGTTGCCATGGTCACAATGTCTCTTCCCAGCAAAAGAAACCCTAACTAAGACAGGGCCCCACCTTGACCTTTCTGATGTATATACAAAAGAGCTGGAAAGCTCAGCCTCCCTTTACTGATTACCACAGAAGACAGGGATGTCGCTGGACCCTCCCCTGTCTCCTCTCATAGTATTTACCTTCAGTCTTCTCCTTCCCTCTCTGATGGCTCTAAGATGCTTGAAGGAGCTCCTGAGAACACCATCTCAAGCCAGCCACAGCAACCTATCTTGTAGGCAGCCAGCCCATCCTTCATTCAGTGTCAAGAGGTATTCTTCATTCATTCACTGGACCCTGAACACCCACTAGAGAGCAGACCCTGCCTTGGAGGATGACCACCAGAAGCTGACAGATGGACAGGTTCACCTGCTATGTCTGCTCCATCTTTCCATCTCTCCACATGCAGGAAGGAATCTTGCTGGAGGGCCCTGTGAACCCACGCCTAGCCATGACATGACTGAGATGCTTAAATATGAGGTTCAAACTGAATCAGGTTAGAACACTCTTAAAAGAGGCTGCTGTCATCACTACCATCTTCAGTTTTAGCCACGGGACAATTGAGAGACGTGGGGTATGGCTCAGTAGGTAGAGGGCTTTTCTAGCACACATGGAGCTCTAGATTCAAGCCCCTGTGCTTCATAAATCAGGTATGGCAGCCCATGCCTAGGTTACATGAGACGCCATTTAAAAAACACACGTGTGCGCTTGAAAATGGAAAATAAAGTCACATTCCTGTTTTACTTTGTATGTCTTTGACTAATAGTAAAACAGTTTCTCAGATAGGTCACATGCGTCTTTTACTCTGTTAATGTTCTTTGTTAGTATTCCTGCCTGGTTCTCAGTTGTTTATAGTATTTTTCTTTTTTGTAATATTTGTAATATGCAATCTTTACATATTGAGGCTGGTGACCTTTTGCTCTATCCGCAGGCAAATTTTTGTGGCTCTTTTCTTAGAAATGTGTGTTCAGAGGTTTTGTTCTGTTGACAGTTTCCCTTCTGGTTCCATGACTTGCTTTTAAGCTTAACGAGGTCATGCTCACCCTAAGATCACTTCGCTGGCTGTTGTTTTTAGCGCTAGTGGATTCCTTGTGCTTGACGCTGGGGCTGTCTGGAATTATTTGAGAAAAAGACAACAATCTGCGCTAATAATCTCACAAGCAGTCAAAATCTCAGCACCATTTAATCCGGCCCTTCCTCTTGATGTGAAATGTTCCTCTTTATCTGTGTTGGGTTCTCAGTCTTTGGGTGACTGGGATTTTAAGCCCAGTGGTATCTATCTCATCAAACCCCAATGCTCTTTGCATTGCATGAGCCCAGACCATGAGTCGCATGGCTGTAAGATACACTGTACCATCTATTAGAGGAAATCCTATTTCCTTGTTCTTTCAGAAATTTCTTGACTATTTTTAGCCTGTTACCCTTCCAGATACATAATAGAGAGTTATTTGTTGAATGACCAAAAGTTTCCGTCGAGATTTTATTTGATTCCTTTTCTAGATCCGTGAATTAATTCAGGGTCCTTTCCTCCAGCTATTAGTATGTTGTGCCTCTGAATTTATTCAAAACTTTTCTTAACACAAAATAATGAAGTTTTGTGTTTTCTTCATGAAAATCCCATACAGTCCTTAGGAGAGACGAGCGTCACCTGGGGGTGGGTCCTAGCTTTCCTTGCTTTTATCTTCAATCTGATTGGTGTACGTATGTAGGAAAGTCCTCCGTTTTTACACACTATTTGCTAATGTCCCTGATGATTTGTCATAGGTGCTAAGGATGTAGTTTAAATGGTAGTGTTTACTGAGCGTGCACTAAGTCCTGGGCTCAGTCTCCACCATAACACTGGGCATGCTGGCGCATGTTACCCCAGCAGTAACAGAATGTCTGGGCTAGCCTTATCTATATATGGAGTTCAAGGGCAATCTGGGTTACCACAAGACCCTGGAAAGAGAGAGAGGGGAGAAGGAAGGAAAGAAAAAAAGAACATAGACAGGTAAGAAGAAGAGAAAAGGAATGAGAGGAGGAGGACGAAGAGGAGAGAAGAAAAGAGATTATTAATAAGAAAATCAGCCAAGAGAAAGCCAGGCTATGTTCCCATGAACCTGGGCCTTCCTCACTGCAGGAGTCACAGGGATGCCCGGTGCACAGCAGTTAGTCCACAGGGTACATGAGAGAGCCGACGACAGGGACCCAGAACCATAGCAACGGAGGAGAGACGTGCAGTAGCAGTCCCTATGAGCATGTGACTTTGTAAAGAGGAAACTGTCCAGGCAGAAATTCTTGGCCGTTTCATATGTGGGAGGGTGAGTGGATGCTCCGGCCATGACAAGCTATCCTAAGACGGTCCACATCCGGGATTCTGGAGTCACACGTCCCTTTCAGCACCGCTCTATGGTGAAGCTGAGCCGTACGGGGCCCCTAAGCATTGGCTGCTGTACAATGTCTGCCACACTTTCCAGTTCCTATTCTCTAGCTGTGTGTTCTAGATAGGATCTAAAGTCAGTGACACCTCTCTTCTCAATCGCCAAGGTGCCTTTGGCCAACCCCTACTTTATGAACGTTCGAATTGGCCAGAAGTTCCAAAAATGTTTTAAAATACAGTGTTGATAGAGAGAGCGTGACTTATTCCTGTTTCAAGATAAAGGGTTTTTTTAAAAAAAAATCAATTTCCTTATCGCAAGCTTTTTGAGAGATTGGAACGGGGAGGGAAAGGAAGAAAAAAGGGAGGAAGGAGGGAAGTATGAAAAGAAAGAGGGAGGAAAGGCTTCTTTTCTCAGAATCATGTCTTCATGGTCACTTCAAGGTAGAGATGTTTCCATGACAACTGCTATCCTCACTACCAGGATTCCATGACAGATTCTGACCCATGCAGTAGCAGTGCTGTGGTGACATTGCCTGACTGAGGGGGCCAGGGCTTAAGAAGCCCCCGGCAGCAACTGTGTGAACCCCTGGAGAAACTGGAACAGCCACGGTTCTTCCAAGGAAGCAGGAGGCTGATACCCCATGCTGTGATAAGTCCCAGATCTTTATTCCTAGCTTTGGTGTTGGTTATTGTTGTTGCTTTGTTTGGAGGGCTTGCTGTTGTTTTGTGTTTTTATGAATACAAATTTTTGCCTGCTTGTATGTCTGTGCACCATGGCATGTGGCACCTGAGGAGACCAGAAAGTGTTGGAAATCAAACTCAGGTCCTCCAGAAGAGCAGCCAGTACTCTCAAATGATGAACTATCTCTCCAGCCTCTTGTTTTTGTTCCTAAGACAGGGTCTCAATAAATAGGCCAAGCTGACTTCAAATTCTCTATAGAGTCAAGATGACCTTGGGATTTTTGATCCTCCTACGTCGCTTTTCCAAGTACTGAAAAGATAGCTCAGTTAGTAGAAAGCTTTTCTGGTGTCTTAGTCACTAGTATATTATGGTGAAGAGACACATTATGACTAAGGCAACCCTCATGAAAAGGACCATTTAACTGAGGGCTTACTTACAGCTTCAGTGTGCTAGTTCATCGTGGTCGGAAGCATACAGACACAGGGATGGAGCAGTGACTGACGGCTTTACATCCTGATCCACAGGCAGCAGATACTGGGCTTGTTGTGGCTTTTAAAACTTTAAAACCCACCCCCCAATGACATACTTCCTCCAACAAGAACACATTTGTCCAAACAAGGCCATATTTCCTAATTCTCCCCAACCAGTTTATCAACTGGGAACTAATCTTTTGGGGCTCATTCTGATCCAAACCACCACATGTAGCACACCCAAAGCCAGGGTCGACTCCAAGTACTCCATAAGCTAGGCATAGTAGAACATACCTAGACTCCCAGCACCTGGGATATAGGGGAATCAGAAGCTCAAGGCCATCTTTGACTACGTGGGGAGTACTAGGCTAGCCTAGGATACATGGGCCCCTGTCTCAAAAGGGAAGGGTGTGAGGCTAGAAATGCTCAAGACATTTCTGTGACCATTGCCTGTGCTAACCCATCACAGAACACCCTGTTTGCTCGTCCCAGCATCAGGAGTCTGTGCAAACAAAGTTTAAAGGGAGTTGGTTGGCCTCCTCTTCTTCATCTCCTTTCCGTGACCTCTCTCTACCCCCTCTTCCTCTTCATTCCTTTGCCTGCATTTCTCTTTCTTCTGCTTTTCCTGCTCTCCTCTCCATCTGATTTAATTCCCATCGTTTCTTTCTCTATTTCCTTTTCTTCCCCCTTCCACCTGCGTCCTCCTCCACTCTCTCCCCTTTCATTCATTCGTGGTTCATAGTCTCGCTCCCGTTTCTCGAACAAGATAAGAAGGAGGGAGAGGAAGATGGGTGCCAATGCTGCCTGCCAAAGAAGCCTCAGCTGCCCCAGGAGCTGACAGACTCTCCCATCCTACCAGTCCAGATTCTTGTCAACACTGAAGGAAGCTGCCAACCGCTGCTACCCCACGCTTTCAGGTTGGCCTGACACATATCCAGTGGAGGACAGAAGGGCTGGAGGCTGGGTGCTTGTATGCTTGCTCCCCACCTTCCCTATCGCATAATTCCCTTCCTTCCATCTTCAGAGGTCTCAACAACAATGATAACAACTACAACTATGGCTACTTTTAGTTTTTACTTTTTTCCTAACTCTCTAAGCTGAGTCAAGTCCCTCCTCTCCCAAGAAGTCTTCCCTGACCACTCAAGTTATCCAGACCTCACTTCTCTATGCTCCTATGGAGCCGAGAGTCCTGGTGCTGTAGGAACCCTGAAGCGTAAGCAATGTAAACGAGGCTGTGTAGTGGCCAAGGCCTGTCAACCTTGACCTGTAAGAACGGATGAAACTGTATCTGGTCTGCCCAAGAAATTAGGTTTCCGCACCCCTTTTCATCCTCCTAAACTTGAGTCTGAGTTCTCAGTGTGTGGAAATCACCTCTTAGCACCCTCGGCACTCCCTAAAACGCTACCATTGGCAGAGCACACAGTAAGCATCCAGCAAAGTTTGGATGGATAGGTGAGGGTGAATGGAAGACTAAATGAATGAATGGATAACTACATAAACAGGGCAGGCATGGATAAAATAGTGGCTCAGAAAGTAGTGAATCAATGAAAAAGGAACACATCCTAATGCTGCTATTTTCAACAGCTAAGTCTGGGTGAGGACACACCTCTGCCCTTGGGTTTGCCTTTGTAGGAACAGAGAACTCTGACATGGGTCATTCATGGATGTGGAGGTCAGGAGCAGTTGGAATGGGAAGCACAGAGCACTACATTAAACCCTCAGAACTGCATGCCTCTTATGCCATAGCTATGATCTCTGGCATGCCTTTCTCTCGGTATTGTGGGTGGTCAAATGAGATCACAGGGATACAAGTATCGGGCAAACTCTGCAGTCTGCACATAGACCTTACTGTTGTGTCTATTCCTCTTATGAGGCTGAAGGAAGTCAATGATGGGTCAGACTCATGCTAGCAGGGAGCAGGGTCTCCCCGGCAAGCTTTAGAGCCTAAATCTCACCCTGGCGCTACCTGTGTCCTGCCTGGCTGTTCTGAGAAACCACTAAATGGAAGAGCCCTCTGAAGGGGGGCAAGAGACAGGACAGGGACTTCATACATAGGATACCACCCACGGTGGAAACAGTGGGTGCCCACCTGGACCCAGGCCTCTGCACTCTCCCACACCCCCTTCGGACCTATGGAACCTTCCATACCTGTGATCTGCTGAAGCATACACTTGTGTGTGGTTCCAAAACAGAGTGCTGGGCAGAGGAAATGGAAATCTTGCACCCTGATTCACACTTACCAGTACCCAGAAAGTTCCCCCAAAACACCCAACATCATGAGGACCCACCCACCTGCCCACTTGCCCCAGGTGCCTGGTGATGGATTTCTGTGACTGTCTGCTCATGTGGCCACTTAGAAGGTATGGGCACATAAAAGCCCAGCTCGCTACAGCCACAAATGCTCAAGGGTCACTGGGGCATGGATCCCACACGTCAACCAGACCGGAAACACTGGAGTACTTCCTAGGCGATGGAGATCATTCTCTGACCTGAAGCTCTACAAAGCACACATCAGCCGAGCGGACACTGGCAAAGCCGCATGAAGAACCCTGGTTCGCCCTCACGCATAGAGTCACGTGTGCACTGAAACATGTCTACAGATTATTCAGAACATCCAAAAAGAGACCTGTTTTGATGAACTCATAAACTGAGGCCCCCAAAAGAAACAGCTCCTGCCCACAATCAGGATAGGAATGGCAGGAGTGGGTTGAATCCCGGAGCCTGCTGACACAAGACCCATGCAGAAGCAGAAACCTCCGGAGGACTAGGAGTCGAGTCGTGGAGGGTGGTGTAGAAGCACCCGTGGGTGTCATGGGGTGGGTGTCATGTGGACTTTGTATCAAACACCAAAGCCTTGCTCCTAATCCCTGCAGTTGTAAGGATGCCTTGGAAGCACACGTCCACCACTAATGAAATCAGCTAAGCAGCAGGGGTGCTGATGGCCAAGCCGGAGCCCTGCATCCTGATTTTACACCGCCTCTCACCTGCCAGCGACCTTGGGCCAATGGCTGGTGTCAACTTGACTCACAGTCTCGGGATCCCTTCCAGACACAGCACTCCCTCATACAGGCAAATGAGGCAAGACTTCATTGCCTACAGCTAGTACAAGGGTCTCTTTAAGGAGGAAATGGACTGTGTTTGGAGCAGCGCCTTCTGGAGGGGGTGCCAGGGTCTGAAAGCATATGGTGAGTGCCACAGCCAAGGCCATGGGGCCAAGGCCAGTCTGCTCTGCAGGGCATGGGGAAAGGAAGAGGGGGCTGTTTGACATGAAAAAGAGAAGAAAGAACCGGAGAAAGGAATGAACTGGAGAAGAGATAGGTAATACAGAGCTATCTAAGGAAAAGCAAGAGAGATTGCCAAGGGCGGGGACACCCAATGGCAACCGTGCTGTAATGATGGAAGACCTTGCCCACTCCCACCTCACCTTGCCCCACTTGGCAACTTCAAGGAAATATGCCTCACCTAGCAATCTCAGGCCAGCAGATGGCTCTGTGGAAAAGGGGAGGAGGCTGAACTCTCCATCTGGTCCATCTGGGGGCATGAAGACAGTGCAAGAAATCCAAGAGCCTGAGGCTGTGAAAGCCAGCAGTGCATGGAGCCCCAGAGAGTCCCAGAAAATGTAAGGCCCTAGGTCCTCCACAGAGGAGAAACTCAAGGGTCTAAGTCAATCTCATCTAGATCTCAAAGGACAGGAAAAACTCTAAATTACGTATTGATTATTAGAATTCAATAATTTTTAATCCTATAAAACATGTATAAGTAAAAAAAATGCAGAAAGTAACAGGCATTACATTTAGGGTACTGAGCAAGACCTTGGGAACTCATTAACCGTTCAAAGCCCAAATGTCACAGATTCTGAGTCAGTGGGACTCTGGCAGACACTGGGATGAGGTAGTGACATGATTTTAAACATCAATTAGCTTAATAAGGGCTGGGGACATGGCCCTGTAGGTAAAATCCTTTGCCATACAAATACTGGGACCTGAGTTCAAGCCCCAGAATCACACGATAAGGACAGGCATAGTGGCACACATTTGTAATTTCAGTGTTAGAGAGGTAGAGACAGACTGATCTCTGTGAGTTAGAGGCCGATCTAGTCTGCATAGCAACTTCTAGGCCAGTGAGGGCTATTTAACAAGACCTTGTATTTAGAAGATGAAGAGGAGAAGTAGGAAGGAGAGGAAACAGTTCAACAACTGTGGAAGCAAAAGGCTCAGGAGCCAGTCAGCTGGCCTGTGTGAGTGGAACAGAAGTCTCCAGGAATTTATCCTGGTTAGGAAGCTCCGGATTTGGTGGAAGGCTAGGGACACACAGATGAATGTGGAGTCTCTATTCTCAATGGCTAATGTCTGGCATAATTCTAGAAAGTGCACATGGAAGTTGATGCCCTTTGGCATGGCAGGCAGCCAGTACAGGTCATGGGACAGGAAGTGAGGCTGGAATGGCCTGGCCTCAGCCCCTGATCGGAGACTGAAGTTGGAGAGATCGCCCCTGGACTCAGGAAAGAAGTCCCTAGGCAATAACTGGGATGCCGGAGCCTTGAGGACAACAGATGGAAACAAACAGCCAGCAGGGCTAGCCCCCTTGAAAAACATTTGAATCTAAGCTTCAGTCATGTGTCATGTATGCACATATGCATGGAGGATGATCTCAAAGCTTTCCGTCATGGAATAACATTAATCAAATCAGAAGAGGAAGGGGTCACTCCAGCCTCTCTCCCTTTCCCCCATTTGTGTGTGTGTACATGTTTGTGTGGGTGTGCCCATGTATGTGTGCATGCTTGTATGTACATGTCTGTGTGGATGTGCACATGTCTGTGTGTGTACATGTGTGTGTGCATGGTTGTGTAGGTATGCCCATGTATGTGTGGATGCTTGTATGTACGTGTTTGTGTGCATGCTTGTATGCACATGTCTGTGTGGATGTGCACATGTCTGTGTGTGTACATGTGTGTGTGCATGATTGTGTAGGTATGCCCATGTATATGTGCATGCATGTGACCAGAGGTTGCTGTCAATAGTTTCTTCAATTATTCGCCACTTTGTTTTTTAAACAATATTGTAATTCTTTGGGAATGTCCTACAATATATCTCTGTCAGAGTCACTTCCCCTTCCTCAACACCTTTTAGATCTATACTCATCTGTCTACCTACTCAACTCTGAGAGAGACTTTTTTCCACATCCAGTTAGCCAACTGCTCTAGAGTGTGGGGTCTTCCCTGGACTGTGGTGGACACACCATTAAAGAAAACTGACTTTCCCTTTAGAAGCCTTCAAATGTCAATAGCATCTCAGATGGTGGTAGGATATCATACCCACTTTCTCCCTCCAGGCTTGGATTCTGTCCATCTCTAGCTTGTGTGGATCTTGTGCATGCTGTCCCCATCACTGTGAGTTCATATATACAGCTGCCCTGCTGTGTCCTGAAACCACTATTTCCATGACATCATCTGCCACCTCTTAGAATCTTTCCAGATCCTCTTCCACAAAGGTCCTTGCGCCTGGAAGTGAGGGATGTGAATGTCCCATTTAGAGCCAAGCACTCCACAGTCTCTTCTCTGCTTGTTGATCCATTGAGTGTCTCTGAGCTGATTGCCATCTACTGCAAGAAGTTTCTGTGATGAGAGTTGAAGCATGCATTCATCTGGAGTTCTAGGTCAGGTTATTCATAGTAATGATCCACCTTATTTTTTATACTCTCACTGATCCTGGAGCGTATTGATTAAGCTAAATTGGCTAGCCAGTAAGTTCAAAGGGCTTCCTGTAGCCACCCTGACCCTAAGGCTGAGAACACATATACTTTTATGTGGGGACTGGGATTTAAGCTCAGGTCCTCATGCTCACACAGCACGTGTTTGCCCACTGAGCCATCTCCCCAGCCCACATTGGGGATCTCGAGATCTCAATTGTCTGTCTGTCAAGTGGAAATGCTATCCCTTCCACCAGGCCCATGTCTGACAAGAAGTCATTGTTTCCGTGGGCACCCCATACCAAGATGATGCTCCAGCAGTGTCGACAGTGTGAAGTGGCTGCCCACAGGAAGTCAGATCCTACCTGGCAGAGCCTTCTGGAGTCCAGAGACAAACAGCAGTACCTTTCACATCTGCCAGACACACCTCTGCCTCCCTGGAGAGGTCACTGAGTCTGCAAGACCTCCCCACAGGATGGGCGGAACTTTGTCATCTTCCCAAAGAAAAAAATCCCAAGAGCATCTATATCTCAGCTAGGGTTGTGCTGCTGGATGAAATGCCATGGCCAAAAGTGGTGTGGGGGAAAGGGTCTATTACAGCTTACAGATATAGTCCAACATGAAGACAGTCAGGACAGGAGCTGGAGGCAGGAGCTGATGCAGAGGCCATGGAGGGGTGCTGCTCACTGGCTTGTTCCCCATGGCCTGCTCAGCCTGCATTCTTATCCTACCCGTGATCACCTGCCCAAGGGTGGCCCCATCCTCAGTGAGTGGGACTCTCCCATATCAATCATCAATCAAGAATATGCCCCACAAGCTCACCTACATACAGGTCAACCTGGTATGGGCATTTTCTCAATTGAGGTTCCTCTTCCCAGATAACTCCTGCCTGTGTCAAGTTGACAATAAATATAAATAAATAAACAAACAAACAAACAAAAAACAATGAGGACAATAGATAACTGGCCCAAGGACAAACCAAACCTCACTTAGGCTGCCCCCATTCAAAGACAGGCAAGTTCCTAGCTTTCTTTCTGTGATTTAGAGTTTCCTAAATAGAATCCAGCCTGCTCCTTCTCTAGTTGGGACCACATTGCTTCTCAGGTCTCCCAGGTATCACACCCTCAACAATCAATACACTGAATTAAAGCTAGAGAATGGAAAACTAGGATTTGTTTCCAAGATGCCCGTGGAGAAGCAAGCACTAAAATCAATAGTCTATACTGAAGAAATTTTAAATGTTTTGAATTAAAGGTTAACAGAATCATATGCCATCACAAGTAGCTGTGCAGACCTGGCACCCGGCACATTACAAGATTCTGATGAAGAGCTTAGGAGGTGGCTCAGGGGCTAAAGTGCTTGCCACATGCGGCAGTCCATCCCAGTTGTCAGCTTGATGCGGTCTAGAACCTGAGAGATGGACCTCTGGGGATGCAAACTCAATATGCTTCCTACCAGAACCTGGGCAGGGTCAGGGGAACACGCTTGTGCTGGCTCATGAAGGATGAGTCAGATTAATGCAGGCGGAGGATCAGAAACAAATTGCCATGGAGAAAATGATGCTACACACTGCAGAGGTAGAGAAATAGCATCCTGCTCCGGGGATCAAGAGCCAATGAGCTGCAAAGGGAGCTTTGGTATGTCAGGGCGAAAAATAAAGCTGGGGCCAGGCCCTAGAACCTTGGTTACCAGGTAAACAGAGTAAGCAACAGATAGATCTGAGTCAGCCTGGGGTCATGCACTGTTTCAGGGCCATGGGGTCCTGGGGACCCAAGGGTGGAGTTCCTATAGAATTAGGTATGACTGTCACATAGGCAACGGATTTACTTATCATTCATTTGTTTATTTATAGTTTTTGAGACAGACTCTCATATTGCTGAGGCTGGCTTTGAACTCCCAGTCCTTGAACTCCACTTCCCAAGTCCTGAAATCACAAGCACGCAACTACGCATGAAGCCTATGGAGGGCCGGGGATTGAGCCTGGGGCTCTCAAGTACACCAATATCACTCTCTACACTGAACCTGACAAAGGGTTTTTAATAAACATGGCACCCCAGAAGACAAGTCAAACTGTACTCTGGCTGCATGAGAGAACACTCTAGGAGAAGAGATAAGCGCATACGCTTGGTTTCTTGTAAATTAAAATATTTCTGTTTTCTCACACCAACACATCTCAAAAAAATTAGGTAGGCAGTCTCTAAATTCAAAAACTTTCCA
Organism: Microtus oregoni; assembly: GCF_018167655.1. Taxonomy (NCBI): domain Eukaryota; kingdom Metazoa; phylum Chordata; class Mammalia; order Rodentia; family Cricetidae; genus Microtus; species Microtus oregoni. Next base: position 25,418,898 of record NW_024543091.1, on the reverse strand, counting down.
ATTGTAATGCTATGATTTTTGCTGAGTATTAAATATTTGCTTCTAAAATAAATATAACTATTTGCTTAGCTAAACAGCTCTCAAATTGTACATTGGGTGTCTGCATCTTTCCTAGCTGTTTCTTTATTAGATGTGATTAAGCAAGTCAGTGTGGTGGTGTATACCTGTAGGTCCAGCAGAGAACCTGAGACAGGAGAATTTTAAATTTGAGGCCAGCCTTGGCTACACAGTAAGTTCCAGAATGGCCCAGGCTACAGAGTAAGACTGTCTTCGAGAACAACAAGAGAAAATGACTGGAAAAATTAAAGAGATATTTTCAGTTTGGTTTGTGATAAGAATATTTAAATTTACATGAAATCTGCTAAATTCTTCGGTTCACATACTTTTGGGGGCGAGGATAGTAGTTTGGAATAAAGTTTTCTTTTAAAAAAAAAGTCCAAATAAATAAGAGTATCTCCATAGAATTCTACTCCTGCTTCTGTTAGCCTCATGAACTGGACAGTCACACTAATAGTGGTGCCAATACTTATCTGTATACAGTGACTTACAGAATGCTAACTGCTTCTGCCTGCTGAACAAGAACATTCAAATCCTACCACTGCGCACTTTATTGGTTAAGCGAACTTGCGGACGTGTTACACAGTACCCAAGTGTCGGGATCTCACAGCGTAGCTGTCCTTGTCAATTTTCTCCCTGCGTAATTCACATCTTCTCCATTTAAGAAAAAAAGACTTTCTAATACATATTTCCCACCAGATGCCACTTGAACAGAGTACGGCCTGCCTTGAGAGGCGTACTCACTGAGATTGGGGCTCTCCTCCTGTAGCTTCTAGGGCAGCATGTTGACCTCTTTGACCCCGTGGAGCCCGGATATGAGGCTCCTTGGGTGGAGCTGCAGGGAGGCTGTTGTTCCTGTCTGTGAAAGGACATGGAATTGCTTATTAGAACCACGCTTCTTACACACAGAATTATGCTGATCCCTTCAAACGCAGTGAAGAAATCCCAGTTCTAGTCTCATTCCTATCAGTTTAGTCTGAAATCACACCAGGACACCATGACAACAACCAAAGGAACCCTCCCGTTTGCTTCCGACTGTCCATTTCCTGCTTGCTGGGACGGTGGTAGGTTGACCTTCAGCAGGTGGTTTAAGAAGGATTTTATATTACAGATTCTTTCCCCACCGTGCATTGATAATATTAGTTACCTAAGCAGATCTAAGGTTTCAAGATACAGTGGCACTCCCAACTTGCTTGCATTTTTTTCCTGCCGTCTTAATTAGCTCATGTGGTTGAAAGAAGCTCTTCCAAGAATGCAGAGAAGGTAAAGAGGAATTACTTCCATGATCCAGGCCAATGAGATGGCTCAGTGGGTAAAGGTGCCTGCTGCCAAGCCTCATGGCCTAAATTCAATCCTGGGAATCCTCATGGCAGAAGGTTTTCTCTCTTCCTCTGTCTCTCCTTCCCTACTTCCCCCTCTCATCTTTCACAGGCACGCACACGTGCGCGCACACACATACACACACACACATCATCATCATCTGTTAGAACCATTACCAGTGAAATTACAACCTGAAAGTTTTTCTGAGGAATCCTATCTGTTCATTTTAAATTTTTAACAAATTCCTGCCCCTGTATCCTGAGAAGAACATTTTCCTCCAAATTAAAACCTATTAAAAACTATTTAAGGAACTCTGTGACAACAGCATTTAACAAAATTAACACCATGTACTGCAGAAACAAGTCAGCAAAAGCCGTGAAACTCATCTATGGCTTCGCGAGTGACAAACCACAATGGTGAATTACTTCTAATTCTCAAGTTTTCCTGTATTGCCTGAGCGACTCTCGGTAGGGACGTGCTCTGGGGGGAATAAAAGTTTTGAAGTTTGTCTAAATTGTTGCTTATGTTATGTCAGGAAAAGATGCTACCTAACAGTGAACACACTTTCCCAACCCATTGCAAGCAGAGAGCATATCAAGTTAATCGACTCCCGGGCTGAGGAGATGGCTCCGTCAGGAAAATGCCTGCCTGCTGGAGCGGTCGCTTTGAAAGCACAAGGGCCTGAATTTGAACCCCAGAACCCAAGTAAAAAGGTGGGCAGAGTGGCACTAACAAAACAAAAGTGAGTTTTAAAAAGATGGGCATGATGGCACGCATGCATGTGTGCACACAGACGCTCTCTCTCTCTCTCTCTCTCTCTCTTTCTCTCTCTCTCTCTCTCTCTCACACACACACACACACACGCACACACACACAAGTGTACTCCCAGCACAGAGGCAGGGAAATCCCTGGGATTCACTGGCCAGCACAGCTAGCCTACTTGGTCAGCTCAAGGCCAATGAGAGACCCTGCCTCAAACAACATGATGGCGTTCCTGAGGATGGCCTCCACATGTGTATACATACTCACAAACACATACATAATAACGGTAGTAGTGAGAATAAAGCATTGGATTTGATTTTATGGCTATGTCACTGCACCAAGGAGATTCTAAGATGGTTGCAAATTCACAGTGCATAGCAAAAACTAATGGGGACATTAAGGGTTGTGTCCTTGCATTCAATGCCATTGATTATTTTCAGCTTCCAGCAAGTCTGAGAAGCAAGAACATTGACATCCCCTTTTGCAGGTCAAGGGACTTTGACTCAAGGAGATGATAGTAATCTGGGAGCCAAATAATCCAGGTTCCAACCCAGATCTGTCTGGCTCTGCAACCTTCACAAGGCCAAGGAATGGTTCTACTCACAGGCCCAGGGACACGCGATGTTCTGTCTGCAGTGGAAGAGCAGCCAATCTCCAGACATGATTAGGATGGGGCTTCACAGCCCCTCGTGCAGGCAGTTGAGCCTACAGCAAAGGGACACTGGCCCAGGTTCCAGAGCTGTCCTTGCTATTCTGAGACTGTCCAGAGACCAGCAGCAGTAACAGTCACTGGAAGCCCGCCATAAATGAAGAAAGTTGGGCTCTGCCCCAACCTCCTGCTTCTGAGTCAACGTTGTGTACAAGAAGCTCTGCCTTCAAGCCTTCCCGTCTGGGTTCCTAATCTCATGGTGGACTGAGAGGGAGGCCAGTTCCGTTCACTTCTCAACTGTCAAAGGTCCCTAGAAGACCATTCAGTCCCTGAATGGTAAATAAATGGCCCAAGTACTACCAACCCACCCAGTGACCAGGGCAGGCATTACTAATCGATCGGGTGGCTCTCGCTCTCTATGCTCAGTCAGAAGCTGCATTTTCTTATTCTCCAAGAGCATAGGGAACCCTATCATGGGACTATGGAACCTTCTTACCACTTCTACCTATCCCACCCATGTGATCTAACCCCTTCTTTATTCACGGGTTCCTTACAGCCACTTTAATTAAGCCTGTCTTCCTAACATCCCATTCAGTTTTAACAATCGCTCCCCATAAAAGTATTTAATAAACTGTATGACAGTAATTAAACAGAAATTGAAAGCCACCAAGGGTAAACGATGGTTTTTCCCAAGGGCAGAGAGTAAAGTACCTGCCAGGTGAGCAGGAGGATATGAGTTCCGATCTCCATCATCTGCCTAAAAAACAAAATGTGCTAATATAGCCTGTCACCCCAGTGCTGGGGAAGCAGAGGCAGGTGGATCCCTAGGGGCTTCCAGCCACCTAGGCTAGTCAGTCAGTGAGTGAGTTCCAGGTGCAGTGAGAGACCCTGTCTCAAAGCAATAAAGTCAAGAAATACGGAAGAAGACACTGAAAATGGGTCTTGGACTTCCATGCGCACATACAAATTCTGTGTCCCCTGGCCACTCAGCACTGTTACCTGTGTGGGACTGGAGCCTGTGTCTTTGCTGCTGAGAAAGGACAGTGTACCTAGGCAGTGTTGATTTTGTGGCCTTCACCCAACTTCCAGGATTCAAATGCTGTGTGCCAAGAGCTCAGAAATAGCAACAGCATTCTGAACTTGCCTTTTTGTCCACATGGAATGCGGACCAATCTCTCCACTGAGCTGGTATGCAGCCAGCCAGTGGGAAGCAGCCCACGTCAGTAAGAACCAGAACCCAGTGAAGGCATACAGACCAGCTGGATCCAATTTCAAGTGCCAATTAATGGCAAATTCTTGTAACCACATTAAGGACCATTGTCGTTCATTTGAAATCAGTTAAACATGAAAAAAAAATGAAAACCATCTTGAGTCGATGCAATATAAATATTTGTCTGTGTTTCTTTTTGCCAGTGTCCCAGAGAGACCGGGAGATGTTGGCAGACTGGCATTCTATACACACTCCACAGAGGGGGCTGAGGGACCTGACTCTTGCTGGGTTCAACTCTTTGTCAGCTTTTCCATTTCTTCAGTCAGAAGATAATTAAACAATAAGCAGATGTCAGAATCTAATTGGTTCAAGGAAAGATTGCTCAATGGCTTGTGTGCTTGTCCTTGCTGTGAACTGCAATACAGAGAGCCATTTAGCTGGCTTTTCTCACCACGGAAGCAGCGCTTCCCCCAACAAACCTGCCGACAGGCAGCCACTCTTGACATCGAGAAGCAAACAAGACAGTGGCATGTGGTGGCACACCTGGGCTCCCATAACCCCCGAGAGCCACGGAGGAGACTCGCAGGCTCAAGGCCAGCCTCGTTTTCTTTTTAAGTAATTCTTAGGAAACAATTCTTGAGAAAGCAAGATGAGACAGGGAAACCTTAGCTTCAGGAAGAATCTTCCTTTAAGGACAAAGGAGAGAAGGGGAGAAGACAGGAGAGAGAGATGGGGGAGAGGAGGAGAAAGAGGTGCGAGGAGAGAATAAGATGTTCAGAGAAAGTGTTCCTGGTGCAGGGAGCGGGGAAGATACAGCACCATCCAAAGGTCACAGCCTTCAGGGGCAGGCCTATCACTGGCTCCTTTGCTTTTGCCTGGGATTGCGCAGTAGAGCTGTGAGGTCATTCCTTCATCTGAGGCAGCCTGGAGTGGTCTCTGCCCGCAGTCTCTTGCGGGGTTGCCAGGAGATATAAAGAACCAAACATGAATGGTTGAAAACTGTGAAACTTCAACCGTTTCCAGAAAGGTGGAGACTGTTCGGTAGAAGGGTCTGTGTGGGAACGACTTCCTTTCTCCACCCTGCTCTGACTGCACTGCCAGCGCTGCCTGGGCTCCCTGTGCTACACTGTCTAGAGAAATGGCTCTATCTGAATCAACCCCCAGGACTGTACCCTTGAAATACACAAAGTATACACCACACACTGTACACACTCAGAGACACATACAAATGCAAAGAGACGTATGTGTGTGTGAGCTCACACACACGGAGACACACAAATAAATGCACTCAGAGACATAGATGCAAACACACATACACAGAGAGATATATACAGAGGCACACACAGATACGTGGATACAGACACACCCACAAGCATACATAATACACGCACACAACGACATGTATACATTATGAACAACTGTGTCACTTCTGTCACCATGCTTTCCCATCACGATGGACTGTAAACCCAAATGAACTCTTCCTTAAGCTGTTTTCATCCAGTATTTTGGTTCACCAATGAGAAGGTGACAGTACAGAAGACGAACGGAGATGAAGGAGGTGCCACAGAAAACACGTGGGCCTTTGCAAGGCTGTGCTCAGCCCACCTAGGAGAACAGGAAGTAGTGTAGAGAGACAAGTGGGAAGGGGAGAGACTCACGGATGCTGCCATTGAAGCCAGTGTGTTCTGAGAAGAGCGTGTAGAGTTACCAGCCAGAAGGATGTGGGTAGTGAAGGAATATGGTTGGGAAAGCCAAAGAAGGCTATCAGGGTCCCTGAGTGGAAATGAAGCCTGTGGTGTCTTCCTAGATGTGGTGAAAATCTTTGGGTGGCTCTTGGGCAAGGGAATGTGTGGTAGTATATTTTTAGTAAATAAAACTGGCCTGAAGATCAGTGCAAAGCGGTCACCCTGGTCAGACATACAGGCCAGGCAGTGGTAGCACGCACCTTTAATCCCAGCAGCCACACTAGTTAGCCATAGAGGCCCGGCGGTGCTGGTGCAGGCCTTTAATCCCAGCACTATGGAGGAATATAAAACGGGAGGAGACAGGTCTCACCCTCAGTCTCAATCTAAGGATTTGAAGAGGCAGGATGATTGCCCATTTTCAGTCTGAGGTAAAGATAAGAACCAGTGACTGGCTGCTTTGTTTTTCTGATCTTCAGGTTGAATCTCAATATCTGTCTCTGGGTTTTCATTATTCATGCTACAGGAATGACCCATCATATCGAGCTATTTGTAGGACGGTTAACTTGGCAGAGAGGAGATAGTGGCAATTCCAAATTGGGTAGCCCTATGCAACAAGTACAAAGTGACAATGCCAAAAATGACACACACACACACACACACACACACACACACACACACTTCCCAGCCACAGGGAGAGGCCTGCAAAGGACCTCCTTCACAGCAGCTCTTGTGGCTACGCCAGCCTCAAAAGAGCAGAGAGGGAAGCGCATCGCATCCTGAACATGGAAGAGAAAACAGATTCTTGGAAGAGTTCTCTCCAACCCAGCCACCCACAGTCCCAGAAAGGGGCTGGCAATCTGCTTCTCCTGGCATTGGATCAGAATGTTCCTGAGTCCAAGAGGACCCAAACAAGTTCTTCTGCTTGTGTGTGTGAGAACAGCCCGATGGGACCATCTGTCTCTGAACAGGCCCCCGATGGGGGAGGCAGAGTCAATACCCCCTCACCGAAAGCAGCACTATTTCAGAGTTCCAAAAACACAACCTGCAATGTCCCCAGCCACTGCGGTTCTCTCTCTGGCACTCTGCTTGGTTCTTTGGTGTAGATAAAATTGCAGGTGTAGGGACCACCATTTAAGAAGTCCTGGGTCACAGACATCTGAGAAAGTACATATTCAGGGTTGGAAGAGTCTAAGGGATCTAACCTCCTCCAGTGCTAGCTGAGTGTTAATAAGTTAAATATGAAGCAACCCTAAGAGATTTGTGTGTTGAAGGTTTGGTCACTCAATAGAGGGGGGCGGAGTAGATCATGAGGACGGTAACTTCATCAAAAATTAAGCCACTAAAGGGTTCTTAGCTGAATGGGCTGTTAGGCCAAATTGAAGGAATTAGCTCACTGAAGGATTGTGTCTTGAAGGACTTATCTTGTTCCTGCTCCCTCCTCTGGCTTCCTTCTCTGCTTCCCAGACACCCTGAGATAAAAAGCAGCAGAGCTAATCAACCTTGACAAAAATCTCTGAGACCTCAAGCCGACCTAAATCTTACTCTAGGGCTGGTCAGTTTTGTTTGTTTGCTTGTTTTGTTTCATCAACTTGACATAAGCGAGAGTCACCTTGGAAAAGGGGACATCATTTGAAGAGTTGTCTCCATCAGATGGTCTGTGGACAAGCTTGTGGGGCATTTTCTTAATTGATGATTAATGTAGAAGGGCCCAGTCCACTGTGAGTGGTACCGATTCTTGGAAAGGTGGTTCTGGGGTACATAAGGGGGGAAAAGTGAGCAAGCCAGTAATCAGCACTCCTCTTTGGTTTCTGCTTCAGTTCCTGCCTTCAGGCTCCTGCCCTGACTCCTCTCAGTGATGGAGTGTGATCTGAGAGCTGTAGCTGAAACGACCCTCTAGTCCCCAAGCTGTCTCTGGTCATAGTGCTTATCACAGCCATAAAAACCGTAAGATACCTCTTTGAAGTTGATCTAACGCTGGTATTTTGTCAGAGGAGCTGGAGGAATGGCTCAGTGGCTGAGAGTACTTGCTGCTCTTGCAGAGGACCTGACTTCAGTTCCCAGCACCCACATGGTGGCTCACATCCATCCATAGCTCCAGAGCATCTGGTGCCCTGTTCTGACCTCCGCAGGCACCGGGCCCACATGCGGTGCACATACATACATGAAGGCAAAACACTCATATGCATAAAATAAGATAAATAAATCTAAAAGGAAATCTAAGGGACAATCTACCAGGTAAGCAGCAAAAGGTTAAAGGGATGCAGACTCAAGAAGCACAGACTCTCAAACTCCCTACAAAAAAAAAAATCTCTGCTCAGGTTGGGCCCATAACTCTTTGAAGAGCTTTCTTTTAGTCCCAAACTGATATGGGAAGAGGCCCTACCTTGCTGGGTGGGGGTGGGGGCTCTTCATAGCTACTCTAAGGTCATTTGCTCTGCCATGCCCTAGTGTTGTGAGATTGGTGTTGGGGATGGGAGGGGGTTTGGGGAAGGGAAAGCATACGGAGGCCTTGACTGAAGAAAGCAGAGACTGCATCAAATTCTGGGAGACTGGAAGATTTAAGGGTTCTTTGAGAGACAATGGTAGCAAAGGAGAGGGAGTGATAGAAAGAAAACTAGAAAGCCAGGGTCACAGCAAGGATGAAGAAGTGGTCAGATGTGTCAGAGGTCCTCAGGACACTTAGCATGACAACCCAAAGGTCACTGATAAACTTAACAAAAGCGGTGTCTTAGTCACTGTTCTATTGCTGTGAAGAGACGCCATGACCTGATAAAAGAAACGCTTATAAAAGAAAGCATTTAATTGCCAGTTGCTTACAGTTTCAGGGGTTAGTCCATTATCACCATGGCAGGGAGCACAGTGACACACTGGCAGACATGATGCTGGAGAAACCGCTCAGAGTTCTACATCCCAATCCAGCAGAGAGAAAGGGGGAAGGTCTGGCCTGGCATTGAAACTCCAAAGCGCAGCCCCAGTGACACACTTCCTCCAACAAGGACACACATCCCAATCCTTCTAATCCTTTCAAAGAGTGCCACTCCGTGGTGACTAAAGATTCGAATACATGAGCTCAAGGGATCCAACCTATTCAAACCACCACAAGCAGCTTTGGTGGAGCAGAGGCAGCAAAGCTCGGGTTCTATTGCCTTTCCCACCCTCTAGCCTCCATTTGTCTAGCCCCACGGCATAGGTAAGGAGGCCAAAGCTAAGAGAGATGCTTGTCTAACATCACCTGAATGGCAAAGCTGAGATTCCACCCTGTCTCACTGCCACCACAATCCCAAGGCTGATGGCTACGGTGGTGAGGTGATGACAATGGTGCCCATGGTGTGGGGCTGGTGGTGATGCTCATGCTTGGAGTATTGATAATGATAATGATGATCATTTATTTGGGGGACACTGATCATGATTGTGAAGTTAGAAGGATAAAAAAGACTGGTCTGCGGAGTCTGATAGATCCCAAATCTATAATATATGTCCAACCAGTCAGCAACACTTAAGCTTTTCCATCTCAGGGCCTCGGCCCCTCTGGCTGTAAGGCAGAGAGCTGACTGACTGCCCCAGTAGAGGGTTCTGGGAAGAATGTGCAAAGGAAAAATCCCAGAAGCCACTGGCTGTTGGTTCATCAGTCTCCATGGCACACTAGGAACTACAGCAACATCACTGAGGTCTTCTCTTGAGCTAGCCTGCCCCTCCCCACTCCAACTCTACTCCCAACCAGTCCACAGTAATTTCAAAGTCAATCATGGTCATCTTGGTGTCTGCCCTGCCCCCAGTCCCCAGCTCCCTTCTTATGTGTGCCCTCCATAATGACTCCACAATGACTCCATGCCGGGGTCTCACCACCCAACTCTTGCCTGCTCCCTGTCCAGAGAAGGCCTCAGAGGCAGATGGGAAAAGGATCAAATGTTCACAGAGCACCACGCTGTATCCAGCACTCCAGGATCTTTGATCAGGCAGGAGGCCTAAGAATGGGTCTGGGAACCACCAAGGCCTGGAGCAGGTTTTCTTCTGTTGATGGGAAAGATCATCACTCGCCTTCAAAGACATAAGAGATGGTTCATTCTGGACCCAAATATGAGTGAGCATGGCCCAGGGAACACAGGTTCAGATCACTCTCAATTCCGTGTTCCAACGTGGTGTCAGTTTGATGAAGTTTTTATGGTAACAGAACAGAGAAAATCAAGGCAGTTTTAAAATGCCCCGGTGGGCACATCAGGTAGGCAGGTGAAGGCAGAGGGGAAAACTACCTAGCAACATTCCTACGACTTTCATCCAGTCTTACAGACGTGTGGTTGGTGGGAACTAGGATCTGCGGCTACATTGCAAAGGATTGACTTGATGATCCCAAATATGTTAGCACATATGCGAAGGAGCACAATAAATAGTTATTAAGGAAGGGTAAAGATTAGCCCAGGATAATTTGGCTCTGTCCTTGCAACATTCCAACCCCTCCACAGTCACGGAGGCTCTAAGCAGGTAACCCGCCTTCAGAAGACTGAGAGCAAGGTGCGGCTCTTCTCATGCACCTCCAGCCACAGCTCCCACCCTGGTACCCACCTCCACTGCCCCAACCCCATCCACGGTATCTTCCTGTCCTGCCTTGGGCTGTGTGTGTGGTGTGTGTCGTTCCTTGTTCCAGAAAGCACACATTGCTGCTTCTTCTGCCCCCTGATACAGCCCAATACCTAAATATCAATGGTTCATGGGAAGTACTCGCTGCCTGCGTGGAGAAGGAACGGTGTACAAGCCCAACACTGAGCAGTGAGCATAAAGAGCTCCTCTAGAACTGAGCTGAGCCAGCTCTGTGGGGCTCCACATCCAGGACCCTGCTCAGCAACCAATTCAAGTTTCTTCCAGGTCTTCACTCCTGTCTAATCCCACATTGTCTCAGGAACCCTTTAACTCCACACAGTCCCATTCAAATCACCCCGTGCGGGCGTCTGTCACCTGAAGAAGAACAGACATTTCTTCCACTCAGGAACTTAGCTCTGGCCCAAACAGTGGTACAGAGAGCAACACTGGCATCTGGCTCAAGCAAGGCCCTCTGGGATTTAAATACCCAGGTCAGAAGGGCAGGAAGTGGGGCTGCTAGTGTTTGCTCCAAGGGGGGTCTACCTACTGGGAAAACACAGGTAAATCAAACAAGCCTGTTTGTTCTCCCCAGTACAGCAAACAAAGAAACCTGACTAATTCCCCTCCAAGGCCTCTCTGCTGGGCCCGAGAGGTACGATTAAAGTAATGGGAAGACAAATATTTTCCTGGGGAAAACGATAAACCCTGAGGTAGGGAAAGCACACAGCCCCTTGCAAAGGGCAGCTGGTGTAAAGGGTCCCAGGGGTGGTCAAGGAAGATTCCGGAAAGGCAAAAGCATGTGGCCTGTGAGCTCTGGGCTTGGGAGGCAGCAAGGGGCTAAGCTTGGCTGAGCCCTAGATGGCTGAGAGCAGCGAGAACTCATGGGGTCTCCGGGGCATCTGGGAGGGCAGGAGAGGGCAGAAGGGTGGGAGAGGGCAGACAGGCTCCATGCAGTTTTGGAAATGCACAGAAAAGTCAATCAGGCGGGAGAGGCGATGCGCTCCAAGCACCTGGCACCTCAGGCTCCAGGGAGCTTGTGTGGTTCATCCTCTTTCCCATGGGATTGTCATCTTGTTTTTGGAGAGGACTCCTGCCTTGTGAAACAGGCCAGAACCAGAGCTAAACCCAGACTTGTTTGGCCTTCCCTTCCACCAACCATCCATTTATTAACTCATTCATGCACACACAGACTTGTCACTCATATGTAGAAAGCACCGACTGCCCACCAGGTCCTGACCAGTGATCTTCAGCACGCTCTTACTTCCTCTGAGCCTCAGTGTCGCCATCTGGCCCTCCTTCCTGTTCACCTGGCACAGCAGCTATCTGCAGCAGCCATGCTTACACAGCCCTGCGGTCCCCAGCAGCTCACCCAGGCCTCAAGCTGGACACCTAGTTCTCTTCTTTCCTTTCAGACTTCCTAACTCCACTTCTGCACTTCCTCCAGGAAGTCACTTGTCTTTCCTCAGCACTCCGTGCTATCCTGGCCCTGCTGCCCATTCTCACAAAGAAGCACTTTGGGCCCAGGAACACGGCTCATGTTCATGTGGCTCATGGTTCATGTTCATGTTCTGCAAGGAGGACTTGCAGAGGTGTGTGTGGTCAGGAAGGTCAGCGGAGGCTACACACCCAGTCCTGCAGTCAATGCCAAGGTGGGGGGGGGCAGCCTCTGGGAGCTCGGAGCATCATGGCACTGAGTGTAGGAAGAAGCAGGCGGACTGAGGCCAGGGACTGGAGTGCTATCAATACAGACAATTGATTGACTGTATGGGAGACACAAAAAGAAGGTGGTTCAGGGTGACCTGGGGGTGAAAGGATTCTTCCCTCAAAGGCGCAGGGTTCCAGGCCATCCCTTCTGTCTCCATACTGACAAGAACTCAGCAGCAGCCAGCTGGCAGGCTACCTGCCTTCCCAAGAACAAAGGTCTCTCTCAGTGACTCACAATGTCAGCGTCTTCCTTTGATAGTCTGAAAATAAATGGCAGACTCCTCCAACCTCTGGTCACAGCACTTCCCAGACTTGGGGGAAATTAAGGGATTAGGGAGGACAGGAGGAGGGAAATAGAGTTTACTGAGCACTTACTATGTCCAAGGCGTGGGAAAAGTCACTCTTCTTTAAAAAAATAAAACTTCCATTTATTCATGAAAAACCTATGAGGTGAATGGCAAGGGTTAGAGCGGGCCACACAGGCTCGGGCTCTGCTCTCTTTGCTCCCACAACTCAGAGCAAATAAACTATTTCAGTTTTTTTTTTCCTTTTGGAGATAGGATCTTGCCATGCAGCTCAAGCCGACTTTGAACTCTGGTTTGGATTCTCAAGCTACCACAGCTAGCTTCATAAACAGACTATTCTGATTCATATTTACCACCTGAGAAAATAAGATATGAGGCCGGAGGAATGGCTCGGTAGAATGTTTGCTAGGCAAGCCTGGGAACCTGAGTTTGATTTCTAGGACCCATATAAAAAGTCGGGGGTGGCCGGGCGATGGTGGCGCACGCCTTTAATCCCAGCACTCGGGAGGCAGAGGTGGGCGGATCTCTGTGAGTTCGAGACCAGCCTGGTCTAGAGAGCTAGTTCCAGGACAGGCTCCAAAGCCACAGAGAAACCCTGTCTCGAAAAACCAAAAAAAAAAAAAAAAAAAAGTCGGGGGTGGTGACACACTCCTGCAATCCCAGAGCTGGGGAGGCAGAAGCAAGAGGATCCCAAGAACACCAGCCAACCAGTCTAGCTGAATGTGTGAAGCCTGGGTCCAAGAGACCCTGTCTCAAAGAGAGAGAGAGAGAGACAGACAGACAGACAGACAGACAGAGAAAAAGAGAGAGGGTGCTGGGCAGTTGTGTTCTGGCTTCCACACATGTGTCCATATATGCATGCACACACACATGCTTGTGCGCACACACATATGCACACTTATATACTGCATGTGCACACACACGCTTGTGCGCACACACATATGCACACTTATATACTGCATGTACACACACACACATGCTTGTGCGCACACACATATGCACACTTATATACTGCATGTGCACACACACATGCTTGTGCGTACACACATATGCACACTTATATACTGCATGTGCACACATACATGCCAATGGAGAGAGTGACTGTCTCCAGTTCACTGGATTGAGACTGTATTAGAATTCTCTGATAACACTTTATAGTGTGGGCTTGGGGCATATGACCTGCTTTTCTTCTCATCTTACAGAGCTGGGAACAACATGCAGCCGTGTGCTGGGAATCTGGCCAGATCCCTTAGTTCTAGTGTAAGCACCCTTCCTCTCACTTCACCACGCTGCCCTGTTGCTCCCAAAGGACACCTCTCTGCGGGATTGATCAAAATGGGGGGGGGGGTGCCTGTACGTTCCAGAGTCCCCAGCTGCTAGAGGTGCCCTGTGGATTGGTGCTGGGAGGCTTGGGCATTAGGGTCTGCTCCTTGCTCACACAAAGAAAAGACTTTCAGAGCACTTGCTGGAAATAAACCACTGTGCCAGATCCCATGGGCAAAGCAAAGGGGAAGCATGTTTTCCTCACTCAAGGGATGAGACAATCACCTAGGAATAGGAGGCACAGAAAAAGAAATGGTCAGACAGATAAATAGATAAATTAATGTTTGTACCTGAGATGTAGCTCAGTTGAAAAAGTACTTGCTTGGCATACACAAGGTCCTAGGTCCATTCCACAGCACAGCATAAACAGGTTGTAGTAGGGCATGCCTGTAATGTTAGCACTGGGAAATTGGTGGAGGCAGGAGGATCATGTCTTCAAAGTTAGCCTGGACTTTGCAAGATGAGAGAGAGAGGGAGAGAGGGAGAGAGAGAGAGAGAGAGAGGGAGGGAGGGAGGGAGGGAGGGAGGGAGGGAGGGGGAGAGGGAGAGGGAGAGGGAGAGGGAGAGAGAGAGAGAGAGAGAGAGAGAGAGAGAGAGAGATTGAATTTGAATGTGGCTTTGTTGTACTGTCACAGTAAGCCTGAGGACACCAGTTCTGATGGATGTCCAGGCCAGCATGTGGGTGGAAATGACTGTTACCCCAGAAGCACCCTGAGCTGGCAGCAGGCCTGGGGAAAGGAGCTAGGGTTTAAGGTAGCCCAGACTTCATCTGAGCTCACCCAGAGCCATGGCTATCACCAAGGCAAATATGATCCTGGGTCACAGAGGGAAGTGTAATATTCAGGTCAGTGGGAGTAATGCCACAGGGCAGACAGAGTTCCTTAGACTGTTAGCAGGTGCTCCATTCCACAGCTGATGCAGACTAACAGTGTTACCCAAGACTGGGAGTTCAGGGAACCACATCCCTCATCCAAGGCCTGAGTGGGAAATGGAAGGTAAGTATGGATGCCTTATTTACAAGTGTATTGTGGTGTGTGTGGTGTATGTGTGTAGTGTGTATATGTGTGTGGTGTATGTGTGTGTGTGGTGTGGTGTGTCTATGGTGTGTTGTGTGGTATACGTGTGTGGTATGGTGCATGTGTGGTGTATATGTGTAGTGTGGTGTGGTATGTGTGTGGTGTGTGTATGGTGTGTGTGTGTGTGTGTGTGTGTGTGATATGAGTGGTGTGTGTGTATGTCTGGAGAGTGTATTGCTGCATCTGGGTGCACTCAGTCATGTACATGGAGGCCAAAGGTCAACATCAGGTATCGTCCTGTCTCTCTCTCCTTATATTTTGACACAGGGTCTCTCTCTCTGAAACTGAATAAACGGCTAGAGTGGCTGGCCGGTAAACATCCAAGCTCCTCACATGTCTCAGGTCCTGAACTCAGGTCCTCGGCACAGTAGTTGCTTTATCCACTGAGCCATATCCCGGGTCCTAAGAACCACCGCTTTTTTTTCTTCTGACAGGACCTTCAGGCCATCTTCTAATCCCTGTGCTGTGTCTGTTAAGAGACAAACTAATGTCCAAGTGCCAGCCCACTCCTAGAAGGCCATTCAGCTTCCCTGAGCCCCAGTGTCCTCATCTGAAGTGGCAACAATCACTCCCTGTGGTGCTGAGGAGATTAAATGGGACAGCAGAACTGCGCACAGTGAAGCTTAAGAAGTCGTCATCCACTCCCTTCTCAGAGACACTGAAGCCCATATTGATGCAAGAACATTGTCATCTGGGGAAGGGACTGAGGGAAAGGAGGGGGACATAAGCACTCATTAACTCACCATGAACAGTCGAATCTAACTGAACTGACCACAAGAATTCAGAGTCCTCAAAAACAGCTTCCATGGGGGACACGAGAACCCCAGAGATATGGGGTAAAGCTCTGGGAAATGGATGCTGCAAAGGGGGCAAACCACAAGCAAGCTACTTGGGGTTCACTGGAGACAACTTTCCCTGTGCCCCAGCTTCGTCCAAGGCCCACAGCTCCTCCTCAAAGTGACCTTCATCTCATCCTATGCCTCCATAGTAACCAGCAACTCTGAGGTCTTGATTTGGGCTCCTCTGAAAGCAAACCATGGGGGGGACAAGGTATGAAGGCATGGAGGATAATAGAGAGACGTGATTGGAGGAGTTGAGGATTGACGGGCAGCAGGCAGAGGGAGAAAAGGAATGAGAGAAGCTAACCACATATGACTAATGAGCGGGCTTCCTCTGTGGATGTCAGCTGAGTAATGGCCTTCCAGATGTGTTCACACCCTTAATCCCTGGAGCCTGGAAACTGGAAATTGCACAACGAGGCTAGTTTGCAGCTGCGGTTAGCAAAGGCCTTGAGATGCAAGGGCCAGACCTTGATGGAAGACAATTGGATGAGGGATGCAGGAATGAGAGGGACTCAGATTGAAGGTGGAGGGGAGGGTAGGAGCAAGCCAGGGAATGCAGGTAGTCCCTGAAGCTAGGACTAAAGTTTCCCCTCCCACCGCTAGTCAGAACCAGCACAGCTCACATCTACCTTGAGCCCTGGGATACTGGTTTTGGGCCTCCAGGCTCCAGAGGTGGGGAGAAGTGAAGAGTGTATTGTTTCCAAGCTGCTAAGCTAACAAGAACTGTCACAGCTACAAGGAAACTGCTCCAAACTATCATCTTCCTCCTTTCCATCACCTCCGCCTGCTTTCCCCGCTACCTGAGGACCCCCCCCCCCCCCCCCCGGCCTCCAGCAGTGCCTTCTCCAGTGCACTCTCCTGAAGAACTAAGCCACCTGCTTCCAGATTCTCACCTGAGGATGGCTCCCCACCACTGAGGAAAGTCTGACCTATGCTCAGACCAGCCTGCAGGTTTGGGCCACGCCCATCCCTCTCCCTTCATCCCCTTCCACTTTAGAGCCTCAAAGTCCAGGTTTATAAACCCACCTCAGGGTTGGACACACCCACACTCTTGTTTCTGAAAAATCACACCCTTCCCCAGCCTTTTATCCTAACAAACTCCTACATATACAGCAAAACTCAACTGCAGCTACAGCCCTCTTTTCCTCAAGGAGCTGAGACAGCCTGCCCTAACCTCACATAACTTCCATTTTTCCATCAGATTCCCATTGTTGCCACTACTGAGCTCTGAGCTCCCTGGCAACCACTACAAATCTTGTTTGCTTCTGAGTATGTAGGATTTAGAAGGTACTCCGTGCACATGTGATGAGCACCTAGGATCTAGCAGGTACTCCATGCATAGGTGATAGCACCTAGGATCTAGCAGGTACTCTGTGCACATGTGATAGCACCTAGGATCTAGAAGATACTCCATGCATAGGTGATAGCAACTAGGATCTAGAAAGTACTCCATGCATATGTGATGAGCACCTAGGATCTAGAAGGTACTCTGTGCACATGTGATAGCACCTAGGATCTAGAAGGTACTCTGTGCATGTGTGATAGCATCTAGGATCTAGAAGGTACTCTGTGCACATGTGATAGCACCTAGGATCTAGAAGGTACTCCATGCAGGCTGTGCTGAGTTCCCAGGTTCTAGAAAGCACTTTATGCGTACCTGTTGAATGAAAGAAAATAAATTCCTTTCAGCTCCAGCATTTTATGGTGGTGCGCTACCATGAAGGGCCATCTCTGAGTCAGCATCACTCTACTAATTAACAGAAAGACAACCTTTTTTTCCCATTGTGAGTTCTACTAACCCACTCAAGATAAATACAAATTAATAGGCACTCATTTGTCATGTGGACTTGATAATCCAAAATTACATTTGTCTTGGCCCAGAGTGTGAACACAGCTCACAATATTTGCAGTTTATGGAGAATATAGGCCACAGAATCTCTGTCATTTTGATGCTTACACAAGCACAAGCAGACACACACACACACACACACACACACACACACACACACACACCTAGTCCAGCTCTGCAAAATGAAGGGAGAAAGACAAAACAAAAGTATGAACTTCAAGAAGCTCCAAAGAAGGTTCTGCCCAACCTGGGACACAGCTTGTCAATGCTGCCCAAGGACATAGGAAATTGTCGTTAGAGGAACACATGTTTGTGTATTCCTCCATTCCTTGATACTAAGCCTTAAGGCCCCTTTCTTGCCAAACAAGTCAGCGCCACACACAAGGCATCATGGGAAGCAGGATTTTCTGAGTCAAAAGGAAATCCCTTCCTCCCTTCTACCTGATACCCCCAGACCCCAACTGTTACCCCTGTTCAGCATGCCTAGTTCTTATCATGTACAGAGGAGTTCAGTGTGACAATGGGACAAAGAACCTGGAAGCCAGTTTGTCAGACCACCATTGAGTATTGGATGCATCCTTAGGCAGGAGCTGAGATTTCTAAGGACGAGAAGAGCATGATGAGTCAGGTCACACTTGCCTTGAGTGGCGACCGACAATTGAGGCACCTCAGATAACTCGTGAGTGGCTAGGGAGGAAAGATGCATTCCCTGAGAATCTGTTTCACAGGAGTTGGCAAGCTTGCAAGACACAGTAGGAGTTGAGAGAGCCAGTGGCAGCCTCGCCGGGATCCCTACTGACCCTCTCACATGGAGTACCCTTTCTCAGCGCCTTCTCTGGGAACAGAAGCTCCCAATTCCCTTTTCTCCCTAAGGCCCCAGGCTAGACCCTGCCAACTGGCACTCCTGCACTCTTTGGAAAGAGAAAGAACAGAATCTGGTCAAGTAGACCCATGGACAGATGTGAGCCCTGCAGCTGCTGCCCAGTCGGTGTCTGTACACAGTTCCAGGCTGAGTCAGCCTGAGCACCCTGGAGGCAACTCCCAGAGATCTCTTGACAGACATTTGTTCTGCGTCCTGCCACAATGGCTGCACTCTGCCAGCATCTGTACCGGCCTCTACTCATGGGAATCAACACTACTCACTAGTAGAGTGCAGTCATAATTTCTCAGTGAATCTGTATGTAAAGCCACCCATTGTAGGGATAAGTCCCGCCCCTTGGGGGGCGTGTTCGCCTCGGGCTAATGTTTGCCTATAAATTTGGCGAATGTGCTCCCAGCCGGTTCTTCTGCTTTCCTGGTCTCCACGGGAATGGTGGTTCTGTAAGTCTATTAAAGCTATATATTTTTACAATCTGTCTGCATTCTTTTTCATGACACTGGTGATAAGGTAGCTCTGGGAGGTCACAGAATTTAAGACAGAACCAAGGGGAAGTAGCAGGGTGCAGTACTGCTATGTCTAAAATGGCATGGGTGACGCTAAAGTCACCTGCGATGCTGGCAAGTTTTTGAAGGAACACTGGGTCTCAAGGTCAAAGGGTGGATGCCTCCTGGTTAGCATTCACATCCACAGGAAGAGGGGCGATGAGGGAACCTAGCAGCCTGGCACTCATCAGACAGCAACCTTTATGAGAAAGGAGGGAGCTGAGCAAAGAAGCCCCTATGGCTGCTCTGTGACACTGTAAACCCTATCACCTACCTGCTAGCAGAAAGGAAAAGACACCGCAGAGAGCCTGGAGTGAGAGGCTCTGACGGAGCTGGGCTGGGCCCTGAGACTTTCCACGTGGCCTTTCTCATACAGTCAGCTTCTTGAGGGGACAGGTCCGCATTTCTACACATGGTCTCTCAAATGGGGTGCCCAGTTAGGGACTATTTCTCTCTTTGGGCCTTGAGCCCACTCAGACCAATCAGCACCCCCATCCAAGTTCATAAAGAAATCAGGAGGGGCTGGAGAGATGGCTCAGTGGTTAAGAGCATTGCCTGCTCTTCCAAAGGTCCTGAGTTCAATTCCCAGCAACCACATGGTGGCTCACAACCATCTGTAAAGAGGTCTGGCGCCCTCTTCTGGCCTTCAGGCATACAGACATAATATTGTATACATAATAAATAAATGTTTAAAAAAAAAAAAAAAAAAAAAAAAAAAAAAAAAAAAAGAAATCAGGAGCAGATCTGAGCGGTGGTTAGGGGGTGAGGAAGTAGGCTAGTGGCTCTGGGAAACCGTGGAGGCAGCCACCTGCTTGATGTCCTCACTCCACCAGGGCTATGGACCAGAGGTGAGGGGAAGGATGGGTGGGGTGGGGGACAGATGGTGGTATGAGGCGTGTGCTCTGATTTTGTAGAGGCGGCAGAGTGTACTGCCTGTCTGCAGCTGGCTAAACATGGGTGCTGCCTGGCCCTCTTCCAACATCCCCTTTCCTTCCTTCCTGACACACAAACACATCTCCATCCTTCACCGTACGTGAGCACAAAAGACCTTCCCCTCCCTCTTGCCAAAACACCATGGCTTAGAGGCAAAGCCAGTGGTCAGGCACACACACACCCAATCTCAAAACTGCCCCTGGACAGGCTTCCTGTGCTTCAAGCACAACAGAGCACTCAGCTTTCAGAGAAGGGATGATATCTATAGCTTATATTGGTGCCCCATTCTCTGAATGTCTAACCCACCCCTGTCTGCTAATGGTGAGAGCCTTCAGTGGCAAACTCTAGGGCTAGGCCATTAGGACAAGGCTGCAGCTATGGAGTACAGGACCGGGATGCCTTCATGTCCCAGCTCAAGCCTGGCACCCAGCAATGGTGGCTATAGCACTGGAAGTCATGTGACTTGTGCAGTCTACAAATCCTCGGTGCCCCCTACACACCCCACAAGCACAAAGGTGATCCTGATGGACTCGGCAGAGTTCCCTGGAGAACCGAGCCCCAGCAGCATGCTCCCCTACCAGCCTGCCACATGCCCTGCCACAAACCCAGCTTGGCCACTTGCAGGGTTCAAAATCACCCAGGCCCATCCTTGGTGGCAAAGAGGAAGAATCAAAGCTAAGGGCAGACTGTTATAAATAGGTTCATCTGACTGAGAAGGTCACCATCCAGAGCCGAACAAGTCAGAACGTCCACTAGAAACCAACACAGGACATTATCTGAGGTCCAGACCCCTCACTTCTGGGTGGATAATGGAAATGACTTCCAAGCCCAGGTCAGGTCTGAAGGTGACGGCAGCCAGCCATCTGCTGAATGACCTTTGGACTGAAGAAGCATCCACACATTGCATTTTCTTGTTAGAGAGGCTGCCAGTGTGGGCACAGAGGAGAAGGGCGGGAGCTGGTGGCCCAAGAGAAGGGGAAAGAAGCCTTCTCCCCACCCTGACCCTAAACTCAGTCTGACCCAGCCACCTGCCAGCTGGGTTTCAGCAGGGGTGTGGGGGCAGGATTTTTCCCTCCCCACTTCTCCAGTAGACATCTGGCAACATCTGTAACATTTTGGGTAGAAAATGCAGAGGGGTGAGGCCAGGTTGTTAGGTATGCTAGGATGTACATACAGCAAGGAATCCTGAAGCCCACTGTTGACACCCGCTAGGTAGAGGTTCCCATGAGCCCTTCTCTCCTGGGCCCTCCACCCCCAAACCCCACCTCCTTCCTTCATTTCCAAGGGCCCCTGACAAGGCAGCCACAGCACACAAGCACTCCTAGCTACGCAAATAGCAGCTCCTTCTTCTCTGTTGTTTGCTCAGCCAATATTGACTCTGCGGCCTAACACTGGTGCTATTGAGCTGGGTTCTTCTCGATATTGTTTGAGTAGCATTAGCAGAGCCTGTGATAACCAACAGTGGAGCAGGAAGCCGCCATGCCTCCCCCGCGCTTGCCCCCTCCACCTCCTCCGTGAGACGCTCCAGTAAAGACAGAGGAACCTAAGGCTGGTTCCTCTACTGCGCAAACACAAGAGGGAAGAGAGGGAGCATGCTCTCTGGCTCAGTCAACACTCCAGGGCAGTCACAGCAACTGGAGAGGTTACTAGAGGAGGCTGCCCTTTGGGGTGGGGCCGGTGAAAAATGAAGGGAAGGAAGACTCGGGCTACTGGCCAAACCCTGTAGTTGGCATCTATGGGAAAGGCCTGTGGGATCGGTACTCAAGGGCCCCAGGTGACTAAGCAGAGAATCAGCCAAGCATGACAGGTGAAGGCTGACTAGATGTCAATCTCTGTGGCTTAGTAGGAGGAGCCTGTGGACAAGCCCATGCAGATGCCATGTTTTAATGATGAAGATTTAGCAAACTCCCTCACTGTGGGCCTTTGTGGGCTTTTGCTGCCTCTGTGAGTTCTCATCTGAGAACAATTCCCTCCTCTGGAAAGAATGCTTTTGGCAGCTCTAACATGAACTATGCACCACTGAACATCCTCCATGGTCATTCCCGGAGAGGGGCCACAGTGACCCCCTTTCACATTTGGATGCAGGGATAGATGGTGGGGGTGTTCTGAGAGGCCAGCCTGTGGCAGTGCCCTGGATGATATAAAAGAAGGCTGCACCTCAGCCGGAAATGTAGCTCAACTGTTAGCTAGTATGTTTGCCCAACACCATGTAAAGACAATATGGTGGAGGCCACCTGTGACCCTGGCACTCTAGAGTCTTGGACAGGAAAATCAGGAGTTCAAGGTCATCTTTGACTGCGTAGTGAGTTCAAGGTGGGATACATAGATCCTGTCTCAGGGGAAAATATGTGTGTGGGGGGCACATATTCAGTGACGCATACATAACTTCCAGTAACAAGTGAGAGCCTAGAAGCTCATGAAGCCAGCATGTAATCAAGGTCCAAAGGAGATGTTATAAGCATCTTGATGACCACCTCTCATAAGGTTCCCACACCATACCCAGCCATCTTCACTGAGACCAAACAGGCTTCAGGATGTCCAAGGACGAGGTATTCACACGAGGTAACCAGGGTGGCTTTTCACTGCCCACACGTAAAGCAAATTCAGGCTTGGCTGCACTTTTGAATCAGGGCCCACGGCATGTCTCTAGGTCAGTATTAAAGAGGTTGCCAGCATCATCGAGGGGACATTCGAGAAATTAGCTCCGGCCTGCCCCAGTGGCCTGGGAGCACCGAAATGGTCATTTGCTAAAATTGGCCATTAACATTTTTTGCTAACTGCTCTCTCTAAAGACTTGGTAAATGAGGGGGAAATGCCTCAGAAATCAGCTATTATGTCGGCCCTTGTGACAACCTGGACTCCAAGCTTGGGAAGTTCTTTGTTGTTAAAAAAAAAAAAGAAAAATACAGAGAGGGCATCTTCTGTGTGTGTCTGTTTCTTCCAACAACAAAGCTAGCTTGGTTCCCCCACCAGCAGACACTGTAGCAAACATGCCCACCTTGTCAGTGACCTCTCCCTCTTCTGTATGCTCCCTGTAGTCATGAACCATTCTTAGCCACAGTTGTTGGAACAGAGGTGTTGCTTCGGCTTGGTCTTAAGAGTTCCCCTAAAGCCCATGTGGTAATGGGTTTGCTCCCCTGGATTCTATATGAAGGAATCGTGGAGCCTTCAGGAAATGCAGCCTACCTGGAGGTCTGGACGTCATTTGGGTGCGTGCTCTGGAAGGGATTCATTGAAGCCTTCCCTCTTCCTCTTTCCTTTCCCAGCACCCTGACTTTGCAGTGGATGGCTCTGATATATTCTGTCCTGTCTGCTGTGACATTCTGCCTCGGCACCTCCCCAAAGCTACAGGACAAGCAGAAGCAGAAGGAAAGTCTCCAAAGCTAAGGGCCAAAATTAAACTTTCCTTCTTCACAACTGATTGCCTGTGGCATTATTACAGAGCAGAAAATTGATTGACACAGATCAAGACCTTCACTGAGAAAAGGCACCCCATTGGTCAGCCATGGGCCAATCAGATTCTTTTGCTAGGAATTTGGATGCATTGTTCTAAGAGGTCATGCCCAGTTGAACTGATCATTTTTGGACCTAAAAAGGTGGAACAAAGAAAGTCAGTCTGCAGAGAAAAAGAACAAACCTACTGAAATTACTGAAATAAGCTTTAACAAAAGAGAAGAGGCAGGGGACGTGCCAAGTGTCTGTCTCCCACCTCTGAGTCATCCCACCTCTGAGTGCAATGAAGTTCCCTAGACCGACTAATGAATTCACCATCAACTCAAGCTAAGTTTAGGGAGGGGCTGGAGATGTAGCACAGCTGGCATACATAGTACCTGCCTAGTGTGCTTGAAGTCTTGGGTTCCATGCCAGCACCACATAAACCTGGCATGATGATATACACCTGTAATCCCAGGACTCAGGAAGTGGAGGCAAGAGGATCAGGAGTCCAAGGGCATTTTCAGCTACCTAGTGAGTTTGAGGCTACTTGAGACCCTGTCTAGAAAGGGTCTAAAACCTGAACAAAGTTTATAGCAATTCTGTTTTTTGAAATCAAATGATTTTTGAACCAACACTGCTAAGGAGACTTCTCCTATTTCTAGATTGTACTTAGCAATGCCGGGAGCCTTACACTCTGCCGGGACAGTGGAGGTCTCATCTGGGGCCTTCCTCCACTGTTTGTTCTCTTCCATATGTAAGCTGTCTTTGTTGCGGTGTCACACGGAGTAGTAGCCGTGCATGGACACCGGTAAGTGCACTATGTAACCTAGACACCATGTTCCACTTAGCAGTTTGTTTGCTCAGCCTACTTCAGTGAAGGCTGTTAGCCTATCGGTCAATAATTAGTCATTCCACAAACATTCACTAAACTAGAACCCAGCTCTAGCATAGACACATTAAGAAAATAAAGCTGTGGGCGCTGCAGAGATGGCTCAGCCTTTAAGACCGCATATTGTTTTTGGAGACTCTCCAAGTTTGGCTCCCAGTCCACATCAGGTGACTCACAACCACCTGCAACTCTACCTCCTTAGAATCCCACACTCCTTTCTGGCTTCTGTACACACACGTGTAAACACATATGTGCCTGTACAAGTATAAATAAAATCAAAATGAATCTTTTTTAAATTTGTAAAGGAAGGAAAAGAAAAGAAGGGGCTGGGGAGCCCACCCATACCTACACACACACTCGGAGGTTACTCGTTTACTCTTCCACTCTCTCTCCAGTCTCTCTTTGGAAGCTACCACATATAGGGTTGCAGGGTGACACCTCAGGAGTGCCTAAGGCTCACCAAGGAGCCAGGCAAGATATGCAGCCACTATCCATCAGGCATAAGACTGGGCACTTCCCACTGCCTCCCCTGGTATCAGAGTTCTCCCACAGCATGCTGGCCTTTTCCAGGGCATATAAAAGAGAAGACGCAGCAGACTCTCGGCAACCCTGGGGGGCGGGGGGGAATAAATACAGGAGCCAGTGCTCAGTGGGCGGAAGGAGGACTGGAACAGGGAAGCAAAGCCTGGACCTCCTGTGTGCTCTTTCCAGCATCTTCTAAGGACAGCTCTGGGTAGGGAGATTACAGGTGGGGCTTCAATCAGACTTGCGGACTGGAAAAAAATTAAAATTCTATTTTTAGATGATAATGTGAAGGAGCTCCGTCCCTGGGAGTGGAAAGTAGTTCCCAGCACCCTGGCCACTAAAGTGCTTGCAGTCATTACAGGCCACCATCACAGGCTCTCTTTCCTTAGATGACCCCACAAGGCCTGATAAGCAGATACTGCACAGAATCACATCACAGTGTGCTAAGCGGTACAGAATGTCCTACTAACTAGCTGGGCTTGGTCAGTACTAACACTGAAGGTGTGAACTCTCGCAGGAATCGAGTCTGGAAGTGGGCAGCCCAGGGCCAGACCAAGAGCCACTAAGTCCCCCAGATGCCCAGATTTCGCTACACTTCTACTGTGACATCCTTAACATAGGACCCCAAAGTAGGTCCTGGAGCACCAACCATCATGGCTGGGCTTGAATAAGACAAATAATTTGTAGGGAAAGTAAATAAATAAAATACAAACAGGAAAAACAAAGACTCCTTCCCAACATCCTAGAAGGCTCATCAGCAGGTTCCTAGCTGCTGGGATGGTTTGCAACTCTACCTGCGACGGCCCTGGTAAATCAGATTGTGTTCCTAAAAACCGAGAAGGGAAAGGAAAGAATGGGGAGCGGAGGGGAGGAAGGAAGGAGAGAATTGTGGTGCAGGAAGAAATGTACAGCCTCTGCCCCAGATGATGTGTGAGAGCAGTTCCAGGGGGATTCAACTAGGTCAAGGCGGCAGGTCAGGTTGGGCCTGGAGCATCACTCAAGGCCAAAGGACCTGCGGACTCTATCTCAGTGAAGGGGCATGGGAAGACCTGAAGGGGCGGAGGACAAACCCAGCACAAGCTCAATGCAACAGAAGAGGTTCAGAGGAGGTGGGACCTGTCTTCAAGACCTGACTTCAGGAAGACCCTTGAACCCTCTGGCTGTAAAGTGAGCACTGTGTACTCAGAGCCCATGAAATATGTATAAGAACCTCTGCCAGGCGAGGCTGGGGCACAGGAAGGCCAGGTCAGCTTTTCCACAGCCCCATTCTCTGACGGCTGATGGACAAGACAGGCAGGAAATGGCCACCATTCAAAAACTGTAAGGGGACAAGGGGTCAGGCCCAGAGAGCAAGCCTGCTGGCGGGGTTAGAGGTCACATCTGCAGGGTGAGATGCACCAACCAGGCACCAGTCCTGGCCTGCTGGGGACCACGGTTCATTCCAACTTCCGGGCCAACAGCTCTCCCTACAGGGGCAGAGGCAAGAGCAAGGAAGGGTTCATTAAGCTTACATAGCACAGGTCACACTCCATCACCAATAAAAGTCATTGGCAGGAACTCAAGGCAGGAATCTGGAGGCAGGAACTGAGGCAGAGGCCATGGAGGGGGCTGCTTTACTGGCCTATTTTTCCCGGCCTGGTCAGCCCCCTTTCTTGTAGCACCCAGAACCATCTGCCTAGGGTGGCATCACCCACAGTGGCCTGGGCCCTCTCACATCAATCATCAATCAAGAAAATGCTCCCCACTGGCTTGCCCACAGATCAATCTGATGGTGGGATTTTCTCACTTGGGGTGCCTTCTTCCCAAATGACTCTAGCTTGTGTCAAGCTGCCGTAAGCCAGCACACACCCTTAAAATTACAAAGTGGCTTCATAAACTGGGCTTTCTGCTTTAGTCAGTGCAAGCAGCCATGACAAAATACTATAGGCTGGGTGGTTTAAGCAAAGGAAGTTGGTTTCTTCACAGTCCTAGAGACTGGAAGTCTAAGCACAAAGATCCAGAATATTCTTTTGATGGCTTATAGAGGGTTGTCTTCCTTCTATACCTTCAGCCTTCAGGTTCCTCTGTGCAAGGACACGTGGAGAGGGCTGGGCTGTGAAGGATCTGAGTCAATCCCCAGAATACACACACACATACACACACACACACACACACACACACACACACACACACAATACATATATATATACTGCATGGGTGAGTTCCAGGCCAGTGAGAGAGTTTGTCTCAAAATACAAGATACATGGAACTTGTAGTTGAGATACATGAACATACATCTGAGGAACTACACTGCAGACTAGACTCTGACCCTTGTGAATACATGCACACATGCATACAATCATACCTGCACACATACAAAAATAAAGAATTCTTGGAGAGAGAGAGAGAGAGAATAGATTAGTTGATAGAGAGCAGAAATTGGTTGATTGGTTCTCTGGTGTCTCTATTATAAGACGCCCAATTCCATCAGATCAGGCCCCATCCTGATGACCTCGTTTCATTTTAATTATTTCTTTAGCATCCCCATCTCCAAATTCAATTGCAGTGGAGCTGAGGACTGTGACCTGCGAATTTAAGGACCACATGAATACCCTCCCATAGGCATACCCACCTCTATCTTGTGATGGAGCCCTCACAGTTCTCCCAGCCAACAACATCCAAGAGCAGAGCTGTGATTCCACAGGAGACCTGAGGCGCAGACAGCTCATCAGAGGCCACAGCCAGTGTGGCAGCAGAGAACTAGCTCCCAGCACTCTCAAGCTTTCCTGCCTCTGGCTTCTGTCCTCCTTCCTACTCCCTTGGGGTCCAGCTGTCAGCTGTTTGTCACTGATTCATTCCACATGATTGACATTCAACATTCTGAACTGACGACAAGCATTGAGAAGCATGGCAGGTGAGTTCGGGCATCAGTGTTTACCTCTGGTCTCAACTCCCAGTCTTGCAAAGTTCATGTTGAACTAGCATGCCCTATCCCGGCGTTCTCTGGTTCTGTAAAACACTTATAAGGGAGAGACAGTCTAAACGCTGTCCATTGGGTTCCCTATAACAGCAGAAGACTGGAAGGAAGGAACCCAAGCTAGCTCCCCACACCTGCAAATCAAGGCAGTGTGGCCAGTTGCCTCCTGCAGAAGCTCAGGCCAGGCGAGGGCTAAAGGGGGCAGGGCCTGTGAGAAGTTGAAGCAGCAAATCTTAAGCCCATGCCAGCCAGGTATGCCTCACGCATTTGCCTAGGGAAGTTGGTGGAGCCCAAGTTCAACCCTGGGGCACTCTGGTAGTTGTCATCCTTTCTCTGCAGGAGTCAGCTGGAGTTGACTTGGAAAGGAACAGATCTCTGGAGAAAGGGCTTGCTCACTGACGGTGCCAAGTCCTAAGCCACCCAAAACCCTGAGTGCCGAGGGATGACCAAGGTCCTCACAGGACTGCTGGTGGAACAGGCCAGCTTCCTCGGCTGTTAGTGCCTCCTAGTCACTCTCCCAACCCCAGAGCTGTCTTCCTGAACTTACAGACCCTACACTGTGCCCTCGGGCTGCTCCCTGTAAACCTCACAGAGCGTGTACAGATTGACTGAGTGCAGCCCGCAGAGTGGCGGCAGAGCCCTGAGCTGAGAGATGAATCGGTGAGCCAAGGAGAGAAACCACTGTGGCACCAAAGCGGACCCTCAGCCACTACCAACCACTCAGTTTGCTCTCTCTCACAGGAGGGTAGTGAGAACCCACTACGTGCTGGGCATAACGCTAAATGCTGGCATGCCACAGCAACCAGGACAACCACGGCCACCATGTCGGGATAGTCACACAACAGGAAGGGGACAGACCTTGATCAACCACAAGTTAATTATTGTTATAGTTGACTTTTGAGGAGCTGACAAGATGGCCCAGCAAGTAAAGGCACCTCGCCCGAAGCCAGACACCCTGAGTTGATCCCCAGGATGGTGGGAGGTGAGAACACCCTGAGTTGATCCCCAGGATGGTGGGAGTTGAGAAGTGACTCCACACACTCTTCTGGTTTCCACATGCACACTATGGTACGAGCTTGCCTATGCACATGTGAGCAAAATAGACAAATAAAAACCAAAGTTTAAAAAACAGAATTGTGTCTACAGAGTCAGTCAAGATGCTATGACAGAGGGCTGGAGAGATGGTTCAGTGGTTAAGAGCATTGACTGCTCTTCCAGAAGACCCGGGTTCAATTTCTAGCACCCACATGGCAGCTCACAACTGTCTGAAGACCCAGTTACAGGGGATCTGACACCTTCACACCAGTGCACATAAGATAAAGTTAAATAAACTGTAAAAAATGTTTTTTTAAAAGAAGATGCTATGACAGAGCATTCATCGCGGGCACTGCCTGTGGGAAAGACGTGGAAGCTTACAGGGAGCAAAATGATATTTTAATGGAGACCTAGGATGGACTGGAGCAAGGAGACAGAAAAGTAGGAACAGAAAGGAGAAAGAATGTAGTATGGGACATTGCAGAAATCTGTAAATAATGTAGTTAGAACTTAGGAGCCTGGGGTGAGGCTGGAGGAGAAGCAGGGCTTCCCACCAGGAAAAACCAGCAGGTGGAGAACAGGAGGGGAGTCTCAGCAAGGGATGTCTCTGCCCTAGAACATGGCCTATGCCCTCTCTCTTGTGAAAAATGATGCACATTGAGGCGTGTTCTTGCCTGCAATTCAAGACAGATTTACCCCCCGTATCTAGCATTCCATGAGGAACTGTGACATTCTCCCTCTCGGCTTCTCCTTTCACACGCACAGAAGACACACTGGGTAAGTGGCTCTAGCCATGCTCTGCGGAGGAAGACACTGAGGCTCAGCAAAATTAACTAACATTGAGACTGGCGAGATGGATCCGTCAGCCAAGTGCTCACTATATAAGTGTGAGAGCCTGAGTTCAATCCTCAGAACCCACATAAAATTCAAATAAAATAAAATAAATACAGGGCAGAAACACATGTCTGTAATCTCAGCACTGTGGGAGCATACAAGAGGATTCCTGGGGCTCACTGGCCAGCCTGCCTAGCTCAGTCAGTGAGTTCCAGGTTCAGTGAGAGGCCCTGCCTAAAAGAATAAGGTGGGGATCAATAGATGAAGACATCTGGCTAGCCTTCCGATGTATGTGTGTGAGTGCGCACGCGTGCACACGCTCACACACACACACACACACACACACACACACACAAGATAACTTGCCCGGAGCTCACCTGCACAGTATTCTGTTCAAGGCCTCACGGTGACCCCATGAAAAGGCAAGGAAGATGGTGAGGTAGCCTTCAAAAGAGACAAGAGTGTGGATAGCTACAAGCATGGTTGACAATAACTAAGACGGAAAAGCTCATGACAAACTTGTCCTCACAAAACCATGTGGCTGCTTTTCCGAATTGCCTGCTATAGATGAAGGTGTAGAGAGAGCGATAAACAATAGACACAGGAAAATCAATGGCTAGAATAATTGATCTTTTCCCATAGTGCAAGAACTAAGCTGCTGACTTCAAGTCATTATAAGTGGCTCTGCCTCACCCCTGAGTCTAAAATTTAGTAGGCAATTGAATAAAAGGCTTACGCTTGCTGCACTTTGCATAAATGCCCCCAAAAGTCACTGTGGTAAAGGCGTATTCCCCAGCCTATCTATCGTTCTACCTACCAAGGGCCAGCGGAGTCTTCAAGAGGTGGAGCCTAGTGGAAGGGAATTAGTCATAGAATAAGTAGCTTCCGGGAGACTTACGGGAACTCCTTCTCCTTTTTCCTCATTGCTTCCTGGGTAGTGAGAGGGGACTAGAAAGCTCAGACACATGCTCTCCACCTGACATCCTGCTTCAGCACAGGCTCAATGCAACCTGACATACAAACTGCACGAGGAAACCTACGAGACCATGAGCCAAATAAACTTTTTCCTGCCAAAAACTTGACGGTGCCAGGTATTGTATTCCAGCAACACAGATCTCTCGATTAGAAATGTTCAGTATTTTACTGTCCATTACAACACAAGTTTAAATGGTGAAAAATAAGATGACTTTGAAGGACTGGGGATGTAGTTCAATTGGTAGAGTGTTTTCCTAGCGTGCACAAAGCCCTGGAATAGAACATATCCCCCCAAAACACCACATAAAGACAGCTAGGCATGGTCATACACACCTGTAATCCCAGAGCTCAGGAGGTAAAGGTTTGAGGATTAGAAGTTCAAGGCCATCTTAGCTACATTTCAAGTTTGAGGCCTGCCTGAGCTACATTAGACTTTATCTCAAAAAAGTATATGCACACATATACACACATATGAGACCATATACACAGTGCCCTAGTTACTTTTCTATTATGTGACGAAACACTATGTCCAAGGCAGCTTATAAAAGAACGCATTTAATTTGGAGGTTCATGGTTCCAGAGGGCTGAAGCCCATGACCATCATAGTGGGGTGCAGAGCAGCAGGCAGGCAGGCATGACCCTGGAGCAGTAGCTGGAGCTAACATCTGATCCACAAGCAGGAGGCAGAGAGAGAGAGAGAACTAATGGGGAATCGAATGGGTTTTTGATACCTCAAAGCCCAACCCCAGTGACAAGCCTCCTCCAACAAGGTCACACCTCCTAATCCTTCCCAAATAGTTCCACCAACTGTGGACCAAACATTCAAATATATGAGCCCATAAGGGTCATTCTCATTCAGAACACCATACACATACATATACACATACACAACAGACAAACACATACCTATCTTAAACAATTGTACCTTTATATACATATATGGATATAGACACATAAATCCAGCTATTCAATATGTACCTTTTTCATTGCTTTTGTTGACCCCATGCACAGTCTTGACCCCTGTCATCAGTTAGGCCCATGCCTTCACCCCATCAAGAATCCGCAGTCATTGCTGACATCCAAATACCAACATGGAGTCAAATCTGTCACGAAACATAGAAGACGGAAAGCGCATTTGGAGAGAGCGTCTCCTCACAGACAGAGCAGAGGTATCATCAGGCAGCCTGGCAGTGGGGCACACTTGACCTTGAAATGTGAAATGTGGAATGTGGAACGTCATTCATGCAGAAGCCCGCCAACAGAACTTCTGCATAAAGTCTCTGGGAAACTATAATGTAAAAAAAACAAACCCTCAACCCATGGCAAATTAGTCATTCAACGAATTGATCATTTGGGAAATTGGCTTTTAGCAAATTGATTTGGGGTGTCTAGGCCTCGCTCCTGGAAGGCAATTCGGCAGTCAATAGAGTGTGCAGGCCTGGATGGGCACTCCAGGGAAGTGGGCCTCTCCTGCAGCCTCCCTGGAAAGACCTCTGGACTCGGGCAGCAGGAGCACAAGCCAGGGAACCTGAGAAGTCTAGAAAGGGCACTTCGGCCACTGGAAGGCTCCTGCCCACCCCAGTCAGCTCTTAGAGTCCTACAGTGTAACTTCAGGAGCTTGAATCAGAGCCTGTGCTGAGGTCTCCACAGCTGCAAACGTGTGAAGAAGGCTGGGACTCAGAAGTGAGAGACCATGCTCCTCCCGTCTTACAAGTAGAGTCAACAGGCCAGACTTGAGCCACCCTTGAGGCCCTCAACCTTCCCCCACACCCAGGGGCCACTGCTAGCATCAGCAACTCCCCTGCCTGCCTGTCCTGTGACCCAACCGAGGCCATGCCTCAGGAGGACCTACAGGAGCATCATCACATGAAGAATACAGGTTATGGGATTCACTGTACGGATGAGGAAACTGAGGCTGGGTGTGCAGATTGTAAGTAACGCCACTAACAGATTCCCAGGCATCCTGACCCTTTGGGAGATATATGCAAAAGCTTTTTTGGGTTTTGGTTTTAGTTGAGACAGGATCTCATGTAGCCTGGAATGGCCTTGAACTCACTATTGAGCCAAGGATAACCATGAACTTGCTCTTTGTCTCCACTTCCTGAATCCTGGGTTGACAGACAAATGCCACCACACACAGTTTACGAAGCGTTGACTATGGAACCCAAGGCTTTGTTCTTCTGGGCAACTATTATACCGCCCAAGCTACAACCCAGCCATGTGCAGAAGCCTTTAAAAAACTTACATAAATGAATTTACACTAAAATATCTCTGCACTCTATATTTTTTACTTACTAAATTATGCTTTCTCCAACAACTACTGAAAAAATACATTAGCACATATTATCATTAGCAATTATTTTTAATATATAACATAATTATGGTGCCTATGGTGTACAAATTCCTACTAAGGGGTATTTGGGGGGGTGTATCATGTATATAGCTCCCTAGAATATTTCCAAAAACTGGAAATTGGTCTCAAGGATATTGTGGATCCCTCAATTTGCTAATACACCAGACAAGTTTTCCCACCCAATCTAACCAAACACAACTAGTCACTTTAAGTGAATCCAAGTTTGTTTTCAGGTTAGCCATTCTCCTCATTCACACACACACACACTACACACACACACAACACACATGCATGCATGCACACTCTCATATACACACATGCATGCACACTCTCATATACACACATGCATGCACACTCTCATATACACACATGCATGCACACAAGCAGACACACTCATATGCATGCATGCACACACATATGCACTAAGCACACACATATGCATGCACATATACAAACACATACGAGAGTTCACACCAGCCCAGGAGCTGGCTTTCTCTTGATCACTTCTGAGTTGAAGTTTGGTCTTGGTTATCAAAGGTCAGCCAACAAGAGCCACAAATGCAAGCTGGCATAAAAGCCACAAACTGAATGGAAAATTAGGATGGGTTTTGTTTGGTTGTTTGTTTTTATTTATTCCATTTTTGTAATTAAATTGTGGGTTTCTTGACATAAGTTTTGTAGATGACATTAAGTTATGATGACAAAAAGTTGTGCATGTCTGTCTAAGCTGATGTAGGCTTTCCAATCCAAATCACATACCCCCACAAACCAGACATC
Source organism: Microtus oregoni (assembly GCF_018167655.1). NCBI lineage: Eukaryota > Metazoa > Chordata > Mammalia > Rodentia > Cricetidae > Microtus > Microtus oregoni. The sequence goes on along the minus strand of NW_024543091.1, from coordinate 25,385,407 downwards.
TTAAACGTCAAGAATTGTTTGACCTCAGTCAATTTACAAATAGCAGCAGGAAATGGACCCTGAAATCATTAATGAGCCATAAACTTGCCAAGTACAAATGGTGAAACCAGGGACTCTACTACCTAGACCAGTGGTTCTCAACCTTCCTAATGCTGCGGCCCTTTAACACAGTTCCTCATGTTGTGGGGACCCCAACCATAAGATTATTTTCATTGTCAGTTCATAACTGCAATTTTGCTACTGTTATGAATCTTAATGTAACATCTGTGTTTTCTGATAGCCTTAGGTGACCCCTGAGGGGTTGCGACCCACAGGTTGAGAATCGCTGGTCTAGACTCTTTGCCTCACAAATCTGAGCCTCTGCAGAGATGCCTGCTGGTGGTTGGGGGGCACCTGTGAGGAACCCTGCCCTTGAACATGGCCCACCCCACTCCTCCAGATTCACGAGAGGGCCCAGAGCTGTTGAGATCACACAACAGGGCCACCGCTGGAACAACTGTGTGACTCTGTGTCTATCAGACTGGACAGTGTCCTCAGGTTTCCTCCTACTCCAATGCTTGGCAAGTAAGAGCCCCCAAATCTGGGGTTCAACCTCCACGGCTATGATAGACTAAAGAAACCTACCATTCCCATGGCTTTCACTCTGAAAGGGGATGAGGAAGGGGACACACTGAGTAAATATGTCACAGAAACCCCACGAGGGGGTCCTCAGAATGTGGAATGGGGTGTCTAAAAGGGATGACTGTGTTAGCCATCCACAAACGTGAGCAGCATATGGCTGACCAACAGACACCACAGACACGGCGTGGGGGATGCTGAGACCCGAGAGCTAAGAGCCAGTGACCCAGAAGACTACTCCTCAGGCCTGCCGCTAACACCCTCTCAGTCCCTCCTCTGAACCAGGCTTAAGATAGCCTTGAGGACACAGTGTCCCCCACAGTCCAGCAGAAAGCTAGGAAAGCAGAGGCTGACAGAGGACAAGGGGTCAGACAGGGGTTCTTTAGCCCATTGTTATGATTTTAATTAGAAATGGCCCCTGCAGGCACATATGTCTCTGTACTTGGTCCCAGCTGGTGGCACTGAATGGGGGAGGAGTGGAGGCTTTAGGAGGCAAAGCCTAGCTGGAGGAGGCAGCTGCCTGGAAAGCAGGCATTGAAGGTGATACCCACTCTGGTTCCAGCCTACCCGCTCTGCCTCCTGACCCCCCCCCCCCCCCTGAGCTATGTGGAGCTCCTGGGACATGCTCCTGGAAACAGGAGCCAAAATAAATTCTTCCCCGAGTTATTTCTGTCTGGTATCAAGTTACAGGTGACCAGGAAAGTAACTAAGCTACCCAGAATTCCCCTGAAACTACAGAGACCAAGACAGGTCAGATGAAAGAACAGCATGTCTGAAGCAGAGTTCAGGAAGGCATGTGAATGGTGTCTGAGCCCAGGTGTTTCTGGGAACTTAGCTCTTCCCTTTGCTTGCTGGCTGTTATGTTCACGTCCTCTGATTGATGTGAAGCCCCCACCGCAAAGGGCAGAAGGGCTAGTCTTCCTGTGGTATATAGAGCAAGGGTAGTTTCTATTCCCCAGTCAAGTTCAGGACCAGAGGAACCCACCACAGACGTCATCATGATGGGGGCAGGGGGCAGTGAGGAACTAAATCCCCAGGGACTTCTGAGAAGAAATAAAAAGCCCAAACACCAGCAGGAGTTGGGGGTGACGCTGGTTCTGAGGCTCCTCCCTTTCTCCATACCCACTGGTGCTGCCTTAGGGCTGCTTTGAATGCAAAGCCCAGCAAGCCCAGCAAGCCCAGCAAGCCCAGCACAGACACTTCCTGGTTCCAGCTGGGTAGCACTGTTTGGAGAGGCTGGAAGCCTCAGGGCCTAGCCTAGTACTGGGTCACAGAGGAGTGGAGGTGGGGGACTAAGGCAGCTAGTGCACCTGCTAGACCTCATCAACCAAGTCAGACACAGATGAGGCTGCGAAAGCCATGGGCAGAAATGCGTAGACATAGCTCCCACTTCCCCTTCTCCAGGCACATCAGCAAGCGGGAAATCTCATATCACAAATGAGGAAACTGAATCTCATCTAAAGTAAGTTCATCCACGGGGATAAACCTAGGTGCAGGTCCTTCATCTCCATAAACAGGGACCTGCAGGCTGCTCTGTTGACCATCAGACACAGTTGTTCTGTGTCCTCATCTGCACGCCTAAGGCCCTGGTCTTTGCCTGAGTCAACTGCCTGTGTATCACTACTGTCAGATAACCAATGTGGCTGCCTCTGCTCCCCTCACCCCAAAACAGAAGGGGGAACCCCAAGCATCCCAGAGCCAATCCCCATCTCAGGTGGCATCCTCCTAACATGGCACAGATAACCTGCTGACCTGCCTGCTTCCTTTCCCCTCCCCTGCAGTAAGCGAGGCAGGAATAAGACAGGCAGAGGCAGGCTCTTGTGACAAAGCCTTTCCACCTGCCCTACTCTGAACCCTTAGCAAGGCATGACCAAGGCACCTTGGGACAGTTTATCGTTCTTTGCGAAAGGAAGGCATACATGGATGAGTGAATGAACTGATCGGGAAAATTCCATCAATATAGTACTTTCTGCTTCCTTGTCTTCACACTGCCTTTGAGTCCATCATCCCACCTGGTCCTTGTCATATTTGAAGCCCTGCTTTGTACAGAGGGAAACTGAGGCCCAGAGAGATGGTTGGAATAGTCAGTCCTATTTCCATCCTCTTTCTGCCTGAGAGCTACTGCCTTCAGCTAGAGAGCTTAGGGGCCCAATTCTGAAAACAAGGGTGTTTTCCTCCATAGCATAGCAACGTTGAGCCTCGCTAGATGCCTACTCTGTGCCTAGAAGTCACTAGTGAGGCTAGGAGTGCTGGAAAATCCTTGGAAAAAAAGGAATCCCCACCAGCCAGTGAAAATCCACACTACTCCAAACGGGTCTCACACCTTTCCCAGGCTGGGTCATAATTTTCAGATTCCCACGAACTGGAAACTCCCATCCACTGCTTCTCTCATTTGACTCACACTGTGGGCAGAGAGAGCCAGAAGAGGTGACACACACAACTCACCCTTAAAAACAAAAGTTTCAGGCCAGAGAGACAGCTCAGTGAGCAAAGGGTCCTGCCACTAAGCCTGACAACCTGAGACCAATCTCCAGAACCCTCATGCTGGAAGGAGAACGGACTCTTCAAAGTTGTCCTCTGCATGGGCCCTGGACATCCGTGTACATGTGTGCACACACTCACACAATAAACATACGTTATTTTCAAAAGCTTGAGACTCCTTCAGCCCCTTTGAATGGCATAATTTTTCAAGTCAAACAGCTGCCAACTTCAAGAGTTCAACTGGATCTGCTTGCCAAAGACCATCATGGCTAAGGCTGTTCACGGTTGACATTCCCTCATAGAAGGGGTGACCTCATAGAAGAGGTCATGGGACCCTCGCCTGAGTGTTCCTGCTGTCCTCCACGCCAGATGCATGCAGTTCTGCCCCAGTTGCACTTAGCCTTGGGGTCTCAAGCAGAGGTTAGAGTCAGTTAGGAATTAAGGAAAAGTTGTTCTACTTATGCAGCTTTGGGGAAGCCGTCATGTATGCTGGGTAAGACTTTCCAGCGCAGCTGCATTGGGGTCACCAGAAATCCTGTCAGTAACCTCCACCCACGCTCTGTAGGTGAGCCCAGTAAATTCACTGGCTCTCCAGAAGGAACTTTGATTCATCACAGAGACTTTAGAAGGAGGCAGATAGACAATGCTTAGTCCCCCACAAGGAGAAATTCTCACCACAGACCCCCCCCACCAGCAGGTCACTAGATAATCTTATCTGAGAACCCACCCCTTCCTTGCCTGTTCCTCCTCTTTCCCACTCTGATGTGTAGCTTCAAGGAACCAGCCCTCTGAGCTGGGAGCAGGGAGCCCTCCTCACCGCTTCCCTCTTCCCTATCACCATCTTTCACCCTCCCAGGACATCTCTATGTCTTCCCATATCCCTCACCTCCTCCTCTTCCCCTGAGTTGATGTGATAGTTCCTGTCTGTCCCCTTCCGTCCCCTAGGCTTGCCTTAGCCTGGACTCCAAGTCTCTTCATGACCAAAGGCCCCTCAGTCTTCAGCATCACCTCTAACTCTCCAGTGACTCCAAACACGCCCAGCCACAGATGGGCCACTATCCCCACGCCTGCCCACTTATGTACCCTCTGTGACCTGACCCTCTCTGCCCTTTTCTCGCTGGGGGGGGTCTCAGCCCTAAGTCAAAGGGGCCAGGTTCCAACCTCCAGCCCCCAACTCCTGCCCCACTCCCAGGCAGGGCCAGGCCCATTCCAGAAGCGCCATTAGAGTCAGTGCAGGCCACTTGCTTCCAAGTTTTATGCCCACCAATTGCCAGCCCCACGGGGATCATGTTCAGTTCTTCTCCATATGTCACCTCCCTGGTGGCCTTGCATCCTGCTGGGCCTATAGAAATCACCAGATGCAGGGTGGGCCTGACGAAGTAACAAGATGCTCAACAAGGACCAAAGGACGGCTCCAACGAGGCAAGAGGAGGAAAACACCAGCACCCTGTCTCAGGAACCCTAAACAGGTTACAGGCATCTGAGAGTCATTCAGGGCTTCTTAAGAGGCCTAATGCTGGGGGCTTAGCTCTGTGTACCCTGCTGACCTCTAGAGCTCAAGGGTGGAGCACTCGGAGCTGGGGCATTGAAGAGGTCTTCCTCCCTACCACATCTCCCAAGGGTGGAGCACTCGGAGCTGGGGCATTGAAGAGGTCTCCCTCCCTATCACATCCCCAAGCATCCAGGGCTTGAGCCAAGACAGACAGACTGAGGGACTGGGGAAGACCTGTTTCTCCACTCTGTTCTGCCCAGGAGCGCCCTTACAAAGAGGTTGGAGCCTCACGAGTTGGCCACTCTGGCAGGGAGGGGAGGAGGAGGCAAGGTAGTTCCAAACAGAAGCATTCCACCCACGGCCCAGCTGAGTGCCAAGGAACAGTCCCCCATTCCCATGCATCCCTAGGTGACCGCCCGCAGATAGTGCCTGACATTCTGAAGGACAGACCTCCTGCCCACATGAGAGGGCCCAGAGTCAGGAGGTGAAGAACGGTGGCCTACAGGAGGCAGAGAGGGAGTATAGGAAACTTGGTGTCTTTGACAGCCTCTCTTATGAGAGCGCCAAGTAGGGCTAGAGGTGATGGAGCTCACCTGACCTTGGTCTTGTACAATCTGGAAAAGTGTCAATACTGAGCACACGCCAACACTAAAGGAAATCAAGCAGGTGCAGGGACTGGAGGGACTCCTGGCAGGACAACAGGTCCTTCTCATCTCTTCCGCAAGGCCAATGTGCCTCCCTGCTCCTGACCCTCAACATGTCCACTTTGAGGAAATCCAGGCTCACCTGCCCCTGAGCCCCTGTCTACAGAGGGGAAACTGAAGGTTTAGGAGTGACCCTTCAAAACGGAGCAGGGATAAAGCAGCTGGCTCCACCCCACCCCCAGCAGCATCTGTCCATGAAAACTGTTACTGTCGGGTGCCACCCTCTCCCACCTCCATCCTTCCCTTCCTCCCGAATCCAGAACATTGTGCAGAGGTGGAAGAAGGGCAGGAAGTGGGCAGAGGCGTGATGGTGAGATTCAAGGTGCTGGAGAGAGAAGAAGCCTTGGGGACAGCCTCCTCACTCGGCATCAGGCAGCCTGGCTGTTGGTATACTGTGCCCCACTAAGCTGTGTCCTCCCAGGCTCGATGCAGAGTTAGCCCAGAGAGAAAGCTCTTGCTCATGTCAGACCCACTCTTGAGAACCCATGGTGACCCACATCCCCAGGATCCTGGTCCCAAGTGCTCTCTGAACCCCACTGGAGGTAAGTCAGCCTCACGCAGCCGCTTGCCCACAACCACAGTGACACACACAGAAGCAGTCCTGAGCTCTCCCTGTTTACAACTGAGTGCCACCTCCCACAGCAGCAGCAGCACCTTCGCCCACACATGCCTGATGCCACCAAAACAGGCTGTCACGACAGAGACAGGCCTCTGGTGCCCTCTACTGTTTGGCACTCCTGCACCATGGCTTGAGGATGGCACCCAGGCTGGCAGGGGAAGCTGGGGAATGTCACCTGTCCCATTGGGTTGCCCCAGTTTATCACAGGCCCTCCAGCCATTTTCCAAAAGGACCCAGACAAAAGAACATGGTGCCCTGGGGAGATCGGAATACTGCAGGGGGTGTCTTGTTGACAGACCGCCTCGAGGATGGCTTGCAGCAATAAAAACCTGCTAGTGAGCCATCATGATGGTGTGCATCTGTAGTCACACACTCATGAGGCTGAGGCAGGAGGATCTCAAGTTCCATCCCAACCTGGGCTGCCTAGAGAGACCCTGTCTGTCTCAGAAAAAAGAGGCTCCTCTCCATCACAGGCTGTCTCTCTACCGGTGCTGCTTCTGGTGCCCCCAACTTATAGTTCAAAGTCAGCACGACTCACGAGGAAAATACCTTCCCTAGGCCTGCCCTAGTCAGGGTCCTCAAGAGTCACAGAACCAGGGAGCAGCAAGCAGCAAAACAGCTAGAAAAGTGTGGCTAGGTATGAAGAGTCACACATAAAGACGTGTGTTTGTGCGTGTGTGTGCACGTGTGTGCACATGCATGTGTGCATACTTACACACTTGCTCATGCATGCGTGGGAGGGGGACTGTGCACAGATATACACATACAGAGAAAGAAGGAGGCCTAGAAGGAGAAGGGGCAACTGTCACTAACGGGCTCCCTATAGTGTCTGCAGAGGAGGTCACTGCCTAAAGCTTTGGGGAAGAGATAATGTTGCAGACAGGAGTGTCTAACCCAACCTCACAGCACATGTGGTCCAAGATATCTAAGAATTTGGCCCAAGACAAAAGTTTAAGATTACTTAAAATAGTATGAGGTGGGTTCGGTTGCAATTTGTATCTTGCGTGCATAATTCTCAAGCACGAAGTCTGTAGATGATGTCATTGTGCTTGATGCCATGCAAAATGAGCATAGGCCTGGTCCAGCAGCGCCTGAAGCGTGGGTAGGACAGCCCCGGACTTTAGCATGGCTCAAGACAACTCTTCATCGGCCAATATGTCCCAAAGAAGCCAAAGGGTGGGATGCCCTGGCTGTAGGCCATGGTCTCTAATTCAAATTCTCAGTGGCAGCCTAGAAACACACCAGAGAATACTCTCTCATTCTGAAGGCTTTCAGCTGATGGGGTGAGGCTCACCTACACAGAAACAAGCAATGCGCTTGATTGGTTTAAACGTTAGTTTTGGTCACACAATACTCTGCAATGTCTTGACTGGTGTCAGACTAAACCATCAGTCACCACAGCATATGTGAGGTAACACTTGAAATTAGCCTCCACGCTCCTTCTCGTGGGCCTGTGTGTCCACCAAGGACACATCTGCAACCGCTTGGCCCAACATGTCGACTCTACGCTAGATCATGGAAAGTTTCGCATGTGCCGTGCAGGTCTCTGTTCTTTCATAGTCTTCTATCTTTGTTAACTCAGGACTTCTGGGCCCAGAGAGTCAGCCTTACCCGGTGTATTGATTACTTATCTTGCTGCTATGCCTCAATACCCGATAAAAGCACTTTAAAGGGGAAAGGGTTTGTTCTGGCTCAGGATCCGAGGGTGAAGTCCATTGCGGCTGGGAAGGTGTGGCAGCAGGAGCGCGAGGCAGCTGGTCACACTGTACCCACAGTCGGGAAATAGAGAGACGAGACACTGTTGATTAACTGATTTCCTCTCTTTCTTTAGTCTAGCTGCCCTACTTAAGGCTAGATCTTCCCAGGCTCGTCTCCTAGGTGACTGTAGATGCTGCAAGATGACAATCAGTATAAGCATCAGAGCTGGGAAGGTGGCTCAGGGAATGAGCAAATTCAGATGCCATGGAAAAGCAGGCAGGATGGCAGCCCCATCGTGTGATTCCAGCACTTGTAAGGCAGGGGATCCCAGAGAGAGCCAAGTAGCTGAATAAGCTCGATCAGAGAGTTCTGGGCTCAATTGGTAGGCCCTGCCTCTATGAATAAAGCAGAGAACAGTCAAGGAAGACACTTCACTCTCCAGCAGCCATACACATATGCACGCACATGTACCACACATGTACATACCTACACACGGGAAACATACATATATACATGTACAACACACACGCAATGCATATCACAAATGAGAGAAAATCACCCTCATCACCATGTTCGTAGCTGGCTGTGTCCATTTGGGTATTGCAGAATGTCATCTTGGAAATGTTAACCCTAACCTTCGACCTCACTGCGATGCTCCCAAGCCTGGGCCCAGGGTGAGGACCCCCAGCTGAGCCCACTGGCCTGCGGCGAGGGTGTGCATCGCCCGCCCACTGTGTGGGCTTAGCGAGGCAGAGCGGACTGAGCTGCCATGGTGCCTGCTGTGAGTGAAACACCCCATCATTTTTGTAATGATGATTTTATTGCTTTTTTACACACAATTAAAACTCACTAATTCAGACCTATAAGAGAGGGCAGTCAGTGGCTAGAAAGTCCACATTAAAAAATAATTTAAAAATAATGTTGTTTTATTACTTTAAAATATATCACTTCATCCAGGCTAATAAAGTGTTGCCTAGTGAGTCCTCAGGGGACTTACGTTAATGAACAAATAAGAACAATTTGAGGGTAGTCTATCAATTATTAGTGTGGAAAGGGGTGTCCCAGCTTGAAAATGCATTCAAACTGTGTTTTTCTCTATTGATTAAGGGCTTCTCATAAAATATTGTAAATGTGATTCTTTAAAGGTTTATTTACGGTGTAGGTGTGCACACGTGCATGTGCGTGTGTGTGTGTGTGTGTGTGTGCGCGCGCGCACGCGCGCGTGCGTGCATCGCTTGCATGTAGGTGCCTGAAGTGGCCAGAAGAGGACATGAGCTCTGGGTCTAGTGTTGTAGGTGTGGGGAACCGAACCAGGTCATCTGCAGATCAACAAGTGTTCTTAACTGCAGAACCATCTCTCTAGTCCCCATTGTAATGCATTTTATTCAGTCAATTACTCCTCCATGGAGAATACTCAGGCCTCTTCAGGATAGGCAAGCTCAGACTCTCAAGCTGGGCAGAGTGCCAGTAAGACGCCTCGCTGAGTTAGGCTACACTTCATGTTCTTTGTTGTTCTCAGAAGCCTGTTGCGCCATGGTCGCCTTGACCTGTGGCTCCCAGAGCAGGACCAGTTTCCCTCAGAGAAGCCAGCTAGGTACTGAGACCGAGTGCAGCCTGTGCTAAGCTCAAAATCCCAGCCAAGATTCTTGCAAGCTAGGCAACCTTGGGCAAGCTGCTTACCTTCTCTGAGATACAGGCTTGCAGTGGGCTTATATCAGATGGTCTATCTACAGCGTTTATATCAGGTGGTCTATCATCTACAGCATTTGAAATCCCTGGCACAGTTAGTTGTCCTTGTAGAAGGCAGAACATGTTAACTTAACTCCTGTTTACCTTGTTAAACAGGAGGCAGAAAAGCAAGGCCTCCTCTTTAATACAACCCTGGGCTGTAGGAAATGGCGTGGCTGTTATTCTGGGTGCTGGGCCAGACTTTGGGTGAGCACTGGAAAGAAAGGTGGCTACAGATAGATCATGATTTCAACACAGAAGCCGAGGAATTACTTCCGGGGTCACTAACACAGCAAACAACAGCTTGCTTTTCACAGGACCCGTCAGCCTTCTGTCATTCCATCTCCTCGGAGGCCTTTTATATGTGAGCAAGTTTTCACCGGGCCGCGGGGTCTGCCTCTTTCTCCAGGCATTTCAGTTCAGGATGGTTTGCTCAGCTGAGAAACACAGGCCCAGAATTATCTCAGCCCCATAAAAAGGCCTTCCCTGAGGCAAGATCTGTGTTAAATCCTGGATTACCATAGGAGAGAGGTTTCTGATGAAGGAGGGTGTCCTGGGGAAGTCTAGGGTGTGATATCAGCTCTCTTTCTCTCCGTGTTCTCAAGTGTCTGTTATTAATGTACACCTGTTTGTGGGTGTGCCAGTACATATGGGGTCATAGGTCAATAGCAGGTGTGTCTTCCTCTAGCACATTTGTGTGTTTGCTTGTTTGTTTATTTGCTTGTGGCAAGATCTCTCACTGAACACAGCTAATTTAGCAAGACCAGCTACCCAACAGGCCCCAGACAGTTTCCTGCCTCTGTTTCCCAAGTGCTTGGATTACAGGTGGACACTACTGCGCCCAGACTTTTACATGGTTCCGGGGGTCCCAACTCAGGTCCTCGGGCTTGCCTGGCAAACACTTTCCCTCCCGAGACATCTCTCCAGCCCTTGGCATCAATCATCTCTTTCTGAGCAGTTAGCACTGGCCAGGTTGGACTTTGTTATCTCCTGTGTACCCTCGCGACATCCAGCTCAGAGGACCCTACAATTTCACCGCACTCCCGGGTTCTCAGGGAAAGGGAGCTGAGTCCCAAAAAGCAGGGTACTTGTTCAAGGTTAGGAAGGTGGAGTGAGCACAAGACGCCAGCCTCTAAGAGACTCTTTCCCAGCACAGTCCACTCGGAGCCACAGAGGCCCGGCTCTTCCCAGACACACCCACCTACAAACACTATCAGTGAACCTGGCTCTTTCTCTCTCATCATATCCCTAGCCCCCAACATCTTCCTGCTAGTCTTGTTAGTTTGCATATGATAAAACCCACAATCCCTGGTCCCAAAGAAGCAGAGGACACACAGAATAGACTGGGTGAATAGGAATCTCCTATAGGGCCTCAGAAGATACATGGCAATCACTTACTTCCCTCTGTTAGATAGCTAATAAACAGAGATAGATAGATAGATAGATAGATAGATAGATAGATAGATAGATAGATAGATGGTCTCATTGTGCCTAATGCCTAATCTGGAACTCACTGTGTAAACCATACTGCCCTCAAACTCAGAGAGTTACCCGCCTCTACATCCTGAGAGAGCTGGGATAAAAAGTGTGCACTACTGTGCCTAAAGATATTTTTTCTTTTATTCTTGAGATTATAATATAATTACATTATTTCTCCCTTTTCTCCCTCCAAACCTTCCCTAGTATCCCTCCTCCATCTCTTTAAAGTCATAGCCTCTTTCTTCCGTGACTGCTGTTGTATGCATGCATGTGTATATATACATATATATGTATACACACACACGCACACACACACATGTGCATACCTAAATATAACCATGATGTGTTTCTAAGTCCACCCCATATAGCCACCTCTTTTGCTCTTCTCTCGCTTTCTTTTCTCCTTGGTTGCTGTTGAGCTCCACTACACTCACATTGTTCGGGGCTGGCACAAGTCCCCTAATTCACCTTCCATTAGAAATGGAAATTCGTGCTGATCATGTGGCTGCTCTTGCAAGACAATGCAACAGTGAAGTCGCTCTAAGGACGGGACAGAGCAGTGCGACGGTGCCCACAGGGGCCTTTATGTATATTTATGCAGACTGAGCCTCAGGTCAACCTACTAAAATAATTGCCTACATTAGTAATCGTATCAGTAATCTGGTGACCAGTAAGAGGGTTTTCATAACCCAATATGCCAGCAAAGGTGCAATTAATCCATTATTCCATCATGTAAATTTGTTCTTTGATTTTAAGACAAAAAGTCTCCATTTGGGACCTGGAAAAAGATATTTTAGTGGTTAAGAGCACTGCCTGCTCTTGCAGAGGACCTAGGTTTGATTCCCAGCACCCACATAGTGGCTCACAGCCATGTGCAACTCCAATCCAGGGAATCTGCTACCTTCTTCCGGCCTCTGGGGCCTCCATCCCTCACTAGATGAGGTTCTCCAGTGACAACCAGGGTAGCACCAACCCGATCACAGGGGTGACCAATTCAGGCTACGCATCCACTACTTCCCGGAGTCTTAGCTGGGGCCATCCTAGTAGACTCGTGGTAGTTTCCCTTGCATCAGGCTTCTACATGACCCCTAAAAGCCCCAGTCATCTCTCACAGCACTCTCCCCCTTCCCCCAACCCCAACCTGATCCCTCAAATTCCCATGCTGACCTCCCCCTAGTCCAACCAGAAGGTCTCCTCTATTTCCTCTTCCCAGGGAGATGGATAAGTCTCCCCTTGGACCGTCCTTGTTACCTAGCCTCTCTGGGTCTGTGGATTGTAGCATGGTTATCATTTACTTTACAGATCATATCCACTTATGAGTGAATACATACCATGTTTGTCTTTCTTGCTCTGGGTTACTTCACTCAGAATAACTTTTTTTCTGGTTCCATCCATTTGCCTTTAAATTTTCTGATGTCATTGTTTTTTTAACAGCTGAGTAGTACTCCATTGTGTAAATGTACAACATTTTTTTTTATCCATTCTTCAGTTGAGGGGCATCTGGGTTGTTTCCTGGTTCTGGCTATTACAAATAAAGCTACTATGAACATAGTTGAGTAAGTGTTCTTGTGGCATAATTAAGCATCTTTTTGGTTTGATTTTTTTTTTTTGAGACATAGTCTCACTATATAACCCCAGCTGAATCTGAACTCATAGAGATTCACCTGCCTCTGTCTCTTGAGTATCTAGACTAAATGTTCATGCCATTATATCCAACCCATCAAGTTTTAAAAGTGAACCCCAGTGGTCACTGAAAATGACCCCCTGGTGAGTGACACTGGTTTATACTCCCTGCTATCAGTGTTCATTTTGAATCTACTTACTTTCCTTTTTCTTTGTTTGTTTTTTTGTTTGGGTGATAGGATTGAACCTGAGCCCTCAAATGTACTAGGTAAGTTCTTACTACAAAGTGGCATTCCCAACCCACTTATTTTTACTTTTTCTATTTTGAGACAGGGTCTCTTTATATAGTTCAAACTGGCCTTGAAGTCACTTTGTAGCCCAGATAGGACTTGAACTTTCAATCTTACCTCATCGTTCTTAGTAGGTGAGATTACAGACCTGCACCACCAGACCTGGCTGAAAGTGTGTGTGTGTGTACGATTGTGTGTGTGCGTGTGTGTGTGTGCATGTATGTAAGTAGGTATGAATGCAGAGGCCGGAGAAAAGGAGAAAGGAAGGGAGGGAAACATAGAGGAAGGAAGACAGGGAAGGAAAGAGGGAAGGAGGAAAGGGGAAAAGAAACACAACTGCAGTTTTGAGTCCTGTCTGAAGGTGTTGTCAGCATCATCGTGGCCTAGATGTCCCTAGAGTGAGTGCTGTCCACTACAGAACACTAAGATGTCAGAGCATCCGTAGGACCCTGCCCTGGCCTAAGGCTCACATGGTAACACCAGTATCTTGTGATTTCTGCAAAGCTCCACAGTCCCAAAGTGATTTTTCTCTTTGACTTTTCAGGGACCCTTTTCTCTCAGATTTTTAAAACTGCCAGGGTCCACAGGCAACAAAAGCAAACACATTTCAGTCAAATGTATTTTCTAAGGTTTATTTTCTCTATTTTTAATTATGTGATTTTTGGAGGTGGGGTCTGGGTAGGTATTCATGAGTGCAGGTGCCCTAAGAGGTCAGAGGCATTGAATCCCCACAGAACTGGATTTCCAGGTAGCAATGAGCTGCTTGACGTGGGTGATGGGAATGAACCTCCAGTCCTCTGTGAGAACAGTACATGTTCTTTACCATTGAGCCATTTCTCTAGTCCAGGTGTCTTTTTTTTTTTAAATAAAAAATCATAACTGTGACCTGCACGAGGGAAAATGGTTCTTACAGCCCAAACTTAGCCTACGGGTCCAGGTGCCCTAAATGAAGCCAAGAAAGTATCATAGAAACTACTGGACATCTTTCCTCCCTGGCATTGTGTTGAATACTTCCAACATCCCTGGCTTCCCTGGCCAGCATGTCCCTGTGATACAAACTACATTGTTCCACCTTGTAGACTATGAAACATTCGCTTAGGGTTATATCAAGGCCTCACAGGCAGAAGAAGCAGAAAAAGAAACAAGATGTGGGAGTGATGAGTCCCCCGTGACACTTTTGAAATCCATCTCTCTTAACAGCACAGCCACACCCAGCCTAACAGGTGTCAATGAGATGACCCAGCCACCATCAGGAAGGTCCCCTCCCATGGTGCCCATGCTATGGAGCTGGATGTGTGCCTCCAGCAAAGTCTCCTTTGCAGCCCCCAGATTCTTGTTAAAGACCCTGATGCTCCAAGATGCCTGGGTCCCTCAACAGAGAGGTCTCTGTGCCTGTAGCTCAGTGAGTGAGTTAGTAAAAACCCAACTAACTAGGTGCTAGGCACAGGGGATATGAAGTACCTGCTTTGACAACATTTTTAATCATTTTTAGTGATAAAAATGCGCTGATATCACCCCTCCAAGGCTAAGGGAACATCACAGAAGAATGAGAAGAAAAAATGCAAGATCCAGAGGAAGGAGGGTGAGGAGTCGCAGAATGCTGTCTTCTGAGTATGGGAAGCCTGCTGCACTAGTGAACTTGAACCCAAAGCAGATGTGGTTACCTGCACGAAGCCTGTGTAAGCTTGAGCTTGTCGACATTCTATCAGGAACAGAAGAAAGGTTCATGAGCCAGCCCCACCCCCCACCCCTCCCTGGGAATCTATAGGCATTAGTAGTGACTGGAGAAAGGAGAGGCATTTTCTCCAGGGGTGTAGCATGTGCGCGCGTGCACACACATTCACACGTACATGCACATGCAACCATTCACATGGAAGTAGAAGGGAGCTAGTAGTGAAGAAGTGGGTCAGTGGAAATGCGAGGGGGACAAGAGGGAAATCGGGGTGAACACCATCAAAATACATTATATATATATGTATGAAAGTGTCATCATGAGCCCTGTTATGATACATGATTAATCAATACTTGCCAATTAAAAAGTTTGAAAATAAGTAAACGTCCGAAAAGAAGAGGCATAAATAGCCTTTAATTCTTTAATTCTTTACCATTCTGGAACGAGCAGAGCTCTCTGTGCACAGACTTGGGACCCCATGATTTTGTGGTTCGAATCCCGGCACCTCCACTCCTTACTGTGGGACACTACGCAGTGTTCTCCAAATCTTAACTTTGCTTCACAACATGAAAAAGCTAACACTCACCTCTGCCCACTGCAGAGGGTTCTTTAAGGATAAAATGAGCCAATGTATAACAAAGGGCTTTGTGGGCTGTGTAAATGTTAGGTCGTTCTTTCAATAAACATTTATTAAGCATGTACTCTGAGCCGAAGCCTGAGTTGGGCAGGAGAGCCTCTCGGATGCACAGGACATAAAATGAACCTTTGCCGTGAATAATTTAGCAACATTTAGTGCGTTCACAAGGCTGCCCAGCCAACGCCTCTATCAGGTTCCAAAAGATTTTCTCATCCCCAAGGACCAAAGAAAAGCTGGTCCCATTAAACCATCACTCTTAAATTTTTTATTATGTTTGTTTGGAGTGTGTGTCTGTGTGTGTGTGTGTGTGTGTGTGTGTGTGTGCACGCACACTCACATGGGAAGTCAGAGGATGACTAGGGGGAGTTGGTTCTCTTCTTCCATCATGTGGCTCCCAGGGATCAAACTCAGGTCATCAGGCTTGGCAGTAAGTGCTTTAGCCACTGAAGCATCTCGCCAACCTCTGCTGTCCTCTTCTAAGGACATGTATCTTGATCTTTTGGTCATTGGGCCTAGTCGATTCCTATTATCTCCCTGGTCATCTATGACTTCAAGCCAACCCCTAGATCCAACCCCAAGCTTTATGAGGCCAAGAAACCCAGGCTACTGTGCCAGTCCAGGAGATGCCAGACCCCGTGCCTGCCACTTTTAAAAACACCCAGCCAGATGAGCAGGTAAATGGCTGTGCATTTCAGTAAATGACCTCGCATAAAGAGACCATCATATTTGTTATGCGCCCTTCTCTCCTGGAATCGGTCTCTGTTTGACAGCACCATGTCTTCCCAGCAGCCTGTGCGCTTGGCGGATGTCCTTCTTGTCGAACTAGGGACTGTCAGGTGCTGGGAAAGTGGGGACGGGCCGTGTTTGGGTAAATATTAGACTTGGCCACAGTCACTGTCCATGTCAGGAACCCAATTGGTGTTATTGATTGACAGATTCGGGGACCAACTGTTTAGAAAGCTGAGCCCCCTCGGATTGGACTAGGTGTTTCGGCAAACAGCCCTAATGCTGGGCAAACAGGCCTGTTGGAAGAAGTAGCCAGCATGTTAGCAGAGCAAACCGAGTGCTGAGCAAACAGCTTAGGAGAATGTGACCACCTCCATGTAACCTCAGCCGAGGTATTGATCCCACTGGAGGCAGGAGAGGGGCCGGGTGGGGAACAGAGAGATACAGACCCAGGCAGAATGTAAATGTTATCTTTAAGCTTCGGCTGTCAGGGCCCTAATGGGCATCTGTTTGGCATTTGTCTTCTTGTAAATCTTTAAATCCAGGTCGGGGCCCAGCATAGAATTTAATAACAGCTTTTCTGCGAGAAGGAGGCTGGGGACTGACTTCTTTCCCGAGATGCCCACTGGGCCTTTCTGGTTTTCCTGGAGGCAGCTGCCTCAGCTGGGAAATTTTTAGGTGGGAGATTCTGAATTCCTGGAAGGCTGCAGGAAGGGGGAAAGGAATCCCAAAATAAGTGTTCTCTCCTCCCACCATGGGCATGCATGCGTGCGTATAGACCTGCATGCCAATGGAGGCCAGATATGGACATCTGGACATCTTCTTTGATCACTCTGCTCTGGTTTTTTTCTTTCTGAAACAGAGTCTCTCACTGAACCTGGAGCTCACTGATTGGCTAGAGAGGGTATCCACAGAGATCCTCCTATCTCCACCTCCCAGTATTGCACTGGGCTAAAGGTGTGCACTGCCAGGCCTGACTTCTTCCATGATTTCCAAGGTAAGCTCATATCCTCATTCCTGCTCAGCATGCACATTCCCCACTGAAACATGCCCCAGCCCCACAAAGTTGTTTCCTCTGTCCCTCAGCTGGCTGCATCCAGTTTGAGAGCCCTGGGCTCTGTTTATCTGAACCTGACCTCTCTGAGCCTTAGCCTCTGCGTTTGAAAAGCAGAACATGTCCCTGCAAGGAACATAGGATCTCAGGCCATACACACCTCCATCCAGGCAGAAGCTCTGCATAGCCAGTAAGCACAGTTTTAGAAGCTTCCTCCGTGACTGACCTGATGAAACTGCCTCGTCCTGAACCACAGCTCCCCAGTTCTTGAACCGCTTCCCCACTTAGAGAGAGACTAGCGTGCGGGTCTCCATACAGGCTGGGTTATTGGAAGCTCAGGGATAGGAAGACACTGTCCCGAAGGTCATAGGACACCAGCTACACAAGTGATTTGTGACAACTCGTAAGTGATGAGGCTGGCCTCCAAAACCAAGACCACAGCAAGCTGTCTGAGAGAAGCGAGCCAGGAGGTGGGGAGCTGTTGGTTCAGCTGGTAACAGACTTGTCTGGCAAGCACAAGGACTTGAGTTCAATCTCCAGAAGCAAGGTTTGAAAGCTAGGAATAATGGTACATATTTGTGACCCCAGCCCTGGGAAGGCAGAGACAGGCATGTTCCTGGGGCTCCCTAGGCCAGCACAGCCTGTTCAATGAGCTCCAGGCTAGTGAGAGACCCTGGTCTCAAAATAATGAACAGTATAACTAAGGAACAATACCTAAAGAAGAGTATCTCTAGCCTTCACAGGCACACATAAACATACATGTACATACGGACATACACACGTGCATGTGCGCGCACACATACACATACACTGTGGGGCCAATGGTGATTCAATTTCTTCTCACTAAAGCCTTATTATTTAAAATTTTTCCTTTTCAATTTTTAAAAATTTATTTGTGTGTGTGTCCATATGTACATGTATGTTTGTGCACATGCACACGAGTGCAGTGCCTGCAGAAGCCAGAAGAGGGCATCAAATCTCCTAAAGCTGGAGTTACAGGCAGTTGTGAACCACCCAATGTGTGTACTGGCAACTGAACTTGGGTTCTCTGGCAGAGTAACAAGTGCTCTGAACCACTGAGCATCTACCCAGTCCCACTCGGAGATCTCCTACAGTGATTAGAAATAACACGGAGATCTCCTACAGTGATTAGTAGGCAGTTGTCATGGGAGCAGCAGCCGCCAAGACAAAGCCTAAGCCTTCTGTGGCTTCTGACCAGGCAGAAACTGTGAAAGGCATTCAACCACCTCCTCGGATTCAGAGGAAGACCAGTCTTACCCTCCTTCTCAAGAGCTGAGACAGACGTGCACTGTTCTGTCCACACCCCTGAAAGGGTGAGGAAGTCTGGGTTGTGCGAGGACACCATGAAGGTCAGCAGGATGGCAGAGCAGTCAGAGTTCCCAGGAAGAAATGTATTGTCTTCACTGAGCAAACCCAGTGGGGGAAAGACTAGCGGCTCGGCTGTATGCTGTGTGGCGCTCACTCCAGCAAGATGGCAGTCATCCTCAGGAGCTGAAGTTACGAGGACTTGTGAACTGCCCTGTTCAGAACCAAACCTGAGTCGTCCTCTGCAATAACAGCAAGAACTTGTAGCTAACGAGCCATCTTGCCAGCCCCTAACACTAAAGCAAAACCATTGCTACGTTCAAGGCCAAGGACGTGCCCACTGCAAAAACAAACGAATGGATAAATAAATCAAAACAGGGCCTGCCAGCACCAAGGGTTCCTCCTTGCTCACCCTAAGAGTCTAGACCTCGGTCTCCCTTTAGCTACACAAAGGTCCCTTTTAGGAAAACCTGAGGAATTTCTGGTGTGGGAAGGGAGTGTGTTCTGGCAACTGGAAGCCCAGTGAGTTTGCATTTGGGAAGGTCCCAGGCCTCAGAGTAGATTAAGATACAAGTAGAGAAGTTCCCCTGTGAAGCAGCGACTCCCAGAAATCCCTTCTCAAAGGTCTGTTGTGCCCCCCACACCCTTCAGTAGCCCAAGTCACAGGCAATGACAAGCCTGTTTCCAGGGCTCCTCTGTGTCTCCGGATGTACCATAGTCCTGCTCCTCTGTGTCCTAGGATGTACCATAGTCCTGCTCCTCTGTGTCCCCGGATGTACCATGGTCCTCTTTCTAAAGATATGAGTCCCCAAGCAAGGAAAACTGTCCCCACCCTCGTGTCCACGTTCTCAGCCCATGCCACCCTCAAGGTGGGCAACAGGAAAGACAATCACTGCATGCCCTGTGGGAGGGGTTAATTGTTACCAGGTAGGGATGCTCCTCTACCTGGATGGCTTAAAACACCCAGGTTAGAGCCGGTTTGGCTGGGAATGTGCCAGCTAACGAGACCGCTAAGAGCTACACGGCAGCGAATGTGAGAATGCGAGCCGATGAATCACTGGAGAGGCTGAGTGGGACCCAGAATGCTCAATTAATGAGTCACTCTGCAAAATATGTTTCTGGGGCTGGGGAGGTGGCTCCATGGCTAAAGTGCTTGACGTGCAAGTGTTTGGATCCCCACAATCCAGTAAAGCCAGACAGACTCGGAAGTCTGCCTTCGCTTTCCACATCAGAAGGCAGAGACAGGGGAACCTCAGATCAAGCTGGCTAGAGAGCCTAGCCAGTAACCACATCAGTGAGCTCTGGGTTCAACTGAGAGACCCTGCCTCAATGAATGAGGTAGAAGTGTAGTACATTCCTAATTAGTCTTATTAAATAAAAATCTGGAGTCAGATATCAGGGTAAATGCTGAAAGATCAGAAGAGCCAGTCACTAGAGAGACTTTTTGCCTCTACCAAATTCTCAAACCAAATGGGCAATCGTATGGCCACAAATCCTCAGACTGAATGCCCTGAGCTCCTGTCTCCTTCTGCCTTATATTCCACTCTCTGCCCCCTAGTGCTGGGACTAAAAGCATGAGCCTCCACCACTTGGCTTTGTTTCTCTTTGAGACTGGTTCAATCTAGTGTAGTCCAGGGTGGCCTTGAACTCCAGAGATCCACCTGCCTCTGCCTCCAGAGGGCTGAGGTTAAAGGTGTGTGCCACCGCAATACTTTCTGAAGAAACCCAGGCTGACCCTTATTGATAAAATCAGAGCCATCCTTCAACCATTGAGCTTCGTATTCATTTTAGACATCTTCAAAAACAGCCAGACGTGGTCACGCACACTTTTAATGCCAGTATTCAGGAGGCAGAGGCAGATGGATCTCTATAAGTTCAAGACCAACCTTGTCTACATAACCAGTTCCAAGCCAGCTAGAGCTATGTAGTGAGACCCTGACTCAAAACATATGTATACAGAGATGGAGAGATGGCTCAGTGGTTAAGAGCACTGACTGCTATTCCAGAGGACTCGGGTTTAATTCCCAGAACCTACATGGCAGCTAAAGCACCTATAATTCCAGTTCCAAAGATCACAGTGCCATCTGTGGCTTCTGCGAGTACTAGGCATATGCATAGTACATAGACCTACATGCAGAAAAATTCATGCATATAAAGTATGTATATGTGGGGGCTAGAGAGATGGATCAGCAGTTAAGAGCACTAGCTATTCTTCCAGATGACCCAGATTTGATTCCCAGCACCTACAAGCTGGCTCACAACTGTCCATAACTCTAGTTCCAGGGCATCTAACACCCTCTTCTGTCTCTGAGAACGCCAGACTTGCGCATAGTGTGTGCAAATATATGTAGGCAAGACACAGATACACATAAAATAAAAATAAAGCAATTTTTAAAAAGTTTTAAGAGTGTTTGTATGTGCAAGACACCGCCTTGAAAGAAGCAAACCAAGTAGTCCACAGCCCGTACCAACTTCATAGGTGTGGCCTGCTGGTTCAGGGCTCCTGCTCAGCCTAAGGCTCTCCTGTTGTTCTCTTGGAATTCAGAATAGCTTTTGAACAGAGGCCCCAATATTTTCATGTTGCCCAGGGACCTGCAGATGGTTTCACCAGCCTTATGCCAAACTGTTAAAGACAAAATGAGATGCCACCGTTAGAAAGAGAGTTAGGGATTCGCACACCGTGCCCTCGTTTGAGCTCAAATGGCCCATCATTTTATAATGCTGAGCTCAACTGAATTCTGGGTTGTGGGAATTGGCTTGTTTGTTTGTGGGGAAGGGTTTTGTTGCCTTAGAAGTCTTTATGAGGACTTGGGGAGGTGGAGTGCGGCTGCAAAGCATGAGGACCTGAGTTCAACTCCCAGCACTCACAATAAGACAGCCCGGAGTGGTGGTGCATGCATGTAATCCCAGCACCGGGGAGTCGGACACAGGTCCTTGGGCTCACTGGGCAGAACACCGAGCCTAATCCTGGGGTTCCAGATAAAAGGGAAAGAGACCATTTTGAGGAAAGGAGGTAGACATTTCCTGAAGAACACCTGAGGCTGACTTCTGGCTTCTGTAGGCATGTGCACACACACGCACACACATGTGTATGCACCTGCACACAACACAGATCTTCGAGAGTAAGTCAAACCCTAAACCAGCCCCTCTCTTCCCTAACCATATTCAGACAGGAAAGCCCCTTCTCACCTGCCACCTCTGCAATCAGAAGCCAGAGTAAGAAGACAGTCCTGGCCTTGTCTGACACAGACCAGCCTAAGTTCTTATTGGCTTCCTCCTCTGTAAAATGAAAGAGGACGAGGGCCTGGGCCCAGGAGGATCTAAGTCAGCCTCACCCCGCCTGTTTCTCAGTTGTTGAAACTGTTCACGGAGAAAATGTCTTTTCATCCATTTCTGTTGCTGTAACACGCCTGAGATGGGATGATTCATAACTGACAGTGTATTTGGCTCACGGTTCTGGGACTGGGACATCCAGGGGCACGATGCCAACATCTGTCTGCTCAGTGGCCACCCAAGGACCTTCCTTCTTCTTGCATCGTATAGCAAGACCAAGCACTAGTGCCAGCTTTGCTCTCTCTTGAATTTCCCGTGAGTCAAATGGCCAGTGTCCTAGAGTTCCAGGATAAGTGAGCCTGAAATGTGGAATTTGGCTTGTTTGAAGGAAAGGGTTTGGTTACATTAAACGTCCTTCAGAGACCTGGAGAGATGGCTCGGTCAATAATGACTAACGTTGTCACAGAGGCCCCAGCCTTACGACCTCGCCTAGCCCAGCTATCTCCCAAAGGCCTTTCTTCCTCTTACCATTAATACATAAATTAGTGATAGTTTTCAACACAGAGACTTCAGGGACATATGCAAACCAAAGCGTATGTCCATAGCAGATAGCATCTTGAAAGCTCCAGTCAAATAGTTACCCTTGAGCTCCAGGACTTGTGGCCTAGTGCTGTCTAACAATACTTCTCTGAGCTTATTCTGTTACAGTTAGTACTGTTGAGAAAAGTGGGGGGAGGCTGGTAATTGATGAAGGGCTGGAGAAATGTGTCAGTGGCTAAGAGGACTTTCTGTCCTTCCAGGGGACTCTGGTTTGAGTTCCAGCATCCAAATCAGCACACTGACAATGACCTATTATTACATGGACTTTAGAGGATCCAGTGTCCTCTACTGGCCTCTAAGGGAAGGGCACCAGCATGTGTATGGCATACACACACACACACATACACACACACACACATACACACACACACACACATACACACACACACACACACACACATCAAAATACATTTTTTTAAAAACTGGATTTTAGAGCTCCCCCTCCACATAAATCATTAGAAATCCCTAGAAGGCCCCTGACAAAGCATCCACAGTTCATATGCGTGTGTGGGCCCGCAAGATGGCTCAGCAGACAGAGGTGCCTGCAACCAAGCTTGCCAACCTGGGTTCCATCCCTAGTACAACCCAAGGTGAAAGAAGAGAACGAACTCCCTCAAGCGTCCTCTGACTTCCACTCCTGGGCACAGATACAAAACAAATAAAAATGTCGTGTG
This sequence comes from Microtus oregoni, assembly GCF_018167655.1. Classification (NCBI taxonomy): domain Eukaryota; kingdom Metazoa; phylum Chordata; class Mammalia; order Rodentia; family Cricetidae; genus Microtus; species Microtus oregoni. The sequence continues at coordinate 25,362,713 of NW_024543091.1, read as the reverse complement.
TGTGTAAAATCTGCAACAGTAAGACACGACCGTGTCCTGGTTCTTAAAGAAAGTCCCTAAATCTAGATGAGCTTTGGGACTCCCAACATGCGTGTCGTCTTCTGCATCCATCTGTCATCAGGTTGATAATCTGGATTTCAGGGCCGGGAGAGATGACTCAGTGGTTAAGAAGCCTTCCGGCTCTTCCAGTGGACCTGCCCCTAAACCACGGCAAACATCTTTAAATGCAACCACATCCCTCACTTAATATAATTTATGAATAACCCTGGGAGTGAGGTTGCAATCAGCATAATGCCATTTGCCTAGTAGAGTTTTAAGTAAACATTCTTTCATGTCGGTCATGGTCAGTTGCAAGGAATGTTAATTTTGAGAGCAATGTGTTTTAAACTTCTTCCAAGTCTCCTTGTCCTGGGCCCTGGAGACACTGTGGTTCCTGGGTAGTGAGTCTACCCACAATGCTTGCCAGGTGAACACAGGCTGCCCTCAGCCAGCCTTTGCCGTCTGAGGAAGACCATCCCCGTGGTGTGAGGTTGAGTATTTGCACGGCCCTTCCGATTTAGCTGTCCTGTCTATTTAGAGTTTAATTCAGACTCAAGAGAGGTGGGGGAGGTGGGAGGGTCAAGTGCCGATTACAGAAAATTGAACTTTGACGACCGACCGTCAAGTCAGTCAGGTTAACAAGGTGTTATCTAACAAGACCGTAGGGGGCAGCTTTACTGGTTAGGACAAGATTGTTGGGTAATTAGCTTATCAACTCCGTGTATGTAAATGAAGGCTTTTAAAGTCCTTGAAACCTGCTTTTGCTCTTGAGTAATTTAACTGTCTCCTCTGGATGCTCTTCATTGCCGCTCTCCAGCTTGGACGCTTCCCCATAATTAAGCGTTTATGGAAGTCCATCTTCCCTTCTGCAGAGGACGTTGCACAGGGATTGAGGTAAATAAACCTGTCCCTGCCCTCCACCTGCCGATTTTCTAACTGGCAAATAGCAAACTTCTTCTGCAAAAGACCAGCTCACTACCTCCAACTTAGCATCTATGGTGCAATAACCAAACTCTGGCCATCTGAGCCCTAAACAGCTACAAACGGTGTGCAAGCCGCGAGTGCAGCCGCGCCTCAAAACCGCATTGCCAGGGCTCAAGTGACACTCAGATGATCAAGCGCTTGCCTAGTATACATGAGGTCTGAGGTTTAATCCCCGGCATGCCATAATTCAGGCATGGTGGTGACACACCTGCAGTCTCAGGACTCAAGAGGTAGAGGCAGGAGAAGCAGGAATTCAAGGTCATCCACAGCTATGTGTAAGGAGCTCCAGAAAAAAAAAAAAAAAAAAAAAAAACAGGCCCAGAGAGATGGCTCAGAGGGTAAAGGCACCTTCTACCAAACCCGACAACCTGAGTTTGAGTTGCAGGACTCATATGATGTAAAAAGAAAAATGACTCCCACAAGTCCTCTGACCACAATGAGACATGCGTGTTCCACAAACACACACACACACACACACACACACACACACGTACACTAAATGTAAAAAAAAATTCACTGACATAATCAACTTGGGCCACAGTGGCCTGGACCCTGATCTATGAGGCAGACATAAAGAATTCGTGTAGGAGGTGGAAGCTGGGTTGGTGCAGTTGGAAATGCTAGCCCAGTGCTGGATCAGGAGGAACAAGTCCGTGCTGCCCGGTGGGATGCGGTACTTCCTGGAAGAGGGGTGTGAGTACGTAAGGTGCTACTCCTTGGCTAGCCCTTCATGCTTCTATAACGGCTTGCCCTATCCAGGGCTCTTCTTCGGAGGCTAAGGGAGCCAAGGCCTGATGTTTCCGGTCTCACAGGGTCTGGACGACTTGTGTGGTGCTGCAGTCTCACCTGCAGAACTGGATTTGAAGTCAGAATCCTGTCATCTAAGAATGACGTGAGAACCCAACTGAAAGCCAGCAAGATGACTCAGTGGAAGAAAAGGAGAAGGCAGGGTAGAGACAGAGATACTCTTTGTTGCCAGTTACCAGAGAGAGCTTTCTAGCTGATAGTCCCAACACCCAACAGAAAAGTAGCAACATACTAGCAAAAGCGTTTGTTATCTGTAGACATGGCAGTTCCATGGTTAAGGAGTATGGGCAATGAGGGTAACATAAGGAGGCCATCTAAAAAGATGTGGGGGTGTGGGTAACAGAGCACCAGGACCAACGCAATTCATAGAAGAGTTGGTTTGGGGCTTGTGGTTCCAGAGAAATAATAGTTGGTGATGGGAAAGAAGAGGTAGCAGGGAGACATGGCATTAGGAGCAGCGGCTGACAGACCACATTTCCATCCGCAAGGAAGAAGCAGAGAGATCATACCTGAAACATCAAATCCCGCCCCCAGGACACACTTCCTCCAGCAAGGCCACACCTCCTAAGGTTCCCCAAACAGCCACCAACTGGGCATTTGGATGCCAAGACTTACGTAGGGCACAGCATTCAAACTACCACGCTGAGCCATCTGGAAAACAAGTAGCCAAGGTAGAGGTCAGATGGATCCGGCCCACACCCTAGCCACTGTCTCTTTCCTCAGAAAGCTGAAGAGGGCATGTTTAATGAAGGCCTAGCGTGGGAGGTGCCAGGAGGGTGGGGAGCCCGAATGAACCAGCTTAGCCCTCTGGAACATCACGGCCCATCCCAGGGAGGTCTCCTTCTCTCCCCGCTGTGACCAGAATACCTGAAAAGAAGCAACTTCCAGGAGGAAGAGTCTATTCCATCCCACAGTTCGAAGGGGCACAATCCACCAGGGCAGGAAGTCACAGCAGCTGGTCACATCATGTCACAGTCAGGAAGTAGGGACAGGAGAATGCTGGTGCTCAGCTCACACGTTCTTTTTTAGACTTTTCAGAAAGCATAAAGTATTTTTATACACTCTTTCTCCAAAGGGTCATGGTGGCGGCTGCTGCAGTACCTGCCTCCCTGAGCTATCCAGCGCCATCCTCATCTCTGGGGAGACACTCTCATGAGCTGCAGTCAGGACTGAGTAGATGACCCTTCATGGGACCCTCAGGGGCCAGTTACAGCTGGGAAACACAAATCGTCCCCGCCCTGCAGTTCCCAGACATGATGATTCTGTGTCTTGAGACAAGGCGGTTATTGTATGGAATCCGACCAGGGACGAGAGCAGCTATGGCATTCCACATCATGCTCTGCAAAATCACTCCCACTTTCTTAGTGACATTGTTATCTCCTCTGATGGCCAGTTCACCCTCACGGGCTCCTGGAATGGAATACCACATCTCTGGGATCTCATAATGGGACCCGCTATGAGGCAACTGGTAGGCCATGCCAAGGATGTACTGAACAACTGGAAGACAGTCTCTGGATCCCAGGATAAGACCATAAAGCTATGGAATACTCTGGGCATCGGCAAGTACACTGTCCAGGATGAGAGTCATACAGAAGTCGGTGTTGGCTCCTCCCCAAAGAGCAACAACCCTATCGTCATCTCCTGTGAATGGGACAAGCTGGTCAAGCTTTGGAATTTGGCGAATTGCAAACTGACAAGCAACCCCATTGGTCACACTGGCTATCTAAACAGAGCGACAGCCTCTCAGGATGGTTCTCTCTGGAGGCAAGGATGGCCAAGCTATGAAGAGGTGGCGGCGACACAAACGTCAGGGACATCATCAATGCCTTGTACTTCAGCTGTAATGGCTCCTGGCTCTGTGCTGCCACTGGCTCCCGTGTCAAGATCTGGGACTTGGAGGGTAAGATCACTGTAGATGAACTGAAGCGAGAAGTTGCCAGAACCAGCAGCGAGGCAGAGCCCCAGGGTATCTCTCTCTGTTGTGGCCTGCTGATGGCCAGACTCTGTTTGCTGGCTATACAGGCAACCCAGGGCAAGTGTGACAGGTGACTGTTGATCCCACTAAGAGTTAATGACAGACTCTTAGAAATAAAACTGACTTTCTGGGGGAAAATATTATTGTTTCTTCTTTATTTTCTGTGTATGAGCGTTTCGCCTTCATGTGTGTCTGTGAACCACGTGTGTGCCTGGCGCTCACAGAGGACAGAAGAGGGCACTGGAGCCCCTGGAATGAGAGTTACAGACAGCTGTAAGCCACTATGTGGGTGCTAGGAATGGAACTCGGGTCCTCTGGAAGAGCGTGCAGCACTCTTTAACTACTGAGCCATATCAACAGCCCTCCGTTTCTCTTATTTATTCAGTCTTGGACCCCAACCCACAGGATGGCACCACCCACATTCAGTGTGGGTCTTCCCTCCTCAGGCAAATCTTTGTAGAAACACCCTCATGGACGCATGCAGAAGTGCATTTCCATGGTGATTCTAAATCAAAATGTCAAGCCTGTTAGCCAGCATGGTCTGCAGTGGTCCTCCCTCTTACTGTTGCACCAGCCTGTTTCCAGCCTCCAGCCCTCCTCCAACCATAGAACCAAAGCATCTGACTCTTGGACTCTTGGCCATGAAGAATCCCCTCACAGCAGGAGGTGGGGGTTAGAGAAGCCATTCATGACTGGTACCCTAATGGAACTGACTGGAGGACTTTGAGACGCAGCCACTTTCCTTCATGGCCCCCACACTGTCTTGGACTTCCCACCTCAAGGTCTGAGAGTTCCTTCCACTGTTCCGGAGTCTCTGAGGTCTCCCAGCCCCAATCTGCTCAAGCTGAGCCCAGCTTTCTCTCTCCCCTAAGGCACTTCTTTGGCTTCTGACCCTCCTACATCACCTAGCCCTGACTCTCGCGTGCTAATGCGCACAGAGCTGACTCTGGTCGCCTCCCCGCCCCTTCTATTCCAGACATACGCCAAGTCACTGGTCCACCAGGAGTTGACAATAATAAGTCAAGTTCCCTGTCTTGTTCACGTCCCTGGAGCTCCCGAGTGAGCACAGTCACAAGTTGGCTGGGGAAGACCTGGGAAGGCCCTTCCATTACTGGCCTCACTGGCTTGCTGGAAAAATCTCCCTACTGCTTCTTTGAGACTGAAATACCTTGGGTAAGTCCCTGAGACGCTGCAAGCTGCGATTTCTCCTCTCCAAATGAACAAGAGCTGTGATCAGCCTCCAGCTTGGAGCCCTGAGTTGTGGTAGGAGATAGAGCGTACTCAGTTCGGCGCTTGCTGAAGGAGGGGAGGGGTTCTCATCTAACTCCAGGAGGTGGAGTTCAGCAGTGTGTGGGGGAAGCTCTGCTGGACTGCATCCTCCCCGCCTCCCCAGAGGCTACCTCACCCCACAAGCTCTGCCCTCAGGCCTCTCCTTACCCCAGGCTCCCAACCCTTCCCCTGCTTTCATACAGGCTCAGACGACACTACATTTAATGACACCCTGCCCGATCCCACAGGCTCATTAGCCTACATGTGTTCATTATGTTTCCCAAGTGGGAGCTCGCTGGCTGGAAACCAGGCCTTCACTTTTAACCCCTTGCTGCATTGCACAGGGCTAGACAAACCACAGATACCTAACAGCCATCCGTGCTAAACGCTGCCAAGGCATCAACTCGGTCTAAACCTCACTTCCTCCTCTTTTAAAAGAAGACATGACCTTAATAACAAGTTCCTGGGAGGTGTTTCACATTTGACAAAGTCTGGCTGCATTCATTGTCTCTACCAGTAGCCAAGGAAACTACAATGCAGGCGTGGAAAGCAGAGGCTGGTGCAAGTCAGTGGTTTGCCTGGGAACATGGCTAATAAGTGTCAGAGTCATCTGAACCCAAACCTATTATTTTTTCTGCCACACGAGGCTAGAAGGCTTCAGAGGCAAGGCGGAGTGCCTAGGGTAGTCAGTGCAGAACTACAGCCATCAGTAAACACACAAACCACTTATCACCAAGGTACAGGGTCACAGGGAAGGATGACCCAGACCGTCGAGAAGCAGTGGAGCTTGGACAGGTGGGAAAGTCAGGAAGCAGGTTCAAGGCCAAAGCCTAGGGAAACCCCTTTCATAGGGAAGGGGTTCTGGACTGCAGACTAGGGGAAGAGAGGAGATGGGGGACATCTCCCCAGAACAAAGAGGATGTGTGAATAAAAGGGAGCAGGCTGAGGAGATAGCTCAGCCAGGAAATTGCTTGTACAAAAGCAGGAGGACCTGAAAACGATCCCTGGTGCTCACTGGCCTGGTAGCCGAATGGATGAGTTCCAGGTTAAGGCTTTGTATCCCAGGCTGAACAGAATGTGACATAGAGAGGCAGGCAGAGATGTTTGTGAGCCGTCCCTTCACCAGACTCAGACCTCCTGAGGGATGAGAGGAAGATGCAGGGGAGAATAAACCAGGGTCACCCTGAGCCCGGAAGCCAGAGAGATTTCTGAAACGTAGGTGTCCTGAACCAATATGAGGACGGTAAAAATTGCCACTGATTCTGACTGGAGAGGAAACGGGCTGTATCACACAGTGTCAGAACTGATAATATCCTGTCTCCGTGTGCCATCTCATTATTCCACACATGTTCATTATCTGCCCAGATTGCGTGCTAGCTGGCTTTGGAAACCATCTTCTCTTTTAGCTTCCCCAACTTCTCTCACGCAGGGCTGAGTTCCTAACAGGAGCCCACTGAAAACCAATAGCTATAAATTTCAAGAATAGAAAATGGCCCTGCACCCCACAATCTGCGAAGGATTGTTCCAGAGAGACCGCTACCACTTCAGTATTTCTCCAAAAGCACTTGGTGCTAGTTATCTGAAACATCCCAGGATCCCAACCACGAGATCCCACTGCTGCAGGCAGAGTGAACCCCATCACTAGAGAAGCCAAGAAGAAACCAGCCATCAGAGGCTCTGTGGAGGAGTCTCTGTGTCAAGAAGGACACTGGACGGAGCAGTTCCCATGGCCCCCACGATCTCTCAGACACCATGGTTCAGAAACACCGTTGAATTTGATCTCGTGTTTCATTTGGCATGTCCCATTCAGAAATAACCAGACTAACTTAAAAAAAGAAATCTCTGTGCCTTCTTCTATTTCTTTCAAACTCTTTAAATGTCAAGTTCCAGCCCAGTGCTCTGCCTCGCCGGGTGGTTGGATACCAAAGCCATGAGCGCTGGGTTTAGAATAGCGCCTGGCCGGAGGGGGAGGCTGACTTCATGCATGTCTATTTTTACAGCCACGAGACGCGTCGCCTTCCCTCGCTGTTCACATCAATATCACACAGGGACGCTGACACAGGGCCATCTGTCCTCACAGACTCGCTCTTTTGGGGAGGGGAGGCAGAGGGAATGAGAGAGGAATGCGCGTTTTCGTTCTTAGTCTGAGAGTTTGGCTTGGACTCTGATGGTTCCCAGATCTGAGCCAGCCAAAGGGGCCTTTGGCCAATCCCTGTTGGGGGCTGGGGGCAGTGTGTCAGTGTCCTGTGTTGTCACCTTCTGAAGTTTAGAGAGTACATTCAGCACTCACTCAGTCTCAGCCTATGATATGCCAGCTACAGGTCACATAACCCTTTCCCCTGCTTGACTCATCTGGGAGTTCTGTGCACCTTGCAAAAGGATGAGAAGGTGAGGAGGGACAGGAGCTGTCAGGGAACAGAGGGGACAAGATTCTTCCAAGAATATATGGCACACTCAGGGCCGGGCCTGTTACTGGAATTGTCATGTCATGGTCATACCTCAGCCTCTGCAGCCAGCCACCTGTCCTCAATAGGCTAAGCAAAGACACAGCGAAAAGCCGAGAAAGGAGGAGGTAATTCATTACATCCACATTGGGAAAAGAAACAAAGCAGTCCAGGGACCAATCTCCCACCAAGTCCATCTTGCAATCCTGACACAAGGCTAAGGCTTCAATAAGGCAAGAGGCAGGCATAGCTAAGCCGCCCTGGTCCAGGTATGGTCCTGCCCACCATCATTGTCCAGGCTCCCATCTGTCCTGCAAGGCGTTCCCACAAGTTTGTCGGAGTTGTGTGAAATCTCTTCCTAGAGACAAAATTCCCTCTCTGGCTGGCACCGGCCTTCAGCCTTTTCCTTTTCCCAGAGTGAGATTCCTGGAGAAATTCCAACTTCTTGGGATCCATTGTTTCAATAGTCTGATTGCCAAAGAGAGGGCACGAACATCTCTTTAGAACATCTTCATTTCTGACGAGATGTTTCCATGCCCAACCCGCAAGTCCAACCCAGCAGAAGCAGCCCCTGCAGCAAGGCTCTCCAACTCCTGTTGAGGCAAGTGAGTCTGGGCCTGGGAGTCAAATCAGAAGAGTTCCCTGTGGGCTGGGACAGAGACACCGACAAGAAGAATGTGGCTCTGGGCCCAGTAGCTGTGTCCCCAAGACCTGGCCTCAGCCAGTAAGCCTGAAAGCATCCCACACTGGAGGTGGGAACCTGAAGGCTCAGACTAAGCAAGAGACCGGCTGGAGCCCACTCCCTGGGCACTGGCTAGGGGCTTTAATTCTCAAAGTCTTTAGGGCCTACCACACTTTGCCTTCTCTTCCTTGGCTTGTTGCCCCACCTCACTGTGCTAAGGGTCTGAGATGCTGTTTGTCAATCACAGCAGGGAAGAGAACTCACCCCCACTTACCTTGGTAATAGTAGTAGGTCTAGCCCCATCCCATTCAAATGCCTCTCTGAAGGGGGATGCTGTGATGAATCTGGGAAGCATTGGTGTATCCAGCGTGGCTGATTAGAAGCAGTCTTGGGAGTCTCCTCAGTGCCAAGCAGGAGATGACCTTTCTTAGGTGTATAACCAAGAGACTGAGGCCACCAGCCCTATTGTCTCAGCTCCATAGACAAAATCTAGACCAGGGGAATGGAGATGTAGCTCAGTGGGTAGAACGCTTACCTCGCATGCACCAAAGCCTCGGGTCTGTCTCCAGCACAGAACAGAATCAGGGATGATAGCACGTACCAGCAATCCCAGCACTCAAGAGGTAGATGCAGCAAGATCAGAGATTCAAGGTCAACATTGACTCCATATTGAGCTGAAGGCTAGTCTGGGCTACAGGAGAACCTCAGCCCCTCATCAAAAATGGAAAAAAAAATAGTTGTGATTCTTAAAGCTAGTCAGAGGCCACTGAAAGTAGAAAGAAAAGAGATGTGATTTAATGACTTTAGTGACCTTGTTGGAGCCATTTATGAAGGACAGCGCAGTTGTTCCCTCTTGAACTATTTTGTATCCAGACTCATCTTCAGCTCCTCCTCCTCCTCCTCCTCCTCCTCCTCCTCCTCCTCCTCCTCCTCCTCCTCCTCCTCCTCCTTCTTCTTCTTCTCTCTCTCTCTCTCTCTCTCTCTCTCTCTCTCTCTCTCTCTCTCTCTCCAGACTGGGTCCCCTCTCCCCGCTGTATAACAGGCACTGTGCCATGCACCTTCTCCTCAGTATCTCCTCCACAGTGGACGATCTCCCCGGGGAAACTCCGTCAGCACGCAGCCATCCAAACACAGATCTCTGCTGCTTATTCTTCCCTAGATCTATGAAGCCCTCTGGTCACCTCCTCCACAGATCAAGCCCTCTTGTCTGCCAAGCAGGAACATGAAGGACACTTGCCCGTATATCAACTATAACTCGTCAAGAAGCACATAACAAGCACACAAGTAGCTCAAACTCACTAAAATAAAAACACCTGAGCTCCAGGCTCAACTCTTTCCCCTTAGGTGGGAACCACCCAGCCAACCTCTCAGACACAGTGTCCTCTAGTGGTCACTTCTGGTCTTACACCCTCTGTGATGGCCAACGGAGCTGGATCTCTGTGGGGTCCTGTGAGGGCATTTCTGGGAAAGATTGACTGAAGGGAGAAAAGACACCCTTAGATAGGATAGCACCCAGATATGAAGAGGTTGAGGGGAGAGCAATGCTGTCTGTTTGCTTGTCTTGCTTCCTGTTGATGAGTGTGTCTACCTTGTCCTCCTTGCTGCTGCTGCTGCTGCTGCTGCTGCTGCTGCTGCTGCTGCTGCTGCTGCTGCTTGTCACTGCTTCCATTGCCCATTGCAGTCATCAGAACCCAGCCTATTGGGCCTTCTGATATAGACTGAAGACCAGCAGCTCTCCAGGAGTGCTCCAGGCTTTACAGGCCAGATGGAGACTGAAGCATGCAGCGTTATGGATTGAGCAGCCAACAGGTCCTCAGCATCTCCAGCCAACAGCTTTTGTTAAACTACCCAGCTCTTGTCATGTAATCCAATCTAATAAATCTCCTTTGTAATATCTGTTCATCCCATCAGCTCTGTTCCTCCACAGAGCCCTCTTCACCTCCTCAGGTTCTCATCCTTCAGGGATAATGTGATCTCATTCAAAAATGTGACTCGTTCTTTTTGGGCCATATGACCATCCTAGAACTAAACCACCTCTAATTGGTTGGATCTAAATCCCAGCTCTGCACTGGAGGGGGACACACAACCAGAGAGTAGGACAAAATGGGGTTCTCCTGCCAAGAGAAATCAAGAAACAGTCACACGAGAAGTGCATGTGAAACCTGTGGCTCCATGGGTGATAACTGCCATCACTCATGGGACACAGAGAAATGTCATCCCCAACCTAATAAACGGCCTCAGTGAATCCGATAGCTGCTGGCATTGCTATGGCAACGGTAAGTTTGGGGATTGGCACATAATGTTTGTTTTTAAAAACTAGGAGTCCCAATCATGTCACAATTTTTTTTTTTGAGACAGGGTCTCTATGCCTGGCTGTCCTGGAACTCATTGTATTGACCAGGCTCTTTCAAACTCACAGAGATCCTCCTGCCTCTGCCTCCAACGTGCTGGGATCAGAGGTATGTGCCACTATGCCCATCTATTTCACAACTCCTTAATGAATGAGTGCATTGTTTGGCATGGGAGCAACAGCCTCAAATTACATGGAGACACCATGTAAGCCAATCAGAAAGAAACATTCCAGTCCATCAGAAGTCCTGGAGGACTCCTAGGTGGTCCCATGCGCACACCAGTTAAGTTAGATCTTGGTCTTGTGTCATTCTGGTGTGTGTGTGTGTGTGTGTGTGTGTGTGTGTGTGTGTGTGTAGAGCACACGTGGAGGCCAACGTCTGTATCTTCCTCTATCACCCTCCACCTTAGTTTTTTGAGATGGAGTTTCTCACTGAGCCTGGAGCTCACCATTTGAGCTACACTGGCTTAGCCAACTGTTTTCATGCCTCTCCCCAGCACTGGGGTTACAGACAGGGGCCACCACACCTGGTTTCTACATGGATGCTAAAGATCTGAGCTCAGGTCCTCACGCTTGTGCCGTAAGCACTTTGCCTGTTGCCTTCCCTGCCCTGATCTCACTCTTGAAGCCTCCTGTATGTACAGATATTCCCGTCTCGACCAAGACTGGTGCTCCAGAAGGCCTGAGAGCCCATCCACACATCTTCTGAGTGTCCCCAAAGATGCCGGGGAGGGTGAAAACTTCCGAGCTGGTTATCCAGCCAGCTGACCCACTGTCTGGCTAGCCGTCTGGCTGGCAGTGCAGCCTGGATCCCAGCAGTTGGCGGAGTTCCCGTCTGTCTGCACATCCCACACCCCCAGCCCCGCTGCCAACCAGGGCTTACGCCCCACCATTAGAGACTTCGTTTGTGCCATTAACGGGAGCGTGGGCAACAGCTGCTGGAGCAGGTGCAAAGACAAACAGAGCCCGGCTCTGAAGAGAAATCTTTTGCTTGTTGGAGCCAGCTGTAGAGACAGTGTACCGTAGCGGGAGGGGGAGTTCTTTCTGAAAGCCACAGAAGAGGGTACGTGTGGTCTGGGCCTCCATCATATTGGAGTCAATCAGTCTGATGGGCCAGCTGGTGGTCCACACAGTCGCCCCAGGGCAGAATGCCCTTCTCAGAGCCCGGGTGCTCCCACCTGTCCTCTTTCTTTACAAAGGAGCCCTTACTCTGCCCCCAAACCCAGAATTCCCTCCAGGAGCATTCTCTGTTCTCTCAGACCTACCCCAGACCTCCGCATCAAAGTTGGCTGAAGTTTGCCCAGGCGCACAGGAGAGATTGAGGAGCATGACGTGGGCAATCAGTGTTCTATTGGACACCAAGAGTACTCCAGGGGCCACAGAGGCTCTTTAGGAGAGGGGAATTCCAGTTCATCAGAAACCCTGCAGTACCACCACGTGACCTCTGACATACACACCAGCTCAGACTCAAGGTCTTGGGAAGCCCCATAAGGTGCAAAGGTTGGGGGTGTCTGTGAAATGGTTCAGTGGATAAAGGTGATTGCTGCTAAGGATAAATGACCTGAGCTTGATCCAAGGCACCCGTATAATGGAAGGAGAGAACCAAGTCCCCAAAATTGTCCTTGGACACCCTTGCAGGAACTATGCTATGCTACTGCCACGCCCCCCCGCCCAGAAAGGAAGGAAGGGAGGGAGGTAGGGAGGGAGGGAGGGAGGGAGGGAAGAATGAAGGAAGGAAGGAAGGAAGGAAGGAAGGAAGGAAAAGGTAAAAGTCTGACACTATCAAGGAGGTTGGCATGGTGGCACAGGTCTGTGATTCTAGCTCCCTAGATGCGGATTCAGAAGATCTTGAATTTGTAGGAAGACACCAGTCTCCAAAAAAAGTGGGGAAGGTGGGGGGTAAATAACAATCTAGTGAGGGATGAGTGCTAAGGAGAAGAATGAGGAAGAAGACGGTTGAAAACCAGAGTAGATAAGGAGGGCTTCTACAAGGAAGAAGGGGCTGGGAGGGGAGCAGGGATGGGAGGCTCAGAGGAGGGAAGGAGAGAAGGTGGCCAATGGTTCTGGCTTATCCACGACCGAGGGAATTTCTGGGAAGTGGGACTTTCCGTTTGAAAGCCAAGACAGAGCCAGACAAACCAGGACTGTGGGTCACGCTGAGAGGGTGTGGGTGTATGGGCTTGGAAGGTGGGGGATGGCCCCAGGCATCTCACCTCCCCATTGAGACCCTCCACTTGCAGATTCATGGCCCGGAAGCTCACTAAAATGGAGACCCCTGAGCCCCTGTGGGACACCCTGAATCAGAATTTGCTCCTTCGCCAGATTCCTGGGGGATCCAGGCCTTGTCCCTTGGGCAAGGATTGGCTTTACTTTGAGTTGGTCAGCTTGTCCTCACTCTGACAAAAGGCCTGAAAGGAACAGCTGGTTGGAAGAACGATTTGTTTGGGCTCCTGGGTTCAGAGGCGTCAATCACAGGTCAGCTTGTTCCGTTCTTTTGACCTGGAATGGGGCAACACATCACGAGCCATCTCAGTCCCCAAGTGCTTCTGAAATTACGTATCTTTTCCCCTTATTTGTGTGCGTGTGTTCATGCCATGGCACACACGTGGCAATAAGAAGACAACTTGCAGGAGTGACTTCTCTCGCACCATGTGAGTCCCAGGGATCAAACTCGGGTCATCAAACTTGGCAGAATGCACTTTTGCCTGCTGAGCGACCTTGCCAACTCGCCCCTCCCTCCAATCACTTCTGAATAAGCTGGACACCAAGCCTTCAACTCCTGAGCCAGATGCAGGTGTCTCACCAACTTCAAACACTCGAGGGAGGCGGGCCACCATCACAGATGACATCCCATTGTTTCAGGCATATCCCTAGTGAGGGGACGATAAGGAGGGGCCTGGAATACCCAGCGGAGGACTAAGTGTGAGAGTGGCTGAAGGCCTAGCCTGGACACAGGAAAATGGGGGAGGTGACTGGGTTCTAGGATACATTCTCAAGGGCAGTGATCCCGGAGGATTACAGTAAAGATCCATTTCTCCTCCTAGCCCCAGCTTCCTCATCCAACTACTTATATCTTACCTAGCTTCCTAGTAACATGTGTGGTCTACATATAAAAGTCCCCATGATTGGGGAACTAAACCTGCCGTGGAGACCTATTGCCAGACCAGCCATGGCAAGACCACGTAGTATTCTGTTGGATGCAGGAAGCTCCAGGGGCTCAGAAAGGACGAGTCTGGGGCAAGGATGAGACTCAGTTTCCTACAGGCCTGTCCTTGCATTCAAAGTAGACACCACCAGGTGCTGAACGGTAGACATCTGCTGACTGCGAAGAACGCCCTGAGCCTGTGTCGTCCTGCTGGAGCCCACCCACACCACCTACGGCTCCCCTGAGCGCCTTCTTCACTGGTGCCCAAGCGTATTTTCTCAGTAGGAGCACCCACTTGCCCTTCAAAGTCTCCTTTCCTTGCCTTACCTCACCCAGTTCACGCATGCCTCTGCCCACATCTAGCCCCAGAACTAAGCCAGTGACCTTGCTCCACTCCCTGTCTCTAAACAGCCCCACTCTGGTCCTTTCTCTGTCCATACCCTCTCCTCTCTGTCTCTCTATCTCGTCTGTCTGTCTGTCTGTCTGTCTCTGTGTGTGTGTGTGTGTGTGTGTGTGTGTGTGTGTGTGTGTGTGTGTACATGCAGGTACACATATGCTCCTGTATGGGATTGAACCCAGGTCCTCATGCTTGTGCAGCAAACGTTTACCCACAACACTATCACCCCAACCCCTCTTTTTGCAGCAAGCAGCCCATCCACAGTGCCAGAGGGGTATGCCTACCAGAGCCTGCGCATCTCTTCCAGACTCCCTCCAGAACCCTCCAGAACCTAGAAACCTGGAATTCCTGCTCAAGTGGGACTTGTTCAGCCTCTCCCCAGGATAGGACCCTTTAAGGGAGCCAGGTCATAGGCACAGCTAGGCCAGCTGCTTACACGGGGTGTGTTTGGGACTGGGATGTCTTCACTGAAGTGTTTACAGAGAGAGGAATGGAGCTGGGATGGGAAGAGGAACAATGACCATAGGCCCAAGTGCCAAGCACTGTAAATATCCCCAGCTGAAGCCTGTCTTCCAGGTTATTCAGCAGATCCGTGTGCCCAGATGGGCGGATAAACCTATTTCTCAGGTCAGACTGCTGGTGAGTCCTGCTTTTGTGGTATTTAGACATCTGGGCAGTGGCCTCCGTTTGCACTTTTACCCTGGACCTCACAGATGTTCCGGCCAGGCGAGAGGTACCACTTTGACCCTCCTTGGAATGTAACACCTGCTCGACTTGCTCCATCTGATCTGAAATCCATTCAGGCCCCACGGAGATCAGCAGCAGAATCGCTGCCTGCCCTGATCCCTTTCAGCTGTTGCCTGAGGCTTCGCTTCCTGGAGGAGACTCATTCTTTGTGGTTCTGTGTGGCTGAGCTCCTAGAGGCCAGTTTGTCGGAACTGTCACAAAGGAGTTGTGAGCTCCGCACAGAAGGAGGAGAGCAGAACGGCTGCGGACTAGGAGGGCGCAGTGCACCTAGAGCACTCTGCAGGAGCCTCTGAGCCTGGCCACACCTGAACCTCCTCTGCCTCAGGACTTCACAGTTCCCCAAACCAGTTACCATTTCCTCCTGAGCAAGCTAGTTAGAGCTGAATTTCTAATAGTAGCCTCTAATTCAAAGAACGTGTAGGTTTCAGAGCCTGAAGGGATCTCAGAAACCTTTCCTTAAAACCTCAGTAGAGCTGGAGAGATAGCTCGGTGGTTAGGAGCACGTGCTGCTCTTCTGTAGGATCCAGGCTCGGCTCCCAGGACATGCATGCCAACTTGCAATCATCTATAACTCCAGTCCTAGGGCATCGTGTGCCCTCCTCTGGCCTCCATAGACACCAGGTTGTGATATCCATACAAAACATCCATACATATAAAAAATATTTTTTTATTTCATTAGTTAAGTGTTCTCCTCGCAAGCACTCTAAAGAACCTGATTTCAAGCCTATGTTTTAAGAAAAACCCAGCATGGTGGCACACATTTGTAGCCCCAGATGGGGGAGGCAGAGACAGGACCCCTGAGGCTCGGTGGCCAGCCAGGCTAGCCAAATCAGGGTGCCCCAGGTCCTGGTGAGAAAGCCTATGGGGGCAGTAGAGGGATTCAGCAGGTAAAGGTGCTTGCCACCACGCCTGATGACCTAAGTTTGCTCCCCGGACTCCACATGGTGGGAGGGGAGAATCAATTCCTGCAGGTTTTCCTCTGACCTCCACACATTCACCATGGTAAGTGTGCGTGTGCGCGCGCACACGCACACACACACACACACACACAAACACACACATACACACACAAATAAGTGTGTTTTTTAAAGAGTAACCTTGTTGCAAAGGACAGCTAAAGTTGTCCTCTGACCTCCATATGTGTACAAATACACATGCGCACATACATGCACACACACTGCCCCTGTACACACATAATTTATGTATACAAATAAATAAACTTTCACTAATTACTGTATATGGATTCTGAGGCCAAGCAAGATGAAATGGCTTGTCCCTATTTACACAGGGCCTCAGGACCAGAGCTGGGACCACAGCCGATGTCCTCACCCCTCAGCTGTGGCCCCATGTCTCCTTACAGGTCTTCTCTTCTCAAGGCACCAAGACAAGAGCTGTCCCCTCCTTCCAGCAACAGCAGAAGGAGTGCCTTGACCCTATACAGCCCTGATTGTTGTATTTCTGTAACCAGATCATCCATGGTGTTCCAACCCAGGGACAGTGGACTTCCCGCTCTCCGTGACTCACAGGAACAGCCCCGCTCTGGGCACACTGAAGGGGAGGACAGAGCCTTGCTAGGTTTCAAAGCAGAGGCTCCGTGTGTGACTGGCTAGCCCTGCTCCTCTCCCACCAATGGGCACCTTGGAGATAATGTCTCTGCCAGACTATCTTCTATCTAACAAGCCATTTCCCAGGTTATTAGTAAAAAACTCCAAGCAGAAGCAGGAGCACTGTGTGGCTCCCTTCCCTCTCGGGCTCCTTTTGTTTTCTGTGTTCTGCTCGTGATGCTCTTTCCCTCCCCACTCCCTTCTTTCACAGCCGAAGTTGCTAAATTGCACATCGCCAGCTACTCCTGTGAGCTCGGTCCTTAAGCGTTACATGTCTGTAACAGATACCCCGCAAGCTGCACTTATCTTCAGGAGGGCTGGCGAGGCGCGCTAAAATTACATTTCCATTTCGGTGCCTGTGTTTTTAAGCTGTTATTTTAGCATTTCTGACTACTTCACAGTTGACACCTACTGATGGAAAATTAAATGAAACTTGGCCAAGAACAAGCCTTCCTTCTCCTCCGCGGGCTGTGATCTAGCTCGTTTTTATAAAGATACACAGCTGCAGAGGGGCAGAAAGATGCCCAGACTTGGAAATCAGGGGTCACTGTGCAATCCCTGCTCCCGCAACTAAAAGGTCCCTGTGGGGGAGGAGCATGTCACCCAAGCCCTGAATGGTGTCCTATCACCTGCCAGTGGGAGCCACTCCTGCCCCACAAGGCTTGTGAGCTATAAAGCATCTGACCATACAGTAACTTCAGTATTCTCAAAAGCCCCAGCACAAACCAGGTCAATTATTTCTACTCTTTACTTTTTTAACTCGTGGGCATTATACATCCATGTCCGTGTGTGTACACATAGGCACACATGCTTGTGAAGGTCAGAGTTCAATGTGGGGTGTCTTTCTGGGTCACTTGATGCCTGGTGGTTTTGAGGCA
Source organism: Microtus oregoni (assembly GCF_018167655.1). Taxonomy (NCBI): domain Eukaryota; kingdom Metazoa; phylum Chordata; class Mammalia; order Rodentia; family Cricetidae; genus Microtus; species Microtus oregoni. The sequence goes on along the minus strand of NW_024543091.1, from coordinate 25,345,392 downwards.
GGGTCTTGCATCGGACTTGGAGTTGATCGATTGGCTAGGCTATGTGGTCAGTGAGCTCTAGGGATCCCCCTGCCTCCACTGCCTCAGACTGGGGTAACAGACACACACTGCTACACTCAGCTCTCCCATGGATGCTGCAGACTCAACCTGAAGTCCTCATCTGCATGGCAGGCATTTCCTAAATGAGCCCTCTCCACAGCTCCTGCCCCCTTTCCTTCTTCATTAAATCTTAGAGTTTGGGGACTGGCTTGTTGTCCAAACTTCTTAAGAGACTACACAAAAGAATTGTAAAGTTTGTCTCCTTCCTGCTGGACTTGACATGTCCCAAGTGTAGATGACACCAGGGCCATGTAAACAGCCTCCACTGGGGCCTTTTAGAGTCTTCCCAGTAATAGTGCCCAGACTCCAGACAGCCAAACAGGCATGGAGGTGTGGCTCAGTGGTAGCATGCTGGCTGAGCGTCCTTCAGCTCTTGATCAATCCCCTGCAATGGAAATGAAGCCAAGTCATGGTGGCACCCCATGTGGCACACTCCAGCTCCCAGTACCCTCCATTTCTGCCCACTTCACTTCTGTCATACCCCCGAGTGAAACCCTAGGCCATACACTTCGGACTTTGGTAAATGCAAACTCCTGCCTGCAGCCTGGCTTCTCCTCTTCACACTAAGAAACGTTTTCAGTACCTGCTGTCTGCGGGCTCCCCCCATGTGGTGCCTCTCCCTTAGGACCATCGTGATGTAGCCCTTGTCTGTCTGAAATGCCTGGGCAGTGTGTACGGCATTTGTACAATGTTATTCATAGGGCCCGAAAACCCTTATATAAATGTAAGGAGTTCAGAAGATTCTCTTTTTAAAAGCTTAGTGGGGTGAAGAACAGGCTAGAGGATGTGACTCCTCTGATTGAGTGCTTGCCTAGCATGCACAAGGCCCAGGGTTTGCTTTGCAACATCATAGAAATCAGGCATGGTGGCACATGCCTGTCTCATCACTTAGGAGGTGGAGGCAAGAGGATCAGAAGTTCAAGGTCATCCTTGTCTTTCTGGTAAGTTTGAAGCCATCCTGGACTAGGAGAAACCCTGTCTCAGGACAAGAGGGAGAACATGAAATGGTAACTGTATATGAGAAATAAGAGGGAGATTTGATACACAAGGCAGAATCTCCTTCAGTTAATGTTTTAATTTATTACAATTCTGTGGGGTTTGAATGAGAACACCACCATAGGTCGTATATTTGTACCCTTTGGGAAGGGATAGGAAGTGTGGCATTGTTGGAGGAGGTGTGTCACTGGGGAGGGTGGGCTTCGAGGTTTCAATACCCCATGCCTTTCCCAGTTATCTTGTTCTCTCTCTCTCTCTCTCTCTCTCTCTCTCTCTCTCTCTCTCTCTCTCTCTCTCCCCCTCCTCTCCCTCCCTCTCCTGCTTGTGGATCTCCACTGTAAGCTCTCAGATGCTGCTCCACACATGCCTGCCTGCTGCCATGCAGCCCACTGTGATGGTCGTGGACTCCAACCCTCTGGAATCGTAACCTCCCAAATAAACGCTTTCTTTTCTGAGTTGCCTTGGTCATGGTGTCTTGTCACAGCAGTAGAAAGAGAACTAAGACAAATTCCAATCCAGAATCTATGGGATATTTTTATGAAACTTTAGAAATGTCTAACTTATAGGCTGTGTGATTTTGACAAGTAAACTCATGATACTCTAAACAAGGAAAGTTTACTGGTCAGTTTGCTTTGTCAACTTGACAGAAACTATAGTTCCCAAGAAGAAAGACCCTCAAATTGATGAATTACCTCCATCAGAAGGCCCTTAGGCAAATCTGTGAGGCATTTTCTTGACTGATGATTGATATGGTAGGCCCAGCCTTCTGTGGGCTGTGCCACCCCTGGGTTGGTTTTCCTGGGTTCTATAAGAAAGCAGGCTGAGCAAGCCATGGAGAGAAAGCCAGTGAGCAGCACCCCTCCATGGCCTCTACATCCGCTCCTGCCTCCGGGTTCCTGCCTTGAATTCCCGCCTTGGCTTCCTTCAACAATGGACTGTAACCTGTGAACCAAATAAATCCTTTCCTTCCCAAGTTGGTTTGGGGTCAGGGTTTTAATAAATGAAAAAAAAAACTAGAACAAAAAGCTTTAAAGCCCACTCTGCTCAATATCAAAGTATGTTTATAACTGCCATCAATTAAAATGGCTAATCATGAAAGAATACTCATCAGATGGATAGATGGACTGGACCAAAGAGGTCAGATGTACACCTGCCTATGTGTGAAGTGGAACAGGTAGCCACACATCTTCTATCAGCAGGGGAAAGTAGCAATGGACAGACAGGTGGAAAGTCAACCACCAGCTGTCTACATAGGAAAAGCAAAAGCCAGATACCCTCAAGAGTCAGCGAGAGCAGGATAGGCCACACTGTGGCCCCATCTCCAGGTCTCTCCTCCGTGCCTCTGAAAAGAGCTGTTCCCTCCCTCTCTCAGCAGAAGGGGGCAAGCCCCTTGACCCTACACAGCCCTCTTTCTTGTATTACTTTTCTACAGCCAGCTCATCCACTCCAGTGGGCAGTGTGTCCCAAAGGAAGAACACTCTCTCCCCTTGACCTCACAGATCCAGCCCCACTCCGGGCATATTGCAGGAGAGGATGGGGCCTTGCAGTAAGGGCTTAGAGCAATTTTCCTGGACTTATGGTTTGCCTGGGCAGTGGACTGAAAAGCCAGTATTTTAGAGCGGTGTGGAGCTTGGGAGAAAGTGGAGATGGGGGAGATAGAAGTTCCACAGGCAAAGGCACTTGCAGCTGAGCCTGATCAACTGAGTTCACCTGGGAACCTACTTGATGGAAGGAGGGAACCAACCCACCAAAGCCTACCTGACCTCTGACCTCCAGGATCCTGCTGGGGCAAGTAAACAAATATCCTTCGGGACAGGAACCCATGGTAGCTGAGGTGTTTCTAGAAAGTACAGAAAGCCAATGCTGGGATTTGAAACAGTTTTGAGGGTGACTGGGAGCACTGGTGCAAATGTAGCAAGACACGCAGGCCCCTCCCCAAGCCACCCATGCCAGTCACTTGGAAAGTACCCTTTCCCCACTACGTGAAAATGGGAATGGTAGCCTTACAGGGATGAAGATCATCAGTCACCTTGGTTCCATCCCTGCTGGGTGACCTTGGCAACCTCCACTGATCCCCCACCTTACCCCCATTCGCAAGCTTCCATTTCTTGGGCTGTAAACTGAGCTCAACCATCAACACTCCCCTCTTCCCTGCCTTTTGAGGAAAGCCCTAAAATTTTCCATGGGGGCACTAGCACAAAAGAGAGCCATTGAGAAGTGGAGCTGACGCCTGGTATGGGGACCCTGGACTGGGCTCTGTTCCCGAGAAGGGCTCAGGCTGCAGCTGGGGACTAGAGGGACGCCTCCGGAGGCCCCACCAGTGGCACTGCCTGCCCAAGAGGCTCCGCTCTTGACAGAATATTAACACCCTGGGTGCATTTGTGTGTCACTCATGATTGCAACCACGGTTCCAAAAGAATTATGCAGCATGCATATTTATGAGACAAGCCCAGACAAAGACTACCGCATTTTAAAAGATGCAATTATCTCTAAAAAGTTCAGCTTTATTTTCATGCTAATGAATACAATATTTTTAAGCAAACCTAATTGGTTTGCCTGGGCTGCTCTAAAGGCCCTCAACTCATTAGAGCTCCGAGGTCCCCTTCAGAAGGGGCTTTAGAAGGAGCCAAGGGATGCAGAGGGGGCTGGGGTGCTACTGTGCCAGCCCCCTTCCTGGGCCCTCTATCTGGGTGACCAGGAGCCTCCAGGAGGGCCACCCTGGTAGTCTGGGAATGAGAAGATGGGGGAAACTGAGGGCCAAAGCAAATGTCCTCCCTCTTCTCCAGAGTGGTGGGAGATGCAATGCCCACCACAGAACTTGGAACTCAGAACGACATCTAGAAGAGGTTCAGAGGGTGGCTAGCCCTGGGCCCCTCATCCTAACCCCCTGAGCTTTGATATCTACTTAAGTGCTGGAGTTACTACTAGCTTTCAGAGGCACTGTCTGCTGTGGAACCTCTCTCTGTGTTTTCTTATCACACAGCCTGGTGAAGGCCAGGTTGTTTTCACTACTTTACAAATGAGGAAAAAAGAGCTGATGAAACAAACTGCAGACCCTCCATGACAAGCCTGAATGACCAACCTGTCTCCCTCCTTCTGTGTCTCAGCCACCTTCTTGCAGTTTAAACTGGGTCCTTTGCTTACATGCCTGCTTACACCAATACACCCAAACACACACAGGGCACAAGGCAGAGCTGTGTGGGCTGTAGGTGTGCAAGCTGTAACTATGCAGACTGTAACTAAAGGGTGTAACTGTGCAGGCTATAACTGTGCAGACTGTAACTGCAGGCTGTAGGTGTGCAGGCTGTAACTATGCAGGCTGTAGGTGTGCAGGCTGTAACTGTGCAGGTTGTAGATGTGCAGGCTGTAACTGTGCAGGCTGTAGGTGTGCAGGCTGTAACTATGCAGGATGTAGGTGTGCAGGCTGTAACTGTGCAGGCTGTAGGTGTGCAGGCTGTAACTGTGCAGGCTATAGTGTGCAGGCTATAGGTGTGCAGGCTGTAACTGTGCAGGCTGTAGGTGTGCAGGCTGTAGGTGTACAGGTTGTAACTATGCAGGCTGTAACTGCAAGCTATAACTGTGCAGGCTGTAACTGCAGGCTAGAACTGTGCAGGCTGTAACTGCAGGCTAGAACTGTGCAGGCTGTAACTACAGGCTGTAACTGTGCAGGCTGTAACCATGCAGCGCCACAATGACACGGTCTCTCGGTGGTGCCTCTGGAGTCCTTGCAGCACTACACCCAACTCCACAGGCTTTTCCTCCACTAGCTTCAGGGGGTGGGGTCTTTGGGGGATCATGTGCCTGTAGTTGTGCAAGAAAGATTTATGGATCCAACCTGAACATTTCTGCCTTGAGCAACTCCCCCTAACTACCTCCTTCGAGCCCAATTCCAGGAGCCTTATGACACAGACACAGGAAATCACAGACAGGCTGAGGAGGACAGAAGACCGGTAAGGCAGAAACCCAGGCAAGCACAGGCTGGGAGTTGTGGGGAGGGCAGCCTCCAACTTGGAGATGAGGGGAAGAAAAGCCAGGCCTGGTGTGGCCAATTCAGCAATCTCATGCCTCCGTTTTCCATCTGCAAATGAGGAGCCTAAGCCTGCTGATCTCTGAGGTTCCGTTCCATGCAGACATCTTTCATTTCTAGGGAGGCTTTGCATGGAGGAGTAGTGGGAAGAAGCGACATTCCTAAAGCCAGAATTTAGGTGTGAAAACAGGAAAAAGGGCTAGCAGCATGACTGGTAAAGGCGACTGCCGACTCCCAGAAGTTATTTTTTGACCCCCCCCCCCCATGAGCATGTGTGTGTGTGTGTGTGTGTGTGTGTGTGTGTGTGTGTGTGTGTAAGAGAGACGGGGGAGAGAGGGATGGAGGAATGGATTAAGGGAAGGAGAGCAAGGGCATGCACACACACACAAAACAAATAATTTTTAAAAAGGAAAAAAAGGCTAATAAGACACATAGAGTATGATTCCCCCACCCCTGTTGGGCATGCGCTCTTGCAGTCTACCTCCCAGAGCTGCAGAACCACCATGGAAGGCTGAGTCAGGAGAGAGGAAGTGGGTGGATCTTAAAACCAAGTCACTGAGCAAAGAGGAGCAGGGAGGTTTCAGGCAAGGCTGGGTCTCAAATGCACAGCCAAGGCTGAGGCAGAAAGTCACAGGCTGTGGCAGGATCAGACACTGCAGAAGCAAGGTCTCCATGGCACTTGCAATGTCCTAGAAGCCTCGCTCCTGGAAGGAAACGTTTCCCACTGTGTAAGGAGGTCACTGGAAAGCAAGAACAGAAGGTAGCTTGTCTGAGGCTATCTAGCATCTTCTGCCTAACCCCCCAGGCTCTTGACTGCCCCTCCTGTTTGACTGCTGTCTTCACTAACTTACCATAGACAAGATCCGCAGGACTCTGAACAGAAGAGCAAGATTTGCGCTATATGGCTGGACATGGTGCTTCTGCAGCTCCAGCGCTCAGGAGGCTGAAGCAGGAAAGTCGTGATTCAGAGCCAAATGGACTACCTTGCAAGACGATGTCTCGAAAAAGCAGGGGCTGGAAAGATGTCTCAGTCATCCAAGTGCTTGTTACAAAAACATGAAGACATGAGTTCGGATCCTCAGAAACCACATAAAAAGTCAGCTATGGTGGCACTTGCCTGCAATCCCAATGCTGGGGAAGTAGAGTCAGGAAGACCCCTGGAGATCATCAACCAGCAGCCTCACTGAGTCAGTGAGCTCCAGACTCAATGAGAGACTCTAGCTCAAAGAGTGAGGTGGAGCCCTATCAACAAAGGCGTGAATGTCAGCTTCTGGCATCCAACATGGCCCTGCACACACACACACACACACACACACACACACACACATACACACACACTCACACACACACACACACACAATCTCTAAGCAAAGGGATGGACTGCAAACCCAGTTGTGAAAGTGTGTGCATGAAAACCAGCTGGGCTAACCTGGTTAGGGTGAACCTGATTCTGAGTCTAGCCACAGGGTAAATACAAGACTATCTATACTTCTCTCCATAGAAGCTGGGCTCGCTGATACCCACAGGGCCTTCCAGGGGTCAAGTCCGTAAATCAAATGCTTCAGGAGGTGGACTCCTGACCCGGGTGTGTCCCAGCAGGGACCCAACCAAAGCTCAGAGCCACCGCACACCCCAGAATCTCTATGCCTGCCTAATAGGCTTGGATTTATCAAAGTAATTTTAAGGGGTAGTTTTATATGAAAGTAATTATGCTCCACTGAACTAATTTTATTAAATAGTGCTGCCTTAATGACAAACAAATCTGTTATTAATTTGTAACTGAGCAGCTAGTTCTTTCAATTTGTAGCATCCATAATGAGCCCTGTGGCCATTGCAGCCCAAAAGCGCAGCTGTCAGGGGAAGCAGCATGGCCTGAGAGCAGGCAGAACCCAAGGCTCCGGCCCTAGTGGGTAAGGACACCATGCACCTTCAGAGGACTCTTCTGTTTGGAGTGTTTTTCTCTGCAAGATTCAAGACTAGCCATCAGCACCCTGGGGAGTCCACAGGACAGTCTCAGGGCCTAAGGGTGCAGGGTGCCTCAAATCCCTGATTCCTAAACTAGGGATAGCAATGGTGCCTCTCAGTAAGAGGTGTGGACCGAATGTTAACTGAGCGTGCCATCAGAGCAGAAGTAAGTGCTCTGGCAAGGAGAGAGTGTCACATAAATCCTCCTCCTCTTCCCCACCTGGAGGCCATCCAGATGGCTCAGCAGCTGAAGCACATACAGCTCTCTCCCCAAAGTTCAGTTCCCACATTAGGTGACTCACAACCACGTGTAACTCCAGCTCCAGGGACCTAACGCCTTCAAGCACACACACTTGAAAAATAAATAAATAAACTGTGTTGAACTGAAGATAGCAGGGACCCAACAGGAGGTCTAGAATGGATGAGAGCCCGTGCCTACTGTCGTCGTCAGTTTTTGGCAAGTGACATAAACCTAGACATACCTAGAAAGAGACTCGACTGATGCATTGCCTCCATCAGGTTGGCCCATAGGCAGTCGGTGAGGCATTTTCTTGACTAGCAGTTGATACTGGAGGACCCAGCCCACTGTCAGGGTGAGGGATGCCACCCCTGGGCAGTGGTCCTGGGCTGGATAGGAAAGTAGGCTGAGCAAGATATGGACAGTAAGCAGCATTCCTCCATGGTCTCTGCCTCTGCTCCTGCCTCTAAGCTCCTACTTTGGCTTCCCTTCACGATGAACAACTGGGGGCTGAAATAAGCCCTTTCCTTCCCAAGGAGTTTTTAGCCAGTATTTTATCGTCATCAACAACAAAACAAACAAAACACAACTTAACACCTACCCAATAGCTGGCACCTCCCGAATCTGAGTTTTCTTCAGTCCATCTCCTTACCTCCCTACACACACTGCTAGGGAGACAATAGCCTTCGATAATGGGGATGTGGGAGGAATCCAATCCCAGCTTCTATTCTTCCCCCACGGGAGCTGGTGGAGCCATGGACTCAGCAATTTTGTAGCTGTCCCCAAAGTTGACCATCCAGGCTGGCCTGTTTGTTGCCAGTATCCTAAGGGACAAACCGGATTAGCAGGTAGCTCTTAAGTGTGCCAGTGGGTGGATACAACGGGGAAGTTGATGGGAAAATGGTGTCCCCTTGCTCAATGCTGCCTGTGACTCAATCCCACAGATTTCTCCCCAGATATCTATGGTGGGGTACCCGCTGGGGAACCCCAGCCCCTCTGGCAGTTTTCTGCACAATGTCACAGTATCTACCTGTGCTAATACAGAAAGAAAGGGCAACAGCTGGAGCTGGTGACTGGTGCATTGTCAGGGGAACATCTGCCAGCAGACCTCAAAGTTGAGACTCAAAAAAAATGCACGGACGGGTTTGGAGTAGGACACAGAACCGCTCTGCGTAGGTGAGGATGACCTTGACCTCCTGAGCCTGCTGCCCCCACTCTCCACAGCCGTGATTACAGGCGTGTGCTGCCCTGGTGCTGCCCAGCCCGATTTTGGTGGTGCTGGAGACTGAATCTGGGGTTTTGGACATGCTAGGCAATCACAACTGATTCCCATCAAGAGAGCAGAGCCCAGAGGCCCAATCCTCAGCATAGAGGCAGAGCATCACTGTGAATGCCCTGGGCAACCGTGCCCCCACCCAGCTGAGGAAGCGGTCCCCAGCCCCACTTAACAACCTGTGCTTGATTTAATGTGAGCAGCTGATCTCTCTCCGCTTCCATAGCAAGTTTAATTTGGTGGGAAAGCGAGTTGGGGAAGTTCTAATAACACGAAGCCGCAAATAATACCAAAGAGAGTTTGCATTACGATAACTTTCCAATTAAAATGGATTAATGGAGGGGAAACAACGGCGGCAGTGTCTAGACAACATATTACCAAGTCCTTGGAGAGGGACGGGGAAAGGAGCTGGGGGAATGTGGGACCCAAACAGGTGAACTTCAGGAGCTGGAGGCAGGTCGGATGGTGTGGCGCTCCGAGATACCAGCAGGGGCGCCAGATCCCTGGTACGCCATCCCCCTACAATGGCTGGCTTTCTGCCATTTGGGGGAGGGTTAATCAGTCTTTGAGGATTTAAGGCCTTTGGTATCCTGCATTTTTTATTAAAATGCAAATAGTACCTTCACTCTGAAGGCTGGTCCCTGAACTGGGAGAAGCCTGCAGCTACCATAGGGCGCTTCCTGAACAGGCAAAGGCTGTATGGGAGATCGGGAGACCCAAAGAGTCAGCTGCCGCTCCGGTGTCTGCCTCTGAACTTCCCCTCAGGACCCTGAAGGATTCCCCCACATCTGTGTTAGGGTCCCCACCTTGCTAAGGGATCCAAGAGGCCCATCCTTACTCCACCCCATCCTCACTCCCTCCCCCTGGAAACCTGAATCTGGAGCTTGAGTGAAACACTAAGGTCTGGCCACTAAGGCTTGGTTGGGCTCATTCAGGCAGGTCCCCTGAGAAAAGAAGGTCCCTAACTGCAGCTGAGGTCCCTGAGCAGCCTCGGGCTCTCTCTGCCTCCTAAGGTCAGGTTAATCAAGTCTCTCCATTCTATGAGGTACAACAGCAAGTAGGGTCCTCCCCTTTGCTTAACCTAATCAGGCTTCTTATTCATTTATTCGTTCATTTACTTACTTATGTTGAGATAGGGTCTTATGTACCCCAGGCTAGCCTCCAACTCAACTGAGTGGCAAATGAGGCTAACCTCGACCTTCTGATCCTCTTGCTTCCCCCTTTCAAGGGCTGGGATTACAGATGCATACATCACCACACCCCTGCTTGTGCAATACTGAAAACTGAACCCGGGGCTTCATGCATGCTAAGCAAGCACTCTGCCAACTGAGCCACGTCCTCATCCACAAAGCCTGGCATCCTCAGAGGCCTTCAGATAGAACTTAGCTTCTCATGTTGTTTCTGCAGAACTTGGACACTGTCACTTGACCTCACTTCTGATTATCATTCTGTAAGCTGGGGGCAAACACGCTTCTCTGTAAGCTTGCCTCCTGCTTCAGTCAAACAGAGCCTAACAATTCCATCTTCATGTCGGTCACTCTCGGCTTTGAGGAGGGAAATGAGAGGCTGGCTGGTCTACAGAGGCCAGGAAACCATGAAGTTCAAGGTTCCCCATTTTCCCAGAATCACCACCCCACAGAGCATCATGAATCTCTCTTGGAAGAGCTGGAGGATCTTAGCAGAAATCACAAAGATTTCCCTGGACCTGGGAGGGCTCTTGTTTTCCCTTGCAAAGCCCTTGAAGTAGTGAGCCAGACCCTAACAAGTGAAGCATTGGCCTGGTGCTGCCCCCTGCAGGCCTCTAGCCCTCATTAACTAGCCCAAGAGTTGGAAAAACAAGACCTCATTGGAGTTGGCCAGGTCTGGATAACTGCCTCCCTGAACCTTAGCTTTCTCCCCAATCAAACAAGCGTGTGGGATCTCAACGTCCTTTTGGGCAGGAGGCAAGGCAGAAGTCAAGTAGACATAGAATCACTAAAGTCTGGACTGCAGTGAATTTCACAGCAGAGGGTCACCCCCAATCCCTGTGCTGTAGCATCCCAGCCCCCGTTAGCTCCTACAGGTATGACTCATCCAATCTGCGCCTTTGAAAAAGCAACAAATAACTTGATTACGATTGTGATTATTGCAAAATCACTCCCACGTGGTCCACAAAGCACCTTCACAACCATCTCACTTTGTAGCGAAGGGGAAAGTGAACCCCAAAGAGCTGCTGTCCCTCGTCCCCAGTCAGGCTAGAAAGCAGTGCTCCTGGTCTGGGTCATCTGCCTCAGCTGCTGAGTGGTCACCGATGAATAACGAGGTAGTAGACGAAGAGAGGGGATGAAAGAGAGAAGGGTGGGAAGAAACTGGCATCCCATGTTGATTTAACACAGTTCATTTCCACAAGGTCTCATTCGTGAACAACCAGGAGGTGGACTCAGAGGGCAACAGACAGCACACTAACATTTGCAACGGCCCTACTCTGCTTTTAAATGGAAGGCAAGTTCCGCCTTCCACTAGCTCCGAGCCCCTCTGCCGTGTGGTGAACCCTGACTGCCGCCCTCCAGAGCTTCCCTGTGCTGGCTGAGGACCCTCTTGGATGATTCCTGAACCCCACCAGTCCCTTCTATGTAGACAGGAATGCTATGACTACAAGACAATAGTTTGTCAGAAAGTTAAATATAGAACTATCACACAATCCTCTCTGAGAGTATTTACCCCTAAAAACGAGAACACATGTCCGTGTAGCAACTGGTACATGATCGATCACAGCAACCCCTCCGTCACGGTCGAGAGATAAAAATGATGTTAACGTCCATAAGTGAAGGAATGGGTAAACAAGCTGGTATATCCATTCAACTGAGTGGTACTCAAGCATAAAAAAAAGAAAATATTGTCACATGTTACAAAGTAAATGAATATCAAAAACTTTATGTTAAGTGGGGTAAGCCAGACACAAGAGACCGCATGTGATTCCTTTGATAGAAATATCCAGAAAACAGTGAAGTGACAGCCAGAAGCTAGTAGAGGAAGGTGTGGAGTGTGACTAGTTAGTGAGGACAGTGTTCTATTGGGATAAAGAGTGTAAAATTATACACAAAGCGTGATTCACATAACAGGTACACTGTGAGCCGCTGGGCTATACATGCTAAGATACTTGGCTGTATGTCACATGAATTTTATTTATCTCAATTTCCAAAAAAGAACCCTAAAGTGGCTGGGAAGATGGCTAAGATGGGCACTTGCCATCAATGCTGACCACCTGAATTCAATCCCCAAAAACTGCAGAGGAGCAGAGGACTCTCAGAAGTGGTCCCCGACCTTCCCATGCAGCCCACGTTCGCCTTCCCCCACAACATATACAATAAATAAATGTGAAAAATGTAGCAACAGTTATTGTTGTTGTTCAAAGTGACCGAAGGCCAGCGAGATGACTGGATGGATAAAGGCACTTTCTGCCAAGTCTAATGACATGAATTTGACCCCTGGGACCCATGGAAGGAAGGAAAGAACTGATGCCCACGAGTTGTCCTCTGACCTCCACATGCACACCATGGTCTAATTGTGGGCACACATAAGCACACACACGTGCATACACATGCACACACACTCACACACACACTAAATAAATAAGTATAATTTTGCAAAGACCTCTTTAAATGATCTCGAGACAGCTAAGTCAAAACAGCAACAAGGGTGTAGAGAGAGAGAAATTGAGAGAGAAGGGATGAACAGTCAAGGAGAAATCATAGCCCGTTACCAGAAATTTATTTGTGCTGTTCGGCCAGCGGGTTGCCAGCTAAATTTAATATGGATCTATATACAAAGAAAACTCCTTGTTCTACATAATGAATATTTAATCATGCATGGGTCAGGCAATTTCACAGAAGTAATTAAAAGCAGTCTTTTGTTTATTGCTCAAAAATGATAGAACCTGCTGCCCCAAGCCACAGATACACTGACATCCTGAAAATATCACCCACTGACACACGTTATTAAAGAGGAATTAAGGGTCACTTTCTTCCTGTCCCCTCAGAAGTTAATGGTCCTAAGCCCTTCTGTCTGTTCAGTATGCAGCGTGCAGCTCCGGGGAGGCTCCTCCCAGAAGAAGCTGGAGAGTAAGCCAGCCTCGATTGATTCACGCCTTCCCCAGCACCATAAATCAGAGCAAATGTGGGGGCCACTTAGGACACACAGAGAGAGCTGGGCCTATGGTTCAGCTGGCACAGTGTTTGCCTGGCATGGATGAAGCTCTAGGTTTGATTCCCCAACACACAATGCCATGAAGGAGGAAGAGGAATGAGGCCCAGAAGTTCAAGGTCACTCTTGGCAACGTACTGAGTCCAGTCTGAACTCTGTTAAGATCCTGAAGAAGCAAACAATGTGTGGGGGCGGGGGTGGAGAGGAGAACCCACAGGTGCTGTGAGAATCGATGAAAGCAATCGCATTGGCACACGCAGAAGGATCCCCACAACGCTGGGTGTGAGGGTTTGACTGGGAAATGCCCTCATAGTTTTGGGCATTTGAGCACTTGGCCCCAGTTGGTGACATTGTCTGGGGAGATTTAAGAGGTGTGGTCTTGCCTGCTGCTAGCTGGCATTCTCTCTGCTTCCAGCTTGTGTCCTGTTCCCACCATGCCTGCTGCTTGTTACCATGCCTCTGTCCCTCATCACAGAACTGGAAGCCAAGAGAAACTCTCTTCCTTAAGCTGCCTTTGGTCATGGTGATTAGCACAACCACAGAAAAGTGACTATGCAACACACCTCAGAAAGCCCTTCCCGAAATGATAGTCTTTGCTACTTTGTGTTTTCAATGCTAGGGAACGGATCCAGAGCCTTCTGGTGGCCAGGCCAGTGCTGTACCACTGGCTCACACCCTACCCCTGTGGTGTTTTTAACACTCCTTTGGCAAGGTGGAGCCTGATTGCCTTCCCCCTAACTATGCACCAGGCGCGGTGACAGGCGTCTGAAATCTAGAATGGAGTAACCGATGGTGTGTGGCCTGATACCAGGTCATGAAGGACGGCATTACTTCCAACTTGAGTAGGTTGTTTTCAGGAGTAGATGGCTGTCGTGTCATGGGTATCCTGGATGTCATGCCATCACGCCATGGGCACACCCCAAGAGTCTGGAAGTTACTTACATGAGAGGGAACCAAGGTTTCCTGCCAACAATAGGTGCCAACTTGAAAGTTATGTGAACCCTGTCATGGAAGATGACACCCAAGTTCTACTTACATCTTCAGAGATGACAGGCCAGGAAGACATCTTTACTATCTTCTACCCGAGACCCCAACCAGAGCCTGCATCTTCCCTGAGCTCATCTCTTGACCTACAGAACCATAGATGTGCACTGTTGTTTCAAAGACCAAGATTTGAAGTGATTAGTAGGTGGAAAAATGTGCATAAATAATTCAGTCAACATTAGGACCAAGAGGAACCAAATCCACTATCTTTGAATCCCCAGCTCATGCTCTACTACTCTCCAAAAATCATTCAATTTAAGAGGCATTTGTTGGGGCTGGGAGATGGTTTAGGAGGTGAAGGCACTTGCTACCCAACCTGATGACCTGAGGTTGATCACTGGGTAACACGAGGTAGGAGAGAACAGACTCCTGCAAGCTGTCCTCTGACATCACATAAACGCTGTGCCCTGCACCCTTACTTTTGTAGTCAGGGTTGTTACTGTTGCTGTGATGAAACACCATGATCAAACGCAGCTTGGGAAGGAGCAGGTTTGTTTGACTTACACTTCCAATCATTGTTCATCACTGAAGGGAGTCAGGACAGGAACTCAAGCAGGGCAGGAACCTGGAGTCAGGAGCTGATGCAGAGGCCATGGAGGGCTGCTGCTTACTGGCTTGTTCCCCATGGCTTGCCCAGTCTGTTTTCTTAGAGAACCCATGACCACCAGCCGGGGGATGGCACCACCCACAATGGGCTGGACCCTCCTCCATTGGTCACTAATTTAAAAACTACCCTAAATGTTTCCTCCTGCCTGATTTTATGGAGGCATTTTCTCAATTGGGGTTCCCTCCTCTCAGACAACTATGGTTTGTGTAAAGTTGACACAAAACTAGACAGCACATCTACAAACACACAAAAATGGTTTGTAAAATGTTTTTTTTAAATATTTATTGATTTATTATGTATACAATATTCTGTCTGTGTATATGCTTGAAGGCCAGAAGAGTGCACCAGACCGCATCACAGATGGTTGTGAGCCACCATGTGGTTGCTGGGAATTGAACTCAGGACCTTTGGAAGAGCAGGCAATGCTCTTAACCTCTGAGCCATCTCTCCAGCCCCCTAAAATGTTTTTTAAAAAAATCACCCGGTGGTGGTAGCACGTGCCTTTAATCCCAGCACTCAGGAGGCAGAGGCAGATGGATCCCTGTGAGATCAAGGTCATCCTAGTCTAAAAGAGAGTTCCAGGACAGTCAGGGCTGTAACACAGAGAAACCCTCTCTTGGAAAAATTATTTTAAATTTAAAAAAAACTTAGAAGAAACATTTATCAAGAAAAGAGAAGGTGTAAAGAACCAATTGTTGCCTGAATCTATAAAATAATAATGCCCTAAATGTTGGGCAATCTGAGTTAGAGGTTATATATCTCAGCCTTCCTTATTGTTGGGTAGGAGTGGCCATAGGCTATAAGTAGTATGCATAACATCCAAAGGATGAACTTAACTGGAGAAGATGTACCTTTAGACATTCCACAAAACAGAAACTCATGAAACTTCCCTGGGGCTGTAAAGCTTCCCTCTAACTTTAATACAAACCCTGCATCCTCACCTTCCTCCTCCCTTCCCTTCTCTTCCATCCTGCCCCCACCCCCACATACCAGGAGACCTGGGAAATACTCTGCCAGGTTCCCCTTATTCTGCCCTGCCCTGTCTTTGTGCTTGCCTTGCAGTTCTGGTCTGTGCACTAGAAATTCTGCACTAGAATAGAAAGCTATGTAAGTTCATCCTCACGCAGCCCCCACTGTGTATCCATCCCATCTTCTCTGACTCAGAATCCACACGGAACAGCAGGAGCACCAACAATCATTATTCTGGGCTTAATGATATCTGTGGTGTCTATGAGCTTTTTTATTTTCTTTTTTAAGATTTTGTCTTATTATTTTTATGTATGCATATGTGTGTATGTCTGTGTGTGGTTCTGTTTTCCATGTGTGCAATTCCTGCAGAAGCCAGAAGAGGGTGTCAGTTCCTCTGGAGTCATAGGCAGCTTTGAGGCACCAGATATGGGTGCTCTGAAATTAACTTGGGTCCTCTGGAAGAGCAGCCCTGTCTCTTAATCACTGAGCCATTTCTCCAGCCTATTATAACTTATCATCCTATCCTAAGTAAATATTCATTATATACTTAATTTTGTATTCATAATTAAGTATTTCTATTTGTAAAGAGAACTCTAAGACCATCAAGATGGCACAGCAGGTAAAGGCACTTGCCACCCAACCTAAAGACCCAAGTTCACTTGAGCCTCAAGACTCACATGATGGAGGGAGAAAAACAATGCCCACAAGTTACCCTCTGACCATACACCACCATGTCATGTACACACACACACCACCACCATGACCACGACATACACACACACACAGGCACCACCACCACCACGGCATACACACACACACAGACACCACCACCACCACGGCATACACACACATACACAGACACACCACTACCACCATATGCCTAGTTTGTTTATAAGATTTATCCTGCTTTTAATTATATTTGTGTGTGTGTTCAAGTACCTCTGTGTATGCGCATATGGATGCAGGTACCTGTGGAGAACAGAAGGGGCTGTTGAGTCTCAGGTGGTTGTAAGCTTCTCGGTGTCGGTGCTGGGAACCAAAGTCAGCTCCTGGAGAATAGTAACAAGTGATCTTAACTTCTGAGCTATCTCTCCAGCTCCATGGTGTTCTTATAAAGAAAGGCAACCCCTAAGACACAGTCATCCTAAAGGAGAAGCAGCCACGAGACAGCAGAGGTAGAAACTGCAGTCCTGGGACCCCAAATGCCACCAGGAGAAAGGGATGCAGCCCATTTTCCCCTGTGACCATTGCAGAAAGCACAGCCCTACAGCCATCTTGACCTCAGACGTGCGGCCTCCCAGCTCCCGAGACTGCTTGTCTGACTCCGGCTACAGTACTTAGCTCGTGGCAACGCGTGACAGCAGTCTTCAGAAACCAAGGCAATGCTCTAAGAATCTGCTTCCCGGATGGTATCTGCTGAGACCTTGTCTACCCTGATTTCAGAGAAACAGTGCCAGTACAGATGACAAAGTAGGCAGAACAAAAGGAAGATGACAGGCAGAACTAGGGCAGTGGGCTCGGGAAGTGACAGGCTGATCAGCTGTTGAGGCCCTGGAGCACCAGATGCAAAAGTCAGCAAGCCTGTCTGCACCCCAGGAGCCAGATCCTAAAAATAGCCCACTGTGAGGCAGTGAGCTCAGCAAGGGACCATCTTG
The DNA here is from genome assembly GCF_018167655.1 of Microtus oregoni. Lineage (NCBI taxonomy): Eukaryota > Metazoa > Chordata > Mammalia > Rodentia > Cricetidae > Microtus > Microtus oregoni. The sequence goes on along the minus strand of NW_024543091.1, from coordinate 25,328,337 downwards.
CCTCTGAACTAGCTCTGATGGGGCTCTAGTGAAACCTATACTCCCCATGGCAACGGCTATCCCCTTTGCCCTCCAGGGTTGAGAGTGTGAGGCTAATTGCAGTACAGACAGCAGCACCTGCAGCCCAGGTAGAATTCTGCACCCCAACTCCTGCCGAGCCCCAGGATTCAGGGAGCTTTTGGCTGGAGCAGCAGGGCATTCGAGTCCTCACTGGACCGAGGTGCCATATGGCTGACCTTTCTGCTCGAAACCCTCTTCCTTTGCTGGGAGGATACACATAATTGAGATCTGCGAACAAAGAAAGATGCCAACTACATGAGACAGGAAGGGACTTCAGCGAATGACACCCTGCATGCTGGGGCAGGGCAGGGTTCACGCCCTCGCCAGCAGAGCTGGCCCTCAGCCCAGTGTCTGAAAGAGGAACATGAAAGCAGCCAACCCAATTATCTCAAAGGCCTTTTCTGCCTCCATTTTTTTCCCTCACTACTGGGACTGTGCACCCTGCAGGGAACCTTGTACCCTCAAGCTCCCTCCTGGTCTCCTAGCCCTTCATCCTTGCTCCCTAGACACCTTGCCATCTCTGAACCCATAGTTAGTGCTTACCATGCTCCTGTCACAGCCAAGTCCCACTCTGCTGAGCAACAGGCAAAAGTCCGGAAAGCTAATCGGGTGAGAAGAGAGGCCTCTGCACCTCTCTTTAGGATACTGCCGGGAAGAAGGCTCCGGGTGGAGAGGCCACAACGCGAGGACGTGAGTTGGATCCCCAGCACCCATGGCAAAGCATCCAGCTGGATGCGGTAGACGCTCAAGCAAGCCAAGCGCTGAGAGGCAGAGACAGGCAGATCCCCGGGCCTCTAGCCAGCCAGCCCAGCCCAATCAATAAACCTCAGGTCCCAGATAGAGAGCCCATTTCATAAAACAAGGTGGGTGCTTTCTAAGGAATGAAAACCAATGCCAGGGGAACTGTGGTATACACACACACACACACATACATACATGTGCACATACCTACATACATACATGTGCATACACACACAGTGGTGGGAGAGAGCGAGAGAAAGCACACCGGCCCCTGGGAGCACAATAGGCCTCTTTGTTCACTGCAGAAGCCCCATCTCCAGTCACAGACCTGACCCACGGTAGGTGCTCAGTAAATATTTGTGGAAGGATGAAAGAACACCACAGTCTCACTGCATCTGAGTGCGCAGTGCAGGACGGGGAGGATGGGGGCTCCGTGGTCCTTGAAGCAAGGAGCAGCTCTCCGCCCAGACCTCAGTAGGAACGCATCCTCAGGCCACCTCACTGCTCTTCTAAGGGGCTCCACTGCTCCAGAGACACGCTGACACAGCGCTCAAAACTGACCCAGAACGAGTGGTGAGGCTGGTGTGGCTCGCACATTTTCTCAGCAGCCTGGGCTAAATATAAAACAGGAGAAGGGGAAGGGGCTGTGGAAGGTGGAAAGGACGTACGGGAGACGGCGGAGAAATCAAAGGGAAGCCGGCCACCAGCCTGTTTGGTAATAAGCAGGATAATCACAGAGGAAATTAAAAGTGAGTTTCCTTGAGGGAACAGGGAGAGAAAAGACTATAATTGGTTCCCTCTGCTCTAGTGTCCCAGCCTATGTCCTCCATCTGCACCCAGAGGGGAAGTTATGAGAGGTCAGAGCGCTGATCTTCCAAAAACCCTTCCAGGCAGCTGAGAAATGCATATATCCACACATCCGTGCACACACACATATACACATCCATAAACACATACACACACAGGCTAACACATACGCATCAAACCCCCATATACTTGTAAATACTTATACATATGCAACACCCATACACGCGTAGTCCTGAGAAAGCAAAGATATAATACAAGAAATAAAAAATACCTAAATAGTTTTCTTGTTGCCTTTTTTCTTTGTTCCATGTAATTGGGAGGTTTTGTTGCTTTGTTTTTTGTTGTTTTGTTTTGTTTTTTAACATTATTTGGGGACCGCACACACATGACATGATGTGCATATGGAGGTCAGATCTTTCCTTCCACCGTGTGGTCCTGGAACAGAATCGGATCATCAGGATTGGCAGCAAGTACCCTTACTCTCTGAGCCATCTCATTGGTCCCTGTATTATTGGCGTGGGGAGGGGGGGGAGGGGGCGTTGGGAATTGTTTGGGTTCGGCTTAGGTTTTCGTTTTCGTTTGTTGTTTTCAGACAGCTTCTTGCATCCCAGCTTGGCCTGGAGCTCACTATGCAGCAACCATTGTCCCTCTTCTGCTGGGGACCTTCCTACAATCCCCTATAGCTTATTCAACAAAGCCCAAAGGGCTGAACAGAGCTTCCAGAAGCCTCACCCTCCACCCTAACACAGCTCCTGTAGTGACTCTCCGTGGCCTACTAGGCAGGCCAGCTGCTCACCTGCCTGCCTGGGTCATGTGACTTTCTCTCTCCACCAGGGTTGACTTTCTCTTCTCAGTTCTACCTCATCAGCCTTGCGCACCTGTTGAGGTGAATCATCTTGGCCAGGGCCCTCCCACCTAGTCACCTTCCAAAGCTTGAGCATGGGTCCCTGAGAAGCACCTGCCCACATGTGTCCCCTGCTCCCTTCCCTCCACGCCTCTGCTGTCTCCCGTTATCCATCCAGTCTCATCTCAAGGCACAGTACCAGGTTCTCCTCTACACCCCAACCATGGCAAGCCACTTCCTGCTCAGAGCTGACAGCCACCCTTACACAACTTTTGTCATCCCTCTGGCTTGTCCTGGGCACTAGTGCACCATGGAGCACACCAGACTCACGGAGAGGGGGGGACCACACCGCTTGCCCATTGGCATCACTCTCTAAGGTTGCTTCCCAGCTTCTGTCCTCTACCTCCCCACCAGATTCACCCTCTGGGACCAGCTCTGATGACACACAAGGAAGGTGGGAAAATTCACCATGTCCGCTCCAGTAGGAGAGAACTGTCCCCAACTCCCGATGGATGAATGCTCAAAGCCAAATTCCCAGACCTTCCAAGTTCCCATACAGGCAAGCAGCCAGAGGCCCCCAGAGGAAGACCCAGGGATGGTGCCGTCAGAGATGATGGAGGAGTATCACAGATTGAAGCTGGACGGCAGCCAGAGAGGGAACGAGCTGTGCTGAATCGTATAGAATGTTCTCGCGGGGTGATCTGTCCAAAAGACAGCAAACGATCAGGCCATGCCACCACGAGCACGCACAGGCCAGAGGACAACCTTGGGTATTGATCCTCTCTGTCCACTTTATTTGATTCAGGGTTTCTTATTTTTTATACTGCTTCATGCTCTAGGCTAGCTGGTCTGCGGTCTTCCAGGGAGTCTCCCCTTTGTGACTCCCATCTCACGGTGGGCACATGGAGATTACAGAGGCACACTGCCACATCTGACTTTGTGTGAGTCCTGGGATCTGAATTCAGGTGCTCAAGCTTGCATAGCAAGTGCCTTGTTCAGCGAGTCATAGCCCTAGGCCAGTATTTAGTCGTTTTGAGGACTCCTTTCTACATATTAAATGTATTATTCATGTCCCTTACTCCCCTATGAATGTGGTGTGGTGGGCAGGGAGTTTGGGGGCGGGGGGGAGACACATGTACCATGAGCTGTTGGTGAGAGTCTGGAGGTCAGAGCACACCTCTGAAGTCACATCTGTGAAGTCAGTCTCTCTTCCCACTTTTATGTGGTTCTAGGTATTCTAACTCAAGTCACCAAGATTTCTCATTAAGAGCATTTACCCAGTGACTCTTCTCTTGGCCCGTGACAATTCTGTCCTGTCGAATGATCCCCCCACTCCCCAGAATCTCTCAGCCTGGTAAGCTGATAGGTAGTATTTTTAAATCTTTATTTTCTTATTCTATGTACATGGATGTTTTTCCTGCATGTATGCTTGGGCACCACATGAATGCCTGGTGCCCACAGAGTCCTAAAGAGGGCTTCGAATCCCCTGCAACCGGAGGTTAAGACGGTCATAAGCAACTATGTATGTCCTAGAAGGAACCCAGGTCCTCTGGAAGAACAGCCAGCGCTCTAACCACTGAGTCGTCTCTCCAGCCCCTCCTGGCAGGTTTTGCACTTGCAGCCTGAGCAGCTGAACTGTGCTGAGAAACAGGAGGAAAAGGAGTTTGACATCCAACGCATGGAAGTGGAGTACATCAAAAACCAGAAGGAGAAAACCCAAGAAGGGAAGGGAAAGCTGACAGGGTATAGGACAGGCCAACACAACTCAAAGTCACGCAATCAGTCTCGTCCACAAGCTTCTCCGGGTGCTGGGAAAAGTCTCCACCCATGTGGATCTCCCTGAGCGTAAGACTTGTAGCTGTGGAAATCAGCAAAGGGCTGATTCAACTCTGGGCCTCATCTGCACCTCAACAGCCTGGGGATCTTCAGGGCTCAGCTGGAGTCTGCACGTGAGTGACGGGAGCTCTGATTCAGGTCCAGGCCTTTCTAGGACTGCGGCATCCGCTGCCAACAGCAGATCACACGGCGAAGCAAGCACTCAGCATCCATGACCTTAGAGGAAACCAGTGCTGTTTATAAAGCACTCTAGCACATCAAGGCTTCCCGTGCGCATGTCTACCCTTGATGGTGCATCATGCAGAGTATTTCTTCCTTGCCCCTGGCCAATGACAGCAGCCACCCAGAGTTCAGAGTCTCCACGGAGAACCCCCACGCAAAAGCCCACCTGTACAGGGGAGGCAGGAAAGGGAAGAAACTTTCTGGGGACCACACAGCTTTGGGTGACAGCACAAATCCCCATCTTCTGACCCACAGGTCCCAGCCTTTTCCCCAGAGTATCAGAGCCACGGTGAGGGAGGTTGCGGGCAATATGGGTTTAAGGACGTCCCTTCATAGCGTGTCCTGGGAGTCAGGAGGGAAAACAATCAGGCCTTGTTTTCTGAGTGACTCCCAGCAAACACATTCCTGAATCTCTGCCACTGCGTTAGAAGCCAGACTCCAAAAGTTATAAACGGGCTTTGTCCGTCTACAAATAAGAGAGCCACAGAATCCTACGGTCCAGGAGAGACAGGCTCTCGGCTGTTTCCCCTGCCAACTTCTGTACAGCCTAGGAATCTGAATTCTCTGCCAGGCACCTTTTGAGTTCTACACATACATAACAAGTGTCTTTGGCAGCTACTCCCACATACGGTAAATATTTTAAAATCTAATTTTTACTTCTCTTATGAGGGATAAACAATAGGTAGTCAATGAATTGAAGTCAGTGTTTTGCAAAATATCAATTTATTCAACTCATCAAGAATCCTTTTCTTCAAGAACGGCAGAATGGTGAGGGTTGGGGTGTAGCTTAGTGGAGGCGTGCTGGGCCCAGCATGTGAGAGGTGCCAAGTTCAAGCCCCGGCATGAGCAGGTGGAGAGCCAGAGGGGGCTGAATGAGTCGTGGGCATATAATATCATTCTCTCGTTTGTTGTTTTTGTTTATTTGTTTGAGATAGGATCTCCCGTCACCCAGGCTGGCCTTGAATGTGCTATATAGTCAAGGTTAACCTTGAACCTCAGATCCTCCTGCCTCCACCTCCCAAGTGCTAGGATTATAGGCTTGCTCTATCACACCTCATTGTGCAGTACTAAGAACAGAATCCAGGCCTTTGTCCACACTAGGCAAACACTCTGCTAACTGAATCACATTCCCAGTCTCCCCTTTTCTTGATATTTGTGCATGTGTGCGCTCTGAAGACATATTAAAAAATTAAAAGTTAAATTTATAAGTATTTTTAAGCGTGGATCTCAAATTAATGTTTGTTTTTCTATTGTTTAAAAAAATAAGGGTTGAAGAGATAGTTCAGTGGTCAAGAGTCCATTTGGCTACTTGAGAGAAGCCAAGTTCAGTTCCCAATATCCTAGATGGCTCACAATCATATGTAACTCTAGCGCCAGTGAATATGGCGCCCTCTTCTGGCTTCCTCAGACACTTGCATTCACGTACATATAGCCAGACACACACAAATACACATAATTAAAAATAAAATTAGTTGGGCAGTGGTGGCACACACCTTTAATCCTAGCACTCAGGAGGCAGAAGCAAGCAGATCTCTGGTTGAGTCTGAGGCCAGCCTGGTCTACAGAGCAAATTCCAGGACAGCCAAGACTACACAGAGAAACCCTGTCTCAATTAACTAATTAGATTTTTTCGTGATTGTTATCTAAAGCTGGGAAAGATGGCTCAGCAGTTACTGTTATTCTTCAAGGGAACCCAAACTCAGTTCTCAGCATAGCATCCAAGTTGCAGCTCATACCATTAAGAATTTCAGTTCCAGGAGAGCTGACGTCCTTTCTGGCTTCTGTGGTCCCAGGCATTCATGTGGTGGACAAACATACTTGCAGCCAGAACACCCATACACATAAAATGAAACAAAACTTTAAAAAGAATTGTCGTCCCAATCATCTATAGGCCTGTTTGTTTTTTTAATCAAAACTCTCATCCAAAAGACATCAAAACTGAGATTCCAGATGGAGGAGAGCAGGTGGAGGGGCTGCACAGCCATGCAGAGGCAGCAACCCTATCTCACTTACCTTCACCACAGCGCTGCACACACATTTTCAGGCAGGCACGTGTGTACGCCAAAACACGCATGGACAGGGATGTACTGAGGGACTCTGTGTTGACGACAGGAGGTAGGAGGCTCCCCGTCGCCCTGATGAGCAAAAGCAACCTAATAGCAGGGAGCCCTCAGCTGATCTGCAGCTGCCACGCTCTTCTACTGACATTGGATTACAGACACCTACACTAAGGCCTTAGATCATTAAAAGGCATGACCAAGATCACACAGAGACCTACCTGTCTGGACTGCTGCTGCTGCCAACGTGGGATTACAAACTTTTTCCCTCTTCTGCACCCATCCTCCTTCAGGCAAAGGGCAGCTGGGAGGCCCTCACCGAACCCTCAGTGCCCAGGGCTCAGCCGGGCACCTCCTCAGGTAGAGGAGATGATAGGAGGACTCACAATTCTGTGAGTTTGGGATGACTATGGGATGACCACCACCATAGGGGGGGATGCTTCTCCTGGGCAAAGTGCACCATTGGCATGGGGGAATAGGTAGAAGCGCAGCTCCAGTTTTGCTCAGAAAGATCTAGTTTCGCCTAGAAGCTTTTTCCAGCATAGCTGGCCAGGAGAGATTAAGATCTCGGAGAACAGCGTGACTGCTGGAAAAGGTGACTCGTCCGCTCTCGGGTGCTTGTCTCCCAAAGGAAGGCAGTTTGAGATCTGACTCCAGCCTGCAGCCTGAAACTGTGCCAGGTCCCACTGGAGCTGGCAGGATGAGAGAGGAGAGGGAGAAGGCCTCTTGTGCAGATAGAGGCAAAGGTGCCTCAGGCCAGACGCAGGAGGACTTCTGAGTCCCTGGAGGATGTCAGTCTGTGGCACAGGCTCCTCTTGCTGATGGCAGGTCCTCTTTGGGGAGGCTCCCAGCCTAGCTAATGCCTTGGTTCTACAGTGGGTCTGCACTGAGAGGAATCCAGCTGGGAAGGCTGGGGCCAGAGGGTAGGGGAAAACAAAAAGGAGAGAAAAAAAAAAAAGTCAGGTGTTCACAAACTGGCAGAGCCTTGAAAGTCAAGTGTGAAAGTCTAGCTGACCATGTTTTACAGGGTGAACCCCTCCCGCTGATGCAGGAAACCCAATAACGTCTCAGTCATTACACTGACCTTGAAACAGAAGGGTCAAGGAAAAAGACCCAGGCCCTGTATTTGGTTCAGTTCTCGTGAGGAGATAATGGAACGTCCAAAGGTAATGAGCAAAAGCTAGGCAGAGGCTGGTGGCTAAAGGCAAAGCGGATACTTAGGTTTTTCAGGACGCTGTGCCTTAAAGGGCATCGGGCTGTTCCAGAGCAGGAAATGACCTGGAGTGGCTGAGTACACGTGAGCACACGTCAGACCACCCTAAAGATGTAAAATTGGCAGCACGCCCCTGCTTCTCAGAAGCTTCCGGTGTCATGAGCAAGTAAGACAAGCATAAAAAAGAGGAAAGAGGAGAAGGGGCTTGGGAAAAAATAGAGGGGATAAAAGGAGAGGGGAGAGTGAGAACTGAGATCTAAAGAGAGGTCTGGGGGTGGGATAGAAGGGCAGGAGGCTCAGCTTGTAACGTCAGGCCTGGCAGGCTGAGTTCAGTACCCTCCTTGAGAGAGAGAAGCACCTTCACAAGGCTGCCCTCTGACCCGTACACCTATGTGCAACGCAAGAATAAGTAAAAGGAAGACAGAGATCTGCAAAGACCTCACGGCAGAATGGAGCACGCAGCCTTCTAGAACGTGAAGAGAGCATCCTCCCAGGCCCCTTCCTCTGCATTCAGCTCAGTCTGGAACTCTAAGGCTATCCCCTCCAGCCTCTTGTGCCCATGGCCTCTTGTGCCCACTCAAACCCCTCAGCTTCACAGTTGGCCTTGAGCTCCACCTGCCAGATTTCACCTGCTAGCTGCTCCTCCCTTCCCATCCCTCCCCAGGTTCTCGAGCCTGAGAGGCTAAGAAACAGGACCTGATGGGACACAGTGTGTCCCAGAGGCCCAGTGGACTCCCTGCATCAAAGACGAGGTGGAAAGACAACACCCAGCTTCCTGACCAGTGGCAGTTTCTGGGCCCATGACTCCCTGGAGCAGCCTCCTGCCCGGTGCCCTAGCTTGCTTTAAGCATCCACCCTGTTCTTCTACTTCCAGAGAATGTCCTGGAGATAGGCATGGCGCAGAGCCATACAGTGTCACATCAAATGAACACCCAGACCACAGTGTGGCTTTGTCAGACGCCAGGCAGCTCTGCCCTCCCCACTCCAGCAACACATGCACAGACAGGTTTCAAAGACACTGCCCCCAGGTTTGATTGCCCAGCCACAGGGCTGACAGCCACTCCCTGCCTTGTCCCCAGGGAAAGGCCTAATGTGGCCTCCAGACTGAGCTCTGTAAACAAGCAGCAGGTGTATTTACTGAGAGCCCTGACCTTACAAAAGCAGGGACAGGACCACAGTCAGCTCTTTGAGTGCGACTTGGCAGTGTCCACATATGAAGTGACTTGTCCAGTAAACTGGTCCAGTGCCCTGAATGACCACAGTTGCTTCAGTGCAGGCCTGAGGTGCTGTTGCAGGGCTCAGGGTCACCAGCTAAACCCAGGAGCCTGACCTCCCAACTGAATCCTGCCACAGTCCCCACATGACCCAGGAAAAGTCCCCGAACCTCTCGGTCTCTTCCCAATGAACTGAGCAAGACCCTTCAGGCTTGGAGGGAATCATCGGCGCATGAAGCGCCAACCTCGGGTGTGCCCTGCATCAGCCTCCCGTAAGCATGTTCCCTACAGGACGGCTCCTCCCTGACTTCAGCCGCCTTCAGGAGTGTGTCTCGTGGGTAGTGCTTACATACATGGGAACAACATGTTGCATGCATTTCCAAATTTCTATGCGCCCTCATCTCACTTTTCTCTTTTAAATTACATTTTATCTAGTGTGTGTCCGTGTGTGTGCCTTAGCACACACATGTGGAAATCGGAGGACAACTTGTGACTGTTCTCTCTCTCTTTCCACCACATGGGTCCTAGAAATCAAACGCAGGTCCTCAGGCTTGGTGGAAAGTGTTCTAAACAAAAAAAAAAAAAAGTGTGCGTGAGAAGCAATTAGCAGAACGAATTAAGCTGCATTCTGAAATACACGAAGGTTGGGTAATGAAGGGAATGGTGCCCCTGGCCATGGCTGGCACTGGGCGGCAGAGTCCCACAGCAGAGTGAGTGCTCGTTAATGTCCCTGTTAGTCCTGGTGTGATCAGGAGGAAAAGCCATAAGCTTTTACAGCCGACACGATGGTGTGTAGCCCATGTAAACATGTTGGCATGTTTTATTAGATTTTAGGAAATTGGTTAAGAGACTTAGGCTGACAAGCTACAATACAATTTTTCCTCTTGAAAAACAATGGAAAAGTGAGGCATGGTGGCTAACGCCTGTGATTCCAGAGCTCTGGTAGAGACGGAATGGTCAGAAGTTCAAGGTCACCCTCCCCTACATAGTGAGTTTTGAGGCTAGTTTGGAATATAAGAAAGTCTATATCGAATAAAAATTTCCTTACTGAACCAAATCAAGTCAAAATATTTAAAACAAAATTTTCAAGTATAAAAAATAAGGAGCTGTGGAGATGCTTGATGGTTCAGTAAGTAACGGACCTGAGTCCAGGTCCCTGGCACCAAAGCAGAAGCTGAGTAGAGCTGCCTGCAGCTGTGGGTTAGCCCACCCCTAGGCGGACAGAGACTTTCCGTGTGCTTGCTGGCCGGCCAACCTCGCTGAACTGGTGAAGTCTGGGTCAGTGAGAGAGTCTATCCCAAAAGCTCCGGTGGAGAACGCCAGAGGTTAACCTCTGCTTCCACATAAAGTCTTTGTCCCTTGTTCACGCTCATTCAGATTCCCAACTCCCTAGTCGCCAACAAGCAATAAACTACTCCCTCACTTCCATCTCAGGGGACCACTGTCTTCTAAGAATTTAAGTAAAATTGTGTACTATGTGCCTAGCTTTATCACTTTGGGGGGAGGGGGATTGAGATGGGGTTTCTCTGTGAAGCCCTGGCTGTCCTGAATATAGCTCTTGCAGACCAAGCTGGCCTCGAACTCACAGAGATCTGCCTGCCTCTGCCTTCCGAGTGCCGGGATTAAAGGCATATGCCACCACTGCCTGGCTAAAATAATTCTTTTAAATAAAATTTTAAAAAAGAAATAACCCTAGATTGACCTTTGGCCTCCACAGGTGTGCATACATGAACACACACACACACACACACACACACACACACACACACACACACCATTGGGTGTGGGGAGAGGTTAAGACATTTACCCAGAGCCACAAATCAAGAAAGAAGAGCAGTACCCAGAATATCTACAGTGTCCACCATGAACGAACCTTCTGGAGACCCCTCTGGTCCTCAGTTCTCTGGCGGAAGTTCCCTCCCTGGCCTCATCCACGGGCCTGTCTCCCAAGAGCCCCAGCCCTCCTCAGGGAAGTAGCAGCTCTCTGCTGGTGACACAGCGCCCCCTGCTGCCCATTCTCTCCTGCCACATCAGTTAGTGCTGAAGTCCAAGGGCTTCCAGAACTACTTTCTCACTCACCCCTTTACCCTCTTGAAATCCCTCCTGGAGCATGGAAAAAAGAAGAGCTGAAATGTGGCTATCGCTGGGCTTCTAGTATACTACAAAAAAGACCAAACACCGCCCCCCCCCCCCCCCCCGTAGCTCCTTCCCTCCTGTCGCAAATAAAGAAAAGAGGAACTCTGGATTCTGTGTCAGAGACTGCAAGGCCACAACCACCTCCAGTTCTTTATACTCTTCAGACCTGGGTAAACTGAGTCTTGGCGTCTCATCTGCAAATCAGAGGTATAAATGCCTGTGTTCCCACAGGAGGCGATAAGTCACAGCACTGTGTGCCTGGTACCTAGTATCTGGCAGGTAGCAGGCTTCTGGCTGGTACTGAGTGCAGATCCCCCTCCTCCCTGAGTATAGATAGCTTCCTGTTCTCGAGGTGCCATACAGACACCTGCTCAGTACAGGCATCTGGCCTTCCCCTGCTTTCCTTTGCTCAATTATCACAGTCTGATACAAGGCATAATGGGAAAACTGAGGCCCAAGAGCATTGAGCATTTTGTCCCAAGTCATATAGCTGGCAAACCCGCTGACAAGACTTCATTCAACCTAGGCAGCCTGGCTTTAGTTGCTAGGATCACAACCGCCATGGTGCAGGTCTTCCACCATGCGACAGGAACCATGGTATCTCGCATACCGTCAAATGTGTAGAGTCGCTGCAATGATGGGGGGAAGACAGAGGAAATTCTCAGCACTGAGAAATTCACTACAGTGTTGGGTCCATCCCCACAGGCATCCTAGCGAAGGGACAGACTGAGCAAATCTCAGTACAGGAATTACAGCGATTTGTGTCCTCAAGAGAAATATGCACCCACAAAGTCCCATTGACACAGAATCCTAGAGGGCAGGTCCAACATCAAGTCATCCTACCCTATCTGTAGCTGCCATTACACCCCTTGCACCTGAGGAAACAGGACTTCCTGGGTGTCTTGCCCAAGGCATCACAGTTTGAGTGAAGACTCAAACCCAGGCAGCCAGAATCCGAGCCCTGTGCCGCACACACCAAAGCCGCATGCAGTTCCTCTTCCTTGGTCATCACGCTCCTTCCAGCTCCACTTGGGTGGTCCTCCTGGGCACTCTCCCTGGAGACTTCACAAAGATGCATGAAGAACATGAACCCCACCTCTTTCCCATCCTTGGGAAAGAGCAGAGGATGCTTGGATAAGGGAGAAACCGGGCCTGATCCAAAAGATGAGTCCCATGTCGCTGCTGACCCCTGCTGCCCAAAAGAAGAACTCCACAGACTCAGCCCTACTGAGAATCAGAAAGGCCACCTGTGAAAAAGGCACAGGTTGTCCTCAAGTTGATTACTTATTTCAATCATTAATTGACAAACAATAATGGCATATATTCTCGGGGTGACATGTAATAACTGTATAGATGTAGAATAAGTGGGGATAAGTAGCATATCCATCACCCTCTTCCTTATTTTTCCACAGTGAGAATGTTTATCCTCACTTTTAAACAATTTTGAAGTATATAACATGTTAGCATTAACTACAACCTTCTTCCAGGCAACACACCTCAGGAATCTCACTCTTCCTACCTGAATGAGACTTTGTGAACCACACAGCCCAGTCTTGCCCACTCCATGACTGGTAAATACCATTTTACTCTGCTTGATTGCAAGTTCACTTTGCACGCCAAGCACTGCGGAGTCAGAGGCAGGAGCATCACCATGAGCTTGAGTGCAACCCGGTCTATATAGCAAGCTTCAGGCTCGCTAAGGCTACACTGCAGGACCTTGTCCCACTCACCTCCGACCCCACCAAAAGTGCATGAATTCAGGTTCACTGTTGCTGTAGAATCCAAGGTCTCAAAGCCAGCCTGGGCAACTTAGTAAGACCCTGCCTCAAAATAAAAATAGGCAGATTGTACTCAATGGTAGAACTCTTATCTGGAATCTGAAAGAAGGGAAGACAGAGGAAGGATAAAGGAGAAAACAGAAGAAGAGAGAGCAACGGGAGGAGAAGGGAGGACAAGGAGGAGGAGAAAGAGGAGGAAAAAGCAGCAGATTGCTTCAAAGGTGTCTTCCATATTTAGTAAGTACTCACTGTACCCATAACCACTTTTTGTGAGCCACCATGTGTCCCCAGACCACACTGGTCCTAAGCAGACAAAGAAAGCCAGTTCCTGGACCAGCATGAGGAATCCATCTCCTAAGGTGTGCCTCACAAACAACAAGAGCTCCTGGACCCATTCTGGGACTCAGCTCCAGGCCAACAGCAAGACAAGAACAACAGTGCCCCAAGCAGCTGAAACTACAGCTGTCCACAGCCACACTGTAGGTTCTGCTAGTGAGGGAGGCAGACCCAGGGCTCCAGAAGAAAGCATGTGATCAGTTCGCATGCAAGGCTTGTCTGGGGTCAGGGCCAAGGGACAGTGACATGTCTCCAGGCATGGCTCCATCACCAAGGCAAGGGTCATAAGAACAACCCACAGACCGGCGCTAAGGAGGCCGTGCAGGAAACATAGGCAACTGAGAGCTGGTGACTTCCCTCCAGAGAGCAAAGCACACTTGAGCATCAGACATGGCAGTAGATGAAGAGGAAGCCTTAACCAAGACTCACCCACCAGTCCCACCCTCAGGAAGCCATCAGCATCTTTGAAAATCTTCCTGGGGCTCGAAAGAAGACCCAGTAGCTAAGATCAAAGGCTGCTGTTCCAGAGGACCCAGGTTCAATCCCCACCATCCACCTGGCGACTCACAACCATCAGTAACTCCAGTTCCAGGGTGTGCTGTGACACGCTCTTCTGGCCTCTGCAGGCACCAGGCATGCGCACGGCAAACAGACAGATGCTGCAGACACTGATCAGGAATCATGTCTGTCACATCACTGTGCAGGCATAGACAGGTCACTTGCCTCTCTGAGTTCCGTCTTCACGAATATAACGTCGGAAGGGCTGGGTACGCCAAAGTCCCTCCTAGATCTAAAACGCTGTGTTTCTCTCAGAGGCTCGCTTGTTCCCCTTGTGTAGGAACAGCCAGTCTGACACACAGCCAAAAGGAAAAACAAAATGCATGTCTATAAGCAAGGTGTTCAGCCACAAAGGGGACAAAGAGGATTTGGGACCAGAGAAACAGAGAGATGCTCTGGGCTGAGTGAACAGTGAGATGCTGTGGAGAGAAGCTCAGCCAGGGGTTGCCTGGCAACCGCATTGGCCAGACCCAGCAGCACCTGAGGAGAAATGGACCACATCCCTGGCAAGAGGCACCCTTATGACCTGGCCCCCATCCCAGAGACCTGTTTCTACCTCTTTTTACAGCACCCCAAATTCCTGAAAGGAAGCAAATGCCTCTGCAATGAGAAGCAAGCATTTCCCACCCTGGGGGCCGAGGTGAACGGCTGCAGAGTTCCTGCTGACAGAGAAAAGCAATCAATTTTTCATTACCCAGCGAAGGCAACAGGATGTCTTGGATGTCAACAGTTTCTGGGCAACAAAGACAAACCTTATACACAGTCTCCTCACCTGAAAAGAGGCTCCCTTTACAAGCACCTGCTGGGGTAGAAAGAGCCAGGCGAAGGCAGGAGAAGCCGCTTCAACCTCACATCTGAGCTGTGACACCTTCGGCAGATCCTGCCAGACAATGACTCAAGGGGAGCCCGCCTTCGGGAGGGTTTGGCACAGGCTGAAGAAACCAGCCAACATGATGTGTTCATTCGCTCAACAAATAATTTTGAATATTCCAGCACAGGCACTCAGACTGAAGGTGCACAGTCAAACAACTGCCCCTCACCATAAAGATGGACCCTGAGGTCAGATGCATTGGCGCACACCTTTGATCCCAGCAGGTGGGAAGCAGAAAGCAGGTGGATCTCTGTAAATCTGAGGCCAGCTTGGTCTAAATCAGCAAGAGGCTATATAGTGAGACCTCATCTTAAAACGTAAGTAAATAAATAAATCAAAATAAGAAAAAAAAAAAAGAGGATGAACCATTGAAAGCCAGAGAAAGAAAGGGATCGTCCCAACGTGCCATGGCCACTACAAGCACAAGTGCAATTGAACCCACAGCCTAGGAGACTCTGAGTGTGCCAAGGTCCCCAAATGTTGCAGGATCACGTGCAGTCTTGTGAAGGAAAACCCAGGAGCTTCTTAGAGACCTTCAAAATGTCAGCTACTGAAACCCAAAATCTGAAAGACATCATTGTGTTATCTACCAATTTTGTTAGGACAACACAGAGAGAGCCTGGGCCCTGGCAGTGGTAGCGAGCTAGGCTCAGCCACTCGCCTTCAAGAGGCCAATCAAACAGGCAAGTCATAGTGAAGAGAAGAAAAAAAGGCAATTTATTCAGTGTGGCTACATTGGGGGGGAGAATGAGGTAGAGAACGCCCAAGTCCATCTTTCGAGTCCTGACACAAGATTTAGGCCTAGAGTACAAGAAGCAGGCAGAGCCGTGGAGTCCCCGCCAAGCTGCGCTCCTGCCCATCACTGTGGAATCTTCCTTGGAGACAAGTGCCCCTCTGGCTAGGACCAGGTCTCAGACTTTACCTTCTCCCAGCACAAAACTCAGAGGAAAATTCCAATTTCTTAGGGTCCACTGTTTCTATAGTGGGACAAAGTGGGGACACAAATCTCTTCAGTATATCCTCATTGCTGTCAGGACAGGTACTACTTGGAATCGCTTCAGTGTATACGGTATTATTTTTACTTCAGGGGTTATTTTAACCAAAACAGAAAGCATGGCCCTTTCCAGGCAGGTTCTTAGCGCTGTGTCAGGCTGGCGCTCCCAGGCTGTCTCTGTGTTTGTGTTACCCAGTGAATGTCAACGGCGGCTCAAGAATAAGTCAACACAAGTCTCCCTGTCTGTGCCAAGACTTGTTAGCAGAGTAAACGGTGTGCTTAGCTCGTCTTAGAAGAATCTTTGCTGAGTAAACAGAAGGAAGGTTTTGCTTGAGAATAAACAGAGCAAGGAGCTGAGGTGGCCCTGGGGCGAGAAGGTGACTCCACCACACAAGCTGGGGAGAGGGTAGCCAGGACTAGAGTCCTTGAAAGTCCTTGATACAAAAGCCAGGAGGCTGAGGTCCAGGGAAGTACTGGGGCTGGCCAATGCCATACCACAGCTCCCTGAAGCAGAAGGCCTCTCTCTTCCACACAGTCTCTGCCCTCCCCACTTCCCACCCCAGGAGCCACCTCTTCAGGTAGAGAGGCAAAACCCCCGACCCTGACAGGATCCCCAGAAAGGAAGAGCCGGAAGTGAGTTCATTGGCTCGGGAGTCTTACGACACCAATGTCTTGACCTCCC
The DNA here is from genome assembly GCF_018167655.1 of Microtus oregoni. Lineage (NCBI taxonomy): Eukaryota > Metazoa > Chordata > Mammalia > Rodentia > Cricetidae > Microtus > Microtus oregoni. Next base: position 25,311,988 of record NW_024543091.1, on the reverse strand, counting down.
CAGGAAATTATTTCTGTTTCAAGAGGGCAACAAGAAATGGTGCTGGCATATGCCTTTAATCCCAGCACTTGGGAGGCAAAGGCAGGTGGATCTCAGTGAGTGCAAGGCCAGCCTGGTCTGTAAAGTTAGTTCCAGGACAGCCAGGATTATTACACAGAAAAACTGTCTCGAAAAGCCAAAAAGAAAAAGAGAAAGAAGGCTGCAAGAAAACCAAGACCTAGCTTTGCAGTCCCAGTACTTGGGAGGAGTAGGCAAAGAGGAGCAGGAGTTTAAGACCAGCCTGGACTACATACTAAATTCAAAGCCAGCCTGGGATTCATGAAGCCCTGCCTCTAAAACAAAATTAAAAGCCGTAATGGTGGCCAAGTACAACACCACAGCAGTAGGGATGGGGCCATAGTTTAGCTGAAAGGGATTAATTGTCTAGCATATTTGAAGCTCAATTTTGATCCCTGATACCATATAAATTGGCTGTGGGGAGGGAGATTATAATCCCAGCACTCAGAGGGAGGTAGAAGGATAGGAAGTTTAACGTTATCTTAGCTACATAAGGACGTCAAGGCCCTGCGGGCTACATGAGATCCTATCTCCAAAACAGAGAATAAGTAGGAAAATAGAGGTTTTTAAAAAAAGATTTTTATTTATTTTTTTGTGTGCATGTCACATGCTGTGACACACGTGTGGAGGTCAGAGGACAGCTTGCGGGAGTCGGTTCTCTCCTTCTACCATGTGGGTTCTGGGGAAGGAACTCAAGTGGGCAGGCTTGGCACCAGGTGCCTTCACCCACTGAGCCATCTCACCCGCCTGGAAAATATTTTTGATCCCAATAAACCACCAAGGTTTGTCTCTAAGTGTTTACACTGGTTCAATATTATCTCTGGAAGGAGGGCAGACAAAGGAACAGGTCTTAACCGTGCCGGATCTTTAAACACACCTTGTGACTTCCTCCTTGGACTTATTCACAAGAGCTTCTCATTTACCCAGTAAAGAGACACCTGGTCCAAAACCTTTGATCCGTAGAAACCTGTCAGCCTTAAAACTAACTTGGATCCAACCACTGGCTAAAATCATCTCAGAGAACATATTGCCACAGCTACGCACAGAACCTCCTGAGTGTTTCCACTTTCATTTAATTTACAGAGTCCTTCATCCTCTTCCTCAAGAGGACATGAAGGCTTAGCTCAAAGTGCAGACATCCCGCCAAGTCAAAGGAAGAGCCACATAGATTATACAAGAGAAATCAGCATCAAATAGAGGAGGAAAACAGAGGCCTTGTCTGTGTGGGTCACTTCTGCCAAGAGATGGGGCCATACATCCTCTGGATGAATTTCTCAGCATCCGAGAGGCTAAGTCACAGAGCTCATTCTAAAAAAGGACAGGACCGGCAAGAAGATGGCACATTTCTGAGCAGGACTGAGGAACTGAGTTCAGATCCGCAGAACCCATATAAAGGTGTAAGGAGAGAACCGGCTCCTCCAGCGGATGTGTCCTGACACACGCACACACCTATACCCATGTCTACATCATGCAATATTGAATAATTTAAAAAAAACTAAAAGGGGTTCTGGAGAGATGGCCCAGAGGTTAGGAGTGTTTCCTGCTCTTCAGATGACTAGAATTTCCCTGAGCTTACAACACAGAACTCCAACTGCTTAGGACCTGATACCCTCTCTGGCCTCCGAGAGCATCACACACATGGCATACAGTCATGTGAACACACACACATTCACACACACACATTCACACACACACACATTCACACACACACACACACACACAAATAAGCATAAATCTTAAAAGTTAAACAAAATAACACAAAAATTAAAGGAGGATGATCATTTTCCCGATGACACAAACTTCGCCCTAGGTCTCCATTTCACAAGAATCTTTCTTATTCAGGGGTCACGGCAGCAACCCCTGAAAGTTCATGGCAAGAGCAGAAGCTGTCCACATCTAGTTGTTCCTTCCAATGGGCCTGGAGGAGCACAGGGTTCACCCGATCACAGGACGGCTCAGCCACATCCTTGGCTCTCAGACAAGAAATGAATTTGAGTGTGAGAAAGGAAAAGTCAAGTACGCGAAAGTAAATTACAAAGAAGGTAAGACCAAACTCAAGTGCATTTAGCTTCCTCTTGACAGTCACAGGTTGACACACTATCGGAGTGGGCTCCCTCCCTCACTGGTTGATAAAATAGCTCAGCCTAGGAGCCCAGCTGTAAAGCCATTCCCACAACAGGCCACTGTGGGGCAGCACTGAGCCAGCATCCTTACACATTCATTTGTAAGCAACCCATATAAATCCAGCTTGCATTCAATTCTACTTTCATGAATCCTGAGATCCTACTGTTTGACTTTTCCCACAGTCAAAACATGCAAACTAAAAAAGTTACTGTAAATTACTTCTCTAATTTCCCTTTAAATTATTTTAAAAATCGTTTTCACATTACTTTGTGTATATGGGCTGTGTGTGCTGTGGCATTTGATTAAGAGTGAGAGGAAAAATTATAGGGGTCACTTCTCTCCCTCCATCGTGTGGGCCCCAGGAATCAAACATATCATCAGGTGTGATAGCAGGCGTTCCCACCTGCTGAGCCATTTTGCCATTCCATCTTTTTATTTAAAAATTATATATTTGTTTATTTGTTTGTTTTTTAAACGGGATCTCATTATGTAACTCATGCTGGAGTTCAATATGTAGACCAGGCTGGCCTCAAACTCGCAAGAGATCCTCTTGCCCCTGCATGCTGAGTCCTGTGGTTGAATATGTACCCACAGCATCCAGCTCAGATTTATTTCATTTCCAATTATATGTATGGGTGTGTGTGTAAGTGAATGCTGGTGCTCACCGAGGCCAAGGGCATCTGATTCCCCGGGACTGGAGTTATAGGTGGTTGTGAGCTGCCCTACACGGATGACAGGAAGCAAACGGGTCCCCTGCAACAGCAGTGTGCGCTCTTAACCACTGAGTCATCCCTGCGTCTCTCTTTTTAGATTCTAAGCATCGATTTATTATGAGAAAGCTAAGAAGTGAAATGCCAATGCCCCTTTGAGGCAGGGTCTCATGGTGTGGCCAGAATGGGTCCTTGAAATCACCCACTCAGATGATATAACCACTTCAGCCTCCCATAGCGACTGGGACTAGACCACACAACAATGTTCAGCGACACTAATATTTTTTTTAAAACAAGAACTTTGTAAATGCTTTGCCCATTCCGCCTCATCCTCCCTATAAAAACTCATTGAGGTAGATAGCGTTAGCTACCACCACTCCCACCCAGCATACAATAAACCAGAGGGGGAGATTAATCCTCCCAAGCTCACACAGCCCTGCAGCACTGGGATCTGATGCAACACTAGTAGTTGGACATCAGAACACTTAACCCCGCGTCCCAACAGATCTCCAGGACATAGGTGTCTTTAGGTTTAAACATGATTTGTTATCCATGTTTGTGTCCCGTGGTCCCGGTCTCCAGTGTGGTCATCCCGAGGCCTGGAATCCTCTGAAGCTGTTAACAGGGTCTGGTGGGAGGAAGTTAGGTCATGAGGCAATGCCCTCACAAGGGACACATGCAGGTCTTGTGGGACTGGATTGTTAGGTCACTTGGCACCACCCCTGATCTCTTCCGTGGATGGTGTCTGTCCCCTTACACACTAAGACACCACCCACCATGCTGTGATATAGCCAAAAGGCCCTACTTGTAACAAATGGGGCCACCCAGACTTGGATTTCCCAGGCTCCAAAACTATGAATTACAAACAAACTTTCTGAAAGGCTGCAGGGTCAGGGTCAGCTAAGGTCAGACTAAGGCAAAGGTCAGACTAAAGCACCTTCCTAGATGCTGTGACCCTTTACTACAGTCCCTTGTGTTGTGGTGACCCCCCACCCATAAAATTATTTCATTGCTACTCCATGACTGTAATTTTGCTACGGTTGAGTTGTAAATATCTGATATAGAGGATATCTGGTATGTAATCCCCAAAGGGGTTGTGACTCACCGGTTGAGAAGCACTGGATTAAGGCAAGTGGCTAGCCCAAATCCCATCTCAAAGCATTACCCTCCCTTTCCCAGCCTCGGCATGAAATCCAGCAAGGCTTTTCCTGATTCTGTTTATTTTGAGCTGAAACTGTCTGAAAACCAGCCAGAGTTCTTGCCTCGGTAGCTGCCTAGAAGTCGAGTGTCTCTTCCACATGAAAGAAACCATGCCCAGTTTTTAAACTGAAATTCACATTTAAAACAAACAAAAATGGTTTAGGAGAATGCTTGCAGTGGCGCCCCGTGACACCCCGTGACCCCGGGACTTGGGAAGTAGAGATAGGAGGATAAAGAATTCTAGTTCTCTTCAACTGTGTGCTGAGTGCATGATATGGGTGTGAACGCAAGAGCATGCACGCTGCAGCACACCTGCTAACATCAAGGGCCACTCTCGGGAGTCAGTCCTTGCCGTCTACCTTGAAGTGGGATCTCTCTTCTTCCTGCTTTCCTGCTGCTCCTCCATGTACAGATTAAGACGTCACCAAAGCCGGGTGTGGGCTTCTCGAAGGAGAGCTGCGCTTTGTTACATTAGCCATGTGTACTCCTAGCTCTGTGTCAACTTGACACAAGCTAGCGCCAGGAACCCAATTAAGAAAATGGAGATGGCTCAGAGGTTAAGAGCATTGACTGTTCTTTGGGAGGTCCTGATCCTGAATTTAACTCCCAGAAACCACATGATGACTCACACATCTGTAATGATATGGTGCCCTCTTCTGGTGTGCAGGCAGAACACTGTATGCATAAATCTTTAAAAAAAAAAAAAAAAAACTCCCAGGGCGGTGCTGGCTCCGACTTTAATCCCAGCACTCAGGAAGCAAGTTCCAGGACAACCAAGAGAGAAACAAAAAAAAAAAAAAAAAAAAAAAAAAAAAAAAGGTTCCCTATCTCCAGCTGTGGGCAATACTGTAGGGCGTTTTCATAGTGTTGATGTGGGAAGGCCCAGCTCATTGTGGATGGTGCCATCCCTAGGCTGGTGATCCTGGTTGCTGCAAGTCTGGAACTGAGCCATGGTAGTGTATGCTTTTAATTCAAGCACTCAGAAGGCAGAGGAAGGAGGATCTGAGTTTGAGGTCTACACAGAGAAATCCTGTCTTGAGAAGAAAAAAAACAAAAACAGACCAAGGAAGAAGACAAAGCTAGTACGCAGGCAGCACTCCTCTATGGTCTCTGCATCAGCTCCTGACCTGACTGCCTCTTTAGATAATGAACGTAAACCTAACAAACCCTTTCCTCCTTAAGGTGCTTTTGGCTATGGTGTTGATTACAGCAACAGAAATCCAAAATCCAAACTAAGAGACCATGTATAAAGTTTTATTAAGTCCTAAAATTGATTTTTAAAGGGTTGCAAATAAACTTAAATGAGATCACAATAGAGTTCCTGAGGCATCCTGGGCAGGCCCTCTCCTAGATTCTGGGATGTGGAGTTAGGATGTCCTGGGGTTGGGGAGGTGACTGGTTCCTATCAGTACAAACTGCACCTCCAGAGTTTGAGTCTCAGGACCCATGCTGGCTGGCTCACAATTGTAACTCCAGTTCCATGGCATCTGCCTCTAGCCTCCCTGAGTACCAACATACATGTGCCTAAAAAACACATGTGCTTAGTTGGGCAGTGGTGGTGCACGTCTTTAATCCCAGCACTTGGGAAGCTGGGGCAGGCATATGAGCCATTTCTCCAGTCCAAAATGGGTCTGGTGGGATACACTTGCAACCCAGCCAGTTGAAAAGCAGAAAAATTGCACCTATTGTTTCCCACCTGGAAAACCTTTCGGGTCCTGCTTCCTAAACCTATTCCCTCTCCATGTTGGACCCCAGAGCTTCAGAACCAAACAGGTTACATCTCCCAGCTCTACAAAGGGACTGACTGGGTTTCTGATCTTTTTGGCAGGCAACCTCAAATCCTCCCTGATCATCCAATCCTCCCAAATGCTGGGATGACAGGGAGAACCATGGCACAATGCAGGAGGCCATCCTGGTCTACTCAGTAAGTTCCAAAATAGCCAAAGCTATACAGTAAGGACCCTGTCTCAGGGGAAAACTCACCACCCAGGGAAGGCAATGTTCCAGCAGAAGGGAGGTTAACAACTCCCAAGACTATAAGAATGAAGCGATACCCCCCCTTAACTGACATTATAATCCCCAATATTATACAAGCCAGAAGTGTAGATCTGAGCAATATTATCCTGTCATGCTATGTACATCATCTGCCCTATGAAGACCCAGTGCCAAACACATTAGGCAAGCATTCTATCACTGAGCTTTATCCTGGGTCTGAATTTTATCCCAACTACAAACATCCAAGGCTTGCCTACAGATGAGAACAGCAGCTTGTAACTTAAACAGTAAACCAAGGCTTGTTATTCAACATTTGTGTCTCAGGTTCTATTCCTAAGGATTTAACTGTAGTCAGACAGCCTTGCTACATGCTGTGCAGAAGATACTTTTAAAGGCCAGGTGTGGCAGGGCACTCTAGTCCCAGAGTTCAAAGACACTATGAGTGCAGCTACATTTGGTTCCTAGGGTAACAGGCTGGAACCTTCCTTACAGTTGCTCTAAACAGCAGCAGAAACAAGCCTTAATAAGGAGGGTTCCAGTCTGTGGTTCCATGAAAGCAGCTGGGCTCTGAACACAGGTTACTCAGCAAGCCTTGGTAACCATGTTGACTGACCTGTTCATGCCAAGCAGATCTTTCACGGGAATAAAACGCTGAAGACAATCAGTGCAACTTATAACCCTACAATGAGTACAAGGCTAACATTCAGCAATGTGTATGTGGCTCTCCCTTGGCTTTTCTGCATCCCTAAAGGAACTTGCAGCTGCCCGGGCCTATTTTAAAATGGAAATCCTAGTGGACAGGCTCTCCTGACCTTTCCAGATGCTGCCACCCAATCCTACTGGTAACCCTAGAAGCCAGGGCGCTCACCAAACACAATTTCTATTCAGACCCGCCCCCCCCCAACCGTCCAAGTGTCACTTTACAGAAGCAAATTATAAGAGATAATTGGCCACCTTGAACAGTATCTTAAGAGCTGTTAACAGTGCAAGCGCTTCTAGGGCTTTGTCCATTTTCAAAATGGCTGGCATTAATCAGGTGCTCTGCACCTTGGCACTGAAAGGTGCCCTTCTGGTGACAGACCGACCCCAGGCCAAATTCTTTAGGACTACAGCTTAACTGACCCAGGCTTTTTTCCACACGTAACTCACGCTTGCCTTAAACTCGAGATCCTATCCTGCCCTGAATCCTTAGGGACCTGCTACCATTCCTGGACCTCAAGAAGCCACGCCTGTAGCACAAGCACAGAACCAACACCAGCCCATCTACAGATTCATCCTTTTATTAGCCATGGTATCAAAACGCCTAGTCGAAAAGACCAAAGCCCATGTCGTCATCAGACTCCTCGGATTCTTCCTTCTTTGCTTCCACTTTCTTCTCCTCAGCTGGGGCAGCAGCGGTGGAGGGGGCAGGACCGCCTGCTGGTGCGGCTCCGGCTGCTGGAGCAGGCCCACCAGCCCCTACATTGCAGATGAGGCTCCCAATGTTGACATTGGCCAGGGCCTGCAACAGACAGTTAAGAGCTTTCAGTCTTATTCTTTACACTGCGCTGACACGTTTTCTTCAGCCTTTCCTGGACCAAGGCACAGGACTACAGTCAACACAAACACAAAACTGATACGAAGTGTGTAAACTGGGCCTGTATTTGGTTGCTGTTTTATGGTGCGGATTACTGAATTTCCTCTCATGTCGGGAAAATTGCCCAAGGTAACCCAACAGAGCAGTAATGGGCAGATTTTCAAAATTTTTGAACTCTTTGAACACAGCTCCACAAGTTGGCTGACCTCCCCTTCCAAGAAATAAAACAATTTGCCAGAGCGTAGCTTCCTACTTAACAAGCATCTTGGTTGTTTCAAATGCCCAAACTTAAAAGCCACTAAATTCAATTTCTGCAGAACGTAACTAGAACACCTAAAGGATTTGATCGATTGACATGGTTAAAGTCCCTGTTAGAAACCAGAGACTGATATACAAAATTCAAGAGGGACAGTGGCGATAGTATTAGCAGGACTTCCCCAAATCTTACCTTTGCAAACAAGCCAGGCCAGAAAGGTTCAACATTGACACCAGCTGCTTTAATGAGGGCATTGATCTTATCCTCCTGGAACACAAACGCAGTCCATCAGGGCGATCAGAATACGGTTAAGACCAAGTCACAGAAGTCGCTTTTATACGGCCACACTGCCAGTCTGAGCTTCTAAGGACAGCTCATAAACGTTTATCATAAAAACATCGGCTAGGTTTGAAAGCTTGGAGGCTAGTGCGATTGCCCCTTAGGCCTAATGACTGAGTAGGATTCCTAAAAGCCAGTGTTAAGACAACCTACTCACAACTGATTTCTGACAACCACACGCGCACTCGAGAAAGCCTTTCACGGCTGCTGGAAGGCGCGGGTAAAACAGAGCGCATGCGCGCCAAAAGCCAGGAAGCCTAGGAACCGAATATCCGAGAAAGCGACGAGTCGGGCAGCCGACTGCCCGGTGCCCGCCCAACACACGTGGCCGCCCCGCAGTTACCCAAGCCGCGCACTCACCGTGACCGTCACCTCGTCGTCGTGGAGGATGAGGGCGGAGTAGATGCAGGCGAGCTCAGAGACGGAGGCCATGTTGCGGACTGCCGGCACGGTGCTAGTCGCCGGATGAAGTGAGGGCCTCACCCCAACGCGGCCTTAGCTTCCTCGGAAGAACCGAGCACCTTGGCGGCAGCAGAGGAAAAGGTCACACACGCCTGCGCGCAGCCTCTTATCGGGGTCGCGTCGACCAATCGAATCCCGGCTCCGAGCGGAAGAGGCTGAGCCAAAAAAACGAGAGGCGGTGTCTGCATGACGCAGTTCCGGATTTGGGCGTTCGGCTTCCGGTTTTGCCGGCCTGTGGCGGCTTGCGAGTATCAGAAGTGCTGAACTACGGTTTAACAGCTAACCGGAAAGTTTTCTGGGGTGAGCGCCCTGGTCCGGTCCCCTGCTCGAACTTGCAGGAGCGTCCCCGTGGCTTGGGCACACTGAAAAAGTCACTAGCTGACGATCACGTGGCTGGCCCTACCCCCACCTTGCCACCCTCGCGCACGCGCTCGCCCAGCGCGTCTCATAAGTAGGTAAATACCACGAGTGTGTGTGTGGGGTGGTCTCCGGAGTTGTACGTCATCTGCAGTGTATCGAGGTTAAACAGGACAATTCATCCCAAGAAAACTCCAAAGTAATTCATTATATTAAGAAAGCACAGAGGGAGCCGGGCGGTGGTGGCGCACGTCTTTAATCCCAGCACTCGGGAGGCAGAGGCAGGCGGATCTCTGTGAGTTCGAGACCAGCCTGGTCTACAAGAGCTAGTTCCAGGACAGGCTCCAAAACCACATAGAAACCTTGTCTCGAAAAATCAAAAAAAACAAAAAAACAAAAAACAAAAAAAAAACCAAAAAAAAAAAGAAAGCACAGAGGGTGCTGGAGGTGCCTTGGAGGTTAAAGTCATTTTACTGCTCTTCTAGGTGACCCTTCTAGGTGACCCATGTTCGGTTCTGCCATCCCAGAACTCGAATTCCAGTTCCAGGGGATCAGATCTTGGCAGACATAAACAGACAAACTCACATACACATAAAAAGTCAACATTTTTAAAAGTATGCAAAAAAATATGATAATGCAAGGTATGGTAGCCCCCCAAAAAGACAGGAAACCACACGATTAAAATTTGACAACTTATTACATAGACCCTAGAAAACTAGGAGAGTAACTTTCATAATCCGACAAGGGTATTGAGCAGACATTAAAAGCAAATAGCTTGTTTTTTTTGTTGTTGTTCTTGTTCGAAAGAGGGTTTTTCTATATAACAGTCCTAGCTAACCTGGAACTAGCTCTTTTACACCAGGCTGTCCTGGCACTCACAGAGATCTACCTGCCTTTTCCTCTCAAGAGTTCTGGGATTAAACAGTGCGGTGCCACCACCACCACCCGGCCCAAAGCAAATAGGGTTCGAGGCAGGGTTTCTCTGTGGCTTTGGAGCCTGTCCTGGAACTAGCTCTGTAGACCAGGCTGGTCTTGAACTCACAGAGATCCGCCTGCCTCTGCCTCCCGAGTGCTGGGATTAAAGGCGTGCGCCACCATTGCCTGGCCTCCAAAGCAAATATCTTAATAGAAAATACTTTTAAGCATTCTTTGGAAATGGGGAACAAATATGAATGTCTTCCTTTGCTTCTTTTTCAGTGTATGGCGCTTTAGCACAGCAATAGAAATCCCAAGACTGCTCATGCGCACGCGTACACACACACACACCCCTTAAAAAATTAAGGGGGCTGGAGAGATGGCTCAGAGGTTAAGAGCACTGCCTGCTCTTCCAAAGGTCCTAAGTTCAATTCCCAGCAACCACATGGTGGCTCACAACCATCTGTAATGAGGCCTGGTGCCCTCTTCTGGCCTGCAGGCATACACGCAGACAGAATACTGTATACTTAATAAATATTTTTAAAAAATTAAAATACACCTCAAGTTGGGGTACAGCTCAGTTGCAGAGCTCTTGGAAGAGTCTGTGTAAAGGTTTCGGTGTTAAGGACTTGAAATCAGAGCCTCCTGCATACTAGGCAAGTGGTCTACCAAAAAGCCATACCTCCAACATACAATGTTGCTTTAAATTTCATGTAATTCCGATTTCAGCACCACAAACAAGCCATGAAAGTTATCAAACGGAACCTAAGTGGAGCAATATAGTTTTCACAGTTAAGACCCTAAAATGGATAATTCCCCCCAAATTATATAGTTACAAATAAAATTATAATTATGATCTCAATGGGATTTGACAAGCAGGCCTCAAATCTTTAAAACAAAAACACGGGCCAGGCGGTGGTGGCGCACGCCTTTAATCCCAGCACTTGGGAGGCAGAGGCAGGCGGATCTCTGTGAATTCGAGACCAGCCTGGTCTACAAGAGCTAGTTCCAGGACAGGATCCAGAACCATAGAGAAACCCCGTCTCAAAAAACCAAAAAAAAAAAAAACAAAAACAAAAAAACACGGACAGTTCTTGACCTCAAACTTGCTGTGTAGCTGAGGATAACCTGTAGGATCTTCCTGCCCCCACCTGGGACTGATTTTAAGTTTGTACCACTACAGCCAGTTCGAGGGAGCAAACCCAGTGCCTGGTGTACCTTCTGCAAGCACTCTACCCACTCAGCTACATCTCAGCCCCTTACAGGACCTTACTCTACAACCCAGTCTGGCCTTGAGTTTGTGGTGCTCCTTGTTTCAACCTGCTGAGAGGTGGGATTAGAGGCTTACACCACCACACCTGGCCCTCGAGGAATTTCTAAGTGTCACTGACAATGCAAATGGATGCAAAGACTGGCAGAGAAGTCAGTAAGCACACTTACTTACGCTAGTGCTGTTGGTGGAAAGTAGAGATCCAAGCACCGTGGGTAGGTGCTTCAAAACAAAGCTCTACCAAAGGATGAGAGGGGCTCTGATGGCAGACATGGAATCAACCCTTGGCATCATAAAGGTGCCATTAAAAAGTCATGGGCAGGAAGATCCAAAGATTCAAGTTGCAAAGGATACATAAAAATCCTACACACCCAAAAACTTACTATGTAGTTTTATTGCAAAGGCTCTTGCATTTGAGAAACCAAACTCACAATCGGGAAAGTCTTATTAAACCAATGGGATCCTATTTCATGCCTATCAGTTCTGAGAGTTGCAGGTGAGAATGATACACTGGCAAAGGAACAAATTTAGGCAAACCTGGTTAAAGCTGGATGTGCGCACAGCCTACAACTAGCACTTGTAGCCATTGTCTCTGCCCTCAACACTCGAGTATATGCATGAGGAGCCAATTGCAACATTATTCTCTTCAGTGTAAGGAAAACTGCACCCTTGAGGGAATAGGGAGAACGTCATAGAGCATCTTGAGCTGTGTCAGTCAACATGGGGAGTCTCAGAACTGAGTGATGAAGCACACTGAAAAATCCTGCTAAACCTGGCTTCCATCTGAGGCTTTGACTTGAGCACCTTCCTTCTGAGGAATGCTGGAGTCGTAGAGTATAATCAAAGTTGATTTCCAACCACATTAGCCATTAGGAGCTAAGAAGTGTTCAGCAAAGAATGCATTAGGATAGGACAAAGAGCACAGTAGTTTTGATGTTGGACTTAATAAGCAGACTTTGGGGGCCATGAGCAATATCTTAGCCTGTTTCATACCCCATAAAGGCAACATTTATTCACAGCCAAGTTTCTATTCTCTAGTGCTCTTTTCTTGTATCCCACTAATACTAAGTACCAGATAAACAGAACACTGCAGGTGCTTGGGAGCATGCTGAGAGAATGTCCACTACACAGCTTTGTGTTTCTTAGTGCTTTTTTTATTGTATTTCATTTGCATATATAAAAACAGAAAGTGAATATATACATACAGGATTCTAAAAACCTTCCTAAAATGGATTGTTATCATTGGCCAGTTACTATCTTTATTTTAAAAGTCTTAATTGTTAAATATGTCTAAAGTGCATTTTTTTGGTGGCTAATCAATAGCAGCATTTTTGTTTTTTTTTTATAAAATCTTAGAAAATATTCAGAACAGTTGAAAAAGTCACAAAAAATACAATATGATCTAGATACATTCTTCTGCAGGATGACTGCAACACCGCACATGGCATAGCTTTGGAGAAATCACCAACACAAACAAAAGTATTCTTCTGCTACCAGAGCTGTCAGGTCAAGGCTTCTTGCGCCTAAAACACAAAAGCAGCATTTAATATTGAATTCTGCACTTAGCGACATTGTCTTTAGGAACATTGAGAAAATTCCTTTTATCAGAAGAAAATTCAAGTCCTTGGAGCAAGCAAGCAAGCAGCTTAGAGAACAGAATAGGAGATAGCTCCCCTGTTCTTAACCTACTACAGCCATCTTCCAAATTGTCAAAGGAACTAACCCAAGTTAAAAAGGTAGAGAGAGGCCGGGCGGTGGTGGCACACGCCTTTAATCCCAGCACTCAGGAGGCAGAGGCAGGCGGATCTCTGAGTTCGAGACCAGCCTGGTCTACAAGAGCTAGTTCCAGGACAGGCTCCAAAGCCACAGAGAAACCCTGTCTCGAAAAACCAAAAAATAAAAAATAAATAAATAAAAGGTAGAGATGTGTAAAGATTGGCTTTATGAAATATGAAAAAAATAGGCCAGCTCCCTCCCCATTGTGGACTTAACCAAAGAGCAAATGGTGTGTGTACTTCCTTCAACACCAGTTCTGGCATTCATCCTTTTTTTTTTTTTTTTTTGACTTTTTTTGACTTTTTTCGAGACAGGGTTTCTCTGTAGCTTTTTTGGTTCCTGTCCTGGAACTAGCTCTTGTAGACCAGGCTGGCCTCGAACTCACAGAGATCCGCCTGCCTCTGCCTCCCGAGTGCTGGGATTAACCTATCTATAGAACATGTATCCCAATCCAAAACCATGACGTCTGTTAGGTAAGAGTGACACACAATGCTGTCATCCCCAGTGTCCGAGTCATCTTGCAGAAGTGCAAAGAAATCAGAGACCTCAGCTGAGAACAAAGCCTTGTCTAAGATTCCAAAGACAGCTAGTATTCAACATTTTTTGTGCATTATATGCGTTGTCATTTTGATAAAGACACACCCCTCTAGGTGCTTTCAGTTCAGCCTCAAAAAGATTTAGAAGTAGCCAAATATGAGCAAAAGCCATCAATCTGCTGACACCTCCTCCAGTAGAGCTACAGCACTCTGGAGAGCTTGACACTACAAAGGCCAGCCATAAATTGTCAGCAGGGCCCAGGTAAAAGCAGAGAGTAAGGTACAGCTGGAGGAGCAGAGGTGATAGAAAGCCTGGGAGAGGGAGGACACAGGGCTGGCTGTAGTGCTCACTTGGGTTGTGCATGGTGCTGATATCCGGGTCCCAGCTGAGATCCTGCTCTCATCTCAACAGCAACGGAACACTAGAGACAGATGACAGAAGAGGAAAAGGTCAGCTTCCGACGATCCAGAAGCACACATCCACATTTAGATGGGCTCTACTGCGATGAAATCCAACACTGCTCTAGTTCAGCGAAGACACCTAGATTAAACCACTAGTCACACACTTAGGATCCACTTCTGCGCAGGCAACAAAAGCAAGAAGGACCTGGGAGAGTACCCAGGTACTTTTTTAGATAAGGAAGGAGAGGAGTCCTGAAGAAGCTGGTTCTTTCCCTAGGAGTCTTTCCTCATTGGTAATAGTCATAAGGAGCATTGGGTGCTGCTGCGGATTTGTCCATCTGCTATGATTTTCGTTACTCGGAGCAACACACTCTTGACTCCCATATACCTTAGCACACATGCACACAGAGGACCTCTAGTAAAGACCAGATCTAAAGAAATGCAAGTGCCACACCAGAATGTTAGTTATAGGCTTCCAGGCTGCACAGGCAGTATGTGGTCCTGCCTCAGCAACTTCAGCGAACACTAAGTTCTATAGTGTTACAGCTAATTTTAGCAAGCAAGTATTTAATTTCACCCCTACCCTTGTTTCTACATCGGTCCATTCAGACTCTGTACCATCTGGTTGGGCAGGTGCTATTGTAGACGATCTTCGCTTTCGACTACTGAAAAAGGGGAAACATGATGCAACAATCATTTTTGCATCTAAGAAGAATGGAAAACATTAGAGGGAGGAGAAACCAACTATACCCCTGGGAGAATTAATGATAAACCTCATAGGATATTCTGTTCCTAAGAACAAGAGGCTAAGAAACAGACTTTTAGAGAGATATTTGTGACCAACACTCACCCAGTAGGCGACTCTTGCTTTAAAGTCTCAATATCAGTAAACTGAACAGATTGCCCTCCACCTCTGGTTTTATAAACATCACCCTAAATCCAAGAGAAAAGGTCACTGTTATACTTTGATAAATCCAAATGATAGGCAAGCATATCTAAAACTCACCCATAAACCCAAAAGACCCTTGGGCTGCTGAATCTACTGATAAAACACTTCAGAAACTTCAGTTCACCTTCACTAACAAGAGTCCAGTACAAGATAATCAGTAACATTCCTAGCTATGGAGAAAATAGTTTATTGCACCTATAAATTTCAAAACTAAATTAACCTAGCAGAGACAGCTCCAGGGTGCTGTTGTCTGCCTGGTGGCAGTAGTCTTAATTGTAACTGTCCTTTCGACTTGAAATGACTCTCCACCCCCGTCACTGTCATCTCCCCCACACTTTTCCCACTGGCCATAAGACCAAAAGTCTTCTATAGACAGGAAAGTCTCTTCTTTACAAGAAAGATTTTGGGTAGTTCACCGCTGAGTAACATTCCCAATCAAATTCCCTGTGTTATTTACTTTGAAACTCTTAACTGAGATCCTCCTGCAAGTGCTACCATGCCTGACCACAGGACAAGTTTTGTTTGTTGGGTTTTTCTTTGTTTGTTTGTTTTTGGCGGTAGAGGAGAGTTGTCTGAGTTGCCCTGGCTGTCCTGGAACACACTCTGTAGATCAAGCTGGCCTTGAACTCACTTAGAACCAATTACCTCTGCCTCCTAAGTACTGGGATTAAAGGCAAGCGCCACCACTGCCCAGCACAGGACAAGTTTTAAAGCAAACATTTTATCTTGACATAACGGCAAAATAGGAGATGGTTGTTAGGTTTCCTTTCTGTTGCTGTCTGGTCCTTCAAGACAACTACATGCTCCAGGATGAGCTCAAACTGGTGACCTCCCCCTACCATGGCCTCCCAAGTACCAGGGTTCCAACAAGTTGCCCATATGGCTCTGGGTTTACTTTTGAAACTATGTTTTAGCTAAATGTGATGTAACTAAAGTACATCATAGATCTGGAGTACTAAGAACCCCAAGACTCTAGGCCTATTTAAGCAGATCCAGCCCCAACAGATTCACAACCTCAGCATTACATTAATTTTCTACTAAACAAAAGTTCCACCCAACACCCCATTTAAGTCCTAGATCTCATCAAAGGATAGCAGGGCAAATATTTCTCACTGGTAGTCTTTTGTGAAGACTTGTTTTTACCTTAATTACTTTAGTCTGAATCTCCCCATCGGAGGCTAGTTCCTGGTGGGTCAGCATGTACTTCTCACACTTAGCTAGTGCCTTTTCATTTGCAACAGACACTGTGATGGCGTTAGGGACATGTGGCTGCATGACTGTCTCAGTTTGCACATTAGAGGCAGGCTTATGATCTACCCATCTGCTCCCTGCAGAGCGGGACCTTCTGTGTCGTACAGGAATTGGTGTGTTCTGATCAGGTTGAAAGAGGAATTGAGAAACAAGCACAACCCAAGATTACTTTGAGGAACTGTTAGAAGTGCAGCAGTTTACATACAAATTCACAACAACAGAAATCAGACCTGTCCAAGCTAAGCATGTAAGTCATTTAATGTTCTCTTACCAAACTGAACCAACAGGCATCTTTAGACAACAGTGTATAGAGAGTATAGTCATATGGGAGCTTCCGTTTCAACAAAGAGCAAAAGACAGAATTGTGGTGACTCCAGATATTGTTTATGGCAAGTTCAGGAGAAATAATCCATTTTGCATTCTTGACCAAAAACCAATTATTATGCCTGCTTTGTGAAGTAATACACAGATTAACAGGTCTGTGTTGCAGGTTATCGGCAGGAGCAATAACACGTAAGTTGTGTCTAGTCATCTAATAGAAAACATTCCTCCATATACGGCCAGACCAAAAAACTGCAAGCTGTTGAAGTTCTCGCTTAGCAAAACCCTGAAGAACACAGGAATACAGAAATTCAAGTGCAGCACGCCTGAACAGTGCTAAGTACTTCTAGGCACGTGCAGTAAAGATTTTTATACCTCAAAACAGAATTCCACAAAATCTTCGACTATACCAACATTTTCTCCAAAAGTTTCAAGAATCAAAAGACTATGCTATTAAATCAGCTTGTATCATAAAAATTAGTTGTTTTCCAGTCAAATGACATGTGTGCCAAGTTAAACAGCACATTCAACTTAAGAAAATGTATTTCATATACATGATATGGTAGCTTAAGCAACTGTGGGCGACTCCTGTTCATAAAACTGAAAACAAATGAGAGTCCGCAGTCAGAGCCCTTCCGACCCAGCCAAATGAGGATTGTGATTCAGTTGTTCAGTTACAGGAAACCAGCTCAGGGACAGCCCTAACAACAACTCTACAACAGTCACCACAACTTGCCAGGAAAGATACTAAGCTTCCATGCAGGCAGAAAACCTTTACTCTAAAAATGGTCTGATGGTGAATAAGAAAACCTATCTCTTAGGATCTAGCATTTAGCAGAAGTGCTTCCTTGAACACATTTGCAGTATAATACATTGAAATCAAACTTTGGAAAGGGGACAGAATGCAGAGAATCTGCTAGTAGTCATGACTTAAGTATTTTGAAATTCTTTCCTCACCAAAATGTGAAATTCGGTCTGCCTGATAATTTCTGGTCAATGAACATGGATAGAGATACTAACCTCATGGAAACTTTTCTGCTGCACTTCTAAAGAGATTTGGATTTCAAGAAAGAAGTTAAAGTCTGTCTCTTAGTTTATTCCCCTGACTGTTGCATGGCCAAGTCAAGCATTCCCTTATTGCTAGCAGGTATAAACAGACCTCCCAGCAGGCTGGAGTCAGACACAGAAGAGGAGGATTTACTAGAGGTGATCACAGAGACCATTCACCATGATTTGCACCCTAAAAGGCTCAAAGTAAAATTTGCAAAGCAGGAACTTGAGACAATAGAATTATCTGTTGCCTTGTAAGAACCCCAAAACTGGTCACCATCATTAGTAATCAGATTGCAGGGCTTTACCTACATTCTAAATGATGTGAGAGGATCTTTTTGGTTTGTGAGACAGGGTTTCTCTATGTAACAGCCCTGGCTGTCCTGGAACTCACTCTGTAGACCAGGCTGGCCTCGAACTCACAGAGATCTGCCTGCCTCTGCCTCCTGAGTGCTGGGATTAATGGTGTGCGCCACCACCACCTGGCATGTAAGAGGATCTTAAAGTATTTACTACAAGACCTTTCACTTAGAATAATAATTTTAAAAGTAGTTAAGATTTTATTGAATATCTAATTCATAGCATTTGTGTGATTATTCAAATTCAAAGGAAATTTTATCTAATATTGAAGAAAACATAAATTTGGTTTAGTCACCCTTGAAGGCTTTGTAAAGCTTCAAGATTAAAACTTCAAGATGTAAAAGTTGTCAGTTTCAAATAGTTCAGGTCACAAAAATCAAAAAGGAGGAAGCATATTTTGTTATATATGAAAGAGATGAAAGATTTGTGATTGCCACATGTAGTGCATGCATCTGGCAGCAGCCTGGGTTGACAGGAAAGGCCATCATGAGGGCAGGTAGCAGTGAGGGGCTCTCCACACAGAAAATGCTGTCTTCAAAGTGGCAAAGACGGTGGCTACACAGGAAAATGTTTGAGTGTCACAGCATATGTGACTTATTTTGGAGTGTCTCATAAGAGAAAGGACTTGCACAAAATAGCAACTCTGCTGATGGTGGAGGCACGAGAGTATCCAACCTATTAATCAAACCAAAAACAAAAACAAAAAAAAAAACTTTCTTCCTGCCCAAAACAGCATGAAAAAAAATTTGGGGAAGAGGAATCAAACGGGGGAAAAAAAAAAGTGTAGTTTTATATATTCATATTTGGGTTGGGGGATTATGGCTCGGTGATAGAGCCATTGCTTAGCATCTTAGCATGTTGAAACCTTAGGCTATATCCCCAGCAAATGTGGAAGCAGTGGGGAAGTAGGGGCAGAAAAAATAAGAGTGAGGAATCAAGGAAGCAAGACACTCATGTTCCTAGATTCTTTGCAAAACCCCTTGTTCAGGTGAGCAGTCTCCATTAGGGGCACCATTCTGGCTGACATTCAGAGCTCATAGGCACATGCTTCTGCTTTCTCACACGAAGAGCTCAGTCTTAATTTCAGGTGGCTCAGTCTTTTACAGAAAAGTCAGAGCTTCTTCATTTTGGAGCCTATCCAGCTTTCCGTCAAACTCTGAAACCAAGTTACAAAGAGCAAAGACGATAAGTCTATCACTACAGTGCTTTAAAGAATGCTGGCACAAACCCTGCGGCAACGGTCCTCTTCTACGCCTATCTCACTGTTGAATGTAGGGACCATCTCCCTGCCTTCCGTCCAGTACATCCCTCGCCTTCTGTCTGACACGATACACGTTTTACTTTGTCCTGGCTCCTGCTGCCTATGCCTTGCAAGAGAGGTGACATTGACAGGTGTGCTGAACGGAGATAGTTTCTGCTCCCATTCCGAAATACAGGAAGCTACAGAAATGCTGCTGCAAGAGTTAGAGCGCCTGTGTAGCTGTGGCTGGCTCATGAGTTGCTGGCCGGTGGAAATCTGAGCAATATTGTTACTAGAAAGCTAGAAAAATTGGAGAAAAATTAATGAATAAGACTGAAAAACGGAGAGGAACAATATTACTTTTCTACAATTTCACTACATGAAGATTTAACATTGTAAGAAACTAAAGGCATTAAATTTTTGTGATATGCTTTTGTTGTTTTTGAGACAGGAACTCACTATGTAACCCTGGTTGGTCTGGAACTCTGTGTAGACCAAACTCACAGAGATCTGCCTGACTCAATCTCCCTCCCAAATGCTGGGATTAAAGGCATGTGCCCTTTTGTGCTAAGTTTTAAGAGCAGAAGCTTAAAATATAACATGAAACAGAAACACTCCTCTAAATGGGGGAAAAAAAAATTTCTCTGGCACTAATCTATATACAGTGGCAAACACTTACAGGCACAGGCGAAGGAGAGACGGATCTAGGAAGGATCCTTTCCCGGTCCCGCTCCCGGGAAGGTCTCTCTGGCTTCTCGGGTTTAGGTTCAGTCACAATAGCCTTTAGCTGTTTGAGCTTTTCATCTTTGACCCAGAGTTTATTCTGCATCTCCAGCTGGGTGGCTGCCACCCGACGCTCCTACGGAGATCAATGGCAAATTATAGTCTGCTTTATCCCTCTACACAAGCACACCACATCACCAACTTTACTCCTGGAAAATGACAGTTCTGTACATCTTCTGGAGATTAACAAATACCAAAGCTCTGCCACAGCACAGAAATGCACAATATTTAACCTAAGAAGAACACTCACACATTCCTTCTGCCATTTCATCGATGTTTCTGTCACCATGCCTTGCAACCTGGCTTCTAATCTGCGCTTGTCAGAAAACTGCCGCTGAAGCTTCTGATTCTGGCTCTCGAGCTCCTGCTGCAGATTGCGCTTATCTTCTTCATAGATAGTGGTTGTTTTCTCCAAAACCTCAATCTGCAAAGGGGACCACTGTGCTTAGCATCTGCTGTGCAAGCATCTCACCTCACTATACAATAAAATAGTTCAATTGCTCATAAAAGCAAACTTGTGGAAACACACACACACGGAGAGAGAGAGATCACTTTTGCCCTCACTATTTCACCTGAATCCTCATTTCTACTCCAGTTCAGAAAGAAGTTGCTCAAAAGACCCTTGCAAGCCAGGTGCCTACATCTCCTCAAGCTAAGCTCCACTCACTCCGAACAGTAGAAACTGACATCTCTTCCTCACTTCATGCCCTTCACAGGGACAGGCACATGAGCTGTTCTAAGAAGTAACGAATGGCCGGTACATAGGTGAAAGTGTGACCACAAACCTTGTACTCCAAAGTTTTGTTTTTCTTCTCCAGTCGTTCTATTTCCGATTTCTGCCCTGAAATCAATTTTTCTTTTTCATTTAGTTTTTCCTGGATGTAGTTTTCTTTATTTAGAAGAGAACTGTCAAATTCTTTTAATAAGGCTTTGAAGTTCATACCTGAAACAAAGTATATTGTGCTGTTTAGTGCAGATACAAAACAAAACCAACTTTCATCGGCAGATACTCAGTAGAATGTAGCACTCCAGCAAATCCCCCCATGGCAAATGTACATAAGAAAGGCTGGGAATGCAGCGGCCTGTATGTGTCTGTTTTGTATATGCATGAGGCCCTGGGTTTGATACAAAAAGTGAAAAAAGATTAAAAACAAGTTTGGAATGAAGCCAGGAATTTGATTCTCAAATCTATTAAGAGAAGTTTATATAAATATTTTGTAACCTCCCCCTAACACTTAAAGTTTGCTTACAGATGTAAAAACAGTAATAATCCTGTGTTTGAGAATAGCTGAGCCTGGGCTGAAGACCCTGGCACCCTACTTTGTCACTCACAGAGAGAGTCACTGCCATGGACCAGATTTGTTCAATTGCTCTACACATTTCCAAACATTATTCACTTTCCCCTATACCACTGATGTACAAATATTACAGAATGTAAATAACTTGCAAACAGGGAAAAATTATAAAATACCATTTTGTGTCCATCACTATTAAAAATAAAATAAATGGAGAGACACCCACTTTTTCCTTCTTATACTCTTTAAAAGTAAAACAGATCTGTTGAAAACAAAATCTTGCCATTCAAATTAAACACCTTGAGAGCATTACAAAGTCAAGAAATAAGTCCTCCTTAAAGATGGAGTCACTAAGACCTGTTTCTACCTCTGAAGTCACAGCAGCTAGAAGCAGCTCTACCCTTACATTGTTTGTTAAGCTCCTCTGTCATTAGTTGACGTAGGTGATGTCGTTTCTCCAAAGCTTCGATCAGCTTTGGAAGGGTCTCCTCATCATTGATATCCAAAAGCTTGGACGGAGGCAGTGGTGGGAAACTCTGCAGAATCACTTCAGTCACCAAAGGTTCTGTATTGAATTTAAAAATTATGAAAGCTTAAGTCTGATGCTGTGAGCAGAACCCCTGAACCAGTAACCACAGAATTTATTTTCCCCCCTCAGCATACTTACTCGGTGCTAGAATTACAGGTATGCTTCACTAAGCCCTACTTTAAGCATAGAATTTCTCAAAAATAAGACAAAACAACCAAGCAAACCTTATATTTTAGTTCAAAGTTTCATTTGGTTCTTGAGAAGGGTGTAAATAGATTTTTTTAAAAGTCTACAGAAAGACAAGCAAATGAATAATAATACAATACAAAATCATACCATCTCCAACTGGGCCACCCCGAGGTAGGTTTCTGTATCGTCTCCCTGGTGTCAAGCCACATATCGCCTTATCTACTGGTCTTGCTACTTCAACTTCTTGAGTTACTTCAGCAAATCTCAAGACTTGCTAAAAATACAAAGCAGAGCCTGGAAAAAGTAAGCCTACCCAAGTCCTTCTTTATGGATGGCTAAATGGTTCATTTGCATATCACTAACCCTGTGTCAATCTATAAAAAGTGCAGTTTGCCATCCCCGACACCACCACCACCACCACCCCCATGGACAGGATTTCTCTGTAGCTTTGAAGCCTGTCCTGGAACTCACTCAGTAGACCAGCAGGCTGGCCTCAAACTCGGAGATCTGCCTATCTCTGCCTCCTGAGTGCTGGGATTAAAGGCTTGCACCACCACCACCCAGCCAGTGTGCCATTCTTCAAGTAGCTGTTTTCCCTAGAGAAACCCAACTGTATAGGAGAAATACCCTTAAATTACCAAGCTTTCTTCATAGTCTTCAGCCTTTGGATTTACACATACAATCATCCGCACCTTCCCTTCCCCATCAAAGTAGTTCTTGAACAGATGAGTTAGTTTTGAATCTCGATATGGAACCATCTATAAAGACATTCGAAAGCTAAGAATATTAAACAAATAAAATGCACAATTAAACCACAAAGCAGTTGGCGAGGACTGCTATGTACCTTATTAGTTCCATATGTCTGGTTCTCTCTCAGGACTTCCATGCATGTTCTTAGTGTCATTAGTGACTGATTAATGTTACCTGAGAGGAAGTCAGATACAGAGGACATTTGAAAACAGTAATTATAATACATCCATTTGTCTATAACACAGCTTCAATTGGCTGCTGGGAAATTATATAGAGAGCTGTCCATGTAATATTCCCACCATACTTTCAACAGTATTAATCTTATTAGCTTTAATAACCATCTTTCAGCAACTCCATTAAAAACTCTCCAAATACAATATTACTCTTCTTAATAAAATAAATAAATCTTAATAAAGAGAATTTATTCTTTGATTCTGAGTGTTTTGCCTGCATATATGTAAATATACTTCATGTACTTGGTGCTCACAAAGGCCAGAAGAGGGCATAAGATCCCCTGGAACCAGAGTTACATATAGTAGTGAACTGTCATGTGGATATTAAAAAGTGAACCCAGGTCATCTAGAAGAGGAACAAGTACTTTTTAGCTTTCTGATTTTTCGAGACAAGGTTTCTCTGTGTCCTAGAACTTGCTTTGTATACCAGGCTGACCTCAAACTCACAGATATCCACCTGCCTCTGCCTCTGCCTCCAGGTGCTGGGATTAGAGGTGCATGCCACCACACCTGTCCAACAGTGAAGTTCAACTGCTGATCCATCTCTCTAGCCTGGGAATACAACATGACACTAAATTTTCTGGCGGTGAAGAACGGCCTGCATAGGTTCATGTTTGACTGCTTCATCTCCAATTGGTGTAACTATTTGGGAAGGAATGGGAGGTGTGGCCTTGCTGGAAGTGTTTCACTAGGGGTGGCCTTAAGGTCTCAAAAGCATAAGCCATTCCCAGTGCCTCTCTCTTTCTACCTCATGGTCGTGAGCCATCTGACCACAGCTGCTCTAGAGTTAGTGCTCAGCTACTGCTCCAGCACCACACCTCCTGGTGCCTTTCTCCCTGCCGTCATGGTCGTGGACTAATCCACAAAAACTGTAAGCAAGCCACCAACTAAGTGTTTCCTTCGATAAACTGCCTTGGTCGTGGTGTCTCTTCAGATCAATAGGACAGTTAAGTTTTTTCCAAACCCTAAATTATGGCATGAATAGACAATCTCATTAATTTGGCTTGTTTCCTTTCTTTTTTTTAAGGGATGGTGATGCTGAAGACTGAACTCATACATGGGAGGCCAGCCATATCCCAAGTAACCATTTCAGACTACAGTGAGAAAGGGACAGAAGTCCCTCCTACACCTAGAAGTGACATGTTTCTAACAGTCAAATGTCTTAGGTGCCAACAAACTCTGTCCCTCTACATCTCAACAGAATTTCTTAGTCATCTTGCTTTTTTTCCCCCTGATGTCCCTGATGTATCTCATTTGGGTTCTGAGCCAGGACAAGGCTAATATATTAATCACGCCTCTAAAAATTCAGGTCTCAATTGGACTTCCAAATGTTTAAGAACTGTTCATCGTAGAACATTGACTAAGACCTCTAACTCCATCATGCGTATCAGATATATCATTTAGCTAGATATGATGATATACTCCTGTAATCCTAGCACTCAGAAGACTGAGGCAGGATAACCACAAGGACCTGCAAGTGTTACCTTCTGACATTTATTGCACACTGAGGTACACACACATGCCAGAAAAAAAACCAATTTAAAGGCTAAGTTTAATAGTCAATGTTATTTCACGGATTAAGCAGAAACCATCCATTGCTAAATACAAACTGTCATTCCAAGATGTTAAAGGTTACAGCCTTAAGTAAGTACAGCACTGCACTCACCAGCTTCACGTAATCTGTTCCCTTCTGCTTTAGTGCGGTTGGTTCTTTCACTTCCAGCAAGATCTACCAGAGACAACTGGCTTATGGTAATTTGTTCTTTTTCCTGCAAGGGATAAAGTCAACAATCTATACTGCACTACAATGTTCTTTAAGATCCAGTTAACATGGTATTGAGTCGTACTGGACACTGTGTGTGCACAATACAAACACCCAGAATAGCAGAGGATGCACAGGTGAATTTTATTTAATTAAATACATCTTTATATCATTAAACAAATGTTCCAAGAGTAACACACTTAAAATAATATTTTACAACAAATCCCCAAGTCTGGGGTCAGCTTTGTCTGTATAGAGAGACAAAAAACAAACAAAAGAGGCCATGGTTTTGAAAACTAGCAAGGAGAAGTATGGGAAAGGCTTGGGAAAAGAAAAGGGAAGAGAGAAACGATATAATTACAATTATAATGTCAGAAATAAAAGAGAAAACAAACAAATGTTCAGAGTCATCCCAGGCTCAGGAGACCCTGTTCCTAAAATGACACAACACATCCACACAGAGTCTGAAAGCTTTGCAAAGCCTCTTCACAACACAGCAAACTGCACCTGCCACACATGCTATGTGTGGATCTAGGATCCACTAGGATCTATGTCATGGTTATACAGGGACTAACTCTTGAGCAACCCGCATCACCAAGGCAGCCCCTAATTTAGGCCATCTTCCAAAACTTTAGGGCTGAAATAAAGACAAGATTCACATACAAACATACCTGTAAGACATTATCTCCATCAGCATCAAGGGGAGCCTGGACGAGCTTAATGCTGAACACACTATGTGACCGGCTGGATTCTCTATTCAAATGGGTGTTTGCAATACGTCTTTTTTTCTGACCTATGATGACAGAGAAATCATGGATTATACCTGAACTCAGCCATTTATTAAACCTGCTTTCCAATTAATCCAAAGGGACTGCTCTTCAATTACAGCAACAAATCTGAGATTAAGACCATCAGTTCACATTTTTCAAATTCTAGTTGTTTCTTTTTTTTTTTTTTTTGGTTGTTCGAGACAAGGTTTCTCTGTGGTTTTGGAGCCTGTCCTGGAACTAGCTCTTGTAGACCAGGCTGGTCTCGAACTCACAGAGATCCGCCTGCCTCTGCCTCCCGAGTGCTGGGATTAAAGGCGTGCGCCACCACCGCCCGGCCAAATTCTAGTTGTTTCTAACCTCTCCAAAAAACCTCAAAAGCTTCTTCCGTAGATTTCACTTCCACTTCTGTGCATCCTGCAACATACATATTGTGGTTCTTATCTTCTCGGAGTATTTTAGACTGTGGGAGTCTGTGGGGGAGAAATAAATGGTTAGTTTCCTAAATGAGGTACAACTGTCTTCCTGACTAAGGTTAAAGTGCCAAGCAACACAATATCTCCCCTTTCACCTTAACACCAATGACAAAACCCAAGCCTCATGCTTGCTAGCCAAGGGCTCCACCACTGAGCACATCCCCAGCTTTTCTTAAATTTATTGCTTGGTTCTAAAAGCTGGAAAGTCCATGAGTGCAGTGCTGACACCCGGTGAGGGCCTTCTTGTGGTGTTATGATAGAGGTATCACATGGTGAGACAGAACAGTATGCTCCCATGACATCCTTTCTTTAAAGGACAGAAATTTACATAAGATCCCCAAAGAAATGATAGACTTAAAAAACAAGATTATACAGTCAAGATTAGTTGTGAAGCAGAAACCAATGCTGTTTTTAAAGTTTGCTCTAAGCCACCCTAAAAAGCACACGAAACAACAGACAGTTAAGATTACAACAGTACTCTGGCATAGCACTATCATATACAGCACAGGTTACACATCACAATCCAGCACTTCCCTCATTTAAAAGCATATTCAACTGGTTCTGACCTATAAAGCAATGCAGAAAATGAGTTCAGAAGGGACTTAGTATATGCCCAGAGTGGTCATCCCTGAAAAGTGGCTTGGTAAGTTTTAGTTTGCAGTTGGTTAAGGTTAGGTAAGGGTGCTTGCATGTTCTGTTTTAGTTAATTTTTTAAATAATGCTTCCATTTTATATGTATGGGTGTTTTGCTTGTATATAAATATGTGCGTCACATGTGTGCCTAGCACTCAGAGAAACTAGAAGAGGGCATTGGATCTCCTGAAACTGAAGTTACAGACAGTTGTGAGCCACTAGGTGGTTGCTGAGAATCAAACACAGGCTCTCTGGAAGAGCAGCCAGTGCTCTTAACCACTGAGTCATCTCTCCAGACCCATGTTTTAATTTTATTTATCTGGAATTGAATGTGTGGAGGTCAGAGGACAACAAGTCAGTTCTTTCCTTCCGCCATGTGGGCTCCAGGGATGGAACTCAGGTTGTCAGACTTGGCAGCAAGCACCGTTACCTGCTAAGCCATCTCACAGCCCCTTTTGTGAAAGGTAAGGATGAAGACATTTACCAGCTACCATCACTGATAACAAGGGAAGATTTTCTAAAAGAAAGGAGGATTAGAGGTAGCAGCCTGCCCACTGCTAAGGAAAAGCAAACTACTTACAAACATGCCAAATATGCCCCCCACTAGTGTTAACTACACCCTTCTTAAGAAGGGCCAGTGTCAGCACATACACAGACTCTGCGTTCCTCATAGGTGTACTGCAGCCGTTCCACCTAGCGAAGGAATAAGGCAGACATTACTGTTCCAGAGCAGTCATCCTGCGGCAGCATTTCAGTCAGATGAGTGACAGGGACAGAGATTTTAAAACCCTCTACTTGCGAGACTCCTTCACTGTTAAAAACTAATAAAAATTAACCCTTCAGAAAAGGAGAGCTAACACTATCCTCACATTAAATCCACAATCAGCGCAAAACAGGCTCCCTCCGATAGATACTCTAGGAAGGCACTCTGCTTCCTTTGCATGACTAAAACCAGACAGTATCACTTGAAATAATATCACTTGGAACAAGCCAAACAAACTGCAAACAAGAGAGACATAAAAATAATTAGTAGTGTTGGGCATAGTGTGGCATGCCCTTAATCTCAGCACTTGGGAGGCAGAGCCAGGTGGATCTCTGTGAGTTCCAGACCAGCTTGGTCGACATAGTGCGAGACTTAATTTAAAAAAAAAAAAAAAAAAGCTGCCAGGTGGTGGTGAAACACACCTCTAATCCCAGCACTCAGGAGGCAGAGCCAGGTAGATCTCTGCGAGTTTCAGGACAGCCAGGGCTACAGAGAAACCCTGTCTTGAAAAAGCAAAAGAGTTAATTGGCAGCAATAAATAAACAGAAGTTTAGGTAAAACAGGTACACAAAACTGGAATTGCAAAAAGGACAGTTTAAAATGCACATGAACATATTTGCTCAAGTGGGAAAGAAAAGGCATTGCCTCTAAGACAGAACTCTTGCCCCTCTCTCTGTAACCCAACCCAGGTACTTCTTTCTCTTCATTCCAACAGTCCAAAGACAGACAGCTAACTCCAAAAAGAAGCCGCTTGGTACAGTTTGCATTGGAAGCTGGGTTTGGTGGTGCACACTGCTACCCCAGCACTGAGAGGCTGATGGAGAATAACATGCAATTGGAGGCCAGCCTGTGTGGTGCAGTAACTGCCTCAAAAACAAAACAGTTCTCACCTAAAGAACGGCTTAGTAAAGCAAAAGACTTAAGACCTTCAGATTTCATTGACCTACCAACTTTATAGTTATTTTACAAAATCATTAGTAATCCCTTAACTGAAATGAAATTCAGTAAGAAGCATAATATGGCCTCAATCAGAGTCATGAACTTTTCATATTAGTGAACACACTGATATAAGTGGACATAGTTCTGCTCACAGTTTAATGGTTTTCTAAATCTAGTTATTTCCACACATGTTCCTCTACACATCCACACAAATGTTAAGACAAAGGTCTTCATATTATTTATGTTTTAATTGGCTGCAATGAACACAGTATGCAAGACCAGCCTTCAGCTAAAGAACAAAACCACCCACTCAAGAACAGACACAAGATTTGTAAATCTACTCTGGCATAAAGAGAGGTACTTTTGTAAAGCTACAAGATAAACTGGTCTTCAGATTCTATAAGACAAGACCCACAGATGTCTAAGGAGAAGAATTTTACCTCTCAGAATGACAAGGCAATGTGGCTTTACACTAATCTGCAATAGATGAAATAAGAATCACTTGTACAGACAAGGACCCACTCTACAGAGAACACCAAAACACAGACAGCCAAAGAGGCTGCAAAACCTCCAGCTCTGTGAGGGTGTTGAAAGATGCCCCCAATACTGTCTATAAAATCGAGATTTGTTTCAAACCCAAGGCTAAGTTTTCAAAAGCAATTTTCAAGCTGGATCTTCAGGTCACTATGCCTTAACCTGCTGGATTCCTAATACAGCTACAATCCAGTTAAGGTAAAAGTATCCACTGGGCATGACTAAAAACAAATGCTAAGCATTATCCCCACTTATACCCAAAGAAACCAGGGATTGCCGTGTTACCTGAAGAGACTATCTTTATTACTTACTTGGGCTTTATGGGATCAAGCTGAACCTCTTCCAATAGATCATATATGTAATTGTTATAGATTTCAATGTAAGAGACAAAAACACCATAGACACTGTCTTCGTCAATTTCTTCTGCTTTGCAGAATTCTTGTACATTTATCATATCTGCAAATTCTGGATCTGCTTGCCGCCTAAAACAAGAAATAGATCCCTCAAAGTCAGATTTTACCCACTGTGAGTTAATATAAAAAGTAGATACCTGTATCGGCTGGTTTTATGTCAGCTTGACAAGCTGGATGGGGTCTCTGGGAAAGGGGGCTTTCAACTGAGAAGATACCTTGCATGAAGCTGGCCAAAAGGCAAGTCTATCTAGCATTTTCTTGATTAATGAGGTGGGCGGGCCCAGCCCTCTGTAGGTAGTACCAACCCTGGGCAGGTGGTCCTGGGCTGTATAAGAAAGTAGACTAAGGCCAGGCGATGGTGGCGCACACCTTTAATCCCAGCACTCAGGAGGCAGAGGCAGGTGGATCTCTGTGAGTTTGAGGCCAGCCTGGTCTACAAGGGCTAGTTCCAGGACAGGAACCAAAAAAAAAAATAAAAGAAAGTAAACAAGCCATGGGAAGTAAACCAGTTTACAGCATTCTTCCATGACTTCTGCACCAGCTTCTGCTTGAGTTCCTGTCCCGACTTCCCTCAGTATAGACTGTTACTTGGAAGTAAAAGATGAAATAAACCCTTCCCTCCACCAAGCAGCTTCGCTTATGGTATTTTATCACAGCAATAGAAACCTAACTGAATTGCTGGGCGTGGTATACGCCTTTGAGCTTAGCCTGGTTTATACAAAGTTTGTTCCAGGCCAGCCAAGGAAATCCTGTCTCAAAAAAGAAAGAAAAAAAAAATGATACCAGAGTGAAAAAAAACTACTCAAATGTTCTGCCACTTAAAACTGAAATCATAAAGCAACTTTATTCAGATTCAAGGTGGGTCAAGGACAGCCAAGCCCTGAGATTTGTAGCCACGGAGCCACGGCACAGGCACTCACCTTCCCCACCTCACAGAAGGAAGTATCCTCTGGAAATCAGACAAAATACCAGAGCAGTTAAAAACACACCTCAACCCTGACCTCGCAAGTCAACTGTAAAACTAACTTCTCTAATTTGTATTCACCTTCCCCAGATCTACAGAAACTGCAGGACAGAATTCCTCACACTCTGAGTCAGTCCAACACGAAGTTACTCACTTGTTAGAGGGGGTCTTTGGAACGGGCATAGCTTCTCTTTTCTGGCGCTCCAATAACGCATCAACCTCACACTGTATTTCCATGCTGTTCCTATCGTTAGACTTAAAAACCTAAAACAGGGCAGAAAAGACTTTTGAAAAGAATTTTATTTAATTTAAGGAACAGCAACTTTTTTTTTTTTTTTTTTTTTTTTGATTTTCGGGACAGGGTTTCTCCGTAGCTTTTGGTTCCTGTCCTGGAACTAGCTAGAACTAGACCAGGCTGGCCTCGAACTCACAGAGATCCGCCTGCCTCTGCCTCCCGAGTGCTGGGATTAAAGGCGTGTGCCACCACCGCCCGACTTGAACAGCAGCTTTTTTTCGAGACAGGGTTTCTCTGAGTAGCTTTGGAGTCTGACCTGGAACTTGTTCTGTAAACCAGGTTGGCCTTGGGCTAGCCTTGAACTGGCCTTGAACTCACAGAGATGGACCTGCCTCTGCCTCTGGAGTGCTGGGGTTAAAGGCGTGCACCACCACCACCAGCTATGGTACAGCAACAGGTAAAAACAGAAAGCATTTGCCATTTAAACTTTGGAGGACAGGCAGAGTCGCTGGTCTGCAACTCTTGATTCTCTTCCACCGCTCAAGTACTGGCATCATAGGCATACCCACCATGCCCACCACATCCGAACATATGTAAGAATCAAAGCAGCTCCAGTGCTGAGGTTCTTCCTCGGTATCACTGTATCTATAGATGTCTTAGTCCTGTATCTACTGTGACAGTCACAACCCAAGGGAACTGTACTTACGTAACGTTTTGCTTGAAATGACCCTATGCTGTTAAAGATCATATTCAAACAACGAGGAAGCAGTCCTCCATACCCTGGAGACCCTGTCATTGTGTGCGTTTTTCCACTTCCTGTCACACCGTATGTAAACAAAAGACCTACAGTGTAGCAACAACAAGGAGTTACAGTCTTAAGTTCCACATAACATTTCATTGTATTTAAAACACTTAAATTAACCCCAAAACTGGGCATCACTCTAATGAGTAAAATCTGAATTCAATGTCAAACCAAATAAACAGTAAAAAGTTTTATTACAAGATTAAGAGGAAAAATCAACTAAACTCCAAGATCCATACCATTTTTGCCGTGAATGAGGTCATCTACCAATGGACTAGCCACAACATCAAAGAGTTCCTTCTGAGTTGTATGAATGCCAAATACCCGCTTAAATGAATACTGCGTCTGTGGAGAGAAGAAAAAGAATAAACATGGAATTCTACGAGACTAGAAATATATCTGTCCTACGCTTGAATGTTTCTGTTGTGAGTTTTCAAATCCAGACATGTAAAGTAAAATCAAGAATGATCTTTAAGCTTGGAGCCTTCAGTAGTCACAACATACATAAGTCACAGCTGTCCTAACAAATACACTGAGCAGCGTGAAGAAAAGTCAAGTCCACTAATGCTGCATAGATTAAGTGAACATTTACGCCTAGTGCTACAGAGGCTGAGGCAAAAGTTTGCCATGAGTTGGGTGGCAGTCTGGGCTACACAGAATTATAGGCCAGACTGGGCTATCGTGTGAGATCCTGTTAACAAAGCAAAAATACAAGGTAATGACTTATAATCTTAAATTTATGTTGGGCGGCGGTGGCATGCACCTTAATCCCAAGACTGGGGAGGCAGAGGCAGGCAGATCTCTGTGAGTTTGAGGCCAGCCTGGTCTACAGAGTGAGTTCCAGGACAGCCAGGGCTAAACAGAGAAACCCTGTATCCCCCACCCCAAATTAAATTTATTAAAAAAGTTAAGTGTTATGGTTTTCTATTTGTTGTTCTTTTCTTTTGAGTATGTTTGTATGAAAGAGTCTGTATGTACTAATGGTTGGCCTAGAACTTGTAATGTAGACCAGGCTGGCCTTCAATTTTCAATGATAGTAGCGGCTATCTATCACAAGCATGCATTACCACCTCTGCCTACTGCTTTCTACTTTTTTCTTTATGAAGGCATATTTAAAGTAGCAAGGGCCAACAAGATGGCTCAGCAGGTAAAAACACTTGCTATCAAGCCTAAGAACCTGAGTTCAATCCCTGAAACCCAAATAGTGAAAGGAGAAAACTGTCTCCTACAGGTCATCCTCTGACCTCACAGGTACAGGTACAACAGGTACAAAAGACAAGCAAAAGTAACAGATATAAAAAGACATTGAAAACAAGACAGCAAAATAACAAGATTACAGCATTTTAAAAACTAGAAATGAGTAACAAACATAATTTTATCTGAATTCTTTTATAAAATAATGCTACTTTGACAGCGTGTTACACACATACACACACACACAACTTTAAGACAATCTCATGTAACCCAAAGTAGTCTCAAATTCACTACGCAACCAAGAATGAACTTGAATTTCCTCTTGCCTCTGCCTCCAGAGTGCTGAAATTATATGCCACCATTACAGTGGGAGGCTGGTTTCCATGGTGGGTCTGGAACCAAAGTCCACTATTTAAATGGCATGGCATTTGCCATTTAATATACTTTAAACCATCCTAGGTTGCCATTATACTAATGCAATGGTTATTCTTCTGTGTTGCATAGAGAATGACAAAGAAATACCTGTCTATACTCAGATTTTTTTCCTGAAGGCATGGGGGTGCATCAGGATCTCCCTCACATTTGCTAGGCAAATACTCTACCAATGAGCTAAATCTATAGCGCATTTCTGAAGATTTTCAACCCCTAGTTAAACTCCTGGATGTGGGACTGTAGATGATGAAAGCAAAGACATAGATATACGTAGACCTATAGACACATATAAAAGATATGTCTATTCTTATTTTAAGTGTACAAGTGCTTGTCTTTATGTATGTATGTACTATATGTGTGTGCCTGGTGCCCATGAAGGCCAGATGAAGGCATCTGATCCCATGAAGCCAGAGCTAAAGGAAGTTGAGTCACCATATGGGTGCTGGGAACCAACCCAGGTCCTCTGAAAGAGTAGCAAGTGTTCTTAACAGAGGAGACATCGCTCCAGGCCCCCAATCTACTATTTTATAAATGATAAATAAGATGGAATACCTACTTCAGGGGCTGGAAAGATGGCTCAGCAGTGTTTATAACTTCAATTCAATATGTGGTTCACAACTGTTTATTACTTCAATTCCAGGAGATCTGATGCCTTCCTCTGACATCCACGAACACCAGACCCATATGTGGTGTACATCACATACATACATGGAGACGAAACACTCATAAAACTAAAAATCTAGCCGGGTGGTGGTGGCACACGCCTTTAATCCCAGCACACAGGAGGCAGGAACGGGCAGATCTCTGTGAGGTCAAGGCCAGCCTGGTCACCAGAATGAGTTCCAGGACTGGCCCCAAAGCTACAGAGAAATACTGTCTCAAAAAAGATAAGAAAAAAGTTTAAAACACCTACTTCAGCTAGGCTATAACTTTTACCTTTGTTAGGTTTTCATTCTCAATGTGCTTCAGAACAAAGACTTGAATGGCAAGGATATGTAGGATGGTGCCGAGGAGAACAGATGCCCTCCTCTTCGTCAAGAACACCTTCTCCTTTGGCGTAATGAAAACAGATGCAAGAAGGTACTTGCTCAAGCTCCTGAACAATGCTCTCCGAGCACTCAATTTCCACCAAACCTTGTGTTTGTATGAACTTTAAACTCATTTGTACAAACTTGAAATTCAGTAAGTCAGTATTCAACTCCCATTATAGCCTCAAAGACATGCTCTGCTCCGCCAACCTTCCTGACCACGCATTCTTGCTTAATCCAAACGTACTCTTTTGACAAACTGGATCAAAAGGCACATATCGGCTGGCGCTTTCATGAAGAACAGGAAAGAAACAGTGAACACAAGCATGGACATACATCTCAAGATGTTTCAGTTCAATAAGGGACTACATGGTGGTCCTCTAAGATTACAAAGGTGATAAGTTCCTAGTGTCTAAAGGAATAAAAGCTCACCATATTGCTCCAGGAGATGGTGACGCTAGTGTGAACAAGCCTGTCTGGATAGGTACAGATGCACTGTGGTACAACTGCCTACTGTATTCCACACAGCAGTCTTGTGCGCCACTGGAGTCTAAGAGCGCTACTCTGGATAGCCTCTGTGTCTATTATGGCAATCTAGCATTTGCAAGCACACTTGGTCACGTTCACAAAATGGTGAAACTGCCCAATGACCTCAGAAGACACCGCCATCTTTAAACAAAGCACAGCTATTAATAAATCAATATTGTTATAAAGCAGGCACACTGAATGAAGAACAAAGAGTGAAGTGCTATTTCTGCTGAAGTAGTCTGAACACCCTGAGGGAGTAAGATTTAAGCTAAAATTCAAGATGAGGAGGCATCCAGGTTACAAGGGAGAAGTCTAGGTTAAGCCAGAGTGGCTGGTAAGCATGATGCTGGCTTAAAGACGATCCCCAAAGACTAGGTGAGTACTGAAAGATAAGGATAGGGGCCAGGCAGCACTTGGGAGGCAGAGGCTGGCGGATCTCTGTGAGTTCGAGGCCAGCCTGGTCTACAGAGCTAGTTCCAGGACAGCTAGGGCTGTTACACATAGAAACCGTCTCAAAAAATCAGGAAAAAAAAAAAAAGATAAGTGTGGGAAGATAAGCAGGAGGCTGGTTGAACAGAATTTTCTTTTTTTTTTTAAAATATTTATTTATTTATTATGTATACAATATTCTGTCTGTGTGTATGTCTGCAGGCCAGAAGAGGGCACCAGACCTCATTACAGATGGTTGTGAGCCACCATGTGGTTGCCGGGAATTGAACTCAGGACCTTTGGAAGAGCAGGCAATGCTCTTAACCACTGAGCCATCTCTCCAGCCCCAGAATTTTCCTTGAGAGATTTTGCACAGGGAAATGATAAGATCTCTTTCTTCTTTGCAAGATCAACTCTGGCAGCTCTGTGGAAACCATTATGCAAGATCCTCTGTAAAAACAGGCAGCCAGACAGGCTTCAGGAAAGGCTCAAACCATGCTCAAAACACCTGAGAACTGGCTGTTACCAGTTCTCGACATTAAGCACCATTCCCCGCCATCTTCCATTGCTCCCCCTCAGCCTGCAGTCAATGGGCACGTCTCAATGCTGATTAGAAAGGAGTCAGTCAGGGGACTCATGCTGTTAGTGACATTTAGCACAAGCTAAAGCATTCACTACCCTGGATCAAGATAAAAACACTTCCCCACCACACACAGCTTGACTAGTAACCAACTCAGAATAAGCTAGTAGTGAAAAGAGACAGGAAAGATTATCTCAGGATCCACTCTGCAGAACTGACAGGCTATCTATGCATGACACAACATGAACAGATGCAAAAGGAAAGAAGCTTCCAGGTTTCTGGACTGGACAACAGGACAACAATGGCACCATCTTCTGGAAAGGTTAAGAGGAAAACATTTAAAGGGTAGTGGGGACTCAAGAGCTCCTTTCAATATATAAAACTTGAGATGGGCCAGGCAGTGCTGGTGCA
This sequence comes from Microtus oregoni, assembly GCF_018167655.1. Lineage (NCBI taxonomy): Eukaryota > Metazoa > Chordata > Mammalia > Rodentia > Cricetidae > Microtus > Microtus oregoni. The sequence goes on along the minus strand of NW_024543091.1, from coordinate 25,276,173 downwards.
AGCCTTTTAATCCTTGCACTCAAGAGGCAGAGGCAGGCCGATCTCTGAATTTGAGGCCAGCCTGACCTACAGAGTTGAGTCCCAGGACAGCCAGAGCTACACAGAGAAACCCTGTCTCAAAAACCAAAATTTGAGATGGGTAAGTGATGTCCACCAAAGATAGAAAGTTGTCAGACATTTCAATTTAGAGTAAGAAAAAAAATTTTTTTTTTTGCCTTGCCATATAAATTCCAGAGCACTTAAAACCATGGGAATGATATTATAGAAAACAGAGCCCCTGGGTCAAGCATAGTGACCCACACCTATATTCCCAACACTCTGGAGGCTGAGGCAAGTTCTAGTACAGCCCAAGCTAATGTGGGAGAGCCTGTCTCAGAAAAAGGAAGATGGAAACAGAAGATGAGAGAGAAGAAAAACATAGGGACCCGGACACAGCCTACCTTAGGATTCAGAGACTAGACAGGAGAAGTCAGCAAAGGGTGGCTAGTGACAAAACAGCCAGGAGCTGTAGAGGGAGAAAGAGCTTCAGGAAGGAACAAGCTGCTGAGAAACAACAAGGACGCAGGCGGTCTAAAGAATGGTATCTCTGCAGTAGCGCGCACAAGCCTGAGGCAGCCCAGTGTGGTGGCTCAGGCCTGGAATCTCAGCATACAGGAAAATGAAGCGGACAGAATGCCAATTTAAAGACAGTTTAAACATTTAAAGCCATCCCAGATTACACAGCAAGCTCTCGGACAGATTAGAGAGTAAGATCCTGTCCCAACAACAACAACGAAGAATAAGTGGCAGTTAGAAAGCAGACAGTGGAACCAATCCTCTACTTTCTGCATTCTGACTTTCTGCCTTACTTGTCTACCAACTGTCAATTTAGGGTATAAAGTCCATAAGGGCATGGGCTTCCTTTAAACACTCACCAAGCATGCAGGAAGCCTTAAACCCATTTCCCAGTACTGCAAATAAACAAAATACTCTCCGGGTACTAAATACTAACACTCATGCTGTGAAGGCAGATGATCACCACCAGTTCAAGGCCAGACTTAAGCTATAGTGGGACTCCATTTCAAAAAGATGTGGCTAGCTAGCACTTGGCTAGCATGAACAAGGTCCTGAGTTTAATCCCTAACACCACAAAAATCAAGTAACAGCAAAAACCCACTCAAGCCATGTAGTACACACCTCTAATTTCAGCACTAGAGAGACCAAAACAGGAGGATCAGAAGAAGTTTTGAGGCCAGCCTGGTTGTGAGGGTCTGAATGAGAATGCTCCCCCCCCCCCCACAAGCTCATGTATTAGAATGTTTGGGTCCCAGTTGGTGAGCTATTTAGGCAGATTAGGAGGTGTGGCCTTGTTAGAGGAGGTATGGAATAAGGTTTTTTAGGTTCCAAAAGTCCGAGTAAAGCCTAGTGTCCCTCTGCCTCATGGTTGTAGACCAAGATGTAAACTTTCAGCTACTAGTCCAGTGTCATGCCTGCCTGCCACCATGCTTGCTGCTGGTGATGCCACGGGCTGTAAGCAAGACCCAATTAAATGCTTTCTTTTGTAAGTTGCCATGGTCGTGGTGTCTCTTTACTGCAATAAAAAAGTGACTAAGACACTGGACTACAAGGTAATATTGTCAGTAAAATAAAGCAAAACCACTCCCTAACAGACTGATCCAAAGGCACAATGCTACTGTGGATGTAGCTCAAGTGGCAGATATTGCCTAGCATGGACAAGACCCTAGACTCAAGCCCCAGCAAAAGGGAAAACACAAAATGCCTATTATTAACTGTCATTCAAATCTCCTTGTGAAGTTATATATCCAGGATAAGAAACCCTCTGAAGCTGGGCAGTGCTGGCCTTAATCCAGCACTCGGGAGGCAGAGGCATGAGAATCTCAGTGAACTGAGTCCAGCCTGGTCTAGAGAGGAAGTTCTAGGACAGCCATAGCTATATAGTGAGACCCTGTCTCAAAAATACAAAAAGAACAAACTCCTTTGGACACAATCCTCTATAATTCCAAAAGTCTATATGTATGTCCTAGAAATCAAAGACATTCTAGATAAGGTGGCTAAAGCGTCCCTTCCCACAAATGAGATCACGCAGGAATTTTTAAACTCAAAAAGGGCCACTCATCAAGCAAAAACAACTCGGCTCCAGTAGGAACCTACCTCCTTATAGTCTCCATTTCTGTTGAGCCGGTAACCCTCCGGAGTATGGAGCTGCACAGTTGTACTATTGACCACTTCTACACAGCACTCTTGGTCAGGGAAACTCAGTGGGCGCACCCTACAGTACACCTGGAAAAAGAGAAAGGTGTTTAAACAAGGTTGACTTTTTGTCTAGTTTTCTTTTTGGTTTTCCTGTTTGTGTTGTTTGTTGAGACAGGGTTCTCACTCTGTAGCCCAAGCGGGTCTGGAACTCTCAGCAATCTGCCTGCCTGGGAGGGCAGGTATGAACAACCTTGAATGTTCACCACTTACTTGATTTTCCAGGAAAGCTTTCTGTTCATATATCTACAAATATCTGATATCCCACACCAACATAAACACAAAATTATGAAAAACAAAATCTGCATTTCAGAATGATCAAATGCAAAAATGTATTTAAATCAAAATAAATTTAGGTTAAAATATTAAACTGTATGGTTTCTCTTCGCTGTTGTGCTCAAATAAAATTGTACTAACATAAAAATCTCTCTAAATGCCTGAAAGGTGACTAAATTCTTCAGAACTGGATATCATTTCAAACAGCCAGCGCGGGTGGGCGTGACAGCACACACCTATAATCACAGTACGTGGAGGGTGGAGATCATTTCCGGGAAAACTGTCCAGCTGTACTCACTCACAGTGAGCAGGTGGTGCAGCTCAGCACCAGAGACCCTCTGTAGTGGGGTGGCGGCATTCAGAGCACGGCAGAGCAAGCAACCCTTCTCAGGACGAGGTATGAACTACACTGAGTTATTCTACACCGGTCTATGAACCTTGAGTGCAGGGTTCTCCTTGAGAACGTGTAGGTCCCACATACAGAGGACCAAGAACTAAGAACAAAGTTCCTATCCCAAGAGTAGAACCTGGTAGGAGTTTCAAACATTTAACTTTTCAGATTCTAACTAGAGATAGCAGGTTTGGTGATTAGCAACTAAAGACTACCTTCTTCTGGGCTAATCCAAACAGAGAAAGCGAACTTCAAGGCTAAAGCTAGTTTTAGACAATTTAGTGAATCAGTTTAACTGTGTGCTCTTTGACCCAACTATCTATCACTTCCCCTTCCTCTTTCAAGCAAACAAGACAGAAACAGACTAAAGACAACACACACATATAAATCTTACCCCAACTGGATCTTTAAGGTTTGACTGAGATCCTTTTTTTATTACAGGTTTCCTCGGCATCTTAGCTTTCCTGGGCAAAAACAAAAAAACCCCAAAAACAAAACATAAATTTCTGTCCAATACCAACACACAAGACTTCACAAATTCTAGCAATGGTAATCTAACTCATCAAAATTGGGACTGGGAAAATACACTTTTGATACCAGAAGTACCCAAGGGACTTTTGCTTGATTTCGGTTTTTTTTTTTTTGTTTTCTTTCAATTCTGGAGAGCAAATTCAGAGATTTGCTCTTATAGGGCATGTTCTCTACCAGTAAGATACATCCCCAGTCTGCTAATCTATCAGTTCTTTATTGAAAACTTAGTATATTTTCTTAAGCAACAATTTTACAGTCACTACCAATTTGAGAAGTCAACATTTAACTTTATACAGGTGTACAAGCACAGTGCATAATTACTCAATTATAAAATCGCACACAAATTCACTTTCTGACCAATTTGTATGCCTAAGGGCTATGGATGTTCTGTGGAGTAGAAGAGCCCAGCACACAGAATGAACTTAGTTGAATCCCAAATGATAGAAATAATTAAATAAATAATCTGTACTTTCAAGGAACAGTTGGTCGCTGAATGACAAAAACTATTATCCTTGCTAGGGGTGATGGCGCACGCCTTTAATCCTAGCACTCGGGAGGCAGAGGCAGGCGGATCTCTGAGTTAGAGGCCAGCCTGATCTACAAAGCGAGCTCCCGGACAGAGCTCTTTACACAGAGAAATCCTGTCTCGAAAAACGAAAACCTATTTTCCTTTAGCTCATACCCCAAATATTTATTGTTCCAAACAGAAAAAAAAATTTTTTTGATTTACTTCAACATTCTCTATCATATGACTTCTCCTTTCTCATTTATGGGCTACAGGAATATTTAACACTAAAATTAATGGTTGGTTTGGGCTGTAGATTATCAAAATATTTTTCTCAGTATAGTCACACATAAATTAGAAGTAAACCAGAGTTGGGCGATACACTGTGGTAGGTGTCCTTAAACAAATACGAAGACTTTGACGTTTTCTCATTTAAACAAGTTCCCTCTTTGAGAAAAGCTAGCTCCGAGGAAACGAAGTCTAAAGCCAAAGCTCCCTCGCAGCCCAAGTGCTACCAGGATGTGGCCCGCCCGAAGAGTCTAGGAATTGTTGAGGAATGTGGGCGTGGGGGACAGAGCAGGCGAGTGGGATAGCCTGGGGACAAAGATAGCGCAAAGGGACCTGGCCTCCAGGCTAGGACCCGGGAAGGGGTGCCCACGGAGCTGCGGGGACTCAAGCCCGCAAAGTGCCAGCACACATCCCCGCTGCGCGCGCACTCCGGATCCTAACACCCACCACCTGCAAAGCGGTCGGCTTTGCTGAGGAAGCTGAGGAAGACTAGGCAGCCCAAAGGATGCCAACCCGGTCACCCCGAACTCGGAGCTAACCTTCGCGGGTGGCGTGGGCACACCAGGGTCGGCGGGCACCGGAGCGCTGTGGGTCCGGGCTCAGCTCCCGGACAACCCCCCGGTCGCAGCGTGAGGAGGGCGGCGACCCCCGCCCCGTCACCTCACCAATCCCCTCCTTGGCCTGGTACTCACGCTGGCTTCATGACCACAGGCTCCGTGCTATCCAGACACGCACGGAGGACGTCGGGCTCAGACCGGAGCAGAGCTGGCGGGAAAAGAAGACTGCAGACAGCGGCCGCGGGGACCCGGACTCAGTCTGCGGAGAGCCCGGCGGCGACGCTCCAAGCCTAAGTGTGCGGCCGCCCGGCGCATTTCAAACAGGCCAATCAGCGGCCGCCTGCAACGAAGGGGCGGGGCCTCGGGAAGCACCGGCGCAGTCGGCAAGGGCGCTCGTCGCCCTAGCAACCCGAGGAAAACAGTCTGAGACAGAGAAGGGTTGCGCGGGAGAAAAAACCCGAAAAGGGGAAATCCCGGCCTTTCGGTTCTGACGCAGAGACTGAGGTCTCCCTGCTTTTGTCCCTAGAACCTCAAAGGAAGTAAAGTTCCCGCCGGGAGTGTTCTACTCTCTAGCCGACTGGTTTCCGGGCCACCAGACCATCTAAGTCATTACACTGCATTTTATGTTTTATTTGTCCTTTTACAGTGAATGATACGTTTACATTTCATCTTACTTTTAATATTCATTTTGTTCTTTTGAGACAAGGGTCTCATGTGGTCCACGCTGTCCTCAAACTTGCAGTGCAACCTCTGGGATGATTTTGAAGACAACACCAATTTGACAGTCAACCTTCCGTGAGTTTCCTTCTCTGGGTCTACTAGATCTTTCCTATGTATGTATGTATGTATGTATGTATGTATGTATATAAGTTTGTGTGTATGTATGTATATAAGTATGTATGTATGTATTTTTCTTTTCGTGGTGCTGGGGATGAAACCCGGAGCCTCACAAATGCTAGGCAAAGGTTATCCCACTAAGCTAGACACAAATTCTTGATTGTGATGTTTCCTAGGCATTCAAAGATGAATAAAATCTATGCACTGCCTTTGTGCAGCCACCAGAACCTACTCTTGTCTCCCACGAATTGATGCTATCTCGCTTCCATCTTTGCTCCTATGCTGATGTGTCTGCACCTGCGTTCTGCAACTCAAGCCCTGCTCAAAGCTTCCTTTAGGGTCAGCCTGGATAAGGATAGTCCGTTTAATATCCGTAGTTTAATACCCATGTTATTGGACATTAGTCTTTCTAATATTTGCTTTTGCAAACTGCTACAATGAATAAACCTGGACACATGCTCTTTTATAAAGTAGAGGTAGGATAAATTTCCAGAAGCAGATAGCAACCTAACAGGCTTTGCAGCCACCTGTAGGACCAATTCTAATTGATCTTAATAATAAAAACCCAGAATCAGCTATCAGGAGCAAAAGCTGAAGAACAGAGAGAAGTAGAGCAGTCGGCCACCAGAGAGTTCCTACTTCTACCAATGTTCAGACTGAAGGGACGATCTGTCTGTGTGAATCCTCAGACTGAATGCTGTCTTTCCAAAACCCCAGACATCTCTCAGACCAAGTCCTCAGACTGCATCTGAGTTCTTTGTCTCCTCCTGCTTTATATTCCTCTCTCTGCCCAGCCAGACCACTGCTGTCTCCACCTCCCTAGTGCTGGGATTAAAGGCGTGTGATTCCCAAGTGCTGGGATCACCTTTGTGTGAGTTCTATTTCTCTTTAGGCACCTTCAATCTCGTGAAGCCCAGGGTGGCCTTGAACTCTGCCTGCCTCTGTCTCAGAAGTGCTGAGATTAAAGGTGTTTGCTGTCACTGCCTGGTCTCTTTGGCTAACTAGTGGTTTAACTCTGCACTCTGATCTTCAAGCAAGCTTTATTTTACAAACAAAATATCACTACAGCCACCATCTTTCAAAACAGTTCCATTTGACAGCCCTCTCACCTCTAAATCACAGGTCTAGGTGACACTCTAGAATGATGTCATCACCCATTGCTTGAGACCCTCAGTGGGGTCCCGTGTTACCTATCACCTGTCCCTACTCCACCACACACGCTCGGGACATATCTGCCCCCTCATGGAAGTCTCTGTTGTCTCTCGTTCTTCCTCTCCTCTGAGGATGCCTCACGTCAGCAGATCTGCCCTGCAGCCTGCCACTTGCTCTGCCGATTTCAGCAGCATTCAGCTCCCAACTGACAGCCCCTGTTCACTGAGTCCTCTCCGAGCTTATACCCCTCAGCCTCGGTAGATGGCATTGTTGCATGCCCAGTGCTTAGCAGTGTGGGCATGGCCCTGAGGTGTGAAAGGCTGGACCGAGGTTCTCATTGAAGGACTTTGGAGGGGCTCTCCAGCGCTTAGAGGTGTGGGCATGGCCCTGAGGTGTGAAAGGCTGGACGGAGGTTCTCATTGAAGGACTTTGGAGGGGCTCTCCCTTTGCTCCATCTGCCGCTTTCTTCCAGCTGGGTTTTCTCTTCCTTGTTTCTGTCCATATTAATGCTCTCTAGCTCATTCATTTTCTTAAAAGTATCAATCACTATGGCCCTGGAAGACTTGCATTTCCCTCTAGAATTAGATGTAGACCAGGGCAAGTATGGAAAAGAGGCCAATCTATATCTGGGGGACATCTTTATTTATTTATTTATTGAAAAATGTATTTTATACGATATATTCTGATTTTACTTTTCCCCTCCCACAACTCTTCTCAGATCCTCCCAACCTCCCTACCCACCCATCTCCATGCCCTTTCTGTTTTTCTTTAGAAAACAAACAGGCAAACAAACAAAGAAAAAAAACACTATCATATACATACAAAAGACCAACAAGACAAAAAAAAATGCCCAAACAATGCAAAATGAGACCAAAGTCTACAAAAATACCATTGAGTTCGTTTTGTGTTGGCCATCTACTGCTGTGTGTGGGGCCTGACCTTAAGTATGGCTAATATACCCAGGGAGACTCCATTGGAGGAAACTAATTTTTCCTTTGCAAGTGGGTATCAAGTGTAGACAGCTTCTGGGTTGGGGCAAGAGCCTGTCTCCTTCCCTCTCAGCACTGGTACCCAGCCAGCTTGTATCCCGGCAGACCCTGTGATGCTGGCCAGTCTCTGGTAGTTCATGGTAGTCCTATTGTGCCAGGAAGACACCGTTTCTGTAGTCCTCATCTCCTCGGACTCATACAAGCTTTCTTCCTCCTCTGCTGTGTATCCCTGAACCCCATGGGGAGGGGTTGATGAAGACATCCTATTTAAGACCAAATGTTCTCTTCTCTTCTCCTGCTCTTGTCCCCAGAGATCTGTTTTCCCCCTTCCCTTCCCCCAGTTAAAAAAAAAAAACCCTCCATGTGAGCTCTGTTGTGCGCTGCCTTTTAAATTACAACAGAGGGTATTATGCACACCACTGAGAGGGGACTGGCACTACAGATGCTTAAGACTATGTTTTGCTCAAATACAAACTCGTGTGACGGTTAATCTACAGGTAGCTAAGGCGCCCAGGTAAGCAAGCCCAGCTGGGGGAGGCCTAAAAACACCAATAACTGCTGAAGCTCAGGGTATTTGAGAAGAAGAGAGAAAATGGAGACAGGGCTGTTGTGCAGCTCAAACCCATTTGACACACCTCAGTCACCCTGAGTGGCTGTTAATAGTTGTCTTGGAAACACTGGCTCAGGTTCCCAGGCAGCTGTACAATGAAAGATTAGATGTTTATCTTTTTCATACTCCAGAAACAAGGAATTGATCAGGTGGAGGGGCTGACATAATAAATTCACACAAAATAAATCCAGTCCCGTCAGCCACACTTCAAATGAATAGCATACACAGGAAGTGAAATAGCATACACAGTGTTTTAGATTGCTTGGACTATCACCCCAGGCTCACACAGCAAAGTAGTGAAGACACCCCTTTCTCACCCTGGCATGGCTTAGTAATTCTCAAACGGCATTCCAAACACTCAAGGACTGAGCAAGTCAGAAAGAACACTGTAGCAGGGTGGCTAAGGGGAGCAGGCCCCCACTGCCACAGAAGGGGTTCTAAGCATCAGAAGGTGGAGGCGGGGGGGGGGGGGCTGGGAATGTTTGCAGTACTTGGCAACATGTTTCTGAATTCAAAACTGTGAGATAGCTAAACTTGTAATGATGCTTGACCCCAAGCCAGATGACCTAGGTTTGATTGCCAGGACCCACATGGAAGAAGGAGAGAAGCAATTCCTGCAAGTTTACAGGCCCACATACATGCGCCCCCCCCCCACTAAATGAATGCAACTTTTAAAAAGAAAAGTAGACCAGGCAGTGGTGCGCACGCCTTTAATCCCAGCACTCAGGAGGCAGAGGCAGGCGGATCTCTGTGAGTTGGAGGCCAGCCTGGTCTACAAGAGCTAGTTCCAGGACAGGCTCCAAAGCTACAGAGAAATCCTGTCTCTACAGAAAAAAAGAAATGAAAAGTAGACTATAATAGGGCTTATTAACCCTCCCACCTGCAACCTCTCACCCTCTCCCCCCAGCAGTGAGAAGAAAACCCAGAGGCTGTGCTATTATTACTGAGCTAATTCGCTAACTCAGGTGTTTCTGAGATAATTGTGATAAGGATGTTATTATGTAGCTCAAGCTGGCCTCTAACTGGTGATCTTCTTCCCCCTTGACACCCAAGTGCTAGAGATTATAAATGTCCCATCTTAAATTTCCCCATCTTAAAAAAAGTCACCTGGCTCAGGCCTGGTTAATCATGTGTTTAATCTCAGCACATAGTAAGTTCCAGGCCAGCAGTAGCAATTAGGAAGGAATCAACAGTACAAACTGTATAAAAAAAAAAATGTTTTAGCCAGGCGATGGTGGCACATGCCTTTAATCCCAGCACTCGGGAGGCAGAGGCAGGCGGATCTCTGTGAGTTCAAGACCAGCCTGGTCTACAGAGCTAGTTCCAGGACAGGCTCCAAATCCACAGAGAAACCCTGTCTCGAAAAACCAAAAAAAAAAAAAAATGTTTTGGGGGAAGGGGGTTCAAGACAAGATTTCTCTGTGTAACCCTGGTTTGTCCTAGAACTTACTCTGTAGACCAGGCTGGCCTCAAACTCACAGAGATCTGCCTGCCTCTGTCTCCTGAGTTCTGGAATTAAACGCATGCACCACCACCACTGCCCTGCAAGATTTATTTTTAACTGTGTGTGTGTATGAGTATCTAAAAAGACTATAAAAGGACATCAGATCCCCTGGAACTACAGTTCCAGGTGGTGGTGAACTACCTAATGTGGGTGCTGTTAACCAAACTCAGGTCCTTTGCAAAGACAACATGCCCTTACACATTTGGTGTAGGAGGTTCTTCTTACTATGCGTTGCTTTCATTGGTTGAATAAAGAAAACTGCCTTGGCCTTTTGATAGGGCAGCACTTAGGTGGGCGGAGTAGACAGAACAGGATGCTGGGAAGGAGGCAGGCAGAGAGAGCCACCATGGAGTCACCAGATCAGACATGCTGAATCTTCCCGGTAAGCCACGACCTCGTGGTGACATACAGATTATTAGAAATGGGTTAATCAAGATGTTGAGAGTTAGCCAATAAGAGGCTAGAACTAATGGACCAGGCAGTGTTTAAATAAATACAGTTTCTGTGTAATTATTTTGGGTTAAGCTAGCTGGGCGGCAGAACTCGGCCCGATCGCCTTGTACAACAAATTTTTATTTTCGTGTGTGTGTGTGTCTGTGTGTGTGCCTGTTTGTTTTTATGTGCACCATGTACATGCCATGCCTACAAAGTCCAGAAGAGGGCACTGTATCCCCTGAAACTGGAGTTTTAGATTATTGTGAGCTTCTGTGTAGGTGCTGGAACCCAAACCTGGGTTCTCTGCAGCAGCGAGTGCTCTAAATAGGTGAGCCATCTCTCAAGCCTGTGTAAAGGTCTTGAAATACATGTTTTGTTTTTCTTGGTAGGTCTTACGGTGAGGTTAACTTTTGAGCTGGGTCCTGGGTTCCATTCCTAGCAACATAAGGTGGGAATCCCCTGAGGATTTTTCTGAATAGCCAGTATCCAGCACCCCTCCCTCCTTGCATCTCATATGTCAGCATGCTTAGGCCTGAATGTGTTTGTTTCACATGGCTGGGCAACATTTTTACAGGGTGAACTAAGGTATCTCTGAGCTCCTTTTGATCCACTCTTCAGAGAGGCCAAAGCAAAGGCTGTTCCAGAAAGCTGATGCTTAGACAAGATGGCAGCTGATAAGTGTCTTGCCTGAGGTACTTTATTACAGAACTCCAAGCATTCCCTGCGCTTAGAAAGGAGCACAAGAAGGCCCTCGGGCAATCTCTCAGAGAAAATTCAGAACCTCTTCAGAATTCACCATTGTCTTCCCGAGTGCAGTTCAACATTTCTGGAAGGAACAGCCTGGCTCCTCTCCTTCCAATTAGATAGCCCTCCCGGCCCCAAGGCCAGAAATGTCTGTCCACTACTCGCCAGCCAGCCTGGCTCCTTCCGGTCCTGAAGCCTCTCCTGAGCTGTTGCTTATCAGATGGGCTGTGCAATTCAGTGGGCTACCTCGCTCCCCACCTCCCTGGGTCTGTTTCCTTCACAGGACTGATCTTTTCTGGATTTATCTACTAGTGCCATGTTCACAAGAGCAGACCTGGAAGGTTTGGTTTTATTCACTTCTGCCTCCAGAGTGTCAACACTATGCCTGTTTTGTTGTTATTGTTTGCTTTTTAAAGATTCATTTTATATGTGTGAGTGTTTTGGCTATGTCTGCATCATGTTCATGCAGAGCCCATGGAAACCAGAGGGCCTCGAAACCTCTAGAACTAGAGCAGCGGTTCTCAACCTTCCTAGTGCTGTGGCCCTTTATTTAATAGCATTCCTCATGTTGTGGTGATCCCCCAACCATAAAATTGTTTTTGTTACTTCATAACTATAATTTTGATACTGTTATATATTGTTCTGTAAATATCTGTGTTTTCCGCTAGGCTTGGACAACCCCTGTGAAACGGTTGTTCGACCCCCAAGGACGTTGAGAAACACTGAACTAGAGTTATTATTTGGTTGCCTAATGAATCTCAGACTGGCCTCAGACTGTGTGGCTGAGTATGATGTGACTCTCCTGCCCCCATATCCCAAATGCTGGGATCATAGACATGTAACACCATGCCCAGTATATGCAGTGCTGGGTTTCAAAGCCAGGGCCTGATGCATGCCAGGCAAAAACCACCATCTGAGCTCCATGCCCAGTCCAATTTTATACCTTTTCTTTCCACCATAAAATTGGGGCTGTGAAAATGCCACTAACAATGTCACATTGCTATTAAAGAACAAAATTGATTGTGCAGTTTGTAATTAATGTAACAAAATTTACCAGCCCATATAATTGTATCAGTCTCCCTTCCTGGGGAGAAGTAAACAGATAATAAAATAATCAAACCATATTTCTTGACCACTCACATCCAAAATATGTTGGCCCTTGTCATGAAAGAACGAGATTGTGAGCTACTGGCAAGGCCATTGACATAGCTGAGCTGCCTAATCCTGGAGAGGGTGTAGGACAGAGGGTATTCCAAGTCGGCAAAGGGACCCAGCTCTGTGATGAATGACCCCCAAAGTCACTACCAAGTACAAATCATGGGTTGATGGGCCTCTCTTAAACTTTGCTTTGTATCAGCATTTCTGGACTCCCTGAAACCCTATAAAATCCTGAACTTTAATTACTAATGCAAGGGGGCTGGAGAGATGGCTCAGTGGTTAAGAGCACTGGCTGCTCTTCCAGAGGTCCTAAGTTCAATTCCCAGCAACCACATGGTGGCTCACAACCATCTATAATGAGATCTGGCGCCCTCTTCTGGGGTGCGGGCATACATGAAGGCAGAATGTTATATACATAATAAATAAATTAATCTTTAATTACTAATGCAACAAACAAGGAATTGCTGTGTTTGATACCACGAGCCTAAATAACAGAGCTTCTCCAAAGACAACAAATGAATCCAGAACAGAGCTGCAATGACTGCACCCATGCTGTGGGAAATTACATGCACATTAGGAGTCTAGGCAAGGGTGAGTGTGCCGAGACACTCTCATCCATGCTGATGCATGTGGCATCAGCGTGTCTACCTCCATGGCTTCCACCTTGCTGAGAAGGGACCTCTCACTAAACCTCTACATTTAGATAGACTACCTGGCTAGTTAGTTCCCAGTGCTGGGGTTACAGGCACACCTAGGTCTCCACGGTGCATACTGGGGAATCTGAACTCGCTTTGATGCTTGCACAGCAAACACTGGGCCCACTGAGCCATCCCCAGCCCTATAGTGGGATATTTTTAAGACAAAATGAGAAGGATGCTATGTTGCATATGAACACAGTAATATTTGGTTCAGAGCATCAATAACAAGGGTAACATTGGCCCCAGGGCAGACAGGCAGCTATTGGCCCTGCACAAGCATTTTTTGTGTAAGACTGCAAAGATCATTGCACAAGGTTGTGGCTCTTAGCAGAGTTCTGTTGGGGGTGTGTGTGATGTTATTTTTTTTTTTTAAGAAGGGGGTTATTTGGGTTTATTGTTCTAGAAGGGATATGGTAGGGAAGGTATGGATCCTGAATGCGAGGCTGACCCAGCAGTCAGGAAGATGGCTGACCTCATTTCATCCACACACAGGAAACAGAGAGCTTTAAATGAGCATGCATGCCTGAGCACCTCTCCTTCAAGCCTCCTGGCTTTATCTTCTTTTAAGTCTAGAGTTTGACCTACAAGTCTTCATTTTTATTTTAACCACTTTAAAAAATATTATCGACAGTAGAAAACTCTGGAAAGAATACAAGGATTTACACATAGATGGCGGGTTACTGAAACTCCCCCTACCCCGTATCGGAGAGCACAAATGAAGTCCCCCACTACCACAAATTATGCAGTCGAGTCTCCCCACATTTGAGGAAATCACAGGGGTCAACACATCCGGAGAGCAATGGCCAAGCCTCACCCTGGGAAAACCACCTTTGGGATCATGGTATCTCCCCAGTTGCTGGAGCTTTGATCAAGCTGTATAATGAAAGACACCACAAATGTCTTTAGCTTTTGCTCCCTGCCCTCTTGTGTTGGAGTCCTCATGTGGATGTGATCGTATCCACATTTTCTCTGCAAAATCTGCATTTAATGTAGGGAAAATAGAAGCCCTAGGTTCACCCCAGGAAATGCATGTCATAGGCTTACCTGGGTTTGAAGACAGGATATTTGACTGTCCCATTGGTGAGATCTTCAACACCCTCTGCACAGATTCTAAGTCTGGCAGCATACTGGGCATGCTTAAACAGTGTCAGGCATGTGACATCTCTAAAGACAACTCCTTCATTGCTTGAAAAGGTGACAGGGAGCCCTACCAGTTGAGATGATACACTTAGCTCCAGAGGTCAACACATTTTATCTCCACTATGGAATATTTTGCAGCAGGGCCTGGATATCGAACGCCTGTTGTCAGGCTTGACAGCAAGCTTCGTAACTCATTGACCCATCTCTCATCTGGGGAAGAAGTTTGGCTATACAGAATTCATCAAATGCAGCCAATTTCATTTTAAACATTAATATAAAAATTAGAAAGGCAGCCAGGCAGTGGTGGCTCAGAACTTTAATCCCAGCAGGCAAAGACAGATCTCTGTGAGTTCAAGGCCAGCCTGGTCTACAGACAGAGTTCTAGGACAGGCTCCAAATCCAAAGCTACAGAAAAACCATGTCAAAAAGGGGGGGCGGGCAGGACAATATGCTTAATTCGACTTTAAATTAAAAACTATATTTTTTTAGGGACAGAATCTCCTGTATCCAAGGATGGCCTCAAATCACTAAGTATCTGAACTTCTGGTCATCTGGTTCTACTCCTCTGGTGCTCGGATTATAGGTATACACCATCAGGTCAGGTTCCTGCTTCGCTGAGGATCAAAACCAGGGACTCAGTATAGTGGTACATGGCACATGCCTTTAATCTCAGCCCTGAGGAGTCAGGAGCCAGCCTGGTCTACACAGTAAATTCCAGGACAGCCTGAGCTACATAGTGAGACCTTGTCTCAAACAAACAAATAAAACAGCCAAAACCAAACAAACAAAAATAGGCCTTTGTATATTGTAGGCAAGTATTTACCAACTGTGCTGCACCCCCATCTCCTAAACACCCCGTTTTAAATAAGTTTAAAACTTAACATTTCAATAATTTGTGTTGTCCAGGACTTAAGCCCATGTTCTTCTCCTTTTTACAGAACACTTACAGAATCAGTGCATGTGTGGAGAACTCTCCCCGGGTTAGATGCTTTTTTTGATACGAGCCCATTAAAAAGTGTCAAGACATCAGTCACTACACATACTTTTGGCCACGGTAAGCCGGCACCACACCAGTGACTTAACACTGACGCCTGGCATGTTGTAAATCACATTTCCTTTTCATGTAATTCAGGCTCAGGGATCCGATAGAGAGCAGCTGAGAAATAAATAATGTTGCTGAGGCTGAAGATGATGCACAGAAGCAAGGCTGCTGCTATCTGGGGCAATGAGAAGGGTCTGGAGGTGGCCAAAAGCCACTCCTTTCTTAGAGTCTTATCCAGCAGGATGGCTTCCATCTGCAAGTGTGTGGCCAGGATCACGCACACATGAAACAGCTGGTGACTGTGACCTGCGGAAAAAGCACAAAAGGTTGTCAAGATTACCAGTCTGAACCAGAGAAACGGCTTAGTGGGTGAAGGCTCCTGCTGCCAAGCCTGGTAGCCTGAGGGCCACTCCTGGGACCCTCAGGCGAGTATACATCCCTGGGAGTTATCCTCTGACCTCTGCATTTGGCTTGTGTACACCCGTGTATACATCATACACATGCTCAGAATAAATTTAGTGCCGGAAGTCATCAATCAAAAGGTGTATGGACGCAGGCTATGATATGTATGCTAAAAATAGGATAGCTAAATCCAAGTAGTCAGACAAGGGATCACACATATGATTTTATCTGTTTGTTTCTTTATTTCAGTGCTGATTGTCTTCTGAGACAGGGTCCCAGGTAGCCCAGGCTTGAGCTGAGGATGACTTTGAACTTCTGATCCTCCTGCCTCCACCTCTTGAGTGCTGGGATTACAGGCTTCTATAACAATACTTATTTTATAATTTCATGTCTAAGAAATGCTTAGAGAGGCGGGTGAAAGACAGCCACAGGCCCTCCATGATCCTCACTGACTGGGACTGGCTGAAGATACCCACAGGCCTGCAGCACCAGGCAGACAGACCTCATTATGATGAGCAAGTATATCTTGGAGAAACGGGAGAGAAAGAGAAACCGACTGGTTCCTGTGCTGCGGAAAGAGGAGGAACTGCAGAAACAAAGGTGGTCAGAAACAAGCTGTAAGTGCCATGGTGACGTCTGATCCTGGCCTGCTGTCAAGAGCCATGGTCCTACCCCATCAGAGTAATTGATAACCCAGTCTGTGTTGACATCCGTGGCCCATGTTACCACCAAAGGCCACACTGATGCCCCAGGGTCTGGGCTGCCACTTGTGGCCATGTTGGTGTCTGAGGACTGTGCCACCACAGGGGCCAGGCTGAGCTGAGGTGGCCCGGGCTGCCACTCGGCGCCTTGGTATTATCAGGACCACAGCTGCAGCCGAGGGCCATGTCTGGGATCATGACCCTACTGCAGCCAGGGTCTGTGTTGCTATCCATGCTTTGGTTAACACTGAAGACCAAAAGGATGCCCAGGGTCTAGCCTGACGCCTGAGGCCATGTTGGTGTACGAGCGCTATACTCCTGCTGTGTCATACTTATCTGAGTGGCCTGCACTGCCACCCAAAGCCATGGTGACATCTGGGTCCAAGCTGCTGCCAAAGGTCAACATAAACCATGGATATCAGCATTGACTATGGCTGCGGTAGAATCATAGACCCAGATATGACCCTTGCTCAAGCTACCACAGGGGACCATAGGAACTATGCATGTTGAAACCCAAGGGCTGTGCTAAGCCAGCACCACCCATCACTGTCCCCAAGAGAGCTGGCTACTGCCATAGAATAGTTAGCTCTGACCCTCACAGGAGAGCTGGCCCCACCCTTCACCATGGGTATGGAAAAGCCGCCCTAATCACCAACACCAGTATAGAAGAGCTGGCCCCTCACCTGAGGGGCAGCCCCAGCAGCCCAGAATGACCAAATCAGCTACCATGCAGACCCGCATTCAGGGCTTTGAACTGGCCCACCCCAGCACCTACACCATCCATGACCTAGTTGAGTGCATGAAGAGACTGGCCCAACAGAACCATGGCTGCAGAATCTCCATGAGATGGGGCAATGGTGGGACGGGATATCCGGCAGGAGTTTGGGTGAGGATCCAGTATTGATGGTGTATCAGAAGCCAGAGGCCTTGGACCACACCAACACATTACAGCCAGAACAAGGAAAGTGGAATGGACAAAAGCATACACTGTGTGACACACTGCAGCACCCAGTGCCACTAAGATGAATGAAGAGGTGTGTGTGGGAAAGATGGAGAAGCAAGGTGGGGTTTTTGTTGTTGTTTTTCTGTTTTGCTTTGAATTAATTTTTAAAATTTTTCTTTGGGGGGGAGCACTATGGGGGTGGGAGTGGATATGGAGGGACTAGAAAATGAGTGGGACTGGGGTTTATGATGTGAAATTCCCAAAGAATCAATAAAAATTATGCTTAAAAGAAAGAAATGCTGAGAAAGGACCTGGGAGATGGCTCAGTGTGTAAGACCGTTTGCTAAGCAAACATGAAAACTTGAGTTCAGATCCCTAGCACTCGTATAAAATGACAGGCGTGCTCGGGCATGCTCGGGCATGCTTAGGCATGCTTCTAAACCCAGTGCTGTGTGGACACAGGAGGTTAGCTGGCGTTTGCTGGTTTTCAGCCAAGCTACTGGTTCGGTGAGAGATTAAGGCAATAAGACAGAGAATGATAAAGCATGGCAGGCGCCTGACATCTTCCTCTAGCCGCAGACTGCAGACACATGCACACACACACACTCATTAATATGAACACATACAAAAAAATTTTAAAACTTAAAAATGTTGGGAATAGATGAAGCTATAGCAGAGGGTAGAAATGGGAATTCTCCCTGCCTGGGCAGAAGGTTTTATACTGGAATGGTCGACATGTCCCAAATGAATTTGCACTTTGGTACATATACTGGAGGAATTATACATCATTGTTTTTGGTTCGTATTTGTGACAGTTTCTTGCTGTGGAGCTCAGGTTAGCCTTAGAACTAACTACCATGGGCCTCTTGTTCCAGCCTTCAAAGCACTGGGACCACAGGTGTGCCTGTCTCCAGCTGCTGGAAGCAACACTGATTTGTGACTTGACAGTGTGGTAGTAGATAGTCAAACATACTTGTGGTAGCTGGTCTTAATTGTGCACTTGTTGGGATTCAAAGTCAGTCTAGGAGACATCTCCCCGTGTGTGTGTGTGTGTGTGTGTGTGTGTGTGTGTGTGTGTGTGTATGTGTGTTTCCAGAGAGAATTAACCAAGAGGAGAGTCTGCTTTCTAAGGGAGCGGCATCTTCCAGTGAAGCTATTTATAACTGAAAGCGGTGTCCCCTGCCTCCCTCCCCAGCAAGTGCATCTCTTGCTGTCACCACCGTCCTCTGCCATCAGGACCCAAGCTTCTTCAGCCTTCCGGTGTGGACTGACTGCCAGCTCCACAGGTGGCTATCAGGCCCATAGCCCCAGTTGTGAACTACTCATGCATCCAGCTTTGTAGCACCCAGCAGCTTTTCTGCCTCTCTTGCAGGCTGCCAGCCACTGTTGGACTACCCAAACTCCAGTCTAGTAAGCCCTATATCATATGTGTGTGTATACATACATACATACATACATACATACAGAGTTCTGTTATAGAGAATCTGGCCTAATATTACTCCGTACTATATTTATTCTTAGAAATTAATATGAGAAAACTAGGAAGGTTAGATGAGCAAGATTCTTTCTCTAAAGCACCTTATCCATCAGCCCTCTTTTCCAAATGAAAATGTGGGCACTCTGCTCTTCCAGGGCTCCAGTTCTGACTTCTGCTGCACTGGAAGAGCTAGAGTTTTCCATCTTCTCCTTCCCAAGTGTTCTTGTCTCAACTTCCGGCTAATTAGAGACATGACCAGGAGCTCGCGCTCCAGGACTGAGCTCACCAACTGCACAATCAGTGGGCAGGAGCCCAAGCAGGAGGGGCAGAAGTAGGCAGGGCCATGAGGAAGGGTCCAGGCTTAGGAAAATGACACCGACAGCAGGACGAGAAGATGGCACTTTCCAAGACTGAACTGTCCCTCTGAACACGTGAAGTCCAAGCTGTGGCTGTCTACGGAGAGACAGTTAAGTTTCAGTGAGGTCACTGGGGTGGGCCCTAATCCACTGGACATGATCTATACGGAGGAAGAATCCCATGAAGACCGTGGAAAGGTACGAAGGAAGGCTAAGGGAAGTACGAAGACAGCATCCTACTGACGACTACATCTCAGACTGTCGGCCTGCTGAGTGGGAGAAAACAGCGCTCTGTTGTGCAGGCCAGTCACACTTGCATGCAGTTCTTCCCTCTGTGGGAACTGCAGGCCTAAGAAACCAATACAGCACGGCTGTTAAAAAAGGCTTCTCCAGATACCTGTATCCAGGTACGGTGGTACCTACTTGTACCTCAGCACTCTTTAAGCAGGGACAGAAATGTCATGAATTCAAGCCCAGTTTGGGCTACGTGAGTAGAAGACCACCCTCCACTACGTATTGAGACCCTATCTAAATAATAAGTTTATAAAAAGGGTGTGTGTGAGAGAGAGAGAAGGCTCTGTGGGAAAGGCACCTTCCGTCAAGCCTGACCACGAGTTCAATACTCTGGAACTTGTTCCTGCTAGTGGTCCTTTGACCTCTAAATGCCCAAAGCAGCACACACAAACACATTAAATAAATTAACATGAAATTAAAAAAACAATGCATGAAAAGTTCAGTACGGCACCGCAAAACCCATTTCAGGCTCTAGGGGGCGCCTGACCACAGCACCTCCACTTCTGGCAGGAGCAGAATCAGAATTGTTGAACTCTAGCAAGCAAGCCTGCCGCTTTCCTTCAGCCCAGGCGTCTGTCCCGGGAGGAGGGTGAGTAGATGGCACCCAGCCTTAGTGGAGGGCTGTGCCCAACACTCCAAACGAGTGTGGTGCAGGCAAGTGGCGTCTGCCGCAGCTGTGACACGGTGCCAAACACAGATTCCTGACTTGCGCCGTTCACTAAACCCGTTTCCATTAGAGAGATGAGCAGCAGCTGTGCCACCAGCAATGGGCACATCTGAAAGGGCCCCACCGGGAAAAATGGCTTCAACTAAGCCATTTACCAGGTCTCGGGAACTTCCTGTAGGCCAGGGCTAACCAGGCCAGGAAAGCACCCTCCCCTATCACACGGGCGGTTTTCTGCTGTGTGTCTTTAGGCCTGAGAGGACAAGACTAAGTGAATAAATAAAACATAGAGAAGCCAGAGTGCTAGCAAAATAATGGCCCAGTCTGTGCCACGCCCCTGCCCGCCGATGTGGTCCCCAGCTCTCATCCACAGCTGTCTCCAGGTGCTAGGCAGAGGACTGGGACCTCTAGCTCCTGGCCTCTGGCCCTGTTCTCTCTCTCTCTCTCTCTCTCTCTCTCTCTCTCTCTCTCTCTCTAGAATAAGTTCTCTAAGAATTTCGCTGGAGGCAGTCCCTTCTAGTAGGACAAAGGGGAAAGAAGAGGCTCTAATCAGATCACAAAGCCTATCTGGCTCCATCTCTAAGTGAGTGGAGAGGACGCTCCAGGCAGGGGCAAAGGTGGCTCGGGGAGGACCCAGGTGCTTGCTGTGGTGGGGACAGTAACTGGCTTTTTGAGTCTCATAGTATCTAGTTAAGGAACTTTTGTGCCAAAGGCTCGTCCCCTTCTACAGAAGCCACCCAAAGGGGCTGTAATGGCTAATATTGTCAACTGAAGTCTCTGTGTATATCCGTGAGGGAGTTCTACACTGGGCCAACTAGGTGAGAAGGCCTGCCATTCCATGGGCTGGGGTCCTGGACCAGATACAAAGAATGCAAGCTGAGCGCCAGCCTTCATTCATATCTCTCTCTCTCTCTCTCTCTCTCTCTCTCTCTCTCTCTCTCTCTCCTTCCTGACTGTGAACACAATATGACCTGCTGCCTCCCGCTCTGCCACCATGCCTTCCCTTTCATGGTGGGGTACACCCTCAAAGCTAAACCAAAATAAACCCTTGAAGGACCCCACCCATCCTGCTCTGGAGAAAGCGGGAGGGAACACTGTTGCAGCTAGGAGCTCCTGTGCTCTGCCACCACTGACGATCATGTGCCCTCTCAAGTCATACTTAGCTCCCTTGAGTGTCACATGACCTCAGTGAGTGCTGCTGGCCTTGCCCCAGCTTTGGAGTTCTTGGGTCAGGAGGTCTGAGTTTGGGTGCAGAAGTTGCGGTCTCAGTCAGGGATACACCTGGGACCCGCAGCTTCACAAGACCCCAGGCCCTCCACTCACCATGTTCAAGACAGACTGTCCTCTGTAAGCTGCCTGCTGTCTGGGACCCTCAGTCAGTGGCAAGCCCATCTTCCCTCTTCCTCTCTGTGGCTACCCCTGCCCCTGCCATGTTCTTGTACTGGGAAGTCAGACTCCGGGTGCCAACATTATGGTTGCTCACTGGAATGCTTCAGGGTCCTGCACCTCCCTGTTCCCATCCTCCCTGTCTCTGGCTGTGCAGTAACAACAGAAATGATGGTTTGGTCAAGATATACGGTCACTGTTGTCCCTGTCACTCACCATGCCCTATGCCTGGGTGACTCCCTCTAGGGTCACTCCTCTCCAGGTGGTCCCCTGCCTGGTGGCTGTATACACATTGTCAAGGATCTCCCCACCCCAGCTGAGAGTCACCCCCTGTTCAGGGTCACCCCTACCCCTGCCCCACCCCACTCACCGATGTAGTCAAAGCGTCCAGGAGCCAGTCGCTCCGGCAGGTGAGCAGAGTACAAGAAAGAGGCCAGGAGGGTCATGACCATGTGCTTCTGGTGATACAAGATGGCTTCATTTCTTGAATTCTCTCCTGGGAACAGGAAGAGCTGCAGGTGTTTGGAAAAAAACAAAACAGCCAGATCATAGGTCTTTCTCAGACCTACACCTCTCAGCACACCAGCACAAGCTCCTCAGGCCCAGGCTTCGCCTCCTTAGGATTGTGGCCTGATCAAGGCAAGTGTGGGGAGGAGGGGAAGGGAGATAGAAGAGAAGAGGCCCAATAGAGATGAGCAGTGGGCAGCGGTGGCACACACCTCTAATTCCAGCACTTGGGAGGCAGAGGCAGGCAGATCTCCAACTTCAAGACCAGCCTGGTTTACGGAGCAAGTTCCAGGACAGCCAGAGCTAAACAAACAAGAAGAAGAGGAAGAGGAAGAGGAAGAGGAAGAGGAAGAGGAAGAAGAAGAAGAAGAAGAAGAAGAAGAAGAAGAAGAAGAAGAAGAAGAAAAAGAAAAAAGAAGAAAGATCCTACTTTCTGAGGATAAAATGCAAGCACAGAGGAATGGTCCTATCTGCCCCGACTCCAGATGCAGAGCTACAGAACTGAGGCTCATAATGAAGGCGTCAAAGCTTAGAGGCAGCATAGCTCAGTGGGTAAAGTCCCTTGTCACCAAGCCTGATAACCTGAGTTCAAACTCCTGGACCCACGTAGTGAAAGGAGAGAACTGTCTCCCACCATTTTCCTCTGATGTCCATGCGCTTGCTGTGACTCACATGTGGCGGGGGATGGACATGTGCACACAAAAGAAATAAATGTGACAGGAAAAAAATCTTTCAAAACAAAAAAGGCTTGGAAGCCTTTCTGCATCATCAAAAAGAATCACCATTTGGCCTAGCTTGGTGACTCAAGCTTGAACTCACTCCCTAAGGCAGAAATACTGAAAGTTCAAGGCCCGTCTAGGCTATGGAGTTAGTTGAAGGGCAGCTTGAGTAACCTAGTGAGATCCTGTCTCAAAATCAATAAGGGGCTGGGGATATAGCTCTATGTGAGCCCTTGCCTAGCACACAGAAGACCTTAGACTCATTCCCAGCATCAACCACCCCTCAATATGACCACTATATTGCTTCAAGGTTAAGCAGAGGTTTTTTGTTTGTTTTATTAATTTTATAAATAACAGTAGTAGCTTCTCCTTACTAGAGGCACCAGGCCAGCCATCTCTATGCCTCAGACGGGACATGCTGCAGTCGGACAGCTTCTGCTAGTTAGTGAAGTGAAGGCTGGAATCTAGGCAGGGCCATTCTGGTACTGATGCAATCACCCCCTGCCCTATGCCCTATCATCTGGCACAGCCTCCAGATAGCATCGCACAGCATGAAATCTACGTGTAACTGGGGACCGCTTTCAGCTGAAGTTCCCTGTGTGCCCCTGCACAAGCTCCCTCCAGGAACCAGCGAGAGCTCTTAGTTGCATTCCCATCCCCAGCTCTCCTGTAGACCCACTCAGGGAAATACAGGCAAAACCAGTGCCTGTAAAACTCTTCCCTACCCTGTAGACTCATCCCCTGCCACTTGGACCTCACACTGCCTCTGGGAGAAGTCTACGCACAAGGTAATGCTGATCCCTCTAAGATTCATTATACCCAGAAATCCTCATCAGCTCCTACGCAGAAGCAGATGTGAGTCTCATTCACAGATGAGGAAACCCAGGCTCAGAAAGGGTGTGTGTACTGCCCAAATCACACAACAGGTAACCATGGAGACTAGAATTTGAACTCGGGCCCATGTGTCCTGCAAGTGAGTCTCTTTCCTTCTTGTCCTGTTCTCCGACCTCAGCTCCCTGCCATTGTACTCTCGGCCTCACCCCCATCTATCCTTTTAAGACTTTCATCCCCGTCTTTTCCTTCAGCAACACCCTATATTACCGATAATATACAATCATGAATGTATTGGCCTTTTCCCATACCAATGATCACCAAACTCCAGGCTGTCTGCCTTGTGGTGGTGGTTTGAACAGGAATGGCCCCCAAAGACTCGTGTGTATGAATGCTCGGTCTTAGGGAGTGGCACCATTAGGAGGTGTGGCCTTGCTGGAGTAGATGTGGCCTTATTGGAGGAAATGGATCACTGTGGTGATGGACTTTAAGGTCTCATATGCTCAAGCTACACCCAGTGTGGCTCAAACTTCACTTCCTGTTGCCTGCAGATGAAGAGGTAGAACTCTCAGCTCCTTCTCCAGCACCATGTCTGCCTGCATGCTGCCATGTTCTACCATGGCAACAGTGGACTAAACCTCTGAACTGTACACCAGTGCCAATTAAATGTTTTTCTTTATAAGAGTTGCCGTGGTCAGGGTGTCTCTTCATAGCAATAGAAACCCTAACTAAGACACTTGCCCAGGTCTCTGTGGTTGTTCCTAAGGCCCTAGTCAGCTTGTCTGGCCTCTGTGTTCACACTATCTCTAACTGCAACACCCAAGTCTCGACTCCTATGGGTCCCCCTAAACCCACTGGGGTGTTATGACTCTCTCAGAGCTCAGAAGACAATGAAGCCCCTGGCATTGCTGACAGGAAGAGAAGAGATGTACGTACCCATGTCCTTACCCGGTAGAAGATAGGAAGCGAGTCCCAGGTGTAGGGGTAGGCAAAGGCGAGGACTCGGAGCAGCTTACAGAGCCGGGGCTTCTGGAGTTCAAGAAACCTGAAGTCAGGGAGGAAACAGAGGCTGTTCAGGAACTCACACATGAGCGCATGGGTCATCAACAAGCGTTTTTACATGGCCTCCTGTGGACCTCAGTTTCTCCACTAGCCTCTCTCATGCCTCCTACACTGCTGGAAACGACAGAACTTCAACAAGAAGGAGAAACTTGCTCTGAGAGCATGAAATGCAATGGGTGCAGCCCAAGATGGGGGGTGGGGGTGTCTTCAGGCAGAAACCTGCAAAGGTCAGAGGAGATTTAGCAGCAGAGAGGTTTTAGAAGGTCCCACCAAGACAGGAAGGGGCCACTCAAGCACAGACCCCAGATCACACTGTATACAGAAGCAGAACTCAATTACCTTTTGGACTATGCCACAACACTGGAAAGAAGGCAGTGGGCTGTGGTTTCATAGGGACACACCAGGCTCCAACACAGACTGGACACATCAGGACCATGCTGATATGGCAGGTTGCCTCTAAAGCTGTGTGTGACCTATCCTTCCCTCAAACGAGGCCCCCGGTACTAAACGTAGCTCGGAAAAGCAAACAAACCACTTCCTGTTTGATGGAGCTATGATGGAGCCGAGGGTCAAAGCAGGAGAAGCAGGCTCTGGGCGACGGTCCCAGAAGAAACTGAGAACAGACATAGTTAGGCTCGAGCCCAAGGTATCTGTCCCCCGAGTGTCACATCGTCCCTGTCTGCCTCTCATAGCCCCAGTCTCTGTCTTTCTTCCCCCAGGGGCCAAAGGAAACACATTGCCACAACCCCAGCAGAAGCTGTCCAATCGCAACCAGCCCCTTATGCTTCTGCCCTGTCCGGGACAGGCTCACTCCTAACGAGTGCTCCTTGTGGCCACTTACACAGGAAGAAAACCTGGCTCTGACTTTTCCTGCGACTTGAGACCACATGTCACCAGGCCTGAAAATGTACTTCCTCCGGGGGTAAACGAATCAGCCTCTCCAGCAACAAAGCTGAGTATACAGGGTGACAAAAAGAAGCAGAATAGGAGAAAAGAAAGCAACAGAGACAAAAACCAAACAAAAAATGCTCTTAACCACAGGAGACTAAAACCACTCCAAAGGTGCAATTCCACATCCAACCACAGGATGTCGCCACAGCCAGAGATTTCTGAAGGCCTTGGCCAGAGATGCCTCCAAAGCACCCAGCAATAGTTTCCAAAGCACAGATGGCTTTCCCACCCACGGATTGAGAGCTCTGTCCAGGAAGCAGTGCAGGAAACACTGGATTGGGGAAGAAGCCTCCCTTAAGATCAGAGTCAATAAATCTTGGCAACTGAAATGCCAAAACTAATGGTTAATGCAAGCAGTTAATTGGAAGTTATTCAATTGCTAAAGTACACAGTTGTGTGTGTGTGTTGTCTTCTATTGTGTGTGGGTTTTATTCTAGTTTGGAGACTCACAGGAAGGGGAACACTTTCATATGCCTGACTCTAGCCCTGGCAGCACCTCTGCCATCTGGCTGGGGTGTCACAGCCTCCAGAACTTCGTCTGCTGAACCACTGCCCCAGCTCTGACCCCGGTCCTTTTGAAGCTGACGTTTATCACTCTGCATACTGAGGGATTATCCCTCTGGCCCAGATTACTTTGTGATGCTCACCATACTGACCTCAGTGACTTTGCAAAACAAAATTTTTGGATGAAAGCTAGGAGAGGTGGTGGCTGCCTGTACCAGAGCAGGGGGTAGGCTACGTAATGAGTATCAGAGCAGCCAGGGCTGGACAGTGGGACCGGCTATCAAAACACTAAACCAAACAAAACTCGATAGCCGGACTGGCTTGCTGAAAGGACAATCTATGGTGACAGGAGGCATGAGGCAAAGAAAGCAAGGACAGCTCGCTGGCTGCCAGCTGAGGGCAGGGTCAAGAAGGGATCGTTTTGGGGCACTGACTATCCTTCACAAAGCAAAGCGCTGAGCTCCCCTCTCAAGTGCGACAGCATGAGAGGACCCCCCACATAGCTACTGGTAACATAGCTCAAAGGTCTTGTGGAGAGGAAGCTGAGCCCAAAAAGAGCAGCCCAGGAGGTCACTGTTCCTAAGGAGCCAAGAGTGGTCCTCTGAGAGAGCACTACACTTCCGAGCTGGCCCTCGGGCCCTCTCTAGCCATCCTCCCTTCCACCCTCCAGTGCGCTGCTGCTGTTCCTGGGCCCTCCACTCCCACACACTACCATCCTTGCCCGGGTTGTTTGCTCTGCCCCAAAGGCCCTCCCTTATCTCCAGCTACAGGGCTGTCACTGGCTCACTCTCAGTCCTAAGCCAACCTCTCAAGGCCCTGTGTATCCAAGTGTATGTCACGGACATGGACTGCTTCCCCTGTTCTCTGTTCTGCTTCACAGAGCAATGAAAGTGCCCTTTCAGACTCTTTGGGGTGTGTGTGTGTGTGTGTGTGTTGGAGAGAGAGAGAGAGAGAGAGAGAGAGAGAGAGAGTGCATTCTGCCTTTCCTGCATCTACCTGGCCCTCTCTTTAGGCAAGACCTCACTCTGCTAGGGGTGGCAAATTTTCACATGGGTCCCCAGAGCCCAGGCAGCCTTTGAGGAACACTGGTCAGGTGAGGGGGAACGATAGCCCCAGATGTGCTCTCTGGATCATCAAAAACAAATTGTGTCATAGTCAAGGAGAGAAGTTCCAAAACTTGGGGGCACAAAACATTCCTGGGTCTGTGCCAAACACCATCCAAATACACCAGGCTTGCTGAATCCACAACACCCAACACTGAGCCTGAATGGTCAAGGAGGACTCTGAGCTAGCAGAAAGCAATATACCCTGGTGGCTAACAGGTGGTCGGTCAGGAGCTTTCAAAAACTCAATTAACTTAAAAGGCAGCAAATGTCCTCATGCGCTGCACTGTGAGCCCCTGGGAAATCAGCTTTGTCCTATTAATCATAGGGATTGTATCTTTCACACCATGAGCTGCCCCAACCCCCACTACCCACAGTGTTTGTCTCCTCCGATCCCAGTTCTAAATACCAAAGCCACAAGGTGCTTAGAAACCAACTACAGGGCAGTAACGGACCCAAAGACCAGATTCAGGGGTGTCCAGGCCTACCTAGGAGCTCAGGCAGCCAGAGGAAAGATCGCTCAGGTACATTGCATCTCTGTGCTGTAAACATGGCTCTTACCGTGCTTGCACATTGATTCATCCAAGATGGGGACCCAACCCCTCTCCACCATCAGTGGTACCCTAGATTTCCATCCTGGTGCAAAGGTTGTATCCCACACAACTTAACTCCTCCTGGAATTAGGACATAGCAACCCAGGACAAGGGATTTTCTTTCCTGGCTCTACAGATGGATTCAAGCCCTGCCCAGCTGTCAGGGAATTCTGTGATTTCCACAAAGATAAGAGAGACCCTTCCCATCCCCAACCATACAAAATCCAGGGTGGACACAATGCAAGGCGCTTTCACCCCCAGGGGACAAACCCCATCTGCCTCATACCCTTCTCAAATATCCTGGAAAATGGAGGGCAAGCTGGGGTGAAACTTTCTAATGTACAAAAACCTATCCTCCCACGTTTAAAAAACAAAAACCAGTTTGGCAGTTTCCCCCGAAACCTGGGTGTCACCCAGAGGAAACAAACCATAACCATTCCAAAAAAGAACCCCCTACTCTGCCTGCTTCTCCCTGGAGGGGGAATAGTGCAGTTGGAGGTACAGGGAACACACATGCAACCCAGGTGCCTCTCCTGACTTGCCTCTTCTGGCATGGTGGTACTATCTAGATGGGACTGTCACCTGACCATAATCATCTGGAAGGTTTCCTAAGCGACCCAGGGAGCCTGTGATTTCAGGCAATTCACTCTTGCAAAGAACAGTTTCAACTAGCACAGCCATCCCCATGACAACACTGCTCAGGCTCCACCCCACAGAGTCTTACTTGAAAGGAAAAAGGATAGCAGGATTAGAGGTGGGGAGCTGGCTGTGACTTGTGGCCACTTCGGAATACTCTTTATCCACCATCACAGGTACCTAGCTATAAGGCATCCCCCACCATCACAGGTACCTAGCGATGATGCATCTCCCACCATCACAGGTACCTAGCGATGATGCATCCCCCACCACCACAGGTACCTAGGGATGAGGCATCCCCCACCATCACAGGTACCTAGCAATGAGGCATCCCCCACCATCACAGGTACCTAGCGATGACGCATCCCCCACCATCACAGGTACCTAGCGATGACGCATCCCCCACCATCACAGGTACCTAGCGATGACGCATCCCCCACCATCACAGGTACCTAGCAATGACGCATCCCCCATCACAGGTATCTAGCGACAACATGTCCCCCATCACTCTGAGTGAAGGACTACCTGACTATGAGGACCCCTCTCTGCCAGGCTTGAGCCCTAACGGAGGGTGTGTGTCATCCTGGGTACATGACCTACATCTTCTATCCAGAAGGGAGCAGTGTGGACCCCACTGTACAGGTGAACAAGTTGAAGTTCAAGGAAGACACATGGTGACTTGCCTAAGCAGTAAAGCCAGCTATAAAATTTAAAAAAATTGTAGTGTAGGAACACTCTTGTTTAAGTTACAGAGAATTTCAGAGCATCGGGTCATAGGTGGGCTTTTCCAAAGGGTAGAGGGACTACCCAAGGGATATCCAGGCATGGAGATGAATCTTGAATGGGGGCAGGCTGATGCAGAAGTTTCTAGATTTGATTAACTAAAGACTCACCCTAACTGTGGGTGACATCATACTGTAAACTGGGGTCTTGAAGTGAAGGAAAAGGATCAAGCTAGCTGGCGGCAACATCCATCCCCCTGCTTCCTGACTGCAAACGCAATGTGACCAGCTGCCTTCAGCCCTGGCTGCCATGACTTCCTGCCTTGATGGACTATACCCTCCAACTGTGAGCCAGAGAAGACCCTTCTTCCTTTCTGTTGCTTTTGTCAGTAGCAATGAGTAAAGTAACCAGTACATCAGGTAACAGGGGTTCTACCTGGAGCCAGGCTCCTAGAGCCTTCTCTATTGGGCGTTTCCTATGGGGACGGATGCTAGGTCCTCCCCGGCGTCCCACACAAGATCATAGTGCCCGGTACCTGGAGTAGCAGGAGAGACCAGTGCTGAGAATGGTGTTCAGCACGGCCAGGGCCACGTAGCATTCATGGAAGGTACTGCAGATCAGTGCATCAGGGAACGTGTATGCAGAGTAGGCGATGGCGGAGCCTGCAGAAGAAACAGCAGCCTTGAGACCCAGGCAGAGCCACAGCACCACGGGGACTCCTGGGAAAGGCGACCTTAGCCTTCATCTTCTGCACAGAATCCTGAGCTAGCCTGCCTCTCTGCCTTCTCCGAATATCCTCTTGCCTCTCTGTCCACTCAAAATCTATAAGGTTATGTCCTTGTTAGAGGTGTGTGTGTGTGTGTGTGTGTGTGTGTGTGTGTGTATACTCATTCTGTCTTTACAATCCTGTCCCATGGAAAGCTTACACTTATTTTATAGAAGCACAGGAGACAGCCTGGTGGTAGTCACCTAAAGACCACAGCCTGGTGGTAGTCACCTAAAGACCACAGCCTGATGTTTGTCACCTGAAGGGACCACATCTGGTGGTTGTCACCTGTAGTCCCAGTGCTGGGAGGCAGCAAGAGATGGGCCCCTGGGGTCATCAGCCAGGCATCCTAGCCTAATCAGTGACTCTCAGGCCAGTGAGATACTTCGTCTCTAAAAGCGCCACCTGAGGTCCCCTCCCCTCCCCTCCACACACATGTAAACAAACCCAAGTGCTGACAGAGAGGCCTGAGCATCACCTTCCTGAAACTGTTCAGAATTCCTGTGGGCGTTCACCCAGGAACTCAGCTCCAGGAGACCAGGGACCCCTTCTCCAGACCTGATTCTCAGGGAGATGTCTGGACCAAGATGTTTGTTCCACTGATGCTGACTGGAGCTAAGGTGTGCACCAAGCATTGCACACTAGATAAAGGGGCTCAAACCTGCCCGAAAATATAGCAGAAAGCAAAGCTGACCTGAGCCTAGGGGTTCCTGTGGGGGATGGGTGTTTGAGATGGGCCAAGGAGCAGGTAAAGGAGACCACTGTCAATCACAGCAATAGCTAACCCTGTGAGATAGACACAGAATCAAAGCATTTGAATTTGTTCATAACCCTGCTACATCTGCTCAAGAGGACAAGGCTTAGAAAAGCTAAGAGATTGGTCTAAGACTGAATTTGGAACAGGTGGCACAAGGTCAGGATCTAAATCTAAGTGCTGTGTCAAAATGTGTATGAGAGGGGCCTGAGAGACCTGGTTCAGTTTCCAGCATCCATGTCGGGAAGCTCACAACCGCCGGTAACTCCAGCTCCAGAGGACCTGCTGGCCTCCACTGGCACCCCCACATGTGGCACACAGACAAACAGAAATAAAAATAAATCCATTTTAAAGAGGTGCGTGTCGGGGACTCAGCACACAGACAAACAGAAATAAAAATAAATCCATTTTAAAGAGGTGCGTGTCGGGGACTCCGCACACAGCTGGCTGAGAAGGACTTCTCAAAATGCTTGTTTGTATTAGAATCCCCAGGGAGCAGCCGAGGATGTAGCTCAGTTGGTAGAAGGCTTGCCTGACATGCACACAGCTGAGCCCCACTCCCAGCACTGTCTAAATCGACAGTGGTGGCACATGCTTGTTTTCAAAGTTCTTAGAAAAAGAGGACGGGAGGGTCAGGAGTCTAGGTCATCCTTGGCTACACAGCAAGTTCAAGGCTCTGTTTCAAAAAAGAAGGGGAAGGGGAGGAGAGGAGAGAGAGACATACACACACACACACAGAGAGAGAGAGAGAGAGAGAGAGAGAGAGAGAGAGAGAGAGAGAGAGAGGTCGAAGATTTGGACCTTATCCCAGGTACTAAGGAGTCTGAAAGCCTTCTAGTGGGAGGGGACCTGGCAAGAGATGAGGCAGGAACTTCCCAGGTAACGTGGTGGAGCTGAAAGGCAGAGCCCTAAGAAGCTCCAGGCCTGAGTCAAGCTGACTGAGGGTTCATGGGACAGCCTGAGCTTGACAGCTGATTAGATAGAACGGGGAGTAGAGGTGGGAGGAGGAGCCGGAGCTTATTAGTTCAGACTTGAGCAAAGCAAGAGGTGGCACCCCTAGCCAGGGACCCGAGAGAAAGAACAGGCTTCAGATCCAGTGTTTAAAGGTAAGGTTTAGGAGTCTCTTGTCCAGAGATGTTAGGGATGGGGGGCTGCTCCTGGGCATGCTAGACAAAAGGACCCATAGTTAATCCTGAGTTACTGAGAATTCTGAGTGTGCCCAGGTATGGGGTAGAGGGAAGAAAGGAACCAGAAAAGACTGAGAATAGGGATGTTGGAGAGTGACATGAAGGGACTGGGACCATGGCAACCAGTTTTAATGACTGGAGAGAACTAGACAATGGAGCATTGAGAAGTGTGTTTGTGAGTGTGTGTGTGTGTGAGAGAGAGAGGGGGGGGCAGGTGTTCCCCACTTGTGAGGGAAGAGAAAAGAGAAAGAAAGATGAGGGTAGCCTCCTCCTGGACAAATTCATGCAAAAGCAGATACAGTGACTGCCTTTCCCAGCTAGAGCGGGGCTGGGATGGAGGAAGAAGCCAGAACCAGCATCCTAAGGGATGGATGATAACGGTGTGGAGGAGAGAAGCTTCCTAGCCAGAAAAACAAGTCAACGAGCATGGGGCAGCAGCACCCACTCACCAACAGTTCCCCACTACTTCAGTGCTTTGGAAAGTTGACGCCTCTAAGCCTCTGGGCAAAGGTGGTCTGTGACTCCATCCTCCTTTCTCACTAGGCAGACCAGGTCCCAGCCCTGATGTGCTGGGGTCAGCCCATGGTGGCCAATGAGAGCCAAACTGTGAACATTTCAGAGTCCTTGCAAGCCTGTGGTTAATTCCTAACACTAAAAGTTACAATTAAATAAATCACAGTAACCAAAGTCCTAAGTACTTAGCACAGGGACCTGTGTGGTGGAGTTACTTTGTAGTGAGGTTGCTCCTAAGCTTCGATGCCACTCAGAGAACAGGAAGGGAGACAAGGCAGGGACGTTTACACCATAGAATTGGCAAACATGCCAGTGAGGGTATATCCACAGGCAGCACACGTATGAACAAGCTTCTTACAGAGCCCCTGGACAGGGCTTCTGCATCTTCATGACTTTGCTAAAACCCTAAATAAAACCCATCAAATCTCCTGGGAAACAGGTGACACTCTAGGGAGGAGGGGACGGAAGGGCAAGGGCCTCACGTACCCAGGCTGAAGAGGTTGACAGCACCATAGTCCAGAAAGTAGCAGATATGCCGGGCGTTCTTGGACATAGAGCTGAAGGTGTGTGCACAGCTGGATGCAAGGGGGTACACACAGCTGGTGCACATGTACACGAGCATAGGCCACGAGTAGCTGTCATTCTGGATGTCTGTCATATACAGTGCAGTCACGAACCTCCACACAAAGAACCTGGAACAGAATGTGCACCCGCTCAGTCCCCTCTGGACTGTTGGCTGCCTCCCACCCCCACTGGGAGACGGCCCGTCCAGTGACTCTTCACTAAAATGAAACGGCATGCCACTAGAGAAGCCTCTGTGCTTGAAGCAGTCAGTTAGGAAGTAGGGTAAAAAGACAGTCCTTAGGGATAGGATCCTTCCTATAACACCTTGCCCAAGATATTCTCCAGTCTCAGCTTACATACCCCTAAGAATGAAGGTCTCGTCCCCTCTTACGTTAGCTCTGAGTATTGGGAAGACCATCCTAAGTCACATGTACCTACACGTGTACCTACATTGGCCTACAACTCTATGTGTGTTTTGCCTACATAACACCTCCCTTTCACAAACCACAGCTGGAGAGCTAGGTGAAGAGCTAGGTGGCTTTCCCACAATGTCCATCAAGGAAAGGGACTCTACACATCTCTTCACCCAGTACCTGAAGGAGAGCCATAAAATCTTTCTGGCTACCTGCTTTCTCCTATGGTCTAGCAGAGGTGGCACTTAGGCTGTTTGCTGTTCCTCCAAAATTTTCCTTTCTTCTCAACAACAGATTCTTCCTCGTCCTATTTGCTTGGGGTATCCTAGCGCAGGTTTCCCTGGGCTCTCCAGAATGCTCTGTGCTGTCAAGGTGGATGACCCGAGCGCCTGGCTTAGCTTTGGGAATTGTGAGCAGTGTAGACGACTCAGCTGTGCATGGACCTCAAGATATACAAACAATGGAAGGCATAACATAGTTGCACAAATTTTAAAATGGTCTAAACAGATAATGTGATCTTCAAGGGAGATGGGCAACGGGAAGACCATGGGAGAAGAGACAGGTGGCCGGGCGCACATGCCACAGTCAAGGCTGCCTGGGAAAGCTCTGTAGGGCACACAGAAACAAGTGGCCCCAGCAGCTCCAGGGAGGAGAACGGGGAGCAGGGGAACAGCCTGGATCTAGTCCCTTGGGGGGTGGCCTTCAATTTGTCAGCATGTCAAATTGAAACAGGCTGGGCCCCAAAGTCACGCTCTTTCTGCCTCAACTTTCCAAATCCTGGGATTACAGGCATGTATAACCATGTTCAGAAGGCATAAAGTCTTTCAATTTTTTTGTATTTATCAGTGTGGTGTGTTTGTGTATGAATGCTTATCACATATATAGAGGCCAGGGAACAACTTTGTGGAGTCTTTTTTGTTTCTTTCTGCCTTGACATAGGTTCTGGAGATCACACTCAGGCTGCCGGGCTGGCTTGTCAATTGCCGTCACTCATTGGCCCATCTTGCCAGTCTCAGTCTACGTAAGCAAAGATTTAATGTGGCTAACGGCCTTCTCGAGCTACTAGACCTTGCTGACACTGGCCGGACGGCAGGCCGCAGGGCGGTCAAGCTTCTCTACAGATCACCTCACTTCACCCCAAGACTGTGTCGCCTTTCTCCCCTCCTGTTAGTTTCTGGATCCCCACTCTATCTTCTGACATCTATAGAGTAGTATATTATTTGTATTTTAAAAAATAAATCAACCTGAAAACCAAAAAAGCAAGGCAGCTGAGCCCCTAGAGAACTCTTAGCTCCACCAAGGCTGGGCAACCACAAACTAGACTAAGCCTCTCTCTCCCCCCGCATTTTATATTCCCTCTAGTGCTGGGATTAGAGGCATGATTCCCTAGTACTAGGATTAAAGGTGTGAGCAACCACCACCTGGATTTGTTTCTGCATTGATTTTGTGTAGCTCAGGGTGGCCTTGAACTCACAGAGATTCACCTCCCTCTGTCTCCCAAATCCTGGGATTAAAGGTGTGTGTCACCATTTCCTGACCTCTGGTGGCTTTAGAGTTGCTTCTAGTCTTCAGGCAAGACTTATTTATTAAAATACAAGTAATACACCACCACACATCTAGTTGGGCTAGCTGTTCCAGGCTAATCACAGGGACCTTCCTGGGGCTCACGTCTGCTTGCCACACTCAGGGACTCTCCACCTCGCTCAGCTTCTCAGAATGACTCAAAGGATTTGTCCAGACCTGGCCTGGGTCATCATCTGTGTGCTGTGTGGACAGTTTCCCCTCTCCAGCTGCACCTGCCATCATGTCAGCCCGCAGAGGTCTGAGTAGGACAGTGACCTGCTGACCACTGAGGTCCTCCTAGGCCTGACACATACCCAACCCTCCAGACCTCCACCTTCTGTTTCCTTAGAGTCAACCAAAATATCCCAGCGGGGAAGGCTGGCTTCTGCACTGAACACACACTGGCATTTCTCTTGTCCTTATTGACTGAACTGTGAAACAACCTTTGGCATAGTTATTTACTCGGCCTTGGGTATTTTAAGGAATCTGGAGATGATTTAAAGGACATGGGAAGATGTGCAGAGAGATATGTAAATATGGTGCTACCTGCCACACAGAGAACTTACAGGTTCTGGCATCTTTAGGGGACCCTGGGACCAATCCCCACAGATACTCGGAGAGCTGCACCATGGTGTGGAGAGGTGACCCTGTCTCCATTTCCAGAACCTTTGCTCGAGGTGTGGAAAGTTGATCTTCACCCCACCTTCCTCAGCAAGGAGCCTCCTTAGCCTTCCTGGAAACCCCATTCTGCACCCTTACTTCCCAGAGCTTGGCTCCTACTTGGCTCCATTAAAGTTGACCAACGATACATGGCTGCTAGAGTCCCCAGATAATTACAAGCACCCACAACCGTGCCTATGTATTTTTTACAGAGAGGGTCTTATGTAGCCCAGGCTGGCCTCAAACTCACTACTAGCAGAAGATGACCTTGAACTCTTCCTGCCTCTTCCTGCAGAGTCCTGAGGAGGGTGAGGCTTCCAGGCTTGGTTCACGCAGTGCCATGCAGTACTTGGGATTGACAACAGAACTTGCCGCACACACACTACAACCCGAGCTACATCTCCAGCTCCTGCCTCTTTGTCTTTATCAGGGTCTTCTCTCAGTCCTCACAGCACCCCCAAGGCACAGACAGAGGATCATGCCTGCTCTACAGGCAGAAAATGCCTGGCTCAGAGAGATTAAGTGACTTGCTCAAGTTAGTGACATTTTAATAAAGACTTCTCAAAGACCAGCAAAGCCTGTAAGACTGAAAGAGATGAAGATAAATGCTACCCAGTCAATAGAAACCCTCGAATCCTATGGCAGTCCACAGCCTGGTGCTTAGTCCATGACAGTCCTGGCTCCTTCCCCCATCATCCATGCACCTGTATCCACCGGGGACCCCTAGCCCTAGCATAAAATCTCCCTGCCACCCAGCTGTGTTTTACAAAGTCTAGTCCCCAGGGATCCCGAATGAGAGGTTGTCCAGGGGGCCGAAGGTACCAGAAGGGTAGCAAGTGCGTCCAGATGTTGAGAGTCTCATTGGTCATTTGGAAAAGGCTGAGGATACAGGCAGTGGCGGAACTCTGTGGGTGTCGGTAGCCAAAGAGGATGCCCTGCTCATGGAACACCTGTGGAGGGAAGACAAGGGAGGGGCAAGGAGGTGAGACAAAGGGAGGGGTGGCTCTCGCTAACATCAACTTTCCTGGATGACTGAGTAGTTCCTTGGCCTGGTCCTCTGCCTCCCTGCCTTTGTCCACTCTCTCCCCCAGGAGCTTCTAAGAACCCTGTCCTCCAAGCTGTCCCTAGCCAGTTGGCATGTAAGGTCCAGACTGGCTTTGGGAGTGGAGTCTGGCTCTGCCTTCCCGGCTATGCTTACCCTTGGCATGAATGTTGTCTAAGAGTCCGTGTTTGCACTTTGCCTAAGGCCAGTGGCCTGGTCTTCAGATGTCTTCGTGGTTGGCTCTCATGTATGCTGTCTGCCTGAGTCAGCCTGCCCTGGATGTCAGAGGCTGGTGGGGCAATCTCTGCGGTAGAGCCTCCCAGTGGGATGAGGCATCCACAGGGACTTCATAAAGGCCTTTTGATGATGAGGCCGATGATGATGCCAGAGCCTGGACTGTGGGAAGGGGAGGCTGGCCACAGCAGGATCACTGAGCCACAGTCCCCAAGAGACCACCGGTAAGCACCACTTTTTCTTCCCCCAGCACCTCCGGTAAGAAACTTAGACTGGCTAGGTAAGATGTGGCTACTGACTTGTCTGAAGTGTTGTATTATATCCATTAAAATGGTAACCAAAGGTCTAGGAGATGGTTCAGTGGGTGAAGTGGTAATCATGAGGACGTGAGTTTGGATTTCGAGTGCCAGTGTGAGGTACCAAGCACAGGAAGCAGCGAGGGCCTGTAACCCCAATGCTGGCGAGGTGGAGACAAGGATCCCTGGGGTTTGCTGGCCAGCCACTCTATCGACTGGTGAGTATTGGGTTTAGGACAAGACCCTGTCTTATTAAAGAATTTGGTGGCAGCTGGGTATGGAAGTGCACGCCTCAAGAGGTAGAGTCAGGGAGAGCGCTGTGAGCTCAAGGCCAGCATGGTCTAAGTAGCACACGCCAGGTCAGCCAAGGTTACATAGTGAGACCCCGCCTCAATAAATAAATGGATGGACAAGGTGGTGAAGCAACAAGGAAGCTGTCCAGTTTTAACTTCTGACACGCATGCGCTCATACACACAGTAACTGACAACACACCGGGGCACATGGGCCCCATCTCAGAGGGTAACATCAAGTGAAGAAAAGTGGAACTTAGTCCCGCCATGACTGGAGAGGCATACTCTCACAGTGGGGCGGGGATTGGGGAGAACACAGAAGAGGAAAGGGGTCCATCTGTCGAGCTACTCGGCTAGCAGGAAATGAATCTTCCTTTTTGTGTGAAACTTCTGGCATTTGGGGCCAGATGGTTCCTTGCTGTGGAAGACTGGCTTACTGTGTGCCTGGGCCATCTACCTGCTACCTGCTAGAAGCACTCTTAAGTACAAACCCCTTTCCATGCCAAGTTATGACAACCCCGATGCCTCCAAATACTGGGACAGTCTCTTGGAGGCAACATCTAATTCTGGCTAAGAACACTGATCTTGTTTGTTTTGTGACAAAGGCTCACTCTGTATAGCTCAGCTGACCTCAAACTCTTGGCAGCCCTCCTGCTTCAGCCTCTCAAACGCTGACATTACACGTGTAAGCCATCATGCCTGGTTAGAAGCATTGATTTCAATGGTTCAAAGACTGTCATAACCTTTGGAAGGTAAATTATACCTAATGGCTTCCTAGGTGAAGGCGCTTACTGCCAAGCCTGACGACCTGAGTTCAATTCCCAAACCCACACGGTGGGAGGAGAGAACTGACTCCTGCAAGTTGTCTTCTGATGTCCACACATGCATGCTAAACGCACACACATGCATACACACACACACACACACACACACACAGTATACAGGAGTAGGTTGACAGAGACAAATTATTACAGTGTTGCTTAGTATTTAGCCTGCATGATGGAGGTCAAGCCACACTTTCCCTTTGTTTCTTGAGGAAGGAGGGGACAGCGGCAGAGCCCCACCGACTCAGCATGCACGAAGTCTCGAGTTTTATCCACAGCACTGAAAACAAAAGCAAAGCACTGTGCTAAGCAGAGCTGCTTCCCCCTCTTGCTGTTCTAGTGAAGAGTTCCCACAGAACCATAAATAAAGTAAGCAAAAAGGCATGTTTGGAAGCCAGGCCTGGTGGCACATGCCTGAAATCTTAGCTCTTGGGAGGCTGAAGCAGGAGGATCTCTATGAGTTCAAGGCCAACCTGGTATATGGAGCAAGATTTCATCTCAAAAAGAAGCAGCACACTGATGCCCGTGGGTTTTATGAAACGGGACGGTGGCGGCCTGCAGGGTAGGTGTTACAATTTCCTTTCTCCTGCTGTGATAAAATACTCAGACCAAAAGCTACTCAGAAGAGGAAAGATTTATAATCCCAGATCACAGTCTGTCACTGAGGGAAGGCAAGGGGGAAACTCAAGGCAGGCCTGCTTGCCAGTCCACACATCATTAACTCCAATCAAGAGACTCACTTCACAGCCAGAAAATACAGCAGGAACCATGGAGGATGCTGCGTGCCGACTACCTTGCTCACAGGCTCAGGCTTCAGCTAGCTTTCTTACATAGCCCGGGATCACCTGCCCAGGAATGGTGCCCTCCTACATCAACTAACAGCCCCAAAAATCCCGCATAGACACGCCGGTGGGACAGTCTGATCTGGGCAGTTCCTCAGCTGGGGTTCACCTTCTCAGGCGACTCTAGGCTGTGCTAAGTGGACAGTTAAGACTAACCAGTGCAGCAGACATGTGGCTTTCTGGTGTGAGATAGAAATTTTCAGAAATGTTCAGTTCATTCCTGGGTAAACTGGTGAGACAGAGGGAAAGGGGCAGAGAAGCTGATTCATGGTCTCATTAGGAAATACAGTTTGGGGGCTGGAGGGATCGCTCATCAGATAACTGCACTTGCTGCTCTTGCACAAGACCTGGGTTCACTTTCAAGCACCCACACGGTGGCTTGTAACCGCATAACCCACCAGCTCCAGGGAATTGGTCACCCTGTTTTTGCTTCCTTGGGCACCACACAGCAATTTGACCGGGGCCAAGTGAGGTGGGTGTTGGGGATGGATAGGACCAAGATATATTGTGTACATGTGTTACATTGTCAATAAATAAAAGATGGTGTAAACTCATATATAAGAAATCAGTAAATATATACATATTTTTTTTAAATATTTATTTATTTATTATGTATACAATATTCTGTCTGTGTGTATGTCTACAGGCCAGAAGAGGGCACCAGACCTCATTCCAGATAGTTGTGAGCCACCATGTGGTTGCTGGGAATTGAACTCAGGACCTTTGGAAGAGCAGGCAATGCTCTTAACCACTGAGCCATCTCTCCAGACCCTATACATAATTTTTTAAAAAAGAAATACAATTTAAATTATGTTTGAGCTTTAACTTATGAAAGTGATTTGCTTCCGTTTTTAAAAAACAAATCATCTTAATATTTATCTTTTTGGGAAAGGATCTCATATAGCCCAGGCTGGCCTTGAGCTGGATACACAGAATAACTGTGAACTTCTGATCCTCCTGCCTTCACCTCCAGTGTTTTGAGATTATGGCACACACCACCACACCCTGCTTATGGAGTTCTGGAGATAAAACCTAGCACTTCTAGCAGACTAGGCAAGCGCTCTCCCGCCTGAGCCGCATCCCAGTGTGGTGAGTCCACAAGTATCATACAGTAAATGGACAGCTGACAGACCTATTGAACTATCCACGGTAAGTGTATGCATACACTCCACCTGGAGAATCCGTTTGCAGAGCTGCGGGGGGCATCTGTCCTTGGATAAGTCACTGCCAATTTTATAAAAGTCTTGTGAAATCATGGCATTTCTATCTCCCATATATCCCAGCAGTTTCTAAACCTGACTGTTCCTGTAGGGCGACTGGATGCCTCCCCCACACTGTGAAGCCTTGGTGTGAAAAGGATTCAGCCAAGTCCTTAATCTCAGAGGCAAAATCTATACAAAAATAGTCCCCCACAAAGTTTCTTTATTGACAGTCGTCACTGATAAGAAAGGACCTCACACAGGAGACTCAGGAAGGTGTGATCTACTGGTCTTCTGCTCTGACTTTACAGACTACTAATATTCTGTATTACCCTTTACGTTGGTAATCAACTAACAGACGATCATAGCCCAGGAAATAAACTGTTTATACAGGAAAAAGGCCTGAGTTGCTAAAACTAGCTTCAGAGAGAAAAAATTATCACCGGGGCACCCTGCTGGGGTCAAAAGCAAAGTTTCCAAAAGAGATTCCCTTTAACTCAACCAGCTAGATGCTAATGCAAATCAAGCCTGCAGGTTAGTGTAACCACCAAGGCTGTGTGTCCAGCCGCAGGGGACAGAGCCACGCCCCCTCTGAGACATAAGGTGCCACCTTGCCAGATCCACCGGTTTCTTGTGACTCTGAAATGCGTGCTTGATACTATTGCCACCACCTATGGGATTGTTAACTTGTCTGTCGGCCTATATAAACTGACAGTTTTGTAGAGATCACCCCTTTCTCTTACCCTTCCTTCTTTTGGACCCTCATGTCCAATGCCTTCCTTGCCCTTAGCCTTGTGCTTTGCCTTCGCCCTTGTGCCTTATGCCCCAGGCTTCTTCTTTTCCCTTATGCTCCTCTTACAAAGAAACATCCAAGAAAAAACATGCCTAACTCAGATCCCATTTCCAAACCAGTCTTCGCTTGTCGTAGAAGTCCTATTCTGAACCCCGAGGGAGTGCTGAGGCTGGTACTCAGTAACCTCCATATCCCGGCCCTTGCTCCAGTTTGGACTCACCCTTCTGCTGATGCACCTGGCTTACAGTAAACTGATGTGGGAGTCCCCTCTGTATGCTGTGAATACTATTGGTGAATAAAGAAACTGCCTTGGCCTGTTGATAGGGCAGAGCTTAGGTAGGCGTGGAAAACTAACTGAATGATGGGAGAAAGGAGGCAGAGCTTAGGTAGGCAGGGAAAACTAACTGAATGATGGGAGAAAGGAGGCGGAGCCAGAGAGACGCCATGGAGTCACCGTCAGAGCCAGACACCAGACGGAACTTTACCCGGCAAGCCACAGTCATGTGGTGATACACAGATTAATGGAGATGGGTTAAATTAATAATTAATATGTATGAGTTAGCCAAAAAGAAGCTAGCGCTAATGGGCCAAGCAGCGATTTAAATAATATGGTTTCTATGTGATTATTTCGGGGCTGAGCAGCTGAGAACCAACAAATGGCCCTCCTTCCTTC
Source organism: Microtus oregoni (assembly GCF_018167655.1). Classification (NCBI taxonomy): domain Eukaryota; kingdom Metazoa; phylum Chordata; class Mammalia; order Rodentia; family Cricetidae; genus Microtus; species Microtus oregoni. Next base: position 25,234,601 of record NW_024543091.1, on the reverse strand, counting down.
AACAGTGAGGAGACTCCTCTAATAGGCACGAGAATCTTGACCTGCACTTGGCACAGGGGCTTTGGACAAGGAAGCACACGCACCTTCTGCCTTCGATGCATGTGGAATAGGGCTGTCTCTAATTTATGGCGTTCCAGAGGTCTTCCCTCAGAAAATGTGACTCCCAGGCTACTCTTGCAGAGGATCCGGGTTTAGTTCCCAGCACCCACGTGCCAACTCACAACAATCTGTTAACTCCAGTTCTAGGGGACATAGCACCCTCTTCTGGGCTCTTTGGGTACTGCACACACTGATGCATATACATATATGCAAGGAAAATGTTCATACACAGAAAATAAAGAAATCTTTTAAAAGTGTTGAAGTGGGCTAAAGTGTCGGATGCTTATTAAAATGCAAAGTCTCCAGAAAGAAACCTATATAATTAATTATTCACTCCTTTATGTGAGTTAGCTAAGTAGATCCTTGCTTTAAATCATTGCATAACACACAGCAGGGAAGACTTTATTCAGGACCACAGTGATAGCTGCAACATAGGCAAATGGAGTCTATAACCAAGGAGCAGATTGAGGGCTAGTAGTTGGGAAACCCCTAAGAGATAAGATGAGCCGGGCTAAACCAACCTGACAAGATTCTTGCTGAAAACAGCCAGAGTGGCTGACTTTAACTGGGAGAGTCGAAGAGAAAAGAATCTGCTCTAAGAGCAAGGGTGGTTGGATGTCAAGGAGCAGGGCTTCTGGCTAGTGAAAGACATCCCTCACAAACTGCCTAGGCGACTCAGCATGCCACCAACAACCGCTCTCCCCTTTGTGGGTCCCAGCATTCTGGCCAGTACAGGTGAAAACAGTCAAAGGCCTGGAGGGGAAGAGCAGGGATACTGTCCCTGTTGACCACAGTGGAAGATCTGGTCCCAGGGCTGGGGATGGAGCTCAGCTGGTAAAGAGCTTGCTTGGCAAGCATGAAGGCCTGGGTTTGCTCCTCAGTATAGCTTAAACCAGGCAAAGTGGTGCCTTCCTAGAATCCCTGAACTCGGGAGGTGGCAGCAGGGGGATCAGGTGTTTAAAAGCCATCCTTGGCTACAGATGGCATTCAAGGTCAGGCTGCGCTACATGTTTCTGTCTAAAAAGAGGAGGAAGAGGAGGAGGAAGAAGAAGACTTGGTCCCAAATCTGAGGGTGGAAGAAGAGGTCTTTGCCAAAGCCAGGCCTGGGCACTGACTAGAGCCTCCCTCCACATGCCCTTCTAGTTTGACCTTTACATGTATGAGAAGCCTGTGTGACATGGGCAGGATTTTAAGGCGCTCCTGAGAAGCCATGCCAGGTGGGGGTGGGGCAGACAATGACAGTAGCAACTCTCTGTGACTCAGGAAAGAGTGAGTTTCACTTGAAATAGCACACGGATCCATCCCTCCCATCCCAAGACCCATCCCTGCCCTTCCCAACGTGAACCTCTGTTTGCGGGACCAAATTGCTAGCACTCAGGTGCGCTCCTGCTCCCAGCAGCTCTGAGCACAAGAAGGAAGCAAGTTCCTTCCTGGCTGATGCCACCCCGGCCCCAGCAAAGCCCTCCACACGGAGCTGATCTTTGCAGAACACAGGCTGCATACATCAAAATGGCAAAGAGAACATTTGAAAACAATTTTGTATTCCAAGCTCAGTTTGATCCCCAACGGCAAGTTACAATCATCGCCTCACTACTCTGAAGCCTGGCTTTATCTCCAGCGACCCCCTCCCTGGGAGTAAGGAGGCACCTGCTTGTTTGCACAGCAGCACCGATTTGTAGGGCTCCATTTCGAATCTGTAGGGTGGCAGATGGGGCAATTCGGAGTGAAATGAAACCAAGGCGCGTGCAGTCTATTAGGGATGAGAACCTCCCGGCTCTCGGGGCGGAAGGGTGCATCAGCCAGTTGGCTCTCCTAGTGCTTGTCACAGGCTCGGCGACAGAAGACTCCCTGACTTACTGAGAGCCCAGTGTACCGGCCAGCTGAAGCCTGAAATTCCATCCTTTGGTTTTTCTAGCGATTGAGCTGCAAATCACCTGAGGGGAAATAAGTGGGGGTCTTGGGCTGTGGTAAATAAGGTTTTGCTGGTGAGAAAAGGGAAGAGGGAAGAGGGGCTGCCGAAGGAAAGGCAGAGGCTTTCTGGCACGTGCTCTTCACTTCCTGTCTCAATGTCACAGAATCTTCACAACCACCTTGCCGAGTCTTTTATTGTCCTCATGACAGACAAAAGGGGAAGGCCATCCACTCATGCTCCCAGTGGCTACAGGAGTCAGGTTGAAATCCACATACAAGCCTCAGTCTCCCTTCCGGCCATGAGGGCATTCTCTCCCGTACTGCTAAGCAGGGCACTGTTGGGAGGTGCAGCTCTCAACCTGCTCCCTGGGGAATGATTTTGGACAATCCTGTCCTACACGCTGAGCTTCAGTCTCTTCTTTAAGTGTCATTAAGGACAGAATTAGGCCTTCCCTCAAAAGTATATGCTAAAATACTACTACCCCAAACACACTGTATTTGAAGATGGTCTAGAATTCCCCATGTACCCACGGATGACCTTGAACTTCTGATCCTCCTGCCTCCACCTCTGAAGTGCTAGATTACAGGTGTGTAGCACCATTCTCTGCTAGAGATCAAACCCAAGGCTTCATACATTCTAGGCAAGTCTTCTATCTGAGCTACACCCCCAGCCCTGACAAGAGAGTCTCCCATGAGGACAGTACTTACAATAAAGCTAGAATGGGCTGTTCTCGAATCTGGCTGGTGACTCTAGGAAGATTAGATTTGGATTGATACAGAGGTTTCAGAGGTGTGTGTGTGTGTGTGTGTGTGCAAAGTGAGGACCCTATGGTGAAGCAACAGGAGGGAAGCCATTTGTGAGCCAGGGAGGGAGGCCCCAGAGGAAAAGCCCCGAGCACATTTTGATCTTGGTCTTCCAGAGCTGAGAGGAAACAGCCAGTGGGATTTAGTCCTCAGCTTCTTCCAAGGCTGCTCAGCATTGGCCATAAGCCCACTTCCTGGCTTCTTGGCAGGTCACCCGAGGGTCTCACTGCACTTGGGTGCTGCTATTAGGATCTTCACTTATTTATTTATGCATTTATTTGTTATCTGGAAAGTTTCGTGCACCCCAGGCTAAACTCACATTCATCATATAGTTGAAAGTGGCCTCGAGCTCCTGATTCTCCTGGTTCTGCCTCAGAAGAGCTGGAATGACAAGGCCCCCCAGCAGGCCAAGAGGAGAGTCTGCTTTCTAACAAGTTTTTGGCAGATGCTGATACTGCCGTACAGTCCGGCTCCTGCCCCCTCCCAGCCCAGAATCCAGTTCATCTCAGAAGAGGACATCCCCTTTAAGAGCAACAAGATGAGAACAAAGGTAGGCTGTTATGGTTTGAGTCTAAAATACAGCCACAAGATCGTGTACTGGGGGCCTGGCTGCTACTGATGGCACCGTTGGGAAGGGACTGGGTCCTAAGGGCTCTGACCTAGACCGTGGGTGCCTACCCTGGTGGATGCAGGCTGTGAGCATTCTGAGAGAGGCTGAAAAGCAGGAGGCAGGGCAGGACTAGAGGAAGTTGATCAGTGGAGGTGTGTTGTGGAACCTCTATCTCGTTTTGGTCCCTTCCTATATACTTGGCTAGAGGAAGTCGATCAGTGGAGGTGTGTTGTGGGACCTCTATCTTGGTTCCTTCCTGTATCCTGGTCTCTGCTTCCTGGCCACAGTGTTGTAAGGGAGCTGCTGTACCTCACCCTGCTGGGATGCACTGAAACCTCTGAAACCCTTTCCAGAGTTTAATCCTTCCTCCTTTTAAGTTCGCATCAGGCAAGGCAAAAAGAACACTACCTAATGCACAGGGACACGAAATGGCAGTGCGGGAAACGGCGAGCCCAGGGGATGTCTGGTGAGAAGTGTGCAGGCAGAAAGGCGGCCAGAGAAAGGCAAGGGTTCTGGATTTCAGGGTGGAGAGGGTGGGTCAGGAGCCGAGGAGTGGGCACTTCTGGAAGCTGTTCTCGCTGGCTGCTGAGTTGTCCTCCACTGGGATTCTAGCCCTCCAATCCGTGCCACGTGTACAGTCCACAGGACTGTAAGATGACATAGCTCGTTTGTTGTTGTTTTGTTTCTTCAGTGCTGGGGTAAAGCCTGGGGTCCCATGGGTGCTGGGCTAGACCCCTGGGCCTCTTTTACTTAAGCCACCAAATTTTTGAAGAAGCCACCAAATTTTTGAAGAATGTGTTATGGAAGTAGCAGGAAACCAAGAACGTTCAGACTCTGACAGAAATCGCAAAGTGTGCCCCAGGCCAGGCAGAGTGCATGTTTTGAATTGTTTGCTTGGAGTCAGAACTTTTTTTCCCCCAGATTTATTTATTTTTATTTTATACATGTGGATGTTTTGCTCACATGTAATGGCTGTGCACTGAGTGCATGCAATGCCTGTGGAGGCCACAAGAGGGCACTGGATCCTTTGGAACTGGAGTTACAGCCGGTTGCTAGGTAACATGGACTGGGAACCGAAGCTGAGTCCTCTGAAAGAGCAGCCACTAAACCATCTCTCCAGCCCCCCGAAAGCTCTCTTTGGAACAGTTCAGAGGTGTTTATCTCATTCTTTGAATGATCCCCAGGATGAGATGACTCAGGAAACACATAGCCAATTTAACCTTAAACTCTCATTTCACCCAGTGAGAAGGTTAGGAGAAGAGAACATGTGGATTTCATTTAGATAAGATACACAATGCCTAGAAGAAATCAATAAAATCAGAGATCTCCAATTCGATCTGAGGTGGGAGATTATAGTAATTATGGGTTTGAGTTCTCTTCTGGCATTTGTTACAGGATATTGTTAGCCAACGCTTAAAAAATTATCTAGGTGGAACTAAGAGCCTATCTCAACCCCCTTTCCGAGTTGGGTTGAACTATTTCACTTATAAAAGTTGCCATGGTCATGGTGTCTATTCACAGCAATGAAAACCCTAACTCAGACAAACTCCCAAGAATTCAGACCCCTCTGGTAGTCTGTATGTGGGGTTTTGGTCAAAATCTACACTGTCTCTGAGAACCAAGATATCTCCAGTGGATAAGTCATGCAGCTACAAACGGAAAGAGAGCAAGGTTTTGCAGTTCCCAAAGGCAAGCACAAAGCCTCCCTCAAGGCTCTCCACCTTATCGCAAGCATGCACACTCAGGAACAGCGGCAGTTCTGCAAGAGCAGAGCCAGAAATGGAGGCATGAGGGTTGAATAGATGGCTCAGCGGTTCAGGGTACGGGCTGCTCTGCCGGCTGACCTAGGTTCAGTTCCCAACCTGGTGGCTCACAACCATCCTTTACTCCAGTTCCAAGAGATCGAATGCCCTCTGCTGGCCTCCGTGGGCACTGCATGTGGCCAAACACCCACAAAATAAAAATGCATAAAACCTCAAAAATAATAGATTTAAAAAGAGGATAGGAGGGATGGAGTCCCAGCTAGGTGTGGTGGAGCACAATTGCAGTTCCAGCACTCGAGCAGCAGCAGGAGGATCACCTTAAGTTTGAGGCTGATCTGATTTATGTAGAAAGTTCCAAGCCGGTCAGGACTGCACAGTGAGACCCTGTCCCAAAAAGCAAAAGAGGGAAGAAGAAAAAAAAAAAACGAAGAGAGAGAAGGTGAAATGAAGAAGAGGAGAAGGAGGAGGAAGAAATAGTTTGAAGAAGACACTGAAACATAAAAGAACTGGGCTCAGTGAAACAAATATAAAGAGGGAACATTTAAAAAGGGCCTAGAGTAACTTCTAGAAACAAATGATCAAACAAAAGTGATATTGAAAAATATATGAAAAGGACAGGCTGAAGACTAGGCCTGGCAGAGGAAGAATTTAGCAACTGAAAGAAGAGCAAAGGAGGTTTTCAGAACAGTCCAGAAAGACTGTTATGAAAAAGCGAAACAGAGACCTGGCTATTTCTCCAAAGAATGAGAGAGATTTTAATGTGGCACTCGTAGTCACGACTTATGCATGTGCAGAGCTGTTCAAAGTTAAAAAGCTTCAGGCCCAAGAAGTCAGGGATGGCAGGATAGTCAGCATCCACCAGCCAACCCAAGTGCTTCCCCACTTCCTAGACTTGCTTGAAGCTTGGTCAGAGTCTGGTGATGTTTCCAGGCAGAGCTACCTCTAGGCCAGGACAGTTCAAAGCAGCACAATGCCTTGAAATTACAGTGCATTTTTCTTCACATTTAAAATGTTTATTTATTTACTGTGTGTGTGTGTGTGTGTGTGTGTGTGTGTGAGAGAGAGAGAGAGAGAGAGAGAGAGAGAGAGAGAGAGAGAGAGAGAAGAGAGTACTTGAATAGAGGTCATAGGACAAGTAGGAGGAATTGTGGTCGCCTTCCACCATTTGCATCCTGGGGACCGAACTCAGGTTGTCAGGCTTGGCTGTAGGCGCCTTTACCTGCAAAGCCAACCATGCAATCCTGAGAGGAATTTTACACACTCAGAACTTGGCCAGCTCACGTCTTTTGGGGAAACTGTTTTGGGTCAAAGGGCACAATCTTGCCTTCATTATGTTCCCTTCTCAGGGTCAGGCCATCCCCATCTACCAAGAATTCAAAGTCCTGACCTACTTTCTTTATCCGGGACAGTTGTGAACGATGAAGCTCATGGTGGAGCCCTTGTGTGATGGGCATGTGATGGCCTTGTGTGATGGGGAGACCCTCTGATGCCATGGCTCCTCCCCCATCCTGCCGTCCTCACCCTAGCTAACATCCTGCATGCCAATTTCTGTCTCAAATTTGTTTCTGGGAAACTCAACTGAAGACGCTATCCTCTCTCTTCCCCTCTGTGGTGACCTTGGAAGCCACCTGTTCCAGATGGCCCGCTAGGAGATGGCAGATCTTCCATCTGCTTGCCTTTGCCACCTCCCAACGACTATGTAATGTGAAATGCAAGAAATCTTTGACACCTCAAGTCACCGAGGTGTCTGGAGGAACTTGTTTGCGACAAGGTCTCGTGTAGCCCAGCTGACCTCAAATTCACTATGTAGCCATGAAGTTCTGATCCTCCTGCCTCCACCTCGTGAATGCTAAGATGATAGCTTGTGGTACTGGGTCTTGAACCTGGGATTTGGTGGCGTGCTCGATAAGTAATCTATCAGTTGAGCCGCCTTCCCGGCCAATCCTGGGTGACTTTTAGCCTGTTTGCTTACTCCTTGTGCCTCGTACAGATGTCCATGATAAAGCAGTTGAAGCGATCTCTAAGGCAGCAGATAGGGAAACTGGTCTATCAGTAGAGGGGGAAACAGAATGAGAAGACAGCGAAGAAACTCAGAATGTGACACTTTCTCCCAAACAACCGGAGTGGGAGGTAGAAGCAGAGAAGGCAGAGTCACACGAGACAGTTGAAACACGCAAACCCATCTCTAGCTATCACTCTGAACATTAACAGAGCCAACGGCGCAGGAAAAGACATGTGCTGCCAAGCTAAAGGTCCACCGCGAGCTGTTTACACAAGGCGCGGCTAAAATGTAACAACAGGAAGGGTTGAAAGGCAAAGGAAGAAAAGAGATGACTCAAGCAAACGGTAATAAAAGCGGAGAAGCTGGATTACAGCCCCAGCTGGGCCCTGAGACACAGAGCCCCGTGAAGAAGGCACAGCAAAGTCATCCTTACCCTCGCGCACGGGGAGCTACAGGAGGCTCAGAACTACCTAGGAGGAGTTAAAATTTCATTGCATTTATTTGTTTAGTGTGTGTATGTGTTCACGTATGCATGTATGAGTACATATGTGTGCTCGTGTGTGTGAAAGCCGGAGGATAATCTCCAGGGTGGTTCTTCCTCAGGTGCCGTCCATATTGGTTTTTTAAGAGTCACTCACTGGCCTGGGACTTGCAGACTAGGCTAAGTGGGCTGACCGTGAGCCCCAGGGATCCGTGCCTGTCTCTGCCTCCCCAGCGCTGGGGTTACAAGCACTCACCAGCTTTTTCACATGGGTTCTGGTTTTAAACTCAAGTCCTCAGGCTTTTGTAACAAGCACCTTACCACCCGCTATTCTCCCAGTCCCTGAAACTCATCTTAACTGTCTCTCTCCTGATCCCCTCCTCCCCTAGGCAAGCGACACATCTGTCTCTCCTCTGAGCTGCTTTACAAAGTACTCGTGAGAGTTTTGAGAGCCCCCTGAGCTCCGGAGGAGCCCAATAAGGACAGAGCTTGACCTGCAAGTCTTCTCCGAGTTCTGTAGAGAAACATCCTGCACACAGGAAGAAGTGAATAAAAATGTCACGAATGAATAAATCCAAGACTTACCCTGTGTTCCCACTGGCCACAGTCACTGATGTGTGAGCAGGAAAGAGAACAGGCAGCCCTGTGAGACCAGAGGCAGGGCCCTGCTGAAGGACCTCCTCTAGAGTGGCCAGCTTTCCTCATCTTGTCCCACAGCTCCTCTGCTCTGCAAATGACTCTGCCCAGCGCCATCTCCCTGCACCAGCTAGCTCTACACCTACAGACAGGAGCCTGTCAGGTATCTCTGCTCATGGTCCTGCTGGTGATGTTGAGCTTGGTTAGGTATTACAAGATCAGTGTAAGTAGTCAGCTGAGCCCAAAGAGCTCTCATTTCCATGTGAAATGTCCTACAACAAACGTTGATTCTTATCCAGTCCTGCAGGAAGGAAACTGGACCCAGAGACAGGTACAGTCTTGTGCTTTCTCTACAAGGCAAGATGGAGGCACACCAGTTTGACATAGCATATAACCAAAATCTTAGGGCTTATGGAAGCAGGGTGTTTGGGCATGCCATGTGTGCTGGAATGGCTCTCTAGTCCCAGGAATCCACAAAAAGGAGACAAGAAAAGCTACTAAGCAAGTCCTTCTGTGTTGCAGGATACTAGATCACACAGCGTGAAGATGTGACACTCTTTTACCTCACCTGCCTATGACACTTTCTGATTGGTTAAATAGAGATCTGAATGGCCAATAGCTTGGTAGGAGAGGACAGACAGGACTTCTGGGCAGAGACAGGAACTCTGGGAAGAATCTGAGAGGTGGGGGATTCACGAGCCAGACACAGAAGTCAGACTACTGTACTGAGGGAATGTAACGAGCCACGTGGCAGATGTAGATTAATATAAATGGGTTAATTTAAGTTTTACAAGCTAGTTAGGGATGCAGTTAAGCTAAGGCCAAGCTTTCATAACTAGTAAGAACTCTCCGTATCATTCTTTGGGAGCTGGCAGTCCAAAGAAAGACCTGTAACACTCCCCATTGCCCAACCCCATACCTGGCCTAGCCTTCCTGTGAGAGTGGAGGCTGGAGCTCGGAACACTGGTGGAGTCTATAATCCCTACCCAGGGAAGGCCAAGGTAGGGGGATTGTGAGTTTGAGGCTAGATTGTCTCAAATAAAACAGAGGTGTGGGTCTTAAGGGAGAGAGAGAACACTGTGCAGGGCCATGCTGAGGTGACTGTTCCCTAGCCTGCTCTGAAGCACCACCGTAGGCCCTAACCAACCTCCCCACCAGCAGCTGCTCCTACTTCCTCTGACTAGACCAAATCTAAGGTCTCTCTAAGGACTTTGCTTCTGGATGAAACACAGATGTTGCATTGAAGGACTACCCTTAGCCAGCCTGGCGCACGGGTGTGGCGAGGGGTCCTGATTTCTGCAGGAGATTCAGAGGGCAGCCTAAAAGAGAAGGGGCCTGCAAAAAGCATCTTGAACTCCCCTATTGCAGAGGCTGGTCGCCTGCAGACTCTGGAACCCAGCTGTGGAACGGAAAGCACATACCTGAGGCACCTGGTCTACACGGAACAGCCTAGGGAGCTTCCAACTCAGCATCTTGACACCAGGCCGGGCAAGGCAGTTGGGGTCTCTCCGGCCTCCCAGCAGGTCCCACTCAGAACTGTTGCATACCAGGGATATCTGGGTGACTTCCCTGAAAGAGGATAGCAAGAGAAAATCAGATCAGACTCCACCTAACTCCAGCTGGATCAGCCATCTGGTGGCTCAACTATTGGACATTTGCTTTAGAATGATAGCAAAAAGCCAAGATGCCCATGGCTGAGGAATGGAGCTCTGTTGGCAGAGTGCTTTGCCTGGCACACACGAGGCCCTGGGTTCAGTCCGCAGCACTGCAGAAGACAGGCATGCCTGTGCATGCTGGTGAATGCCATCAAGCCTGTCCCTGAGGAGGGGCAGGCAGAGTGGGGGATCAGGAGGCCAAGGGCATCCTCATCTCCTGGCGAACCTGGGCTACTTGAGACCCTGTCACAAAACAAAAGCAAAAACTTCTTATAAGCAGCGATCCAGACTGCTTCATCCCTCACCAGGAGAATGCTAACAGATTTAAGCAATTAGATCCTCCAATGGCTGATTACTGCAATACGCAAGTTTTGACCTTCATAATCTGTATGCTAGAATTTAATCCCTTGTGTGTTATGAAGCAAGGCCTTTGAAAGGTAATGAGGTCATGAAGGTCCCACTCTTTTGAATGGGATTAGTACTTTTATCATAAAAGAGGCCTAAGGGAGATTTCTTGACACTGGGCCCTGGGAGGACACAAGGAGAAGGAGCCATCCATGAAGAAGAAAGGGGTCTTGGGATGCTGCCATCCTGATATTGGACTTCTGGGCCTCCAGAACTGGAAACAATAAATTTTTCATTGTTTATAAACTACCCAATCTAAGGTATTTTGCTATAGCAGAATGAACTGAGGCAGTAGAAAATCAGAGGGAGAAAAAAAGAAAGAAATTTTAGAAAAGAAAAACCTGTCGGGTAGTAAAGGACCTGAGGCTACCCGCTCCCCTCTGAGGAGTGAGCAGAATGATTTTCCCAGAGTTGCTGAGCTAGGAAAAGCTGAGGCTTTCCTAGGTAGGCAGAGGAATCTCAAGCCTGTGCCATCCTAGATGATATGAAGAAACCATGGGGGGGGGGGGGTTCAGCTATGGGCCTCCAAGCCTGAAAACCCCAGGACCCCCACGGGAGGAAACAAAACAGACAATCTCTAGGCTGTCCTCTGCTCTTCTACTGCGGCACCCACACACACTTGGAAAAGCACACATAGACACAATATAATAAAAACGTTAAAAAGAGGGCAGGAACTACGCTCCAGCTCAAAGACGAGTCGGCTCGTCCAGAGAGAACACTGACCATAGCGCTCTTAAAGACGAACCGGCGCGTCCAGAAAGCGCACTGACCACAGGGCTCTCAAGGATGAATCGGCTTGTCCAGAGAGTACCGACCACGGTGCTCTCAAAGACGAATCAGCTCATCCAGAGTACCGACCACAGGGTTCTCAAGGATGAATCGGCTCGTCCAGAAGGCACTGACCACAGTGCTCTCACATGAAAGAACCAGGCCAGGCAAAAATCCAAGGAGCTTCTTGGAGACAGAGCAACTTGCAGTAAACAATAGTTGATCAAAGACAGGATTACGACTGTTTAGTAACTGTAAATAATATGAACTACAGACATCTAAAGTTCTCAGACCCACAAAGCAAAAATGCTGCTTTAACATGGGAAGAGCAAAGCAAGGGACCAACACAGTGTGGATCTTCTCTCGCTATCATCCCTGGACCAAGGCCTGCTGCCTCCTTCGAGCCCCCTTCATGTCCCCGTCAACAGAGGGGAGTCTTTCTCTGAGGGGCCAGGGACCTTTCCTAACCTCCCTGAACCACCAGTCACACCCCTCCTGGGACCTCTGTGGCTGGCTGGACACTCTCACAGACACAGACACAGAAATGAAAGGAAGGCAACCGGGGAAGACACGCAGCAACCTCTGGCTTCCACATGCACATACATGAACACATATACCACACACAAACAGCAGAATTGGCTTCAATGAAAGGGAATTGCATCCTGGCACAAAGCACCAAGACTGAGTTTCTCCTGAGCACTGGGAGATAATGGGAAACAATGTTTGGGATGTGTGCTAAGCCTGGGCAGCAAGTAGCGAGCCACTCTTGCCAACTCAGCAAGCCGAGGCAAATTCGCAGATAAGACAAAACTTGACTGACCTGTTTCAAAAGTGCAAGGCTTCTGCTGTTAGAGTCTCACAGCATTCAAAGCGATGAGGCCTTTCCCATGGTTAGCTGTCAGCCAACACCTAAAACACCCATCATTTTGTCAATAATTGCCGGAGACCAGTGGTGGATGATGGGGAGTTGTGGCACACTGCCGATCTTAAGCCTTTCAAACATCACTGAGCCTGGAACGAACTCTTTCATCCTTTTAGTCCTGTTTGGAAACCATCTCTTCGTCCCGAAGACACCAGAAGAATCAGACTGCAGGCTTCAGGATCACCAACATTGCGGCTTGGGTTGCTATGTCTTTATGGAGAGGTCTAGAGACAAGTTTGAACCGAACCACAGGGCTTTTGCTCTACTTTTAATTCTCTTGCTGTGGCAAAGCACTGATTTTTTTTTTTTTAAGGCAACTTAGGGGACAAAGGGCTTATTCTAGCTAAAATGGGCAGGCTATAGTCTTATCACTGCAGGGAAGTCACCGTGGCAGGAGTTTGAGAGAGCTGGTCACATGACACCCGCAGTCAGCAGAAATGAAATAGGCCCACTTGATCGCCGTGAGCTCACTCTCTTCATTCTCATGCAATTTAGGAAACCCCTGTCTAGGGAATGATGTCACCCACGGTGCCTTAATTTTCTTACATCAATTAATTTAAGATAATCTTGCACAAACATGCTCAAAGGCCAGCCCAGTGTTGACAATCCCTCATTAGGACTCTCAAGTTGTGTCAAGTGCACAATTAAGTTAACCATCATGGTTTTTAAGATGAAATCCAAACCCATCAGGAAGATGCAGCTTAATAGTGCCTCATAGAAGACTTCATCTTACAGAACTTTCTATGTCTTTTAATAACAAAAGGGCTAGAGATGTTTCTCGGTTGGCACAGTCTTTGCTTAGCGTACATAAAGCTCTGGGTTTGATCTTGAACACAACATAAACCAAATATAGTGGGTTCACACTGTAACCCCAGCTCTCGGAGGGAGAGGCAGGTGACTCTCTGAGTTTGAGGCCAGCCTGGTCTACAAAGTGAGTTCCAGGACAGCCAGGGCTGCACAGAGAAATCCTGCCTTGAAAAATAAAACAAAGAAACAAAAAGGTTCAAAGTCATTCTTGGCTACACAGAGAGTTCCAGGGCAGCCTGGAATATATGAGATACCACCTCAAAAAAGGAAGGACTTGCTGGGGTTATTCTGGAATAGCCATTAAAAGTCATGAGAATAAAACCATAAGCAGGAGGTTTCATATTAGGACTCAAATTCAAGGGCATCCAAAAATTAATAATAGGTAAAATCTGAACTTGGGTACCTCATTCATCTCCTGATGGGATTCCATTCTTACAGGTCCCTGCCTTAGAAGACAACCCCAGATGGGCTACCCCACGCCTTGAAGGCTATAGCTGAAGACTTGACAACCCACTGTGTGGGATAGTTTTATGTCAATTTGACACAAGCTAGCACACTCTGGAAGGTGGATCTGCAATTGAGAAAGTGCCCCTTTCTAGACCGACCTGTGGGCAAATCTGTGGTGTGGGAGAGCCCAGCTCACTGTGGGCAGTGCCATTGCTGGACTCGTTCTCCTGAGAACTAGCAGACTAGCAGACTGAGCAAGCCATGGAGAGCAGGCCAGTAAGCAGCGCTCCTTCTCCATGGCCTCTGGATCAGCGCCTGCCTCCAGGTTCCAGCCCTGTTTGAATGCCTATCCTGACTTCCCATGATGATGGATATAAAAGTGATGTGGGAGTGTCATATACCAATCTGTTGATTTCATTGGCTAAGTAATAAACAAACTGCTTGGGCTCATAGCTTAGAACATAGGTGGGTGGAGTAAACAGAACAGAATGCTGGGAGGAAGAGGAAGTGAGCTCAGAGACTCCACAGCTTTCCTCTCGGGAGCAGACGCCTCAGAGAGATGCCATGCTCCGCTCTCCTGGGCAGACGCACACGATGAAGCAAGCCGCCAGGTTAGACATGCTGAACCTTTCCCGGTAAGACCGGTGCTCACAGATTATTAGAGATGGGTTGATCGGGATGTGAGAATTAGCCTGTAAGGGCTAGAGCTAAAGGGCCAAGCAGTTTTTAAATGAATACAGTTTGTGTGTTGTTATTTCGGAGCATAAGCTAGCCAGGCTGCCGGGGTGCTGGGGATACAGCCCCGCCGCCCTATTTACTACATAAAATTAACCCCATCCTCTCTTGATTGCTTTTGGTAATGGTGCTTTATCACAACAACAACAAAAACCTGAAGATACCTAACAAATATTGTCATATAAGGTGACCCAAAATAATCCGGTGAGTTGGATCCCAATGACAGGATACAAAAATATAATAACTTATAGTAATATCAATAAACCAACAATTAGTCACACTGTTAGCCTGGATTTATTAATTTAGTCTTGCACACATATAGAATCCCAACTGTATTTAATAGAGTACTTAAAATTTTTCCACATTTATTAAATGCATTGAATGAAGCCTTCATCTGTGTCATCAAAGATAGTATCTTCTTTATAAATACTGTCACTTTTTTGAGTTTCCTCATCCAACTGAAGAATATTGTCTCATCGTATGCCTGTTAAATGTAGAGGCTCCCAAGACACGAGTCCTTATCAAGCTGAACACTTAAACCGAAGAAGATGAAGAAGACTAGAAGGCGTCAGAAACAAGGGCTCTCTGACCTCCTCCTGCCCTGTCCTCTGTCACCTCTCTCCTACAGCAAGCTGTAACACTCAGAGAACTCATGGTCTCAGACTCCACTGTAGGTCCCCACTCCAACAGGAGAGTACGCTGCACGGAGTAAAGAAGATTCCAAGCAGACAGGCCCGGCTGGGTTTCCCACGGGCGGTCCTACGCACTAGGCCACCCATACTCTGTGTCCAACCATACATTTCAAATGGCTGCCCACTCTTCCTAGAACTTGAGCATGAACACAGTTCTCACTGGGTCTTTGAGCTTGTATTTCTGAAGTATCTTGTGCCAGAGAAAATGTGTGTGTGTGTGTGTTCACGTGTGTGCACACAAAGGACACAGACAACCTTATATGTCATCCCTCGGGTGCTGTTTACCCTTTTGTCAGACAGCGTTTCTCCCAGCCTGGAGCTCACCTGTATTATACTGTTTATGATCAGTTTTGAAATACTTCATATGGAGGGACTGGAAAGATGGCTCAGCACTTACTGCTGTTGCAGAGGACCCGAGTTTGGATCCCGGGACCCACATGGGAAGACTTACAACCAACCACCTGTAACTGTAGCCTCAGGGGATCTGGCACCCTCTTCTGGCTATACATACACACACACACACACACACACACACACACACCAGTATTAGTAATATAATCTTTAAATAATTACCATAGAGACCCTGCTGTGAGGGTAATGTTCTAACCATAGCCCCATGACTGGCTCCTCCCATGGAGCCCACGAGTCCACAAGAGAGGAATAGGTAGCTGGAACTCAGATCCAATGTTTAAAGGATGCTGTCACAGGATTACATGCCTTCCCAGCAGGGAAGTGTATCACAGCCTTAGAGATTAATAAAGAAGAAGGTTCTTTAATAAAAAGCTCACAGCTGGTTCTGGCTAATGCACGAAGGGGAGCTGGCCTCGCACAGAGCATTTGACCAGCTCATACAGCCTTAGGCTTATACTTCCCACATACAGTGTCATCCTCAAATGTCCTTCAGGTCCTGCCCCAGCTCACACTTTGAACAATTAAATAGACACAGGAGACCGCCAGTCTGGCCACTTGGGCAGATGAGAGATTTACAAAGCAAAGTATTGGCAGAATTGTTTTTAAGTACAACAGTGTTGTTCTTTTGAACAGTTGTGGTGCAGAATCTTCTTGCTACAGTTTCTAACCAGCCTGGCCAGCACCTACCATACCTTCCAGCCATATTGGAGTGGGTGCTCCTTTCTAACCAGCCTTGCTAGCACCTGCCGTACCTTCCAGCCATATCGGGGTCGGTGCTCCTTTACCTAAGCTCTACTTTGTGTAACTTAGTATTTCCTAAGCAAGCATATTAGTAAATCCTTTACAGCACTAATTTTATTACTTCAGGCTCCTCCTGCATCATTACCAGACAGCTGTCGCCTTGGCCTGGGGTGACCTCTTAGGCAAGGTGTGCTTGAAAGGCTCCCAAAAGACAAGTAGTTGTTCAGAAGTCCTCATGATGCCCTCATGCTGGTTTGCTTAAACAAATATGGGTGGCAGAAACCCAGCACCAGCTTCTCACTGTGCTGGCCTAACAATGGGCACAGACGTGGGAAATATGGTCCAACTGTCCCCAAGCACCTCCAAATACCAACTGAGCCCAGGATGGCATTTCAATGACCTTCAGACACTGTTAGCTGGGAAGTACATCACCATTTTCATGGACCAGAAAGAGAGAAAGCCGTGCCAGTTATAATCAGGAGATGCTGTTGAATGGAAATGAATTCCAGTTTTGAGCTGCTAAAATGTTAGGCTGTGGGGAGAGATGGTTCAGTAATAAGTGTGCTTGTTACACAAGCATGAATTCCTAAATTCAGTCTCCAGTGCACATTGAAATGTGTGTCTATAATTCCAGTGCTGGGGAGGTGGGAGCAGGAGGTGGGAACAGTTGCCTTTGCCAGGTGTTTTGCCACAGCCACGGGAAAGCAGCTAAGATAGTGTGCCCATAAGCGTCAGGTAGAGTGTTTGTACCAGTGATGGAGCCCCTGTGATGATGGGCAGTGACGGCCTTAGGTCTTAGTCTGTTTACAACGGTCACTCTCTTCAAGAGATCATCAGGAGTAGCCGAGCCTTACTTCCATTGGAAGACTGTATTTTCTCATCCCCTTCTCCATCCACACCGCTTCTCTCCTGTGCTGGGTGCCTCCTCAGGGTTCCCAAGCACCGCTACCAGGGAAAGCATCACACTGTCAGGGTGCCACCCTCAAAGAGTTTACTGATCAACAATGACTCTTAAGAAACATGAGACTCAGCTATGACACATTTCTTAGTTTCTAGAAAATATTATGTCAGAAAGTAAAATTATGGGGCCAGAGAGATGGCTCAGTGGTTAAGAACACTAGCTGCTTTTCCAGAGGTCCAGCAACTACACGGTGGCCCGCAACCATCTATAATGAAATCCGCCATCCTCTTCTTGCATACAGGTGACCATGTACATAGAGCACTCGTGCACATAAAATACACAAATAAATTTTTAAAAATATTTATTTATTTGTTACGTATACAATATTCTGTCTGTGTGTATGCCTGCAGGCCAGAAGAGGGCACCAGACCCCATTACAGATGGTTGTGAGCCACCATGTGGTTGCTGGGAATTGAACTCAGAACCTTTGGAAGAGCAGGCAATGCTCTTAACCTCTGAGCCATTTCTCCAGCCCCTACAAATAAATAAATTTTTTGCACACCCCTTTAATTTCAGTATTCAGGAGGCAGAGGCAACTGGACTCTTAGTTTGAGGCCAATCTGGTTCTCAGACCAAGTTCTAGGACATCCAGGGCTGCACAGAGAAACCCTCTTGAAAGGTATTTTTTTAAAAAAAAGAAAGAAAAGGAAAGGAAACAAAAAGAAAAAAATACTCTGTTAATAATTTTACATTCAGAATAAATAATAAAAATAAAATAATTATTTTTTTATAGGGACTCCAAGGAGTCCTTGGCTTTAGACTTAGCCATGAAATATCAGGAAAACACTGAACAGCACGGATCCAGGACCTGATAAATGCGATTATGTGGAGGAGACTTTCAGACAAGAGGTTACACACTGATCCCAAGAAGCAGTGTTACAGAGGGACATCGGGGCCTGCCGAAGGTGGTGGGGAGATGCTCAGAGGAGCCTGAATCACCTCTCTGCTTGTCCTCAGAACCCAATCTGAGTGGCTGGATGCTGGTGCCCAAGTAGAGCCCGGCCTCCTAGGCGTGGCAGGAGAGGCTGGCCTCTTTACCCAGTACTCTAAAGGCATAAGCCCTGAGCATGGAGTGGGGAGCTCTAAGCACAGGGCTGGAGAGATGGCTCTGGTATAGATGCTTGCCCATGTGAGCCCAGTATAGACAGGGTGTCCTAAGTTCCAGGCCAGCCTGGGCTACACAGGGAGACTGTGGCTCAAAACAGCAACAGTAAACTGAGCAAAAACCTGAGCTCTGTGGTACATGCTGCAGTCTCAGTTACTTAGGGGCTGAGGCAGGAGGATTCCATCTACTAGTTCAGACCAGGCTGGAAAACAGCAAACAACAAAACCAATCTTAAAAAGAAATACGAGGCCAACAAGGAGGCTCAGCAGGTAGAGGAGCTGGCTGCCAAGCCTGACAACCTGGGTTTAATTCCTGGGATCCACATGGTAGAAGAAAAGAACCAATCCCACAAGTTGTCCTTTGATCTTAAGGTATGCCCTGGTACAAGTGTGCCTATAAAGTCTCTTTGTCTCTGTCTCTCTCTCTCTCTCTCTCTCTCTCTCTCTCTCTCTCTCTCACACACACACACACACAAGTGGAATAAAAGATTTAAAGCAGCCTGGCGGTGGTGGCACACGCCTTTAATCCCAGCACTCAGGAGGCAGAAGCCAGCGGATCTCTGTGAGTTCTAGGCCAGCCTGGTGTACAGAGTGAGTTCCTGGGTGGTTAAGGCTGTATGGGGGGGGGGGAATTAAGCAAACAAATGAGAAAAAGATTTGGATATATTTGCCCCAAAGACATCACTAAGCACATAGAAAGATACTTCAGCACTGTCTCAAGGGACATACAATTCAAAACCACAACACAACACTTTGCCTTTATTGGGATGCCTACGGTACAAAATAACTGGATATGAGTATTTCCTGGGGAGATAGCTCAGTTGGTAAAGACCGTTACCCGACCATGAAGACATGAGTTCGGACCCCCGGAACACACATTAAAAGCCAAGGGCAGCAGTGTGAGACTTTACTCCCATCATTGGAGAGGCAGAGGCAGGAGGATCCTGGTGCTCACTGACCAACCAGACTAACTAAATCATTAAGTTCCAGATTCAATGAGACCTGGCCTCAAATAATAGCGTTGAGGACAGCTCCCAACATTAACCACTGGCCGCCACACATGCACACATGCATGTGCACTCACATAAACATGCAGAATGATAAATTTTATGTAATGTACTTCTATCATAATAAAGGAAGCATCTTCTTTATTTTTTTAAAAGCATGTGTATTGCAGTCTGGTCTATAACTCGGTTATGGCTGTTTTAATACAAAAATTTACTCTCTCCAAATCTTCCAGAAAAGAAAAGCAACCATGTATCATATATTTCCTATTGCTGCCAAGCACTTTCTTTGCAGAGAAGCATAGTCTTGTCCAGCCCACCCTTTGTACTGCTACATAGACGACAGACATTCTAGATAGGAGGGACATACCTGAAGTCACTGGACAAGGCCTGGCAAAGTCAAGATTAAACAAGTTCTCTAAGCAACAAGGGGAACCTGTACAGAAATGTCTGTAGAACTAGAAAATCCAGTAGCCCCACCCTGTGGGAACCCAAACCTGAGGCAACCCAAAGGGGGAAAGAGCAATCTCACAGGACAGTCAGCAAGCATGCTGCATCTGATGTCACTCAGCTAAATGACATGCTCTTAATCTGAAGCCAGGCTGCAGTCAGAGTGTCCAAATGTCCATCCACCTCAACAGACAGAAATAGCCTCGGGGTAGTTCACTGTTCATGAAAATCGGGACACTAGGTCCCTTCACACTGTCTCTTCTGTCCAAAGTGCAGGTAAGATGCTGCCAACAGGTCATAAAGTTCATTACTAAGTCCTGTCTAGCCTGGGAAAGACTAGAGCAGAAAATATCAGGGGAGGAGCCAGCATCCATGACACCTTTGTGGGCGGGGGCTTATAACCTAGAAAGCACAAAAGGGTACACGAGCATTTGTGACACTGGGACCAGCCATGGCTTTCATCAGATCTTCAGTGATGTTTGTGAACTGAAAAAGGTTCTGGACCACCAGCCCCAGAGAGTTAAGTCAAACTCTGAGGCACTCTGGTGTCTAGACAGATCCCAGTAGGGCAGGAGTAGCTGTGCAGGCTCCAGAGGGGTGCAGCAACTAATGGCTACACGGCGGGGGGCTATCTCTGTAGGCAGCCCCAAGAGAGGCCCTGGGCTAGACTTGTCCTGCACTAGAAGAGTGTCCACACCTAGAGACGATAGGCGTAGTGCTCACCTGCAGGCCAGCTCACCTGAAGGATTCATCTTCAGACACAGCTGTCATAGTGCATCACGTAGTGGGAGCCCACGCCTGGATAGTGGCCACTCAGAACTACTCTTCTGCAGCTCCCTGGGTGTCTCAACTCTGGCCAGGCTTTGGAGGCATGTCCACAGGTCTCAAATACCCCCTGACTGTCCACTTCTCTAGACCTTCAAGGCCCAGTCATGTCTGCCTCCTCCAGGAGGAACCCTGATCCTTAATTAGTCTCATTCAGACCTCACCAACCCCTCCAAGAAGTCTTTTGGGCCACAGCTGCAGGTTCAGCTTCTCTGCTTACCAGCTGGTACCCTTAAAAATGTGGTTTCACTTCTCAGCGTTGGTCCTCATAGGGGCCGGAAGGCTAAATGAATAAAGGATGGAGTCTCTCTGCCTCCAGGATGCCCACAGCAAAGCCGCCCAGCCGATGACTGTTAGGCTAGCGTGCCTCATTCCAAGCCTTGAGGGTGTGGTCACTTTGATAGCCACTATTTCGAGGGCTCAGCTGGTGACAGGAATTGGTCTATTTTATGAGACCCTATAAAACCTTACTGAGTATTCTCCACTGAGGTTATACAGGCATCATTCTGCCCCTCTACACGCCCACTTATCCATGGGGTGAGCTGGCTGCGAGTTAGGCAACTCCGGGAATGGGGTATATCACCATGCAGAACCTTGGCAGGCTCCTCAGAACAGTGGGGACATGAAGACACTGAACAACTGGGTCAGCTATTCTGTGGACAAAGGGGCACAGCTGGGTGGAGGAGTCCCGCAGGGCATCTTCGTGGAGTACCAGCGGAGGGTTAGGGTAGCTTTGCTCCGAGAGTGGTATGTGTGCAAATGGAGTGTGCAAGCTCAGGGAGAGTGCACAGTTGTGGAAGGAACAGTTTGAGCAAAGGTGCAAAGAGTGACGGTGACCTCTGAGTTCCTTAGACAGAAAGGAAGCAATGCGCCCCATTCTGGCTATGCAGAAGCAGAGCTGCCGTGTGTGTGTTGGGGGCAATGAGAGGGGACCTGAATCTCCCAGTACGTGTGAGGTGCAGTTTTACAGGGAAGGGCATTCTTAGCTAATTTTCCTTCTCAACTGTTTTCCCAAGCCTGCTGGCTCACTCCCTTCCAGCCTCCAGCTGTGAGGCCAGGCCAGGAACAGAGGGTGAGGCATAGGGGTCCCACCCATCTCCCTTCATCTCTTTCCCCATTCCTGCCCTGCAGGCCTCCGGCAGTCTGCAAACAAGCCTGCCAGCCACACCCTGAGCCTTTTTCTTCTGGAGAATGCTTAGCCCCACACAGGGCACACCCCTCTCTCAGGCCAGTCACCCATCCAGGTGTGGTGAGGGCAGGGCTGTCCTGGTCTGGGAAGGCTGCCAGAGGTAGCTCTCAGGGTTCTCTGCAGAGTGGCCCAGACTGCGACTCCTAAGTCACACCTTAGGGAGCTTGCAGCAGCCTGAGACAGACAGATAGACAGACACACTTGCAGAGACAGAGCTCTAAAAAGTAGAGGGAGGCGGGAAGAGCTGAATGCTGGGTGGGGCAGGACTCTGAAAAGGCGGGGAGTGCAAGACAAATAGCCTTCTCTTCTAAAGTGTTTTAAAAGCCAGAACCACAGTGTAATGATGGCCATGTGACATTATGCATTTGTCAAATGCACAGAAGGCACAACGCAGAAGCCCTAATATAAACAAAGACCATGGCTAGTAACAGTGTATCAGTATTGATTTGTTCACATTTCCCTGGTTGGGATGTGGTGGTGGACACCTGTATAGATGGCAGGAGGAGCAGTTCAAGACCAGCCTTGGCTACATGAGGCTTTGTCTTTAAAAAAAAAAAGGATCGATATCTATTTATACATCTATATATCCCATTTTAATGACAGGGGACTGGAGGCAGAGTGGAAGAAATATTTGGAAAGCTCTGCACCTTTGTACAGTTTTTCCTGTAAACTTTGAATGATGACTCTAAATAATTAAATCTATTAAGGAAAAAACATACAAGTTGGGGCTGGAACTCAGTTGGAATGCTTGCCCAACGTGCACAAAGTCCTGGGTTGATTGTCCACTGTATAAACTGGGTGGAGTGGGGCAAGCCAGAAATCTCAGTACCCAGGAAGTGGAGGATCGGAAGTTCAAGGTTACCCTCCACTGCATAGCAAGCTGAAGGCCAGCCTGGGATATATGAGACTGGTCTCAAAAAGCAAACAAACATGACATTTGGTTAAAATGTTGTATAAAAGCAAATGAACAAAACCTAGGCCTACATTTAAGAAATGTGGAGTCTTCACACAGAAACCTTGAGCCCCAGTTCTCTTGATGAACAAGAAGCTATGTGGTTCTGGGCTGGCTGCTCAGATTAATAACTCTGGGCCCTTGGTGGCAAAATCAAGTGTCTAATCACAAGAAGAGAAACAGTAAATTCAGATCGGGGCTCAGAGCACACAGAGCCCTAGACCCCCATTCCAGGGGATTGGAAGAGATGGGAGCATTGGGAGAATGAGGAGCCCCAGGGTACTTTCCAAACACAGAGGCCTGCAGTTTACGGGGGGGGGGGGGGGGGGGGGGGGGCAATGAGATAGCTCAGTGAATAAAGATGCTTGCTGCCAAGCTCAATGACCTGAGTTCAGTCCCTGGGACCCACTTAGTGGACAGAGAAAGCCGACTTTGTGAGTTGTCCTCTGACTTCCACAAACATGCTGTGCCGTATGTATGCTACTTACAATCAATCAATCAATCAATCAATGTACTTAAAAAAAATCCATAACCATGTCTCAGAGGGGAAGTTAAAGCTTCAGATAAATTTGAGAGACACAGAGAGGGAACTTTCAGAAGCCAAGAAACACCTGGGTATCCCCTCAAAGGAGAGGGATTCTTGACAAAGGTAAAGAATCTACGGGATGCAAAGTCAGACTGATGGCACTGATTGATGAGAACCAGGATTCACCCCGAGCCTCAGTTTCCCTTGCTTGTCATTAGAAGAACTGTGGTGTGAGGAAGGAAGCCCTCCACACCCACACTGCAGTGCACATCAGACCCAAGGGTGGTCCACGGTCCCATGACGGTGGTAAGATGGCGAGAATGGGGGCCTCTAAGGACATAGAGGGAAAGGAGGGCCAGGCTTTGAGACGGAGGGCATGGAGTCTGTGTGAGACCGTGAGGTGACTCCTGCCCACCCTCCAGTGCAGCCGCCTCAGAGACCCGAGGGCACACTGGGAAAGCCCGAGGCAGGCGAAGAGGACAGCGACCATCACATCCACAGCTTCACTGTCAGCAGTTTCAGGAACCCAGGATCAACTTCGGCGCAAAAATACTAGCATTTTTCTTTTTTTTTTTTTTTTTTTTTTGGTTTTTCGAGACAGGGTTTCTCTGTGGTATTTTTTTGGAGCCTGTCCTGGAACTCGCTCTTGTAGACCAGGCTGGTCTCAAACCCACAGAGATCCGCCTGCTTCTGCCTCCCGAGTGCTGGGATTAAAGGCGTGCGCCACCACCACCGGCTAGCATTTCTTTTTGATCCTTTGAAAGGAAGAAACACTATTTCTTACAACGTATCATGGCAACGGTTCTGTTTTTATGACTGTTGTCCATCCACTAATATACCTGATTTCTTTTTAAAATTACATTAATAAATAAATGAATTTATTTATTTACTTTGTGTGTGGGAGTCAGTTTTCTCTTTCTGTGGTGTGGGTCTTGGGGATCGAACTTAGGTCACTAGGTTTGGAGGCAAATATATCGGCTGAGCCATGCTGCTGCCCAGCACACCGTCCCCAACTGTGCTAAATCTCTCTATTAATCTTTATTATGAACATATGTTTATCAGAAGAAAGATGGGAGACATTGAACTTTGCAGTTTGGTAACACCTATGGTTTTAGGCCAAGTCTGAGAATGTATCCCCGGCAGATAAGAGGTCACTGTGTATATGCCAATTTGTTTAGCATGAAGGTGGGAGAGGGGCCACGTGGCAGGTAGTCAGCCTGGATGAAGAGTCAGTACATCCACATCAGAACCAGGGAAGTACAGGCTGCCTGGGTTGTTAGGACAAAAGCCTCAGGATGAGGGCATGGGGTGGGATGCGGGGGAAGACTGGGAACCTCCAGTTGGGTGGCAAGGAGGATTCTAAGTAGCAAATACAGACCAGTTTCCATTGTGCACAGTGCTCACCACTACCTGATGGAATCTCACCAGGCCAATTTCCAATGCTCACTCTGTCATCTACTGTGGGCACGTGGACAATGACCCCCTCGTTCATGCCCTTATCCCTTGACCAAGGACAGGAGAAGTGGCACTTAAGAAGAAGGGTGTGGTGCTTGATGGCGAACAAGCACCCAGCCAAGGATGGCCATTATCTAAGTTGCGGCCTCAGCTCTCAGCTCTGAGGATGGTGCCCCCTGCTCCTCTACCCTGTGCTTATAACATCTCCCGAAGACAGAGACTGCCCCGCTCACTGCCACCAGCCCCCACCCCCACCGCAGTGCTGCTGGTACTGAGCCACAAATGAGGCTAGCAGGAGGTTGCCATGGTGACCTCCCAGCTGGGCATTAGAGCTCAAAGAGGGAGCTAAACCTTTTTTATCTCTCTCTCTCTCTCTTGCCAGCTGTGGGAGCTATTCTAAATATTTACCACTAGGCAATTACTGAACATCTGGGAAAAAAAAAGTGGGTGCTTTTCCTCAGCACGCTGCACCGCAAGGCTGTTAGGGCACACCCATGCAAACCTGGACTGAGCCACTACAAGAAACGTTACAGACCGGTGGTAACGGACAGGAAACCGTGTCATGACAAGTCGCTAAAGGGAAAACAGGTTATGTAATGGCGTAAATCTTGTTATACCGCCATATAAAGACTCGTTACATTTAACAGCTTGTATTTGTAGACAGAAAACAAAAGAAGCGTTGACTGGGGTTCTCTCAAGGCAGTGGGGGCAGGGCAGGGCAGCCAACCTAGGGGCTTCCCTTCCTAAGTTTTCTCCAATGCTAGAGCTGCCTCACACCAGATCACAGGTAGACAGCGCTGTCTGCAAAGCAACTGTACTATTTAAAGGAAACAGGTGAGTGAGTCTTTTGAACCTTGGCGGGTCTTGGAAGATTAACCTGTGTCAATCAACTCAGAGTTGTAAATATTGAGATTCCTGAGAAAGTCACATCTGGGCCTTCCTGTGGGTCCGAGCAAAAGCACTGACCGTGGAGTTTCCCCACTCAGGATAGCTGGGGCCTGAGGGCTATTATTGCTGACTGGTTTAGGCATCTGGGAAAGTCATAATTCCTAGGGCTAAAGGCCCAGGTTTCTCCCTCAGTTATCATCACAGGTGAGGACTGGGAGGGCCAAGTGGCCCATACGGGAAGCACTGGAGAGGCCATCCACAGATCATATCCAGTACCCTCGATAGGTAGCCACCCTCCTATCCCTATGCACTCACTGGGATCAAAGCAGACATGGGCTGGCCTAGCACCTCAGGTCTAGTGGATGTGAGCTCCAGGAGGCCTTGGAAACCTCAAAGACTCTTCATTGTCCCTTAAGGTTCTGCTTTCCTCATGGTCCACACCTTATGCTCCTACAGGAAAACACTGAGAATGGGCTCGATGGTGCACACCTGCAATCCCAGCCCTCGAGAACTGGAAGCAGGAGGACGGTGCCCAGGTCAGTCTGGGCTGCCAACATGACCCTGTCTCAAAAATAAACCATGAAGCCCCCCTCCAGTAGGTCCTGGATGACCTAAAATCCTTAGCATGTCCTCCAGATACCCACAGTCAACCCTAGCCTCACCTCCCGCCAGCCTCACCTCCCGCCAGCCTGGCCATGCTTCCCTTTCCCGTTCCATCGCCTCTGTCCTTAGCATCAGGAGTGTCCTCCATACTTTTGTGCTTGCTCTTGCCTAGCCATCCTCCCCCACCTTACCCTTAGCATGTGTGTCTACATGAGTGTGCACATATACACGTGTGCACATGCATATGGAGGCCGAGGACAACCTCAAGTGTCATCTTCCCTAGCCCACAAAAAAACTGTTTCCTAGAAAAAAAAAATAAAATCATGCCAGGCAGGGGTGGTGGCGCACACCTATAATCCCAGCACTCAGGAGGCAGAGGAAGGTGGATTTCTGAGTTCAGGAGCCAGCCTGGTTTACAGAATGAGTTCCAGGACAGACTGGGCTACACAGAGAAATTCCATCTCAAAACATGCTCCCCCCCTCAAAAAAAATACTTTCAACAAATGATCCTAGCAACATCTTTTTTGATGTAAAGATTCTGTCTGCTTCCACGGCATCAACTGACTCCTCCTCTTCATGTTTTACCTTGGAAACGCTGCAGCTTCAGTGCACCCAGCAGAGAGCTTGAGTGGCATGCCCAATGCCAGGCCCACAAACATACATCAGGAAGCAAACAAAAACAGCATAGGTTTTAATGTCCTAGAAACTTGATTTCTGTTCATCTGCTATCTCAGGTCCAAATGAAAATGTACATTTTTGTGAATTCTCTTTTACTTAGTGTTCACAACTATTTCTGTATCTCAAATGATGAAGCATCCACTGTTTCACAGTTTTGAAATGCCACTTTGCAAAAATACAGATATGGATGAACACAGGAGTAGCCTGATCCGGTGGTCACACCCTGTGCATATTGTCGGAGATGGCGGGAAAACCATGTGCCAGATAGCCCGGGGAGTTTTGAGTATTATATCTCAGGTACCTCATGCTCTCAGGGACTCAGGGGAGGGGATGTCAGGTGACTGCAAAGCACAGAAAAGACCAGAACCACTGAAGTTCTGGACCCCAGGAAGAGGGACAGAAGTCACAGAGATACTGCCTTAAAGACTGCTACCAAGGTACCCAGCCCTACCTACCGGTTCATTGGCCCCCAGGGCAGGTGCCACAGCAGGTTCCTCCCTAAGGCTGGGAAGGGCCATAGAATGCAATCACAGGCCCTGACTGCTGGTGCTGGGCCCCTAGACTGCTGGGGAAGGCTAGTCCCATCTCCACCTCCCCTCTAGCTGCTAATCTAATCAGAAAGCAGCCTGAGATAAAGCAGCCACTGTGTGGGAGCAAAGACAAGAGAGGATGTAGAGAGAAGATAAGTATTTTCACACTTGAAAGTGTTGTGTAGTCCACAGGGGCAGAAACAAGAGCCCGGAGAAGAACCAGGACAGAGGAGGAGGGCTGCCCTTGTGGAAACCAGGCCCAGCTGACCCAATCTAGGTGAGACTCTTAGCTCTTCCTCTGCTGAATCGTCAGGCAAGCAAAGAACCCAACAACACATGGGAAATGTACATAAAGAGCCGTCCAAGGCTTGTGAGAGTCCAGAGAGGATACCCAGAGCAAGGCTGTGGGGCTCAAAGCAAGGAGGTTCTGGGTAGAAGCAGGTATCCCAAAGCCGAGCTCAATTTTGGCAGAAGAGAGCAGTGTCCCTTGGGAAAGCCGAAGCCCAGAGCAGGGAAGCAGGCAGTAAACATGGAGGCCTACTGGCCCTGGGTCTAGAGGTGCTAGAGACGGGAGCAGAGCGTGGTGGTGGTGATGCAGGGTGTGTGTGCGTGTGTGTGTAAAGAACAGGTCAAGAAACAGTACCTCTAGTGTACTCTAGGTCCATGCCACAGGGAGCCAGAGCGAGGGCACAGGGAAATGGCATCTGTCCCTCTTTAGATTGAGGTCTGCGCTCGTGAAACACATTTCTCAGCAACCATTAACTTCTACTTCATCTGCCAGACTTGGGAATGGTGGATATTAACAAGTCCACCAGTAGGTGAGTCATTTCTCTTCATCATTAGCCAGAGGACACACCCCAAGGGTAAGGTGGGAAGGGGGCAGTCACAGAGCCAAAGGAAGTGTGAAAATTGCCAGGTAGAAGGTCACCCAAGGAAGCTGCAGCTGGAGGACAGGGGAGGGGCCCAGCTGGGAAAGGACCTAACTTGCAAACAGACCCAAACCCAGTGAGCCGCCCATGGGAAGCCAGGTGGATGGCCCTGCCTGTGCTGGCGCTGAAGTTCACATGGTAACGTCGTTCCCCGAGTCAGTTCCACGTGTTGAGGGTCCTGGGTGCCTTTCTGAGCCTCCCGTTGTCCCTTTGACAGGACCTGGAGTCTCTTTGGAGACAAATCCCTGCTGTCTGTGAGGGAGTTTCCAGATCAGGTAAATTGAGGAGAGAAGACCAGTCTGAGGATTCAGTGGCACCATTCCCTGATCCGGGCTCCCAGCTGAATGAAAAGGAGTAGGAAGCTGAGACCCAGCATTCATCTCCATCCCCTAGCTTCAGATGTGACAGCTGCTGCCATCTCTCACCTGCCCCCCACAGTGCCAGAAGCCTCCCTTCCTAGAACTGCTTTTGTCAGGGGTTTTTGCCAGAGGCAGCTCAGTGAGTGGCTAAGAGCACTTGTTGTTGCAAGGACCCAGGTTCAATTCCCAGCACCCACATGGCTGCTCACACTGCCCATAACTTCAGCTGCAGGGGATCCCAGGGGATCCACTGTCCTCTTCTGACTTCCATGGGCATCAACCATACACATGATGCATAGGCAAACAAGTAAGCAAAACACTCGTACACATGAAAATGAAATAAATCTAAAAACAAACAAGCAACAAGAAACACAACTAACGCAGAGGTGATACGGCTTGGAAATTCCACACCATCAGTTCCCAGTCCCCCAGAAGCTGATGCTTTGGTGAGCTTGCACGCTGCTGAGTGTTGTATGCAGGCCTCCCTGCACAAGGGGTGTTCAACATACATTTGTGTGCAACCTGGATTCAGCTAGGGCAAGTGCAGCCATGGCTGTGGAGACTGAGCCCCATCCCACCGCCGCCTTCTCTGGCTGCCCCAGGCTATACGGCAGCTAATAAAAGTATCCCTATGAGCACAGACAGGATGCACGCTGCTCATCCATGTCTTGTGTAACAGATCTTACAACATGTGAATGCAGTCACGGATTAAGAGCCCAGTGGTTGACATGGGACATTAGGTTATCATTCTAGCATTATAAAACACAAGGTGGTTTGGTGGTTGTTTTTATTCTAAGGGCTGAAGTAAAATGTACCACTCAAGAGTTAGTGAAGAGGGGCGCTGGAGAGATGGACCAGCCCTTGAAGTGTTTTGTGGAAGCAATTAGACTGGAGTTTGGATCCTAAGCACGCCCTTAAATCCTGGGTGGGCGTGGCGGTGGCTTGTGAGGCACAGATGAGATCCCAGAGCAAGCAGGCTAGCAAGAATAACCACATCAGTGAGCTCTGGATTTGATTGTGAGACCCTGCCTCAAAAGAATAAGGTGGAAGAACAACAGAAGAAGATTCCCGACATCCACCTGGGGCCTCTCCACGAACCAGCATTTGTACTCACATATAAACATGCATACACACACAAGCACACCACACACACACATGAAAAGGAAGAAACTAAAACAAGAAAACAAAACAAAACTCATGAGGATTGGAAAAAATGTGTTCCTCTAAATCATCTTCTGAGACCAAGGAGAGCAACATAACTCATCCCTCTTTAGTACCTGTCACCAGGGTCACTTCAAGGCCCCAAAGCAGGCCTCAGAGGCTCCTGACTAAGGTGCACTCAGAACCCAGAGGAACAAGTGAGCTTTGTCACCAGAGAGTGGAACTGTTTGAAAGGATTAGAAGGATCAGGAGGAGTGCCCTTGTTGGAGGAAGTGTGTCACTGAGGGTGGGCTTTGAGGGCTCAAAAGCCCATGCCGTGTCCAGGTCCAGGCCTAGGCCAACTCTGCCTGCCTGTCTGTCTGTCTCTCTTTTCCTCTCCCTCCCCTCTGTCTCTGCCTGTGGATCAGGATGTAGCTCCCAGCTACTGCTCCAGCACGCCATGTCTGCTACCATGCTCCCTGTCATGAAAATAATGGACTAAATCTCTGAAACTATAAGCAAGTCTCCAGTTAAATAAATGCTTTCTCTTACAAGAGTTGCCTTAGTCATGGTGTCTCTTGACAGCAACAGAACAGTGACTAAAACAAAGCAGGAATGGGGGTTTCATCCAAACACATTATATGCATGTAGAAAATCCCCAAATACATATATTATATATAATATATAATAGAATTGCAGTACCGAGCCCTGGCAAGCTTTTGGTACATCATGATGGTGAAGGCATGCTTGGGCAGGACTCTTGTTCCTAAAGCCCTTCAGCTTCCCTGAAAAGGAATCATTTAACCCCATAGAACAATCAGCTTGAGCTCTCACACAGGTAGGCAGGGCACTGAAACTGCAGAGCTGCAGCCCAGCTCAGAATAAAGCTGTCTTTATCATGGCACTGCCCTTATCAGCATCTGAAAGTCAAACCCGAGGCTTTGGCTCGGTGGAGAGCATTCCCAGCTCTGCAGGGCCCAGTCAGGAGCTTTAGTGCTTCTCCAACCCCACAGCTAGATGGCATCTCTGCCTCAGTGTCCCCCTACTCTATCTAGTCCCCCAGGATACCCCGGTAGTCTGGAGAAAAGAAGCAATGAGTGGTGTAGGCACCTCAAAGTCAGTAGAAAATCTGGCTGGGAGTCTGGAGTGCCCATGATCACACAACCAGCAGCTGGTCAGGGAGTAAATGTAGAAGCTCCAGTTCCCATTGACAATCTAGAATGTGGAGCACTAGAGACCATCCTGGGGCAAAGATGAAGATTAAACTGGGCCAGACTGGAAGGAAGGAGAAAGGAGGGGAGGGATCAAAGGGTCAGGGACTTCCCTTCTTTCTCCCCCCCCCCCCCCCCCCCCGCTTCCTTTAGTCTTGTGGTAAACCAACCCTTTATCCTCGGCGACACAATTTCCCCTATTTCTTTTCAGTTAAAAAAAAAAAAAGGTTCCAGAGAAGATATGTACCAAAAACATGCAAGAGATGAGCCACAAGGCCTAGCCATCCAGCCCAAAGTCCGCTGCTCCCAGGAAGCTTCTTCCACTGGCTGACCTCTGCCTCTCCTTCTACCTCTTGCCAAGAAAGCCTTTAGGTGGGCAAAAGTCACCTTTGATTTTGAGTTGCCCAGGACAGGATGTGGGGTAGCTTGGGAGGCGGGAGGAATGAACCTCAGTCCCTTGCAGAAATGCCAGGCCCCTGCACCTGTCATGGTCCTGATAGGAGTGGAGGTCTTCTAAGGAGACACTTGGGCACCTCCTTTTGGTGATCTGACTATTGAAAAAAAATGGATCTTAAGGAATTGGGATTTCCCCCAGAAATTTCATGCTGGAAGATGGAAATGTCTGGAGTCAGAGTAGGACTTGTCTACAGGAAAGAGATTTGCACAGTTCTGACAATACACAGACCTTGCAGGACAGACTAGAGCCCAGACAGTGATGATGGGGAGGTTCATCCTTGACAGGGACTGTTTAGCTGGTATACCTCTTGCCCTCTGTCTAAACCTAAACCTCAAATCAGGACCTTGAAGATGGGGTGGGTGTTGAACCTTTTATTTCTCACTCCAATGTAGCCAGATAAGGAAATTGCCTTTCTCTCCTTTCGCTATGACATGTTGTGTAACAGGTTGGCTTATTGGGAACATGAGGTTGCACCCAGATTGTTAGGGCTTTTAGGCCGCCAAGTACCCTAAGTCCTTCCAGCTTAGATCCCCAGGCTCCTCTGTTGGCAGCAAGGGGGCAGCACTCATTGCTCCCCAGGGCAGAAGCTCACAGATTCTCCACTGAGCCTACTCTGTCCTTTCAGTAGCTCCTTGCCACCTCAGGGTGAGCCATGGTCACGCCTTGGCATTCCTGTGATCTGACACTCAACTCCCCCCACACTGGGACCTCCCGTGGACTTCCTGTCTCCTCCTACCCCTTCACCACACCTCAGACCCAGCGTCTGCTGCCTTCTTCCTCTTTCCAGAAGCCATTCTCCACCAACCACAGGCCATCTGCATAACACATGTCACAGCAGTGAGCCTGCCTGTTGGGTCTCAGCTGAGGGGTCAAACAAACAACATGAGCATTTTGAGACGGCCATACAATTTTTACAAAAGAGCTGGGCAACGGGCTTGGAGAGTGTGACATCATTTCCCCACAAATGTCACTCTGAAAGGTACAGACCCCTTTAGACAACAAAGAGAGAGATCACAAGGTTACGCCAGTAAGGGCCAAATGGGTGGGACGTTTGTGAGCACCCCACAGAATAGGGACGTCGCTGTCCTCTGAGCCATTCAACTACCATTCAGCGGTGCCCCCTTGCAAGAATTATCCCAGCTGGGCTTGCTGGCCATCTACACCTTCTCAAGGAGGGGCAGAAGGGACGTGAGACCCTCACCTGAGCACCCAGCGGCTCCCTACCACCTGCTGTATGCAAAGCTGCCCTTTTTGCCTTAGGGTGGGGCTAGAGTATATTTTCTGGGAAAGATTAGGGAATGGAGCTCCACCCTCATGCCTGCCGGGTAAAGGCTCTCCAGGTGTAGCCTGTTGGGAAGAAGTGCCCACATCCCAGTAAGTAACCCCTCACCTGTACTCTGAGAGGAAGCCCAGTAAACTCACTGGCTCTCCAAAGTGAGCTCTGCCTCTGTCCATCATCGGAACCCTAGGAGAAGAGGCAGGTGTCGCTTATGTCTCCCCCTGGGAATGAATTTTAGCTACAGACTTAGAGCTCAGGATTATGACCTAGGCCAGCAACTCGTCTCCTAAAAGACTCTATGTGTATTGAGGAGCTTGGATCAGTCTCCCAGCCCCAAACAGCAGCGGCACTGACAATCACCACCATTATTACTTACTATTTTTCTTCCTCCCTTTCTCTAACAATACAAGCTTAACCAATTTTCTTTTACATTTTGTTTAGTGTGTTTGTGTTTTTGTGTGTGTGTGTGTGTGTGTGTGTGTGTGTGTGTAAATGTGCTACAGTCTGTGTGTGGAAGTCAGAGGACAAATCTCAAGAATCGGTTCTCTCCTCTCACCATGTAGGTCCTAGGGAATGAACTCATGTCCTTGGGCTTGGTGACAGACATCTTTATCCGCTGAGCCCTCTTGCCAACCTGTTGCAGGTGTCTGAACCATGCTCAAGCCACTGAGCCACATCCCCAGACACCATTTATGGTGTTCTGACACCTTTGGGGTGTTTAAGACTTCTTTATGGGTTGGAGAGATGGCTCAGCAGTGAAGACCTGATTTTGGTTCCTAGCACCCATGTCATGTGGCTCATACCTACCTGTAACTCCACCCAAGAGGGGATCAGACGCCCTCTTCTGGCCTCTTCAGGCACCTGCACTAACATTAAGCCACACAATGACATACATATATAGACATAGTTAAAAATAAAACCAGGACTGGACGGGTGGCTTATGGGTTAAGAGCATTTGCTGCTCTTCCAAAAGATCCACGTTCGATTTCCAGCATGCACATGGTGGCTCATAACTGTCTGTAACTCAGCTCCCAGGCACCCCAACAATCTCTTCTGGAGTCTTCTGGTACTGGGTACATAGGTAGTATACAGACATACATGCAGTCAAAACACCCACACATAAATTAAAATTTAAAAATTTAAATAAAATCATTTTTAAATACCTCTGAATTCAGACCAGGGGACAGGCGTGGGTACTGAGCCTCAGAGAGAGAGAGAGAGAGAGAGAGAGAGAGAGAGAGAGAGAGAGAGGCTAGAGAAAGGAGAAGGCAAGAGAAAGGAGGGAGGTAGGAGGCCCACATCAGGCAGGAGAGGAAACATCTGTGCTGTGGGATCAGGCAGGAAGGAGGTTGCCCTTGTGGGGCCTGGGGTTGAAGGAGCAAAGGCTGGTGGCTGAGTTCACCCAGGGCAAGGCTTTGCCAATGACACCAGGATGGATGGGCAACGGCTTCATTCATCAGCAGAAGCTGGTGTGTCCCCAAGGCAGCCCAGTGCAGAGCCTTCTAGCACAAGCAGAGGCTCAGCCCTGCCATGAGCCTGCAGCAAGAGTTCACAAAATGTCAACTCACTCTTGGGGGGAGAAACCTGTTTCCACCACGTATCCCCAGGACCCATCCTATACTGGACCCTCTCACCCTGGCTTGTGCCTATTCCACAATCACAAGAACACCCTCGCTGGGAGTGATGGCTGACCACTGTTTCACTGTTCACGTCCAACACAGGTGCTCACAGCCTATGCCTCCCACTAGGCTCTGGTCATTCCAATGTTCACTTCATGTCCATTCCTCAGAGCCACCTCCGGCCACCCAGCCACCCCCTCCAGGATGGCTTCCAAGAGAGCTTTGGGTTTTTGGGTTTTTTTTCTTTTTTCTTTTTTTTTTTTTAAAAAAAAAAAACACTTGTTTTTACATATGTAAAAATGTATGTGTATGTCTGTAGGATACATGCCATGAATGCTTGGATGCCTGTGGGAGACCAGAAGAGGGCATTAAATGCTTTGTAGCTGGATTTACAGACAGTTGTGAACTCCCCAGCCTGGGTGCTGGGAACTGAACTTCGGCCTCTGGAAAAACAAGTGCTCTTAACTCCTAAGTCATCTCCTCAGCCTTGAATGTTTGCTTACTAAGCATTCACACAATAGACCGACTCTCTTACTCTTTATATTCAAGGGTTTCCCAAGGTCTCAAGGGGCTGGAGAGATGGCTCAGTGGTTAAGAGCACTGCCTGCTCTTCCAAAGGTCCTGAGTTCAATTCCCAGCAACCACATGGTGGCTCACAACCATCTGTAATGAGGTCTGGTGTCCTCTTCTGGCCTGCAGACATACACACAGACAGAATATTGTATACATAATAAATAAATAAATATTTATAAAAAAAAAGAGTACGTCTGGGACTTAACACCTGGAAATCAGTGTTGGCGACAACACAGAAAAGGAAGACCATTGGAAGTGACTGTCCTGCTTACTTTCCTATAAGAAGGGACCACGCCATGTAGGGACAAAGGAATACCAGGTTTGCCAGTGGATGGAGGCAGGAGCAGTTAGGGGAAGCCTGGGCCCTTGGGAAAGGCGAGGCAGTGCAAGGGAAATGGTTAAGAATAGGCCAGTTTAAACTGGTTAGCTAAGCATCAATGGGCTTTGGGCACGGGCTATCCCAGTGCTGTGGCACGTGACCCGGCATGTTTGAGTACGATGAGAACATGGTCGCCAGTGTGGGCTCAGGCCTCAGGGCCTGGTGTCCAACAGAAGCTAAGGGCACAGATGGGACCCAAGGAGGACAGAGGTTCTGTCCCTTCCTTCATCCAGCCCTGACTCCGAGTCCACCTACCTGTCTTTCTGACATAGTGGACCCTGCCCCAAGGACCTTACGACACCTCACACACCTGACTTCGTCCTTGGGTTACTCAGCCATCTCCCTTGTTCCTTCAATGTTCCCCTTCAATGAGCCCCAAGTCCTTCCCCTGTTGCTCCAAGACCACCCCTGCCTATTCCACTACCTCCACAAGGACCTCTACTCCAGAACACCCTGCCTGCCACCTAGGAAATGACCTCTCACCAGCATTTGTAATTCTTAAAATTTAGAAGTAATAGCAAGAACCAGAAGAACCTCCACAAGGACCTCTACTCCAGAACACCCTGCCTGCCACCTAGGAAATGACCTCTCACCAGCATTTGTAATTCTTAAAATTTAGAAGTAATAGCAAGAACCAGAAGAATGGGCTGGAGAGATGGCAGAGGCCTGGGTTCGGTTTCCAGCACCCACACCATGGTTCACAAGGTCCATAACTCTAGTTCTAGGGGATCCAATGCCCTCTGCTGACCTCCAAGGGTACCAGGAATGCACAGGGAGGCACAACATTCAGATACATAAAATAAAACAAATTGATTTTAACAACCCTCCCCACACACAACAAAGGCTTCCTTGATCCAGTGAAGAAGGGTGACTTATAATTTACATTCCAGAAAAAAAGACAAATTTTCTTGATACATAAATGTTTCCTCCAGGACCAGGGATGTAGCTCAGGGGGTAGACAGCTAGCCTCACATACACAAAGTCCTGGGTTCAACCTCCAACCCCCGTGCCACAGAAACTGAGTGTGGTGGTGCGTGTGTGTAATCCCAGCACTCAGGAAACAGAGGCAGGAGGATCAGAGGTTCAGGGTCATCTTCAGATGCACAGGGAATTCGAGCCTGGTCTACGTGAGACTTTGTCTCAAAAGGGAAAAAAATAAGCAAAGGTTTCCTTTGATTCAGTAAGATTTCCTCTAATTCAATACAAAAAAAAATCAAAAAACACGATGAAAACTGGGTGAAACATGAACAGACTGTTCACTGAAAAGGAAGTACAAAGCTCCTGTCTGTCACGCTCACCTTGTGCATAGTAAGAAAAATGCAAGTTAAAATGACATAGAACAGGGCCTGCAAGATGGCTCAGCAGATAAAGGTGCCCTTACTAAACCTGACCGTCTGAATGTGATCCCTGCATCCTGTATGGTAGAGAGAGGGGGGTAGCTCTCACAAGCATCCTTTGACCTCCATGTGTGTACTATGGTTCATGCACCCCCTAACACGCAATAAAAAAATGTGTGATCTTTTTTTTTTTAAGAACTTTTAAACGATGTATTTAACTTTACTTATGTGCAATGGTGTGAAGGTGTCAGATCGCCCTGGAACTGAATTTACAATTGCTTATGAGCTGCCATGTGGGTGCTGGGAATTGAACCCAGGTCCTCTGGAATAGCAGTCAGTGCGCTTATTCACCCAGCCATCTCTCCAGGCCTGTGGATTTTTTCTCCTTACTAGTATTCTATTCGACACCTAAAATCCTGGCATTCAGGAGTCCAAGGTCAGACGATTGCAAGTTCCAGCCTAGCCTGTGAGACCCTAACTCAAACAAACAAACAAAAAAATCAAAGCAAAAACTTCAAGGAAAAGCTTTTATCTCCAGATCAGCAAGCCAGTTTGATAACCAAACTGGCGGGCCACACCATTCCTGGGACATGACCTCACGTAGGGCCACCTGCATTTACAAAGTGACTCGGGGACAAGGTGACTCTCTAGAATATCCCGGGTGGAGGCAGAAGCCTCAACGTGACAACCTATACTCTAGACAAAAGAAAAGCTCTCTATACAGACAGGGAAGAACTCAGAGAGTTAAATGAAAAAAATAAAACCTCGGGCAGAGAACACACTAAGCCCTCCCTAACTGTGCATCCTGCCCTCTGCACACCCTCCTCCCTTCAGCCCACAAATGTCTGGGGAACCAGCTGCCCTGCTCCCTGTTGCTGTTAGTGGGCCACTCACAGGTTCTCATCTGACTTGCCCTTGCTCCGTGGGTGGTACAGCTACTTCCTTTGCCTAGCGCTTCCTTGGTTCCCCACCTGTAGAGCCTTTTCCTGCTCTGACCTTGCGCCTCCTCAAGCAGAGCCTGGAAGCGTGACTGGTGCCTCAGAGCAGGGGAGATTAGCGCCCACTTGGTTTGCCTGTGCCTGGTTCAGCCTTCCGTCCTAGACTCTCGCGTTTATCCCATGGCTTCGGTATCAGTGTGCTGCTCACTCTCAAGGTGTGCGTCCAGCCAGACCCCTCTTCTAGCCTGAGTATCTGCGACCAACATGGCCCAGGAGTGACTCACCAGCTTCCAGCCACTTTTGCTCTCCATATCTGGGAGGTTCCCTTGCCGCTGTAGAGTCTACAGCCCTTTGGTCATTGAATTATAGCCATGCCACCTCTGAAACACACCCAAAACCTGCCCACTTTCCCCCACCTCCACTACAGCTTGTCTATTTAACCAAAGCCTTCTTCAACGGCGACCCCAGCTTCTTCACTGGTCTCCCTGTATGCTCTCTTCCCACCTCCGGACCTTTGCACATCCTATAATCTATGCCTTGAATGTTCTCTCCCATTGCTATGGCTTGGTAAAATGCCCCCCAAGACCCATGTGTTGAAGGCACAGTCCCCACCACGGCACTCTCTGGAGGTGGCAGAACCTCTAAGATGCGGCGTCCCATGTGAAGTCTGCTAGACGTGTGGAAGTGAACCCTTGAATGAATCTTGGAGCTTTACCCATTCCTTTCTCTCTGCTTGCTGGCCTGCTCTCCCTTGTGCTTTTGCTATGGTGCTCTGGCTTATCACAAGCCCAAAGTAACAGGGCCAAGCAACTATGAATGGAACACCCCACACTGCAAGCCAGAATAAGCCCCTCCCTCTTCTTCGGTGATTATCTTAGATATGACGTTAATCAGTTCCATCATGGGAGTCTCCATCCCTGCTTAGACTTGATGAATTCAGGTTAGTACTTTCTTATCGGCCTTTCTGACCCCAGGACCAATGGAGTTCACCTGGAATGGCACAAACTCACTCCCCAGAGAACAACATCTGACCCCACCCCACCCCCGCCCCCATGTGAGTGTGCAGAAGGCAGAAATGCTGAGGAACACTCTACAGTACATCTAGAACTGTCTCCTTTACAATAAGGAATCTGCTGGTCCAAAAGGCTGGCCATGGCATGGAGACACAGCACAGCTGGAAGCCCTGAGTTCCATCCCCAGCACTGCATAAAGCAACCTTGGTAGCTCATACCTGTAATCCTGGCACAGGAGGTAAAGTGTTCAAGGTGTGCTTTAGCTACATATGACTTCTGGGCCAGTCTGGGCCATACGGGACCTTGTCTCAAAAAACTAAACAAAGGAACGAAAAAGGCAAAATATCAGGGTGCTTAGAAACTGCACCTCAGACCGTCAAGGTCCGGGACGTACTGTCATTGCACGCTCCGCTGGTCCTGCATGCCACCTATCACCATTCAATCTTTAGCTGTGCAAAGGTGCTGGCCCAGCTCCAGCCTGCGCTTTACAGAATGAATTAGTGAATTAAAGTCATCGCTCATGCTCATCTCTGTGTGTCCACTCCTCAGCATATAGGCACAGGGCCTAGAACTTGGCAATCAGTGTGTGGATTGATAAGACACTCATGGGGGCAGGCCACACTGCCCAGAGGCCACCTCATGTCCTGGCCTCCATGCCAGGATGGCAGTCCTTTCCCTTGACTGCCCGCTTCTCACCCTTACTCTCACATGCTTGTCAAATACTTTTCATGGGCCCTCAAAGCCGCCCAGCCCAAGCGGAAGCTCTGTCATCTTCTCAGACTAGCATTCATCCTGTAAGCTCATCTAGGGGGAGGCTGCATCGTCTACTTAGCTGCAATCTTGGAGAAGAGCACCCTTGAGCAGCCCCACCACCCCGGGCTCTGTGTGCACCCTTGAGCAGCCCCACCACCCAGGGCTCTGTGAGCACCCTTGAGCAGCCCCACCACCCAGGGCTTGTGAGCACCCTTGAGCAGACACTGCCACCCTGGGCTCTGTGACCACCCTTGAGTAGACACTGCCACCCCGGGCTCTGTGAGCACCCTTGACCAGCCACTACCACCCCAGACTTTGTGAGCACCCTTGACCAGCCACTGCCACCCTAGGCTTGTGAGCACCCTTGAGCAGCCACCACAATCCTAGGCTCTGTGAGCACCCTTGAGCAGCCACTACCACCCCAGACTTTGTGAGCACCCTTGACCAGCCACTACCACCCCAGACTTTGTGAGCACCCTTGACCATCCACTGCCACCCTAGGCTTGTGAGCACCCTTGAGCAGCCACCACGATCCTAGGCTCTATGAGCACCCTTGAGCAGCCACTACTTTCCCGGACTTTGTGAGCGCTCTGGTTTTCCGCCTGTATGGTTTTCTTGCCTCCAGCCTCTTTCCCTCCCAGTCCACCTGCTTTATCACTTCCAGCTCCATCCTTGTAAGATGGCAATCAGCCTACATGGCTTCCTGCCAGAGATCTCTTTCACTGGTTCTCAGTTTCCATGAGGTAGAGCCCAGTTTCTTTAGCTGGAAGCAAGACTCTACACCCGACCTGCTCCTACTACATTTGTCTCTGGCGCAGCCTCCAATGCCAGGCACATGAGCCTGTGTGCCGCTCACTCCAGGCCATAAGCTGAAAGTTTACTCCTGTCTACCCCTTAGATGTCCAGGGAGTTCACTTATCCTTGAAGCCAAGGTCAAACATCTCTCCTCGAAGCATCCTAAACTTAGGTACACGCCTGTAATTCCAGCACTATGGAGACTGAACAGGAGGGCTGCAAGCCTCTGGCTAGCCTAAGCATCATAGTGAGAGCCTATCTCAAAAGGCTTAACTTTTAAAAATTGTATTTATTAATTTTTGTGTGTGTATATGTGTATGTGTGTGTGCATCACAACCA
Organism: Microtus oregoni; assembly: GCF_018167655.1. Lineage (NCBI taxonomy): Eukaryota > Metazoa > Chordata > Mammalia > Rodentia > Cricetidae > Microtus > Microtus oregoni. Next base: position 25,194,426 of record NW_024543091.1, on the reverse strand, counting down.
CCATGCGGAAGTCAGAGAACAACTTGCAAAAGTCTGTTCTTCTTTCCACCACATGGGTCTCAAGAGTGGTAGCGAATACGTTTGGCCACTGAGCCATATCTTACCCAGCTCAGGCCTATCTCAGAACGCATACAAAACTCTAGATGTATTTATTCTTCCCATATGCTCTGTAGCTCCACTTCAGGGCATATACTCCCAAACAAAGGTCAAAGTCAAGGACTCAACAGCTACATGCCTACGTGACTCACCCCAGAATCACCCACAGTAGCTGAAGGGTGGCAGCCACCCAGGTGTTCAGGGCAGTAGAGCAGACACATGGAATGTGGTCCCTAGCTGCCTCCAAAGGAAGCTGTAGCTCAGGCTGCAACCTGCACCAACCATGAGGATGCTGTCAGCTGGGAGGTCAGTCACACAGACAAATACTGGATTACTCCACTTACGACATAGGGCGCAGTCTTGACCACCCTGTGCTCCGCAGGTGGGCATCTTTCAAAGGCAGACCATTCTTCAAGGGCATACAAGTATCTGTGCCCCCAGCTAGAATCTCCAAGCGAGCTCTCAGGAAAATGGGGAGAAGACATGTCCACAGTGGCGTGCTTCCTGTCTGCTGCCAGGAGATGCTCTGTACTGCTTCCAGACTGGCAGTCGGAAGGACCAGCACTAGACAAATCACCTTGACCTTGAGCCAGAACTGTGGACCAAATAAACCTCTTCTCATTAAAACGTAGGCCATTGTATTGTATTATGTGCCACAGAAAAGAGACTCACACTGCTTAATAAAGCTACCCTTAGCTGTCAATCACAGAGACAGGAAGCAGAGGGGTAATTGTAGAGGGGCTTGGACAGTGAGAAGCTGGTGTTTATTGGGTGCAAAGCTTTAACTGGCAAATGATGAAGTTGTGAGGCTGGATGGTGGTGACAGCTGTCGAATAATGTAAATATGCTTAGTGATAATGAATTGTACCTTCAATAGTCTCAAAACAGGGCATGGGGAATGGCTTAGCTGGTAAGGTGCTTGCCTTGTGGGCATGAGGACCTGAGGTTGATATCCAACACCCATGTAGATAAAAAAAAAAAGCCAGGAATGATGGTGCATACCAGTAATCTCAGCGCTAGCAGGCCTAGCCTGCTTGTTTAGTTCAAGATAAAAGTGAGAAAACCTATCTCAGAAAGCAAGGTATATGGTGCCTGAAGAGTAACAGCTAAGGATCGCTTCTGGCAGCCACAGGTGTGCATCACACACACACACACACACACACACACACACACACACACATACACACACACACACTGCCAAAAGGAGAATGCTATATTCTGTGCTTTACTACAATAACAAAGAGACAAACAACAAAACCACTCCTGCCCCCATCCCTCCCTCTTGTGAAGTTTCTGACACAGTCACCATCTCCTCCCTAAAGGAACTTACTCTTGTAGAGTTCCCTCCAGCACAGGGGACCTCATGGCTGGCCACGCCCTCCTCTGTACACTTGGGCAGGGCATTGACAGATACCTTGGATTAGGGGGTTTCTGCGGCCCGGGGAATAGGTCTAACTCCAAGGATCCTTCCCAGTATCTAGCCACAGCCCAGAGCTGAGTTTCTTTTTGAAGATGGTAAGAACGAACAGCCCAAAGCAATTGTGATTTACTTCCAAGATTCATCAACAATCGCAGCACCCAAGCCTAACCCCGCCAAAATAAATCTTCTGCCCTTCCATTAAGCAACAAGGTCAGAGGGGGATTCCGTGGGCAGAGTTAATAAATAGCTAACATGGAAGGAATAATCAAAACACAGGCCGGGTAGGTTGGTCGGGGCGTGAGCATGCATCTCAAAGGGCACTCGGCCCTCTCTCGTGTGGTTGCTGAGCTGATTCATTTCCTGTGCCCCTTCCCAGGGCAAGGAGAGGGGAATGTGGAGTAGGACACAGAATTCATCACTATGCTGCCTGCACTGGAAGGTCGCTGACCCCAGGGTGGGGCTCGGACCACACGCATGGCTCCTTCTTACATAACTAGAGGTCTAGAGGCACAGAGAACTTGGCCTTGGCTCTCAGCAGAAGGTTAAACAGCCCTGCCTTCCCTCTGACTTACTTCTCACTCGTGCACAGGGCACACTCGTAGCCGGAAGCCCTTTGTACCAAGAGAAATCCCAAGGGAAGGAAGGTCTTCAGAGACCATCTAAGGCAGCCCTTCTCAACCAGAGGTGATGCTGCTGCCCCAGGGCACATCTGGTGATGTCCAGAGGCATTCCCAGAGGTCAAAAGGGGCTCAGAAGCCCAGCATAGTGCCACACATCTTTAATTGCAGCAAAGGCAGGAAAATCTCTGTGAATCTGAAGCCAACCAAGGGAGATGGAAATATATATATTCCAAGAGAGTGCTGGCTGCTCTTCCAGAGTACCTAGGTTTGGTTTTCAGCACCTACATGGTAGTTCAGGCCATCTTTAACTCCAGTTTCAGGGGGATCTGACTCCTCTTCTGGTCTCCATGGGTACTGCATGCATATATACATAGTAGATACACACACATATATGACTCAGGGAAGATGTGATATGATGGCACTATTGGAAGAGGCGAAGGGTACAGGGAAGCACCCACTATGGCACACCGCCTCTTTTCCTCCAAACGGCAATAGTGCTAAGGGTAAGATACCGTTATAGAATCCAAGCTACTCTGACAGATAAGGAAACTGAGACCCAGAAACAGGTCCAATGCCACATTCCAGTTGGATAATGTTAGAATCAGAGCTTTAGGGGGCTTTCTGCCAGCCACACTGGCCTTCGGCTGCTGGGAAGGTTAGCAAGGCCAGTGGCAGGTTTCTGAAGCAGCTGGATTCTGGGCTCTGGGATCTAGAAGCTATGGGGTTGGGCTCCATATCTCTGACAGGCTCCCAATGAATTCCCCAAGTTCCATAGGCCACCTTGGCTACAAAGCTTCTAATTAACGAAAGGAGATGACCTTAGGGGGCAAAATGCCCTGCTGGAGGCTCAGGAAACTCTTCTTCTGAGGTTCCAACAGTCCAGAACCTGCTGTAGGTGACCCTGGTCTGGTCAAGGTCAGAAGGCAGGAGACTACTGCAGGTTAAAAACTTACAGGCAAATCAGAGACTGGGATGAAACTGGGCCACCACTTTGGGGACCACCATCCTTTTCCCCAAGAAGTGACTGTATCTTTGCCTGTGATGGCTCCCCTCTGCCAGCCCACACAGTTTCACAACAGTCTCCAGGCTTATCCTTGTCCTTGTCTCCAAAGAGTCAACACTGTCTCCAAGTGAGGGCCAGACACTAGACAGCAGAGTGAACACTGACTCACAAAGTGTTGCAATAGGCGTACTTTTCCATCCCCTGTGGTGGAAAGCCATCAGACTTGTAGGAGAAAGCCAACATGCAAAGGGACAGAAAACCAGATCTCAGTCATCGCTTTACTCTCTCCCCACAGAGGGTGGCTAGGGGCAAGGATGACAGACCGATAGGAAGGCCTACAATGGCCCCAGATACGGAAGAAGCACCACCCTGACTTATTTCTTCAGGTGAAGCCTTACTTTGCTTCCTTGACTGGCCCACTCCTCCTCCTCCTCCTCAACTACCCCAGCAAGCTAGGAAATTACACCTTCTTCAAGGTCAGGCTCCTGCACTCCCTGCCCCAACTCCAAGGTTCAGCAGGTGCATTCCAGTGCTGAGACAATGAACAGAGCTATTTAGGGTCAAAGGCAGGACTGGGGGCAAAAAGCCAAAGCTCCAGGTGGGCCTATCAAGGTCAGGCAGAAAAACCAGCTTTCTGTATGAGGGTGTGTCTCACCCCTGCCCCCAGGCTCACCTCCTATGTACCTAGGGGAGCCTCTGAACTCCCCCTCCCCACCAGCCTGGCCACTTAGCCCAGCTCATCTTAGCCTCCACCCCTCCCTAGGAAGCTGGGATCCCTCCTCACTGGGACTCTTCCACTGCTCCTCACAGTGGCCATCAGTTGGTAGAGAGATCCCTGTAGGTGACTCTGAGGGCAGCCAGCCTAAGGGCCTTTGCCTGCGTTCTGGGAGTCCCCCTCTTCTCTCTCCAGGCCCTTGTCTTCCCCTCTCCATACACAGGGAAGAAAGGGTCAAGGGATTCAAGGCTCTCCAAGTCTCATGAATTAGGGAAATTTTTCTTCTTGTAGAGATTGTCTTGGATCAGTGAATACTTCTTGAGGAGCTACTATATGCTCCATGCTCCTGATGAGGCTTGCTCTCTGGGGAACACCAAAATGCAGTCACTGCTCAAGGGAGACATAAAGCCCACCTAGAGAAGCCAGATTAACACACACACACCACCCGTTGGATTTATGCCACAGCCTACAGATGCCTTTAGAGCACCCACTTGCTCATAAAACCTTATTTCTCACTAGAGGAAACTGAGGTAAGAAAAGTCAATTCCTTTCCTAATCCCTGGCAACCCTGCCAGGCTGGTAAAAATCAAAGAAAGGCAATGACAGGGCTGGAGAGATGGCTCAGTGATGAAGAGCACTGACTGCTCTTCCAGAGGACCCGAGTTCAATTCCCAGGACCCATATGGCAGATCACAATTGTCTGTAACTCTAGTTCCAGAGGACCCAACACCCATGCCAAAACACCAATGCACATAAAATAAAAATAAATAAAAATTTAAAAATATTAAAAAATAAAGAAAAGGCAATGACATTAATGTTTCCAAATGAGACCTCCTGAGGAGTGGGAAAGAATTCTACAAGGTGGGACGAAGTCTCTCATCCTCCAGCTCAGGAGAGGGACACACTGGCTGTCCACTTCACCCAGCACACTGCTTTTCCTTGCCCCCGCAATAGTGGGATTAACGATAATGGTTTCATTTGCTGGATTAAGATAGAAGTTGCCCCACATAGGGGCAGAGTGTGAAGGCATCTGGGATTGTGTCTGCAGCTTTCTGGTCCTAGGTTTTGATGTCCTTCCTGCTCTTCAAGGGCAAAGGCCTGCCTGCTGGAAAAAAAAAACTCAGCTGTTTCTGGTTAACTCACGCTGTTCTGGCCAAGTTTCTTCTCTATGCCAAGCACTATGGCTACAGGAGGGAATGCTGGTCCTGCCTCCTGCTGTCTGGGGAGCTTAGCAAAGGGCTGGCTGGGGCTTGGCAGTGCTTCCTAAGGGGATTTGAGTTCTTTTTGGAGGTGCCCTTGCCTTGTGCACTCCTGAACTGCAGGGGAGCCCAAGGAGAAACAGGTCCCTGCAGGTCACAACCAGAATGCAGAGATGGCTTGCCGGGTAAAGGTGCTTGCTACCAAGCCTGACAATCTGAGTTCAATCCTCAGCCCACGTGGTGGGAGAAGAGAACCTATCTATTCCTTCAAGTTGTCTTTTGATTCCATAAGCACCTCCCCACTGCATTTAACAAAGCGGAGTTATCTCTTAGCACGCAGAAGAACCTGGTCTTGGAGGCTGCGGTTGAGGCCCACCACTGTGCCTGAGCCAAATGCCTAGACTTTGGGGGTATCCTTTCTTTCTTCATCTACTGCCTACATGGTTTGTCCCTGGGAGAAAGTGAAATCAGGGGTGTTCATGTCAGCCATGCTGGCTGCTTTAGATTCCACCCAGCCCCCTCCCCCATCTCTTCTCTCTGACTCTGGGGGAAGGAGCAGCTTTCCTTTCCCCACCAGGCAGTGAGCCCTTCTCTCACGGAAGGAAGAAAGTCCATTGTGGGCACACCCATGAGGGTTTAGTGGGCTCTGGGTCTCTCTATCTGCAGGCGGTAGCCCCTCTTACTACCTAGGCTCATCAGACTTGGTCTTGAGAGTGCCTAGTTGGGCGTCCACGAGGACCTGGCCTGACCAACAGAATGAGACAGAGGGGACGGGAGAAGCCGGCTTCATGTGGCCGTGCACTCTCTTTATCAGAGTGCAGACCTACCTCCTTGGGCACAAAACTGTGCCTTCCGTGCACACTGACTGGTTCATAGCGTGTGTCTGTGGGGAGGAGGCGGGAAGTTCGGATATAAACATCCCTAAGGCGTAAGAATTACCAACTGTCAGTTCCCATCCCAGGATTTTTTTTCAGGGATGGAGAGCCAGAATGAGGAGGGTGGTGCTTTTGGCTGCTCTAATTGGGAGAAAAACTAGATGTTCAGAGAGGCTGGGGCAGAGGCATCTCCTCTTTCACGTGGGCTCGGGGTGCGCGGGTGGCAAGTGTTTCCCTTAGCAGTCGCCTGATGCACCGCCGTCCAGGCGCAAACTTTTCAAGACACATCCCCAAGCAGCACCCGCGCTCCGCGGCCAGCGGCAGAGAGAAAGAGCGCATGGACTGGATGGACGCACGCGAGCGAAGACCCGTGGGGAACACTGGCCGAGTCCCGCCCTCGGTTACCTGAGTTCTGAGGCTCACTGGCGTCCAGTGGACAGGGCGCAGAGACACGGCAGGGGCAGATTGTTGACGGGCCACTCCTCCAGGGCCACCGTGGCCCCCAGGCTCGTGGGAACTGCACCTGGAGCGCCAGGCGGCGCGCCCTCCCGCCGCGGGTCTCCGCCCAGGCTGTCCCGGCGCGGGGCGGGGCAGGGCGGCCCCGGGGAGGAGCCGAGAGATGGGCTCCCCTCCCAGCTCCCTGGCCGCTCCAGGCCTGGAGTCCTGAACCCTGGGCCTCTTCATCTCCAAAGCCTTGTCTCTTCAGCCTCAGGTGCCCCTTAGCTGAAATCTGAGGTGCACAAGGTCCTCTCTCGCACCCTGTACCCTCTGGTTGGTACTCCACACTACCCCTACCCTTAGATCTGAGGCCTGGGAGCCCAGAAGCCACCTTGCAGGTGCAGCTAGCAGGACATGAAAGCCCCACCTCTCCCCTGCTGAGAGGCCCCTGACCCTTGACTGGCTATGACCCCTGCTGTCAGTCCACCTAAGACGGATTCCTTGGTAACCCTCTACTCTTCTCGAAGAGCTCCTAGTTCCAGGTCCCAGGCTCCCAGACTGGAAGGTGCAAGATCCCCTGCCAGCTGGTGGACGGAGAGATAAGAATGAAGGGACACAGAAGACAAAGAAACCTGGCTCCAGGGATCTGGAAGCTGGCTCTCCAGGTGCGGAAGAGCAGCCCAAAGCCACTTCCTCCTCCTCCTGCCCACTGCAGGCAGACAAGCCCCAGGATCAATCCGAAAGTCTCCAGTGGGCCGTGGGCAGACACCTTGGTCTTCCCTCTACTCGTTTCCCTTCTGCTTGCCGCCCTGTCTTGCTGGCAGGTAAAGACACCAATAGGAGGCTGGGCATTCAGACTCCTAGGCCCTCGTCTCCACTCACCTCTGACCTTGCACAAAGCCCCGGCCCCTTCCAGGTCTATTTCTGAATGGAGTCACTGGGATGTGTTGGAGCAAATTGCCTTCGGCCCCCTTTATAGATCCCAGATCACTAACACTGGGCACCTTGCTTTATAGTTTGGCGGCTGGGTTTGTTTTCTCGTAACTCTATGTGTGTATGTGGTGTGTTTGTGTGCATTCATGTCTGCTGGTTGGCCAGTGAGCTCCAGGGATCCACCTGTCGTTGCCGCCCAGTGTTGGGGTCACAAGAATGAGCCACTGATTCCTGACTTTTTTTTCCTTTCAATTTGTGTGCCTTGTGTGTCCAGGTGCCCATAGAGGCCAGTATAAAAGGTGTTGGGGGTTGGATCCCCCAGGTTTCAGGTGTTTGTGAGCCACCTGATGTGGGTCCTGGGAACTGAAATCTGGTCCTCCAAAGGAGCAGCAAGCGCTCTCGCTGCTGAATCTTCTCTCCAGCCCATTGTCCCCTTTAAACATGAACCGTGGGGTGGAACACGGGTTTTTATGTTTGAAAAGCAAGCCCTTTACCAACTGAGCTATTTCTCCCCTGCACTCCTAGATCTGATTGCTTAAGGGCTAAGTGTCTTAGCCACATAGACATGCAAGTATCTTCTGCAAACCACAGTGTGACACGGGAGTGGAAATGGACTCCACGCTGTGCTCAGCCTCGGGTGAATCCACTAGATGGAGATGCAGATTCCTACTCTGTCTGCCAAGCAGGTATGGCAGTAACAGAAGAACCTTTAGCCCTGTGCGTTTTCTGATACCGTCTTTTGATTGTGGCATAGGAATGGGCTTTGGAGGTAGAAGGTAGATGCAGCATTCTCTGGGAGGCCTCAGTGTACTCCTTGCCAAAGCTCAGAACCCACAGTATGGGCAAGCACTTCACTACCAGCCGCCAAGGTAAACAGAGACGCCTAGTGCCCACTCAAAGTCCACCCTCTGCAGGTATGTGCACCTTGTAAAGAAAAGCAGGCTCCTAAGCTAAATTCATGTGAGCCTTGCTGATTAATCCATCAACATACCTTAATTCACGACAGCCTTGCACATCGGTATCATCCCCATCCCTGCTCTCAGGGAGTTCAGAGTCTAGCTGAATGATAAAACACCATGAGGAGAGATGGCTCAGTGGTTCAGAGCTCTTACTTTCTGCTCTTACAGAGGACCTAGGTTTAGTTCTCAGTATCCGCATCAGGCAGCTCACACCTTCCTGCAACTCCTGTTCCAAGGGATCCAACGTGTATGGTACAAGTCCATAGACCCAGGCACACACACATATCGGTAGTAGGTAGGAAGCTAGACACCTAAACACCATGTGGAGCAGGGAGAGAGGGATGGTGAGCGCCCAGGAAGACGAGAGCAGGGCCGAGAGAAGTGAGTGGGCTCCTGGCCTAGAGGACACAGAGCGGAATTTGGAGAGTACTGGGGAAATGGAGAGCCTGAGAGGAAAGCGACCTGACCAAGGTCACACAGCCACAGGCTGGTAAGTAGCAGAGTTGAAGTGTAGACCCGGTCCTCAGGGCTAGGAGTTATTTTTTACTTTCTCTGCAACCTAGGGAAATGTAGAGCCTGGGAAGTGTGGGATGCCTTGGGGTGGGGAGGAGGAACTAAGCCAGGGACCAGCAGTGGGAGACTGTTGTAGGTTGGTTGGTTGGTTGCAGCAGTGAAATTGCTGGGGCAAGCTGCTGGGACGAGGGGCAGGATCTGGAGGGAGGGAGTGGCACAGAGCAGGAAAGTCAGACTGACAGCTGTCCATGTAGAAACATTTTAAGCCCAAGCCAGCTGTGGAAATAGGGACACAGGATGTCCTTAGAGATATGGTCCCCCAAATGCCCAACAAGACCTCAGGCCACCTGCCAGGAAGACACTGGGTGATACGGCCAGGCAGGATGAGCTCCAAGGGCCAGGCAGTCTGTATCCAAATGGCCTTGGCCAAGATGCTTCTGTTCTCTGAGCCCTTGTTTCTCCACCCCTGAAGTGGCAGGTAACCTCTTCCTTCTCAGGTTTACGGTGTGGCGGAAGATCACATCTGCATGCATTCCGCAAGCTCAGAGCACACAGCAGAAGGGAAATGTGCAGTAGTGTTGGTTTCTCCCCACTAGCCTCAGTGTGGGCCCACGGAGGTGGCATGTCAGCCTGGGTGAGCAGAGCTCACACTGCAGGGGTCCACAGGTGACAGAGGGAGGCCCAGAGAGGATGGGCCATAATTGGGTCAGTCTTAGCGGTCTGTCTTCCTCTGACATCTCGACAAACTAACTCAGAGGAACCAGTCCCATCCACATGACTCAGGGTCTCCCACTTGTCCTTTCTCAGGTGTTTGATTGATGTCCCCTCCCGGACTACCGCCACATGTGCCTACCCGTTAGGGGACTTGCTAGTTCCTCTATACTGTGTCTAGCCTGGGGCTCCTCTCTGTGTCTGTTCAAGATACCTGTGTGGGCTGTTGAGACTGCTCAGTGGGGAAAGAAGCCTGCCATGCAAACCGTTTGCTCTCTAGAACCCACTGCGGAAGGGGGCGAGAACTGAGCTGTCCTGTGATATCCTCTTGCATGCCACAGCTCTTGCACACTGTACACACAGATAAAAACATAGAAACCAAGGAAAAGACACTGCCCAAGTCTGGGTGGTAACACATACTTGTGATCCGAATACTCAAGAGACAAAGCTGTGAGACCCTGGCTCAGAAGGAGGGGATGAAGGAGAAAGAGGACAGAAAAGAGGAAGGCAGGACAGGGAAGAGAGAATCTCCCTCTCAGCTTCCTGTTCCACGTGTTTCTGGGTTTGCAGCCAGTCTCTCCTCTCTCTGCCTCCATCTTCACCTTGCTCTCCCTGTGTCTCCATGTCTCTCCTCTCTGCCTAAGCACACCATTTTTGAGGTCGGATGTCTGAGCTTTGTGACATCTGAAGACTCTTCTCCCTTCCTCATGGGGACGCACAAAGGGAGACCTGTGCACCCTGAGCCTCGTTGTTCCCTCCTAGTGCAGGGTGTTACAGCAGGGACAAGACGCCTTTCCATTTGGGCCTGGACAGAGCCTCCTGGAACCTCTTCTCTCTCTTGGCGGTACTATAAAAGAGGAGAAAGGTCTCCAAAAGGTCTCCAAATTGTTAGGGGCAGGGCTGGGGGGGGGGCGGGTTATCTCCAGTGACTTCCTTTCCCTCCCAACTCAGTCTGTTGTGTAACAGCGTCCTCTGAGGCTAAGACATTCCATCCTGTGGAGAAGTGCCTTAAACATGAAGGTAAATAACCCCAAAATAGCTTCAGGAATTCCCTGAAACTGAGCAGATTCACTAGGCCCCTCCCCGCTACAGTAAACAATAAAAAAAACGGAGTATAACTCTCAGACAGAAGGAAAGCTGAGCTGTAAAGACTCTGAGACCAGTCCACTGCCTAGAAGAAAACAAACCAGCTGAGCTACCTGGAAGAGGTTTAGCTCAGAGTCCCTTGGAAAGGACAGTCTTGAACCTGCTGAGCTGCTGTCTGTAGGCTCTGCAGTGTGCCCCAAGTTCCTAATATTTGTGAGCTGTCACCCATGCTTGAGTAGGCCTTGCCAACACAGCTGTCTTTGTGTCCTTCCTGTTGCTGTGACTTCTCGCCCATATGCCTGTAAGGAACCCAGTAGCACTCTACTAGATAGTGGGATCGCTATCTAGTGATGGAGGAAGGTCATTGGCTAATAAAGGCACTGCCCTGGCCCATTTTATTGGTTAGAGGATAGGTGGGAGGAGTAAACAGAACAAAATGCTGGGAGGAAGAGGAAGTGAGCTCAGAGACTCCACCGCTCTGCTCTCGGGAGCAGACGCCTCAGGGAGACGCCATACTCCCAGCTCCCAGGCAGACACATGCCATGAAGCTCGACCCAGGATGGACTAGGCTAGAATCTTCCCGGTAAGACCGGTGCTCACCGATTATTAGAGATGGGTTGATCGGGATATCAGAACTAGCCAGTAAGGGCTAGGGCAGAAGGGCCAAGCAGTGATTAAATGAATACAGTTTGTGTGTTGTTATTTCGGGCATAAGCTAGCCGGGCAGGCGGCTGGGGTGCCAGGGACGCAGCCCCGCCGCCCTTATTACTTCAATCTAGTGTGATGTCTCCCCAGGAAAAGTTTTGTCACACATCACAGTCTGACCACAGTTATCTGAACAGTGCCAGTTGCACCCCCTCTGGTAACATCTGTCCTTCAGGGACTCTCTCTCTCTCTCTCTCTCTCTCTCTCTCTCTCTCTCTCTCTGTAAAGAAGCTCCCCTCTCCTAGAGAAGGGACTTGTAGAAAACTATGCTTCTCCCTGCTACCCCACCCCACTCTTCTGCAACCCAGGTCTTGGAAGCCAGGGGCCATATGGTTTGTGTTCTGTTTTGAGAGCACAGATCCCGAAGCAGACTCCATGGGTCAAGGGCACAGTGGCTGGAAGTCCCGCCCCATGCATGGATCATGTCCTGATAGTAGCACTTCAAGAGGTCGAGCACGAAAGACTGGCCCTTGATGAGTGCGTGCAGTTGGGAGAAAGTTCTGGAAGGGGGAGAGGGACCCTCCTCTTGGCCAGAGCTCAGGCCCCTACCTCCCCAAGGAGAGACCCACAAGGTCTATTTTCTCATGTACTCAAAAGGAGTTCTAGGCCTGCTTTGTGCTTGGAAGGTTTCTAGGTCCAATGTCCATCAAAAGCAGAATGTGGGGCCTGGGGAGATGGCTCAGACAATAGTGAGGACTGGATCTCATGGAAGGAAAAGCTGGCTGGGAAAGCTCTCCTTCGATTCCAGAACTTGGGAGACAGAGATTAGCTGGATGTGGTGGTCTGAGTGAAAATGGCCACCTTAGGATCATAGGGAGTGGCATTACTTGAAAGGATTAGGACGTGCAACTAACCTTGTTGGAATAGGTGTGACCTTGTTAGAGGAAGCTTGTCACTGAGGGCGGGCTTTGAAGTTCAGGTCAGGCCCGGTGACTTGCTCCCTCTTCCTGCTGCCTGCCAATGTAGAACTGTCAGCTACCTCTGTAGCACCACATCTGCCTGCATGCTGCTATGCTTCCCACCATGACATGAATGGACTAAACCTCTGAAACAGTCCCAGTTAAAAACTTCCCTTCATAAAAGTTGCTGTGGTCATGGTGTCTCTTCGCAGCAACAGAACACTAAGACACTGGACTAGGTATTGAGTAGGCTCTAGTTCACGAGAGACCCTGCCTCAATAAATAAAGTGGAGAGTGATCAAGGAAGATGCCTAATGTCAACTTTGGGCCTCCACATACATGCACAGACCTCCCCATGCACCCACAAATATATGTGGGCTCATGTACATGTAAACGTAGATACACACATACCTGTAAAACACACACACACACACACACTCACACACACACACCTCTACCTGTACATTAAAAAAAATAACAATAACAATAACAACTAGAGTGCCCAGCAGGGCCTCCAGGCCTTTCTGACCTGAAGAAGATGTTTCAAGAGCAATAGAAAAGCTGTTGGAGACATTAGAAGCCATGTGATGTCCAGGCCTGTCTCAGGGCCCAGCCTGCCACTCCCAGGCACTCTTTACATCAGTCAAGAGCTTGGCTTCCTTGGGCAGCTCCCTACTTACAAGTCCCCTCCAGAGAGCTAAAGATACTGTTTTATAGAGGTGGAGGATTTCTTTGACATGATTTGGAAGAGGAAGCACAGAGATTTGAATGGGGCTTCAGCAGCACTGGTCCCCCACCCCTAGCCCCCTGTAAGCACCCTGGTTACCCTTTAGAAATTTCTTCCTCTTAGTAGCCTTAAAGTGTCCTTGTCTTTGCATCCCCAAATTCCTTGTATTTTTCTTTATTATCATAAAACACCCGAGGCTGGGGAGTTTATAAAGAAAAGAGGCTTAATTAGCTAACAGTTTTGAAGATTGAAAGGCCAAGGTTAGGTAGTTTCATTGATTTGAAATCAGGCGAGGGCCTCATGGCAAATGATATCAGAGTGGCAGGTATGAGGTCGATGATCCCACGGAGAGATGGATAAGCAGAGAACACTCAAAGATCAGACTCTTTCTTATAGCAACCTCTCTCTTCCCACTAACCAGGGTCCCGAGATGGCTAGTCAATCTGTTTGGAGGAACGTACTGCTAGTAAGCTTGTGACCTTGCAGGAGGCTCCACCTCTTAAAGGTTCCTTGACCTCTCAATACTGCCACGAAGGCTAGTAAGACTGGCTGCCATGCTTCTTACATAAAAACCACATCCAAACCATAGTGTGCCCTTCCAGGAGAGCGCCATGCCAGTCCTGTGCAGCTCAGTTCCAGCCACAGGCGACACCAGTTCAGGCTGCTTAAAATCTCCTCTTAGAATTGTTGCTGCTGTACCCAAGAGAGGCCCTATCATACAACGAAAGTATATGCTCAACTATGTTCATAGCAGCATTGTTTGTAATAGCCAGAACCTGGAAACAACCTAGATGCCCTTCAATGGAAGAATGGATGAAGAAAGTATGGAATATATACATATTAGAGTATTACTCAGCAGTAAAAAACAAGGACTTCTTGAATTTTGCATGCAAATGGATGGAAATAGAAAACACTATCCTGAGTGAGGTAAGCCAGTCCTACAAAGAGGAACATGGGATGTACTCACTCATATTTGGTTTTTAGCCATAAATAAAGGACATTGAGCTTATAATTCGCGATCCTAGAGAAGCTAAATAAGAAGGTGAATCCAAAGACAAACATATAGGCATCCTCCTGAATATTAACCTTCATCAGGCGATGAAAGGAGACAGAGACAGAGACCCACATTGGAGCACCGGACAGAAATCTCAAGGTCCAAATCAGGAGCAGAAGGAGAGGGAGCATGAGCAAGGAACTCAGGACCGCGAGGGGTGCACCCACACACTGAGACAATGGGGATGTTCTATCGGGAACTCACCAAGGCCAGCTGGCCTGGGTCTGAAAAAGCATGGGATAAAACCGGACTTGCTGAACATAGCAGACAATGAGTCCTGAGTACTCAACTCAGTACTCAATGAGTACTGAGAACTCAAGAACAATGGCAATGGGTTTTTGATCCTACTGCATGTACTGGCTTTGGGGGAGCCTAGGCAGTTTGGACGCTCACCTTACTAGACCTGGATGGAGGTGGGCGGTCTTTGGACTTCCCACAGGCCAGGGAACCCTGATTGCTCTTTGGGCTGATGAGGGAGGGGGACTTGATTGGGGGAGGGGGAGGGAAATTGGAGGCGGTGGGGGGAGGAGGCAGAAATCCTTAATAAATAAATAAATTAAAAAAAAAGAATTGTTGCTGCTGTTTTTCCTTTTGAGACTAGGAGGCTGGAGGTGTCGCTCAGTAGGGAGAGTGCTTGCCTGGTGTGCATGAAGCCCTGGGTTCTGTTCCCAGCAATACACAGACGGGGTGTGGCGGCACACACCCAGAATGACAGCACTTGAGACTGGGGCAGTGGAGGTGGGAGACGAGGTAGAGGCAGGAGGATCAAAAATTCAAGGTTGTCCTAGGCTATATAACTAGTTCGACATGATTTCTCAAAAGGGGAGGTAGAGATTGGCAACAGAAGACACCTCTGGCCGCCACATGTGTGCATGTGTGCCTGTACCACGCACATGCATACACAGATACATATTCATGCAATCACCATACACATACTAAAAGGGGTTTTGTTGTTGAGACAGGGTCTTCCTAGGTAGTCCAGGCTAGCCTTGCATCCTCCTGCCTCAGCTTCCCAAGTTCTGGGTTTAGAGGTATGTGTCAGCAGACCCATACGCTCCTCTGGGGACCCTAATGCACAAACAAGATGGGAACGCCCAGGGAATCTACCTTAGCCTGCTTGACTGTGGGGGCATCACAACAGAGACGGTGCTTCCTTCCTTGTCATTTCTTACGATGTTCTAGGTTAGCTCTAGCTCATTGCAGTCATACATAGAACCCTTCGTGCTTTCTTGGAAGGCTCCAGGGCACAAGGATGGGGGTGGGTTTTCCCAGCAACAACTGCAATGGCACTTACTGTGTGAATTACAGGCAGTGGCTTATAGCTCTTCTGGGTGTCTCCTTCTCCCTGACTTGCATTGGGTAAACACCACAGGTGCTGAGGCTTAGGGGAAGGCTGGGAGGCAGGGGCAGGAGGCTCCTCATCTGTGTGTGTAGCCTCTCTCACTCTCAGGGTTCCTCCTCTGGGATGAAGGTGTCTTAAGACAGGCCTTGGGCAAAACTTCATCTCATTCAGGGAGTCTGAGACCTTCCCTGACCCTCGGCCCTCAAGTGCCAGCACTCTGTAACCCCCAGGCAAAACCCCATGCTCAGCTCTTGCAAGAGCTGCAAAAATATCCACCACCTCTCCCTCAGCAGCCCTGCACCTGAGAGTGTAGCCTCAGGAAACAGCCACAGCAAAGGAAAAGCACTTTGACTAAAGATCCTGCTGTAGCCCCCGTGTCCAGCTCTCAGGGCCATTAGTAGTAGCATTCCTGTTTTAAAACTAATTGGGAAGGCTGCAGCCCGGGAGAGAGCTGGGGACGCCATGGGAAGGCTGCAGCCCGGGAGAGAGCTGGGGATGCCATGGGAAGGCTGCTGCAGCCTAGGAGAGAGCGTAGGGGATGCCATGGGAAGGCTGCAGCCCAGGAGAGAGCTGGGATTGCCAATGGAAGGCTGCTGCAGCCTGGGAGAGTCCTGGAGATGCCATGGGAAGGCTGCAGCCCAGGAGAGAGCATAGGGGATGCCATGGGAAGGCTGCAGCCCAGGAGAGTCCTGGAGATGCCATGGGAAGGCTGCAGCCCAGGAGAGTCCTGGAGATGCCATGGGAAGGCTGCTGTCCAGGAGAGAGCGTAGGGGATGCCGTGCCCTGTGTGACACTCCATCAGGACAGCAGCCCAGCTCTGGAAAGGTCATTTCTGTGCAGGGACGAGAGCTGGAGGAAAAGTCAGAAACAAAAACTAAATCAAAAGAAAACCAAACTGTCCACTCTCCGGGTTTTGGGGATTATGGGTGATTTTTTTTAAATTCCTGCTATTGATGTAATATTGTTTGTATTATAAATATTTGACATGGTCTTAGAACAATAGCGTCATTGGCCCTGTGTTCAGGGAAGGCCTTGGAATTCAGTTGTTCATGTGAACACAGGGCTAACAGGCCAGCTCCTAGGAACACTGGCCTTTGAAGAGTAGAGCTTTGAGGCACAAGGGTTCCAGGACAGGGTGTTGGGGCCACTCCACAGCAGCAGAGACCTCCTGTAGACAAGTCCATCTTCATACTGTCCCTCATGCATGGCAGCTGATCCCAGAGCCATCCTGCATAGTAGCAGAAAGGGGTGGCTGAAGTCGGGCAGTGGTGGCGCACGCCTTTAATCCCAGCACTTAGGAGACAGAGGCAGACAGATCTCTGTCAGTTCAAGACCAGCCTGACCTACAAAGCTAGTTATAGGACAGGCTCCAAAGCTACAGCGAACATGTCTTGAAAAACCAAGCCCCCTGCCCATCCCCCAAATGGAGGTCCTACAGCTGTAATTCTACCCCGAGCTTTAGTTCTCTGGACCTTTTTTTTTTTTCATAGTAAGAATATCTGTAGGATTTGCATGGTAGTGTACACTTTTAATTCCAGCACTCAAGAAGTAGAGGCAGGTGAATGTCTGTGAGTTCCAGGACAGATAGGGCTATTAGAGGAAAAATATATATATCTGTAGGGACAGAGGGGATTTTTTTTTTTTTTGGTCAGCTTAGACAAGCTAGCATCACCAGAGAAGGAGGAAAACACAATTGAGAAAATGACCCCATCAGATCGGCTTATATGCAAGCCTGTGGGGCATGTTCTTGATTGATTAGAAGGGCCCAGGCCACTGTGGGCGGAGTCACCCAGGGCAGGTGATCCTATGGCAATGGTTCTCAACCTTCCTAATGCTGAGACCCTTTTTAATACAGTTCCTCATGTTGTGGTGACCCCCCCCACCATAAAATTATTTTCATTGCTACTTCATAACTATAATTTTCTACTGTTATGAATATTAATGCAAATATTTGTGGAGATAGAAGTTTGCCAAGGGGGTCACAACCCACAGGGTGAGAACTGTGGCCCTAGGGTGTATAAGAAAGCAAACATCTCTCCTCCATGGCTTCAGCAGCAGTTCCTGACTCTAGGTTCCTGCCCTGACATCCTTCTGTGATGGAGTGTGACCCGAGAGCTGAAGGTTGAAATAAATTTCTTCCCCAAGTTGCTTTTGGTGCTGGAGTTTTATTAGCAATAGAAAGCAAACTTGACAACCTCCAAGGTCAGAAAGATGCTGAGAGTCCCCTGTGCTATACAAGGCAGGGTTGAGAGTTTTTACCTGCTGTTTCTGTATCCTCCCCTGAGGTGGGAGGAGAGGATCCCAGGGCTTCCCGAACCTCCTCAGCAGCAGGCTGGCTGGACCAGGATGCTTCTACAAATAGGACTGGGATGGATGAGCACTCCAGTGGAGAGGAGCTGGTGCTGGGTCTACGGTTCTTACAGCTTGGGTACAGAAATCTCAAAGTTGTGGCTCCAGGAAAGGCCGGGAGGGAGCCTGCCTGGGTTTTGCCCTTACCAGGCTCAGGAGCTCTCCAAGGTAGGAACGGGAAGTCTCTGCAGTGCTGGCTTCCTGGCCTAGCCTGGCCTAGCCTGGCTGCCATGGGGCATCTCAGGCCAGACCACGGGTCCTGTGACAAGTCTCCTGTTCATATGGAAGTCTGTATTCACATGGAATCTTCAGAGGACCAGGGGAAGCTTCACTCTGAAGGTGGAAACAGCCTGTACTCCAGGTCACCTGCGGAAGCTCTGCAGGCTCCGAGGCTTTATTTGGTGTTGCCCAGGTCTTCACCAGCACTCCTCACACTTCAGGAAGCTAGGGCTTTACGTGTGGGAGGCCATACAGCTGGAACTCCAGTCAGGACAGGGCCAAAGTGTGTGTTCCTCGTCTTCTGTCTGTATTGTTTCTCCTAGGGTCGGGGGCATTAAGTGGAGTTCAAGAATGAAATATGTGTCTTTGTTTCTATCTATATACAGTTTTACCTGGGACAAGTCTATAGTGAGGTTCATGGCTAAGGTTCAAAGCAGGACACTTTCCTCTTCACCAGTGAGCTTGGGGTTTGTGTGGGATCCAGCCTGCCTTTGAGGCAAACTGTTGGTCATGCAGGAGCAGATATTTTGTCCATGTGCTGGCTAGTTTTATGACAGTTTGGCATGAGTTACAGTCATTTTGGAAAAGGGAACAGCAATTGAGAAAATGCCCCCACCAGACTGGCCTGTGAGCAAGCCTGTGGTACATTTTCTTGATCCATGCGGGGGAGCCCAGCTCAGTGTATTTAGTAACACCTCTGAGCAGGAGGTCCTGGGGTCTACAAGAAAGCAGGCTGAGAAAGCCACAAGGAGCAAACCAGTAAGCAACACTCTTCCATGGCCTCTGTGTCAGTTCCCGCCTCCAGGTTCCTGCCCTGTTTGAGTCCTGGCCCCGACTCTTCTGAATAATGGACTGTGATTTGGACTGTAAGCTAAAAAAAACTCCAAGTTGCTTTTGGTCATGGTATTCTTTTACAACAATAGATACCCTAAGTAAGACAGTCCACCGTTTTTCTGTTGTGTGCAGTTATGTGTGTGTGCACCTGTGTCTGGGGTAAGAATGTTTGTACTTGTGGAGGTCAAAGGTCAATGTTGGATGTCATTCTCAATTGCTCTCCATCTTTTTGGGGGATTGTCTCTCACTAAACATGGAGTTCACTCATTGGCTGGATTGGCTGGCCAGGGAACCCTCAGGATCCTCCTGTGTCTACCTCTCAGCCACCATGCCCAGCTATTTTTATAGGTTCTGATGATCCAAAATCAGACCTTCATGTTTATGTGGCAAATATTTTACCCACTGAACTGTCTTGTCTCTCCAGCTACTGGCCTCAAATTCTTGATCCTCCTGCCTCAGCTTCATGAATGTGGGATTTCAGGCTTCCACTTCCATGCTTGACTGATCCACTTCTCTTCTGTTGAGTACTCCCAACCTGCTTCTGAGTGTTCCTGGTCCATTTCTTGACACGGTTGCTGAGTCATCTAGTCCACTTCCTACACTGGAATCCATGGTCTCGGAAGGGGCATTGAGACCTAGTACCTATCCTAGGAGCACTAAGAACCTGTGAGAGTGGGTGACTGACCGGAGGCCACCCCACGAATGACTTACTGACTCTACAGGCTGCATTGGCTTCCTTCTGCCTTGCCAGGGTCTCCCTCCTCAAAAAAGTCAAATATGAGACCAGGTAGATGGTTCAGTAGGTAAAGGGTTTGCTGCACACTGATTTTGATCTCCAGAACCCAAGTAAAATGTAGATGTGTGTGTGTGTGCATGAGTGTGCATGTACATATATATGTGTATGTGTGTTACATGTATGTGTATGTATGTATGTATGTATGTATTTGAGGCAGGGTCTTAGGTAGCCCAGGCTGGCCTTGAATGAATACCCTACGTAGCCACCAGTGGCCTTGAACTTCTGACACTCCTGCTTTATCTTCCAAGTTCAGGGATTTAGGCTTGCTGCACCAAGCCCCATTTGTGTAGTGCTGGGGGGCTTTTGTGGATAAGGCTTTGTGGATGCCAGACAGACATCCTACCAACTGTGTGACATTCCCAGCCCCAGGATCTTAATTAAAGGTTGTTGGGGAAGTTACATTGGATTTTCAGGGCAGGGCCAAAAGAATTGGAATCAACAAGGCAGGATTAGAGTCACAACAAGCAATCTAACAGCAGGTAGGGGTTAGGTGGCTGTAGCCAGGGCCTAAGGAACCCAAACATCTCCTAAGAGCTGAAAAGACCAGCAACTGGCTTCTGTCCAGGGCTTTTGAACAAGCATCTGGGTTGAGCCCAGTGAAGCTGATTTTAGATTTCTGAGCCCCAGGACTAGAAAAGAATGTGTTCATGTTTTAGGTCACTACATTTGTGGCCACTTGTGACAGCCACTGACATCAAGATAAGCACTCCTGGAAGGCCCTTTGGAGACCATGGCAAAGTTTCCTGGTGGGTAGTGAGAACCCGATGCTGGGCTCTGTGCATGGTAGAAAGTTTTTATTCCATTGATTCGGGCTGGCAGAAAGGCTGAACTTCTAACAGGTCCCTGAGACGCTGAGCTTCCGTGGGCCACCACAACAAACACTGCTGTTGGAGCGGTGGACTTGAAGCTTCCCCAGGTTCAGGGCTGTTTCAGGGTCCTGTTCACACACAGACTCTGGGGTTAACTTGTTGAATTGCTGGTTCACACGTTCACTACCCTGCCCCTCACATAGAATGACAGGTCCCCAGAAGCAGGACCTTGGCTCTGGTTGGGTCCCTGGGCCTGAAACAGTGTCTCCCTACACTCACCCAGTGAGCACCCGCAGTTGCAGTGACGTAGGTATCTTAGGTGCTGTTGCTGGTGCCTGAGACATGAAAAGATCCCACAGGGATGGACCGAGGGTGAGAAGAAACAGGAATGAAAAGAGTCCCCAAGTCCTCCACTAAAAGAGAGGGGCAGCAGGCTAGGAGGGCCAATAGCTCCCTGAGTGCTGAAGACAGGCATGCACCCCCACCCGGACCCACCCCCCACCCACCCCGGGAAGGCTGCTGGGCGGAAATCGGAGGCAGGGAAAATCCCGATGGGGGCTCAGGGATAGCAATTTTATGTGGCAGACCAGATGATACCAGGTTGTGGATCTCAGAAGCTATGCGGTTCCCCACCCCCCAAGATACTTAAATAACTTACAAAACTAATGTGAGTATGCTTGAAAATATTTATGTCAAAACTGAAAAAGTGTAAAGAAACTGGAATTCGAGCTGGGCATGGTGGCACATGCCTTTCATTACAGCATTTCGAAGGTAGAGACAGGAGGATTGTAGTGAAGCCAAACTGGTCTCCATGGTGATTTCCAAGGCCAGCCTGGGGTGTCTTTAAAAATAAAACATCTTGGAGGGCCCTTATTCAGTCTCTACTGAATAAGGTTATTATAGTAAGACACAAGAACAAGAAGAAATAGCTGGTGAGTTGGTGGGGAGATCACCGAAGCACCGATCCCCCCCCCCCCCCCCCCCCCCCCGCCCCCGTTCTCCCACTTTCCTCCGCTGAGCCTCCACTGCCTGCAGGTGGTGCTCTCGTGCCGGCTTAGACCTTCACGCTAACTCTAGCCTCCAGCTCTGGGCTGCCGGACTCAGGGCTCTAGGCCAGGAGTCAGAAGGAGCTGTCACGGCAGACTCGGAAAACCCGGGTCTGGTTTGAATCGGTCTACCAGCTCGGTGAGTTAGGACCCTCCGTTGGCGCTTTTGTTAGGGTGAGACTTGGATTCAATAATCAAATCCCCAGCTGACAAGCAGAGTAGAGGCCACGCCCCCTCAAAGCCCTTGGTCTTCCCTTCCACCTTAAAATAATTCAAAGCCCCAAACCCCTCCTCTTCAAACTGTTAGAACAAGAAGCAGATACATGTTAATGGTACTGCTACCCTGAAGACACGAGGAGCCAGGAATCAGGGAAGGTAGAGTTAGGTGACTTGGCATCTCGCTCCATGCCTACTAAGACTGGCATTGTAGGCTGCAACTGCAGACATTTTACTTTTATAAAAGAGTTACTAAAACTTAACCACAGTTTCGAGAAGTTAAGTTGGGAATCCAAGTTTTAAATAATTTTTATTTCAAGTTTTAACATTCACTATAAATAATTAGTATTTTTGCCATTTTTATCAGACAGATACTCCCCCCGCCCCTTTTTGAGACAAGATTTCTCTGTGTAGCCCTGGCTATCCTGTAACTCACTTTGTAAACCAGGCTGGTTTCCAACTCAAAGATCTGCCTGCCTCTGCCTCCTGAGGGCTTGGGATTAAAGGTGCAGCAAATGTCCTCTTCAGAATTCAGATCAAAATTTGGCCCCAGAAGATGAACTTGGTTGAAATACAGGCAACAAAACAAAACAAACAAAAAACAGTGAAACCTGTCACAGCAGAAACTTATCAACGAGGATTTGATATTGACAAATATTGGCCCACAAGACAAGTATCTGCCATAAAATCTAAGGGGAAAAGAACTGGTTCCTGGTGAAAATAGTTTCGGTCAACTGGAAATGAAGGAAGGAAAACATTGGAAATAGTTTAGCTGAGGTTTATAGGAAATTGATCGAAGAATTAAGTTGACTTAATAGAGTCCATTCCGGAAAACGCTTTCCCAAGGAACATTCATCAACGTGAGAGCGCATCCAGTCCTGTTTGTGCTCCGAGAGGCCCCTCTGTGGACTTTACAGCAAACCAGACCAGCTTTGCAGAGGAGTCGCATCTGGGAGGAGAAGAGGGGGTGGGAGGAGGGGCAGGCAGGGTTTTTGTACCCTGTCCTTCACAAAAACTATGAAAGCGTTATTCGGTGAGAGTGTGGGTGCATTGGGGACCCAGCACCACCACCACCACCACCATCGTCAAGACAGGATCTTCTTATGCTTCCCAGACTGCTCTCAAGCTCCTGGGCTTGGCTCCCCCAAGTACCTGGGGCTCCACCACCATTAGCTTTCATAATTTTTATCCATTGTTACTATTACCCATCCATCCTTCCTCCCTCCTTCCTTCTCTCCCTCTTTCCCTCCCTCCCTTCCTCTGTGAGAGCGGATGAAGTCCCGAGGGAATGTGTGTTGTTGACATGAACAAGGCCATGTCAAACATACCAATGACTTAGATCCATGGGAAGAGCAAGGTCTTCCTTCCCCTTGTTAGTACAGACACTGGCAGTGTGTGCAGACAGTATCAGCAGAAGAGGGCCTATAGCCTAGGACTGCCCCCTCCAGAGACCCCCTGCTGAGACGAGCACCTGCCTCCTCATCCAGCTGCTGGTCTTAAATGCCGACTTTCTGGCTGCTGGTGCATCTCCATCAGAAGTTGGTCCCAGCTTTTTTGTCGTTTCTTTACTCCCATCACCCAGCGAGGTCAGTGCCAGCACCATGCAGATCATGACACATTCCCGCAATGCAGAGGGAACCCAGGGGCCTTGCGAACGCTAGGCCAGCACTCTACAACTGAACTATGCCCCTAACTCATACCATTGGATTCGCTTTATTCTGACACTGAAAATGCTTTTCGGGGCTCCTAAAATACACTCAGGGTTCTAAGCACTGTGGATAAATTGGCCTCATAGGGTTCCAGGTAAGGGGAATGAGAATGTCTTGGATGGACCTGAGGGGTGGGGTGGGGGGGACACAGGAATGCATCTGCATTGTCTTATGGAAGGTGCTACAGCTGTCTCAATCCAGCCCACCCTCACATGGACACGCTGCTCTTCCCAGAGCCTGGCTGTCCATTCCCACCTCTCTTTATCCTGAGTCTTCTAACTCTGTTATGTTCTCGCAACCTCAAGTGCCCGTCTAAAACAAACATCCAGTTCTGCTGTGCCCTTCAAGTCTTCCTAGAGCAAACCAGGGTCCTATTAGTGAGGCTCGCTACATTGTGAGCCCTGAAGGAGAGTGCATGCGTCAGTCTCCTGGAATCGGGACCAGGCTATGTGGTGCCAAGAGTCTGCCATTCTTTCCAGTCCTCACCCCTGCTATTAACCCACCTACATGCCCACACTGAGTGCCTACTTCAGGTCAGACCCCCTACCACTGACCGCGGGAGCTCACAGCATGAACCAAGTCATGGCCTGACCCACAGGGGGCTCAAGCCACGTCCAGATCCAGAGTTTCAACACTATCACCATCAAGGTGGACAATCTTTCACTGTATCAGCTGTCCGGTGCTCCATGGAATGTTCCCAAGAACCCTGACCTCTACCGAGTCCACGACTGTAACACTTCTCCTCTTCAAACTGTGACAATCAAAAAAACAAAAAAGTCTCTAGACATTACCAGCTCTCCCTCAAGGGCCGAACAGCTCCCAGCAGAGCCACCGACAATGGAATGAGAGCTGGCAGTCACATCAGAGGAGACTCAGAACAATTGGTTCAGAACTAGTGGGGCTCCACCTGCACACCCATGCTTGTGCTAAAGGGTAGAGTAACACCGGTCCAGCTGTGGGTGTGGGCTATCGGGTGCTTTGTAGCCAGAATTGCTGTTGAGCCTGGAGCTGAGCTGACCCTGGGGATCATGGTGGGTGGGAAGAGAGAGTTGCCAAGTGAGGTTAAGTCCTGTGGGAGTGAGAAAGGTGGCAGAGAGCATTGCTTAGGATTAGAAAATTATAGACAATGCGCAGGCTCCTCACTAGTCAAATCTACTCTTAAATGGGTATTTTGTTTGTCTATCTAGTAGTAATTTACCTTTTTAATTATAATAATAACTATTATTATTATTTTGAGGCAGAGTCTCAGGTGGCCCAGGTTAGCCTCAAACTCACTCTGTATCCATGACTGAGTCTGACCTTCTGATCCTCCCGCCTCCATTTCCCGGGTACTGGGAGTATAAACATGTGCCTCCGCTCTGCCCACTGAACTGCTTCCTCAGATTGTAGTTCTGCTTTTTGAGACAGGGTCCTACTCTGAGCCCAGTCTGTCCTGAAACTCAAAGCCTCAGCCTAGCCCTCACTCTTGCATGGATAGTTATTACAGCTCCCTCAGTCTGAGAGTCTGCTGTGACTACTGTTGGCCTCATACTTAAGACAATCCTCCTGTCTCAGTCTCCTCAAACTGGGACTACAAGCTTAAGGCACCATACTTGGCTAGAAGTAATTTAATTTTTAAAACAGTCTTTAATGAGTGTTTCTGCCTAGTCATAGCCCTGTCCCCATTCTGCTGTGGGATAATGCTCTTGTACACTGTTATTAAACCCTGTTATTAAGATTTGTCACTTGTATTGGTTTAATAAAATGCTGACTGACCAGTAGCCAGGCAGGAAGTATAGGTGGGGCAACCAAACTAGAAGAATTCCGGGGAGAGGAAAAATAGAGAGTCAGTCACCAGCAAGACACAGAGGAAACATGATAAGAATGCCTCACGGAGAAAAGGTACCAAGCCAACATGGCTAAACATAGACAAGAATTATGGGTTAATTTAAGTTTTAAGAGCTGGTTAATAATAAGCCTGAGTACTAGGCCAAACAGTTTGTAATTAATATAAGTGTTTCTTTGGGACTGAATGGCTGGGGGACCAGGAGGGACAGAAACTTCCTTCAATGCTATTCTGTCACTCACTGACCCTACTGTTCACGTTCACGTCTCCTGGGTGGTTTTGAAGGCTTGTGAGCATATGGGTTTGTGGGTGGTA
Organism: Microtus oregoni; assembly: GCF_018167655.1. Classification (NCBI taxonomy): domain Eukaryota; kingdom Metazoa; phylum Chordata; class Mammalia; order Rodentia; family Cricetidae; genus Microtus; species Microtus oregoni. The sequence continues at coordinate 25,169,013 of NW_024543091.1, read as the reverse complement.
TCCTCTTTCTCTCTGTTTCTCTGTCTGTCTGTCTGTCTCTCTCTCTCTCCATGTGTATGTTCCCTGTGGGTTCATGCTTATAGGGGCCAGAGGTTAACTTCAGGTATTATTCCTCAGGACACCATCCACCTTGTGTTTTGAGACAGTTGTTCCATTGGTGTGGAGCTCACCAAGTTGTTTAAGTTGTCTGGCTAATGAGTTCCGTGGCTCCTCCTGTCTCTGCCTCCCTACTTCTGCTGTTACAGGCACATTCCACCTGGATCTTTTTTCCAGGTTCTGGGAATAGAATTCAGGACCTCATTCTTGCAAGGCAAAGACTTTACTGGCTGAGCTATTCCTAGGCCTCAAGTTCGTGTTTTTAAATATGAAGAATATTGTGTCTTTTCCTTTTAGATTTATCTAATTTTATATGTATGAGTGGTTTGCCTGAATATATGTACATGTATCATGTGTATGCTTGGTACTTGTGGAGGCCAGAAGAGGACATTGGAATCCCTGGAGCTGCAGTTACAGATGGTTGTAAGCCATATGTGCCTGCTGGGGTTCAAATCCCAGTCCTTTACAAGAGCAAGACTCCTAATGGCTGAACCCTGTCCAGCCCTGACTACATTGGCCTTTTACTTAGGTTTGTGGCCCCTTCTAAACCTCTAACTGAAAGCATTGAAAGCCTCAACCACACTGGGCAGGCCCAGCAAGTCTCTGAGAATTATCTCTGCATATTTTTTTTTGGCTAAGGTCCCCAGGATCGGCAGAATTTTTCCTGTAGCTGATGCTGCTCTCCTGCCAGAGGCTGGCTGCCTGGGGCGGAGGCCTCTGCTCAGCTCTGGAGGAACCCACACGGTCAGCAGAGGACAACCTTTTCCTCTCAGTCTATTTAAATTCAATTAGTCATTTGAAAAAAAAAATTAATTGGCTATGAGATCTGCTTACAGCGCAGGCAGGTGGCAGGCTGTCACTGGAGGGCTGGGCACGTTGATTAGAAGTGGCTGTGCTGACCCAGTGACTGTGACCCAGACAGAAAGCTTTCAGCAAACGATTTCTTCCATCTATTAAGATGCTGCTCTCGAGGAGAAAGAGCCAAAGAGGGAGACCAGAATAGCAGCCTAGCAGTAGGAGCCAGCCAGGGGACCCAAGGGGCCAGGCCTCACTCACCCTTATCTCTGCCCTGACGCAGGACTGACTGCCTCTTCTAGACACACTCCCAAAAGTCCTTGGCTGTGCTGTGGGCACCCAGGTTAGACAACGTGAACTGACAAGTGGCTGTACATTTTAGGTGGCTGGTGGTGCACCCTCCAGGGCAGAATCCGATTCAGAAGGTGGGGAGGAACAGGATCGCCATCTTCACGCCTGAATCCCCTGTCCTCAACTAAGACCTGCAATTCTGTTCTGAAATCCAAGGACAAATCAGGTTCTCCTGAGTGGATCTGGTGTCTTTTTGGTAGGTCCGGTGTGGGTACTGGAAAGTACGGACTGAGTTGGGCTCAGTTGGAATTCTAGTACTTGGGAGGTAGAGGCAGGAGGATTAGGAACTCAAAGTCATCCTTAGCCAGAGAGTGAGTTGGAAGCTAACCTGAGCTACATGAAAAACAAAAAGGAGGAGGGAGAGGGAGCAGGAGGGACAAGGACTGAGAGAAGACCAGATTAGAGGAGACTTGTTTGTGAGTTCCCTGCCTCTTTATCTTTGCTGTCTTCTGCCTGCAGGTCTCTTGTGCCCACCAGGCCTGCAGAGGGCTCTGTATTCCCAGAAGACTGTATACCCCGGGGGTTCACCCTAATCCACAACCCTGACTGAATATTCACCAGCAAACAGTATGGAGAACTCTGGGGAACAGACATGTTTGAAGAGAGATGGAGAAAAAGAGAAGCAGCTTCGAGACAGAGTTCGCCTAAGGGAGGCTCAGCCCCACTCCCTAGGCGATGCCCTAGTCTGAGAGGAGAGACAGGACCCCTTGAAGAGAGGAAAATGGCAGAACACGGCGGGAACCAAGAGAAAGGCACACACGTAACTAACAGGAGCAGAGAGGGGCCCAGCCCACTGGGAATGAGCTGGGAGGAGATCCAGAAAAACCAAAAGGAAGGGAAAGGAGAGTGGGCCCCTTCCCTTCTCCTTCAGAGCCACCCTAGGGTGGACACAAGCTGAGAGATAAGGTGCACCTCAGGGGCCCCAGCCTCATTTCCAGATTGAAACAGCCATGGAGGAAGCATGAGAAAGGGAACTGAACTGCCTGTCCAGCCCAGATTCCCGCCCTCCTCTGTGTAGTGCCGATCTGTGTGGTCTGCTCCTCTGTCTAGAGTGTTCCAAGGACAAAGTACAGTAAAGGACTCTAGAAGGCACACAGCAGGAAGGTGTTGGGAGTGTGCCTAATTCCAACCCTAACTTGAATTTGTAATTTTTTTATATTTCCCCCACTCCTTAGGGATGGGAGCTGAACATAAAATGCATATCCTATGCTGAGCCACAGTTCCACGGAGACAGTGCCCCCTGCAGGAGCTAGGGCGGTAAGACGCCTCCCCCAGCTCATCTTGACAGACTGGGAATTTGGGGTTTCCCACTGTACTCAGCTGAATCCCAGAGAATTTATCTCGCCAGTTGTTGAAAACTGGTATCAGGCATCAAAATCAAATCATGCAGTTTGCTATATATTTGTTTATAGGCAAGACTTAAATTCAGTTTCACCTCACTCAGGAGAGTTACTGTCTTCTCTAGGCCCCAAAGCAAGGGATACCAGGTTTTCCAGACATTAGAAATAGCCATTTGTGTATGTATATGTTGGTAGGTGTGTGTCTGTGTGAGTGTGGAGGTCAGTGGTTGACCTCTAGTCTCGTCTTTGTCTCTCTGCCTGTCAATCAGTCAGTCAATCAGTCTATTCCCCCCCACCCCCCCCCCCCCTTAGAGCTCACTGAACCCTGAGCTCACTAGTTTGGCTAGGCTGACTGGCCAATGAGACCCCAGGAATCACCTGGTGGTCTCTGCCTCCCCAGCAGGTCACAGGTGTGCAATACTCCACCCAGATCTCTCTGGGATTTGAACTTGGATTTTCATGCTTTCACAGCAAGCCTTTACCCACTGAGCCATCCCTCTAGCTCAGTGGTTCTCAACCTTCCTACCATTGCGACCCTTCAATACAGTTCCTCATGTTGTGTTGACCCCAACCAGAAAATGATTTTGTTGCTACTTTAGAAGTGTAATTTTGCTAGTTATGAATCGTAATGTAAATATCTGATATGTGACCCTCCCCCAAAGGGTCGAGACCCACAGCCCAAAGTTGCCTTTCCTCAGTTTTATTCTGGAGCAAAATCCCAGGCAGGCACCAGCTCCTCCTGCCTGGACGTTCAGATGCCATGAGTTTCAGGTTGCCCAACAGTACTCTGCCTAGCCTTGTGCTTCATGTGGAGGCTGCCGTTTCTGGTCCTCCTCCTCCTCTCTGCCTCTTTGCTGTTGCTACTCCTTCCTAATGGCTTTCTGCAGTGCTATCAGTTTGCAAAATCCTTCCACTCCTGGAGGAGGATTAGCAACTTTTGAGTGGCTGCTCTTTAACATTCAGGAAGTGCAGTTTACATATGGGAGCGATCAATCACTTGCTCCAGATGGTAAATGTATTTCTTTTCACCAGAAACGGAGCAGCAAACATTCAAATTCATCACCAACACAACATTTAAATTCACATCCATTTCAACCTGACATTCTTAATGGGCTGGTAAAATGGAAATCAGTGTTTTATCCTAGATTGTTGACTGTTTTAAACAGTTTATAAAAATAAGAACTTGGGATTAAAAATAGTTATTAAAGCCAGGCGTGGTGGCATGCTCCTTTCATCTCAGAATCTCAGCACTCAGCAGAGGAAGGTGGATTTCTGTGAGTTCAAGGCCAGCCTGGTCTGCCCACTGAGTTCCAAGCCAGCCAGGACAATGTAATAGGCCTTGTCCAAAACAAACAGGAAACCTTGCCAAAGAAAAAAAGGTTGCTTTCTGCCAGATCACTGCCATCAGGGACACGAGTCACATGCAGCCCACCATGCTGGCCAGGGGAACCAAAGTGCCAGGCAGAATTGGTTCACAGGGCCAGTGCACACAGGTGTGTGTGGAATTTACCCATGATACCAGCTGCTCCAACATCTGCAACATGGAAGGCCCTGTTTGAGGGTGATGTGCTCACCCTACTGGGGTCAGAAAGAGGTTCAGAGGCTGTGCTGAACTCTGCTGGGTCCTTTGCTTGGTCCAGGGGGTGGCCTAAAATAATACGTTTGTACTGTTATGTTAAAGGAAAAAAATCTCACTACTTGCAATTTTCAAATACTCATCTGTCATGTATGCACGTGTGTTATGTGCATGCATGTACTCACACATGCATCTGAAGGTGTGTGAAAGCCAGACATTGGTATCTTCTTTAATAACTTCCAACTTTATTTTTATAAGTAGGGTGTTTCACTGAACCTGGAGCTGGATGACTGGCTACACCAGCTGGCCAGGTAGTCCAGAGGGTGTCATCTCTGCCTCCCCAGTTCTGGGAGGACAGACAGATGCCACCGTATCCAGTTTATTACATGAATGCTAGGATGTGAACTTAGGTCCTCATACTTGCACTGCAAGTACTTTGCTGAATGAGTCATTTCTCCAACTTCTCTATGGCTGTAGGGTATCTCTGAATTCTATATTCAAAATAAAGACGTAGTTTAAATGAACATACTTTAAAATTTTTTAAAAACTATTTAAAGATGTGCGTGTGTGTGTGTGTGTGTGTGTGTGTGTGTGCGCGCGCGCGCACGCCATGTGTGTGGATGCCCTTGGAAGCCAGAGGTGTTAGATTCTCTTGAGCTGGAATCACAGGCAGTAGTGAGTTGCCTGGTGTACACATTGGGTATGTTCTGAAAGAGTAACATTCACTCTTAACCTCCAAGCCATCTCTCCAGCCCTAAAATTCTTTGTAAAAAGATGTCTAAGTTGTTGTACTGTGTATGTTTTACCCACATCCATGTGAGTGCATCACTTGCATGTATCAGATCCACTAGAACTGGAGTTATGGATGGTTGTGAGTAACCATATGGGTGCTGGGAATCAAACTCAGATCCTCAGCAAGAGCAACAAGTGCTCTTAACTCCAGTACAAGATGTTTATTTTAAATTATGTGCACGTGTTTGAGCACATACAAGTATGTGTAAGTGTGGTGCCTTTGGAGGCTAGGAGAGGACATCAGATCCCCCAGCTGGAGTTTCAGGTGGTTGTGAACTACTTGACTTGTGTGCTAGGAGCTGAAATCAGGCCCTCTGCAAGAGTAGTATATACTCTTGACCACTGGGCCATCTCTCCAGTCTCCGATGGTTATGTTTTTAAAACATTATTTTAAAACATTTTAAACATCATTTTAGTATTTGCCTTACCAATATACAAAAAAAAAAAAAACCAAAACACTTTCTTCTGGACAGTACTATTGAAGGAATTAAAACTCATGGGATCAAAGACAGAGTTCCTGACAGTTGTGAGCCAGGCAGTTTGTTGCCTGAGCCCTAAGAACCTCTGCCCCATTCATGTTTCCTATGCACCTGAGTTGGGGCTTCACTGGTTAACCAATGACTGCTCCTGTGTGCTCTGTGTGAAGAATGGTTATTATGGGTTGAATGTGACACTTTGCCCCCAAATTGGCATGTTGAACTCTTAAGCCTCAATATATCACAGAATATGACTGTATGTGGAATCATACTTTTAAAAAAGGTGGTACATAAACTGGGCAGTGATGGTCCATGCCTTTAATCCCAGCACTTGGGAGACAGAGGCAGGCGGATCGCTGTAAATTCGAGGCCAGCCTGGTCTACAGAATGAGTTCTAGGATAGTCAGGGCTACACAGAAACCCTGTCTCAAAACAAACATAAAAACTAAAACCAATAAATCAAAAAACAAACCCCTAACAGTGATACAAATAAAAAAGTCACACTTACACCAGTGTGACTAGTGTCCTTGAGATTAGGACTCTGACAACGTAGCTGGAGGGACAACCATGTGAGGACACGGGGAGAAGACAGCAAGGAAAAACAACCTCAAAGGAAACCAATCCCACTTACAACTTGATTTTAAATTTCCCATTTCTGGAATTGAGACATATGAATCTCTGCTGTTGAGCTATCCTAGTCTATGGTATTTTGTTCCAGCCGCCCTAATGGATGAAGAAATGTACCATCTGCAGACCACTGTCCTCAAACTATTATTCATTAGGGTTCAACTATTGCAAGCCACAGAAACCAAATCCAGTCAATAGCAGCACACAAGGAATGTCCTCAGGATACCGGTGCACTCTATGGAACCTAAGTGAAGGTCCACTGCCCTCTGAAATGCATTGAATCCAGGGCTTGGGCTGTCAAAATTCTGGCTTTTTCTCTGTTGCTTTTCTCTCTATGACAGTTTTTAAATGCTAACTAAATTTTGGATTCTTGCTGGGAGAGACTGACTGACCTAGCTGTTGTGAGGGCCATCCAGCACACAGGCAGGAAAGAGCTCATTAGGTATTAAGTCCTCTGTGGTAGGAAGGATCTGCCCCACAAGGGCAATTAAGAGAGTATCAGATTTATGGTCAAACCTTAATTTATCACAAAGTACAAAATCAAAGCAAGAGTAGTTCATGATCCACGCTGGTGCGACACTGCTTGTGGCCACACAGCTGCTTCTCAACTGAAGGAGGAGGACAAGGGGCAGCTCCAAGAACAAGAACAGCCTTGTGCTCTGAGCTGTATGGCCACTGGAATCTCACAGCTGGCTGAGGGTCAACCGCAATTCCAGCATGTAAAATTTTTCAGTAAAGTGCAGCTTCAGGCTGGATTCACATCTGGAACCTAAAATCTTACCAAGGAGAGAATATGAGGTGATGCTGATCATTCTAAAGATATGAGCACAGAAAGACGATAGGCAGCATGGAACCAGCCTGACCAGCCAGAGCCCAGCTAGAGCTTCAGTCCCTGACTGAGCACAGTGCAGCACCGTGTCTTCTCACCTGTCCCATGTACTGTGGGTCTAGAGACTAAGGCTCCTATGCTGTACTCTGGTTCCCTGACTGCAGGCTCAACAGGAAATGTTGGTCAAATGCTTGCTGGGCTCACATAATCACAAACTAAGCAGGAAAAGAAGAGAAATATCCAAGTACATTTCTTTTCAAGATAAAAACTTTATTTTACAATTTTATAAAGCAGCTTTACATTAAGCACAAACAAGCCATTTAACTTTGTATAGAAACAAAATACCTTTCCATTTGAAAAAATCAAGTTTCGCTGTATATAAAACTAACATGTGCACATTGTGCTTGGACTGCAAAGTCTGTACAGCTTTACAGAGGACCACCCTTCAGAAGGGCATCCGGTAAACACGTTATTGCATATTTGACACATGGCATATACCCCACATGTACAATGGAGAAGCGAGGAAACAATTACAAGAACGAAAACAGCAGCTTTTGGTGAGAGTCTGTACACCAAAAAAGAAAGAGTCCCGCCACATCTGGAGAGTGTGCTTGTGTCATTTCTGCACCTGCTCATGGATGCTGCGTGGCTCTGGAAGGAAGCCATTATATACAGTAACTCCTAAAGGGTCTAACCGCCCTTTGTCTAGAAATTTTGGCTGGTTTTACTACTGAGATGGCAACAGATTCACAACATGGAAGCTAACTCAGATAAGTGACTCAAACTAGTATTTTTAAAGAAAAATTTAAAGAAACATAACAAAAACTTAAAATACCCTCCCCATTCTCTCTATTCTCAAGATAGTAAACATTTACACGATTTAAAAACCTAGGAAACTTTGTAATTTTCCAGAGGCAAAAATGCATGGGTCCCAGGCAGCGCTCCTCTACACATGCCCAGCTCTCCCGAAGCAGCATCACCCCATCTGTCAAACACGCTGCGGATCCCACATTGCAGGCAGACTTCCTGCACACCTGGAGTCTCATTATGTCAACTCCCGGGTGACGAAGGCATTCTCAAGTCTGAGAAGCCAAGCACTGACAGTGCTGTCACAGGTCAATGTGATCTCTTAGGGAATTCTGGGATCACAACACAAGTCAAGTAGCTGTTGCAATGTGGAAGGCAGTGGAAAAGCAACAGCAGCGAACTGCCATTTCTGTATCAGAAAGAAAACAAAGCAAATTTTCCCTCTTCAGTGGAAAAGGACAAGCACATTGGTAAGGCACTGGTGTTTGTCACAGAAGCAGTACCACGATGATTTCCCTGACCCCTCTCATCTGAAGACCAGTATGCAAACATAAAGCAAAGTCGGGACCACTCTAATAACAAATCTGATAGAGTGAACAGTGTTCCCAGGTAGGGAAGCTTGTTTTGAACATCAGTACTGAAAATAAAAAGGGAGTCCTCATTTTTATTGCTGAGACAAATGTGCATGTTCAGATGTTCCTGAAACACCGTGTATGTGAGACTCACAAAAGTAAAAGCTGGGGAACCTAATGACCACATTGGGTTCATTGTAGGAAAAATTAAGGTGTGGTCATATAAACTGGGAGTTTACACTTATTTTTCAGTACATATCTGCCTCTTTTGATATCAATATGCTTTATATATGTATCATTTATATATGTGTGTGCATCATATATATTTCAACAGTTTCAACAGTTAGCTGAATTCAACAGAAGTACAACATGTGGGCAGATCATTCACGTGGCTCTTAAACATGCATCTGACCGATTGCATGGATAAGCTCCACTGTTTGTCCCTAGAAAGTGTGAGACTCATGTTACCTAACTATCTCCATATTATCACACCATAAACAAAAACCAGAGCAAAACCAATCCTTGTTGCTTTTACCTAATGCCTGAAGCCCTACAGCAGACACTGTCCATGGCACGAGGACTCTGAAACCCTTAGGAAATCTGATGGCACACAGACAGCAGACATGGTAGCGTCTCTTCTGTTTCAAAGGTGGAATCACTCAAAATGAAGTTTCAGAGAAAAAGTGAGGACAAGAAGTGATGGTGAAAAAGCAATGGTGACAATCCGGGCAGGAAAACCTTCACTGAGACTCCTGAACATAACATTTAACCCCTTTAAGGGGGAGAAAAATCCTAAAAGGGATTGATGGTAGGCTTCAAATCATTAGGTCTGTCACAAATTTAGGCTTATAATTAACATTCTGGGCAATGTCCTCAAAATGGACAAAGCTCCCAAAGTGTAGTATGAAATGAAATGCAAGGTTCCAGACAGTGACAAAGACACACTGCGCTAGGGGCAGAGATGGGGAAGATGATTATCAAACGTCTACTGATTGCAGATCAAGTTTCATAAAACATAACATGTCTGTAATTTCTTGTGCAGTCAACAAGTTTCATTGTAGTTGTGCTTGTGCTATGTGACCATGAGACCTGAACAAGGCTGTGTTTAAATATACATAGTTCAAGAAAACCATAATCCAAAATATTTCCCATATATAACTAAACAAATGCAACAAATACTCACTTCCTCCCAAGAAATGAACCTACAGGAAAGAAACACTGAAAAACACAGTCCACGATCCAGGTTATACGCACATTTACTGCAGTACAGCACACCGTTTTCTAAGAGCCTGCTTTCGGCATAAATATAAATAATCACATTTTAAAAGCACTCCATACTAAGTTTTAGGTAAGTGCTGGGCAGCAGGTTAGCAGCGGCAACTTACCGTTACTTTTCACAGACAGAACGACTCTGCATGGAGGCCTAAGTGACGAGCAGGGCAGAGATCACATCTTTGTTCAGCGCACGGACTACTTTCAGTGCCTCCATTTCTAAGCACCTGACCCATGGAATGCCATTGTTTCAGAAGACTAACTTTAAGGGTCTCTTCTCATGTTGCTGTGACCCATAAACCCCGAACATACACCATTTTAAATGTGTGGCGTGCTGCTGAGCTCTGCCGCTGACAGAGCTCGGCCCTCGAGTCCGAAGAGGCTGGAATGCGCTTTTGGTTTGGAGCTCTAGTTGTGCTTTGCCCTGCTGCCCTTCAGGTAGCTTTTCCACCTCTTGACAAACTCTTTGAAGATTGGAGACTCATCGATGGTACTGAGCAGCTGCAGCTGGTTGATGTGGGTGGTGTGATAGTCCCAGCGGGCCAGGTTGGGAGCAATGCCCAGCATGAAGTGGCGAAGGTCATAGATGGTTCCAGAGCCAGTATCATACAAGGGCAGCATGGCTTTAAGAGATTCCATGCCACGCTCATACAAGGACCTTGCCTCTTTCCCAAGTTTCTCCCCTGCTGTTTCTTTTAGGTCATAGAGCCCAATTAAAGAATACATAAAGCCATTTAAAACAAAAGAGCTAGGTGTAGTTGGATATTCTTCATACCAGTCATGTTTATTCATAAACACAGCTTTAACTCCATGCTGCTCTGACAGAAACTTGTATGGGGCTGTTGCCCTTAAAGCTGAATTGAGGAATATATGGTCTTTTGTTAGAAGATAGGCCCTGACTAATGTAGAGATGGCTTGCCCTTGTGCCATAGCAGAGTACCACCCTGGTTCTAAAGACTTAAACCCTTCCCCTAACTTCCGGGTCACCATAATTGGCCAGCCACCTTTCTCATCCTGGTTCCTCACTAGCCAGTCACTAGCAGCAAAGAATGCAGCCATGTGGGCTGTGGTTGAGATGGTAATGTTGTCCAGGAATCCCTTCCCTTTTGCAATCAATCTAACCACCTTTTTGGGCATGATTTTGGTTGGCTTGACAGCTTTTGTGTTGGAAAGACCCACTCCTTTCCTGAGGTCAGTGACCAGGTCTCTGGTAACTGTACTCCACGATGTTCTGGGCCCAATGCCGTAGTATATATCCCTGTCTTTAAAAGCAATTAGCTGGGTGTTTGAGACATAATGCACAGTGAAGAGCTGATTCTTTTCTGTGGTCTCCAGAACCACAGATACACTCCCATTTGTTAAGAGCTTGAGGTCAAATGAAATAATGAAGTCTTTTGTGTTTCCCAGCTGTAAAGACACACCTTCACTGGTTTCTGTGGGGAATAGACCAAAGACGGGTTAGAATAAAATAATTTTAAACTAGAAATTTAATTGCAATTTATTCATGATAACTACTAACCCCCAAAAATTAACTCCAGTATTATGTTAACAAATTTTGCTAAGTAGCAAACCTGGTGACTTCATGATGGCTTCTCCTTACATTGACTCTGTCAGGTTTACAGAAAGGATTCAGAGCAATTAACTGTCTTTTCTAGACCTGATGCCAACTGGTCAAGAATCACTCATTATTCTAAATATACTTATTCCATAAAAGGGAGGAAAAATAGCTGAGAGCTGGTTCAATGCATATTAATACAAGAGCATTAAAGTTCTAGGTAGAATGGTACGTATGAAATTCATTTCTAATGCAGCTGGTAAGTGTTTTACACTCTAGACCTAACATGATGCCTGCCTGCTTAGCCATGGGTGTGCACTGTTACACTCCCACTTTACAGGTGTGCAACTGAGACACACAGTCAAGTAATCTCCCAAAGGACTGAACCCACACTTTCCAGTCTGGCTCTTAATCTGATGTTGAAAAAAGTGCTTATTTTTATATTCTCTGGAATTATAAACAAAATTACTGGAAATTAAACAATGGGATTGTGTTTAACATAAAAGGAAGGAAGGGGAAAAATACACTTTGGAGTTAAAAACCCTTCACAGCTCCTGCTCATCCAGCAGCTCTGAAAAGACCTTTCCAAGTCCCAGTTTCTTCAAGTGTTGGCAGAGGCAGTATCACTTTGGGGGTTAATTTTGACAGTTTAAAGAAGACAGTGGCTTAGAGTAGTGATAAATGTTGGCAACTACTGATGCTAATTACCACATGCTAATAAAATGGCTTAAGCTGTTTTATTTGGCAAATTATGAAATATGAAATTTCTCTTATCAACAGTTATGGCTGGCTCTCGCAAGATGACCCCCTGAATAATGTTAATCTAACAATTATCAAAAGACACTGTGCATATTAAAATCAACTAACAACAAAGAGCACACGCACACCCCACATGAATATACAATACACAGAGCACATACTTTAAACCATCAAAGGGAAATATGAACACCTTCTTCTGTGTAGCTTTGGCTCTCCTGTAACTCACTTTGTAGACTAGTCAGGCCTCAGACTCAGAGATTTGCCTGCCTCTGCTTCCTGAGGCACCACTACCTGATAGAATATCTTTAATCTTTACATGGCTTATATTTCCCAAACATACCCACATACTGACTTTCATTTGGTCCTTACTCTTCTGAAGTAGGTAAAACATGGATTATTCTGTTTTACAGGTGGAAACCTGCAGGTTTTGTGAGGTTAAACAGCTACTATAGCAGGGGCTGTACTATACTATACCCAGGTTTCAAGGCCCAAGTACAAAGACTGTGAGGAAGACAAATGGCACTGGAAATACATGCTCAAAAGAATGTTCAGTAAAGGTTCCTTCTCTCAGACCTAGGCACAGAAGCAGACCTCTGCTTCCAGCAGTCCTTGAGAGGATAGATAGTCACAGGAGCAAATATCAGATCAGTCTGGATGGTGTTGGCTTGTGAAGTCAAACCTCTCAATGCTGGGGTCCACCAGTACCACACACACACACACACACACAGAGCCCAAGGCTCTTAATGACTTATTTGATAGGGCAGACAATTATAGAAATTGTATCAAGAATGAGAACATGATAGCCAACTTATGAATCAAATAATACTGGGTGACAGTTTAAAAATTGACCACAATAGTAAAATCTTTTAGTTCAGCAAAATCCATTTTACCTGTCAAAATGTCAGCATGCATTCTCTCTTTAACTAGCACTTTCCTCCTTCCCAGTAAAAGAAAATCTGGAGCTGAGTTCAGCTCCCTGATACACTGTGGGACTCAGAACTGAAGTATAAATCATACAAGATTAAATTACACTCAGCACAGTATACTATCCTGAGTCCTATTTTTTTTTTATCATTATTAAGTATTACATATGTCTGACAGACTGGTTAACAGTGCCCCATCTTAGTCCAGATGAAGGGAAACTGAAATCCATTTCCTCCCAGAATTCTGTCCTAATTCTTCTCTTTATTTATAAAAATTAAATTAAGTGACATGGTTTAATCAATCCTCTTATTATGTCTTAATATACCAGATGAGTCCAAAGGATTCAGTAATGAATGAACCTTTTAAAATGTCCGATTATTAAATTTTCTAAACCCTTGACACTAATAAAGGTGGATCTCTTGAGACATACAGGAGTGACAAAAAAGTCACAGCCCTCAATCAGTCAACAATTGGTGTCTTCCTAACAATTATATGAAACCAGTCTGCAATTTCCTTCTTCCAGCATACATGGGATTTATATAATCTGCAAGACTACTGCAGGGTCAGAGTGGTGGCATAAGGGATGGGGTGGCAAGCAGAAAACACACTGGATGAAGTTTTGAGCTCTCTCAGAACACTGTGCTGTCTGGAGACTCCTACTTCAATCTACTAACAGAAGTTTTGACTTCCCAACCACCTGGACTTCCACAAGTCCATGAACCCTCCTTTCTGAGCAGTTATTTCCAGGAGCCACTGACACTTTGTGTTTGGTATAAATGGTACATATGTACACTGACAAACGAGGACAAACATGCTGCCCATTATTTTATTGATTTGACACTGAAAGCAGAAGTACCAAAAACTATCACCACCACCACCACCACCATCAAAACCAAACAGAAGAGTGAGATTACATCAAGCTATAAAGTATAGCAATTAACAAAATGAACAGGCAAAAACTTGCCAGGCAGTGGTGGCCCTTAATCCCAGCATTTAGGAGGCAGACAGGCAGATCTCTGTGAGTTCAAGGCTAGCCTGGTCTACAGAGAGAGTTCCAGGACAGACTCTAAAGCTACACATAGAAACCCTACCTGGAAAAACCAAAAAAGAAAAGACAACAAAACAAACAAACAACAAAAAAAAAAGAAAAAAGAAAAAAAGAGAAAGAATGAAAAGGCAAAAACTACAAAACAGAAGAAAACACCTGCATACCATAGATCTGAAAAGGTGTTAATATCCAATGATACATAAGGAACTCAATAGAAAACAAAATCAATTAATTAAAGAATACATAAAGGGTCTGAACAGACATTTCACACAAATAGCCACATGATGTATGCAAAGTTGTTCATCCTTTATCTCAAGGGAAGTACAAACAAAACCATAGCAAAATACCACCCACCTTACATAAGAAAAGCACAGGCACTAACAAAGTCCTGCTGCAGTGATGGGGAGAAAGGATTCTTGTCACTTGGAGTGGGAAAGTAAATTGGTGCCGACACTACAGCACTTTGAACTTACCTCCCCCTCTACTCCAAATTAAAACCAGGACTCCCAGATGAACCAGCAATCCCACTTCTGGGTCCATACATAACCAAAAGAAACAAAATTAGCATGACAAAGAGATGTGTGGGTGAGAGATATCCTATGTTCATTGAAAGATCAGTGGAAATAGTCAAGACATGGAAATAACCTGTGTGTGATGGGTGAATGGATAGTGTGGTCTGCTTGTAATTTTCAGTTGTAAAAGAGAAAGAAATTCTGCCATCTGAGAGCTAATCCTTATGAAAGGCAGATACTGAATGTGGAATTTCTACTATACTCTAATTACATTAAACATTACTAGTAGTTAGTAAGAAAGCTGAACTTATAAAAATAGAATGATGTACTTAGAAACTGGAAAATGAAGAAAACAGAGAGTTGGAGGTCAAAGAATACAAGCTTTCAGACACCTGATGCTCAGCATAGTAAACTCGAGATCTCTTACCAACATACACACTAACTCTATGGGGTAATGAATATGTAAATTATCTTTTGTTTTCATGTTTTTAAAAGATTTTTATTATTTTTAATTATGTATTTCTGTGTGGGTTTGTATATATGAGTGCAGGTGTCATGGAGGCTAGGGACATCAGATCCCCTGGAAGAGGAGTTACATACATGTGGTTGTGAGCCTGACATGGGTGCTGGATTCCAGCCCTGTGTAAACTACTTATCTTGATCCTGGTAACCAATTTACAACATGTACCAGCATCAAAGCATCATACTGTACACCTTAAACATATACAAATTCATTTGTTAGTTACATTCAGTAAAGCTGGAAAAACAGAACAGTCTTTAAGTCAGTACCCTCACACAAAGCATAAGCGACTACCTTTATTCATTCTTCATCAACACGTTTACTACATGAAATGAGAAACAGCCCTACTCAAACCTGGATGAATGCTGAGAGATGAGGGTTAGGCAGGAAAGGGGGGGGAGGGGAAGTACTCAGCAGAAGCTGGGAGAAAAGAGCTAAACAAGAGACCAAGGAGGAGGAAAGATCATGAAAGTGAAAGGAAAAGAATGCTGTGGGAAAGTTAGTTACAAGTATTCAATTCTGTATCATTCAATTTGAAAATTTAGAAGAGAGCCAGGTATGATGGCATGTGCCTGCAATTTCAGTCCTGGGAAAGAGGCAGAAAGATCAAGAGTTCAAGGTAATCCCATCTTCAACTACATAGTGAGTTTGAGGCCAGTTAGGGCTATTCTGAGACTCCATTTAAATCTATCTATCTACCTACCTACCTACCTACTACCTACCTACCTATTTTCTCTCTCTCTCTCTCTCTCTCTCTCTCTCTCTCTCTCTCTATATATATATATATATATATACACACACACACACACACATACATATATATATTTATATACACACACAGATCTCTCCACAGCTATATAGATTTTTAAAAAGAAAATATCATTTAATAAATAAAGAAAAATATGTTGCAGAAATAAAATGGTTCCCATCATGTGTGTATGTTGATTTTTTTCAGGCTGCCTCTCACTGTGTAGTTCAGGCTGCTCTGGAACACATAATATTCCTGCTTCTGCTTCCTAAGTGACGAGATCACAGGTGTACTACTACATGTTGCTTATAAAATAGTTCTCTACTCAGTGATTTTGTTCCCTCTTGGGGAAAAACAACTCCTTTGGGGAAAAGACCAAGAAAGAAAAATCATCTCTGGTTCTCCAGAGCCCCAGCTTACTTACACCTATGTTTTAAGAACAAGTTTCAACTTCTCAACAATGATGCTCTGAACTATTTCCCACAAAGCTGTATTTTCTAAACACTCTTCATGCCTCACAGCCATGTTTTAATGATTCCACCTTACTTCCCTGATTCTCACTCCATGTAGCTGCAATCGTTCTCCCTCCCCTACAATACAGCTCCCAGAACACCCAGAATAACATGTGAATGCCACTCCTAGCTAGCAGACTTACTAACAGGGAGCAACTATGAGTGGGTGTATGCTCCTAACAACATGGCTTTCAACAGTTCTCTGTGTGTTTGAAATCACCCCCAAAAAAGTGTTTTTTTCTCCAGCCACTGAATGAATGACAGGCTAAGATTCCTCATTGCAGGATGTGTGAATCTGCCTTTGCATTCTTCAAAGCATCTAAAAGAATCACTGAAATGTGTAGCTGTCAACAGGACAGTGTTAGACCATTCTAAGAAAACCCTCCAGAGACTCTAGACAATCAGATAAAGGCCACAATTTTCTACCAGCATCTAGACAGCGCTATCGAAGTAAAACCAAACTCCTTGGGTCCACCCAAAACCAAATGTTCTTTTGCTTCATATAGTAATTTCCTGCTACAGCAATCTCCTAGGTATAAAACAACTATTCTTAAGCATTTCCTTATAACTTCTCACCTAGCCATGGGAGATGTCTTATAATAAGCAAAGACCATCTATGTACTGGAGTATTACAAAACATCATGGGAGAAGATGTTCTAGTCTCAATAAAACTTAAGGCCATTCCTTCTTTGCAAGGCATTATCGAGATCCTATAGAATGAGGGATTTGTATTTTGGCTTTCCAAGTCTGTAATCAATAAAGAACAAGGAAGAAATAAAAAGGAGGTCTTACCCTCTTTTTTCTCTTTACCTATTCCAGTTTGGAGGGAGGGGGAATGAGTTCTGTACCTGACAACATTTCATTAAGCCTGAGGTGCTAAGATTATTTCATTGTCTTTTTAAGTAATGGGCTCATTAATTCTCATGGCTGTTGATTAGTACAGGAAAATACATTACATCCTAATTAATGAGACTGTCTCAGTAAAAGGGAAATGTTGCATAAGGTTAATTTGATCTTATAAATGGTTTTATTAATGAAAATGGTTTTATATGAAGTTTCAGATAATTTAGTATATTAACAAAATTTAGTATGAGAGCAGGCCTATTTGGTAATGCTATAATTTCTTGAAAAAAAATGCTATTGCTTAAAAATATGCAAAGGAAAGGATGGTTCTTGCAGTTAAAACAAAATTTAACCTAGGGCAGAATCATTTAAAAATTCAACTCTGCTATGCTGATATTCTAAGCCAAAGAAGACTGGGGATGTATTCAATGGCAGAATACTTGCTTAATATGTACAAAGTCCTGGGTTAGATTCCAGTATCAAAGACTAGCCAAACCAAAGAACTTCATTCTGGGGTATACAGACCCCAGGAGGAATACAGGTTTATGTACATCTTAGCATCACTCTACAGCTTGGTTCTTCACAAAGTAAATTAACTCCTTTCCATAACACTGTTTTTTTTTTTGTTTGTTTTGTTTTAGCTGTTTCCTTTTGGGGCATTTCACTTAATGACATTATTTATGTATGTAACATAAAGAAAGGGCTTTCTATTATGTTTTTAAAAACCATTACAATTTTAAAAGTGCACCAGTTTGTTATAAGTCAATTTAAATGTAAGACACATATAGAAGGAAACTTACCTGGAGCAATAAACTGTTTAACATTGGTGGATCTAGACTTGTCAGCCACACTTGCCATGAAGCAACCCTTGGGCACAATCCATTCAGTAGGTCTGACATTTCTGTCCCTGTCTTCTGCTGTTTCGTATACCTCTATGTGCGGGGGTTTCTCAGTTAGATTCTTGCTGTAATGACTTAGTCCATACTGTGCAATCTGAATTGGGTAGAAATAGCCTTGAGGTCCCCATTGTGTAGATAATGGCACACCTATAAAAAACAAACAACCAATCACTAAACCCAGACACCGAGGAGCTATTCTGAGGTCTATTCACAGCTGCATATCTGAGGAATGTTTTAGGTTATCCACAACTTGATGCTTTTTTTCAGTCTTCATGCTGTGTTGATCATTCTTACACTGACTGTACATTGTTGTGCATCTTTGTAATCACTCGTTTTAAAAAAGATCATACATAACTGATCTTTATTAAGTGATGAAATATTTAACTTCAGAGGACTACACTTTGGAGAAAGAGTACGTGTTCTAGAAAGCTTACCAGTAGCCCAGGTCTCATTGCCTGTCCAGTCCCTGTATTAGTACAGTTTTTATTGAGATATATATGTTTCTGTGATAGCAGGAACTGAACTCTAGGCCTTGCACATGTTAGGCAAATGCTGTATCGCTGAGCCAGATCCCCGTCCCAGTAACTATACTGTTTTGAAGTACAATTTCTGGAGATTGGTGCCTTAACCTCACTGATGAGACTCTGAGGCAGGTTAATGGAAAAATCCTATTTACTCAGTCTGGGCTTATTGGTGCCCTTAAATCACACCAACCGAAGAGCTTCAACAGGTTTACACTTTGCCTTTTTCTTCTTGCTGAGAAAGCTATATAGTGGCTGTGTAATTAACATCTTCAGTTTCTTAGTCCTTAATACAATCAAGCTAGAAAAACCCACGTAGAGCAAACGGATACCAACCTTCAACTCCACTTATACACTTGACTCTGTCTCGGACTTCCACATTGTAGCCTTCGAAGGACATAAACACACCATCAGGATGGTAAGGGGCTCTCTGTGCATAGACTTTGGAATAGCTATGAGAGAATTCAAATCGATCATAGCCATCATACTGGACCACCTTTCCGTAAACATCAAAGTATTTCTCTACCCAAGTGAATGGAAGAAAAACTTCATTCCCCTCTCGTCTCCCTTTAATTGTGTGTTCATCATTTATGAGGCAGTCAATCTCCTCATATTTGAGTCCTAACACCTTGCTTCCCCCATTGTTATTGAAGCCCCCAACGATAGGGGGTGCTTTCTGTTGCTCCTGAGGAAATGCCTCCTCTGGCTGCTGCTTGGCCATGTGGTTGGCATAGTGGTTACTTTCAGATGCTGCTGTTCTTTTTTCTAATCCATCCACTCTGAATCCACTGCTCAAGTGCCGAGGAAACTGGATTGCTTTGTCGCTGGAACATTTGTTCCACAAAAGTACTGTGACCAAGGTGAATAGCGCACAGATGATAATCAAAGTCTTGTAGTTGACCCGAGCTGCCAAACAACGCATATTCAGACCATACCTATAGAGGCAAGAAAAAAAAAAGCATGCAGCTTCATTACTGATGTTTCATAGTTAAGTTTGCTACACTTAAAACATATTTATTAAATGTGCACATCAGGACATTTTATCAAATGCATGTAATCTGATCACATTTAAAACTACGATCCAAACTTTGCAGTATAGGCAAAAGTAAAAGGTAAACTACTCAGCACAATCCTCTAAAGCATACATGTTCAAATTTTCATTTCGTGCTCCTTTGTTACTTCAGGATTTTCTGTTTGTTTGAGACAGATTTCTCTGTGTAGTTTTGGAGCATTTCCTGGAATTCACTCTGTAAACCAGCCTGGCCTTCAACTCATAGAGGTGAGCCTGTGTCTGCCCCCCGAGTGCTGGGATTAAAGGCATGTACAACCACCACTAGGCTCAGGAATTTTTTACTGTGCTCCTTATTTGTAAAGTAGTTAAGATTAAACAACTTAAGTTGCAGCACTTCAGTAGCTGTCTGAGGAAACAACAAAACAGAACATCTTTGCAACTCTTAGGTAGGTCTCCTGTTACTCCTCAGTCTGCTCTGAGCCTCCCTTTTTACCTGTCTGCCTCCCTTAACTCACTCACCCTTCTACCACTCAGAATAAAAACTTCGATTCCCACATTGCTCACCCAGGATCTAACCTGACTAACTTCACTACTGCACAATGACAGAGCCATGGTCATTTCTCACATGCAGCACTGGCCAAACTGGCTCCTCTTTTTTACCCATATCTAACACTCCACCCTCCAAGTCTGTTTTCAACACAGCAGTCAAAATACTTTTAAATTTAAGCCATTACCTCCATTAATTCTCTTATTTCTCTGTTAGGTTTCTGTCTGATTGACCTGTCCATTGGTGAGAGAGGAGTGTTGAAGTCTCCTACTATTAGTGTGTGCGGTTTGATGGCTGCCTTGAGTTTTAGTACGTGGGTGCTTTTATATTAGGGGCATAGATATTCAGGATTGAGACTTCATCCTGATGAATTGTTCCTGTTATGAGTATAAAATGTCCCTCTCCATCTCTTCTGATTAATTTAAGTTTGAAGTCAACTTTGTTAGAAATTAGTATGGCCACACCTGCTTGTTTCTTAGGGTCCATTTGCTTGATAAGCCTTTTCCCAGCCCTTTACTCTGAGTAGGTGCCTGTCTTTGTGGTTGAGGTGTGTTTCTTGTAAACAGCAGAATGTTGGATCCTGTTTTCGTATCCAATCTCTTAGCCTGTGCCTTTTTATAGGTGAGTTGAGTCCATTGACATTAAGTGATATTAATGACCGGTGGTTGTTAACTCCGGTCACTTTTTTAGTAGTAGAGTTTGTGTGTTTCCCTTCTTTGAGTTGTGTTGGTGAAGGGTCTCTAGATGTCTGAGTTATTGTGGTCACTGTTGGACTCCTGAGGAGCAGAAGGAGGAAGAACATGAGCAAGGAAGTCAGGACCACGAGGGGTGCACCCACCCACTGAGACAGTGGGGCTGATCTATTGGGAACTCACCAAGGCCAGCTGGACTGTGACTGAAAAAGCATGGGATAAAACCAGACTCTCTGAACATGGCGGACAATGAGGGCTGATGAGAAGCCAAGGACAATGGCACTGGGTTTTGATCCTACTTCATGTTCTGGCTTTGTGGGAGCCTAGCCAGTTTGGATGTTCACCTTCCTAGACCTGGATGGAGGGGGGAGGATCTTGGACTTTCCACAGGGCAGGGAACCCTGACTGCTCTTTGGACTGGAGAAGGAGGGGGAGAGGAGTGGGGGGAGGGGGAGAGGGGCAGGAGGAGGGGGAGGGAAATGGGAGGCTAGGAGGAGGCGGAAATTTTTTTTTCAATAAAAAAAAAACTCAAAAAAAAATTTTAAGCCAGATACGCTGGCTGTTGGTGGTGCACGTTTTTAATCCCAGCACTAGAGAGGCAGAGACAGGTGGATCTCCATGAGTTCAAGGCCAGCCTGGTCTACAGAGTAAATACCAGGGCAGCTAGGGATACAAAGAACCCTATCTCAAAAAAAAAAAAAAAAAAAAAGAAAAAGAAAAAGAAAAAAAATAAGTCAGACAATGTCACTTCAGTACTGAAGTGAGAAGACACTGATGTTGTTGGCTCTGCTGGCCATATGGCATACCAGCCAGCTATGATGATATGTTAGAATCATTGGGGAACATGAGAAATTATGTGTTCTATGTGTGATGTATGGAACATTTGCAATTACTCAGAGAAAGGATATAAAGCACAATTTATGTTTTACACAGTTTTTAAATGTGAAATATGATTCCACAATTATTTATTTTGTTTGTAATCTCTTCTCAGTTTCCTCATACTATACCTACTTAGGCAGAATCAGAGGAGCAAATGCCCAAATGAAAATATTTTGTGAAAAATTAAATGATGAATTTCAGTTAAGGAAGTTAAGTGAACATATAACCCACTCATTTCTTCCAATTATAAGATAAACTTTAAGCCACCAAATGCCTAAGATCAACACCCCCTTTTTGATTTAAGGTTTATTTTTAATTATGAGTAATTGTATATGTCTTTATGTGGTTATGTGCTCATGAGTGTAGGCACCCACAGAAGCCAGAATTGTCTGGTTCCCTGCAGCTGGAGTTACAGCTGGTTGTGAGCCACCCTGGGAATTGTGCTCTGAAAGAGCTCATAATCACTGAGCCATCTCTCCAGACCTTCTATTCCCACTCTTAACAGTTTGGCAAGATGCAGCTTGTGTTCAGACTCACTTCAAAGTCTCAGGGCAGTACTGCACTGTCTTAATATAGTTACGGATAATGTTTAAACACAGTCTGAAAAAAAGAAAAGAAAAAAGAAAAAAAACCCCACAGTCTGATATCTGCCAGCATGGAAATTACTTCATTAAGGAACTTTTGGTCCTCTCACAAATTCTACAGTTTTGAAAGGACGACATGCTGGTTGATTATTTCTCTATCAGATAATGCCCTTTCAATCTGGCAGTGTATCCTCCTGTGGCTTAATGGAAGTGCTGTCTTTGTGGCTCTCTACATGCTACAGAGTTACATTTTAAAAATAAAATTCTCTGGGATTACTTCTGTTTTTTCTATTGGCATTTTCCCCAGTTATCTGTCTCTTTTTCCTGTCATTAAGTTTTCATCACATGCCTGATGACCTCATTAGATTCTCTCCATTATTGAAAAGATGGTCTGCTTTTTGGGTAGACTAATTCCAAGTCAGAGGGGACTGAAGAGAAAGAGCTATGTGTGGACCAGGCAGGTGCTACCAGCAGTACTCCTCTAGGTGAGAACAGGAAGGCAGCAGGCAATCTAACTATCAGAACAAAGATGGTTTTGGAAGCTTAGCCATTTCCAATTTCTGTATAGAAAATCTGCCTGTTGTTTCACCTAGGAGTAATGCCAGTAATCTGCAGTCAAAGTGCAGGGACAAGTGGAGAGTTGAGCAGAAGGTGCAGGTAGGCCTTCTGGGACCTTTGACAGTTCTCCTCATTACTCAAGTCTTTTCACTTCCTGTTTTTAGGCGTTTTATTTCAGTGGAACATCGAAAAGGAAAAGAAGTAAAGATCTATGTGTATTTGAAAATATACACAGAATTTAGAAGCTGGGAATATAATATAAGTTTAATATCTAAAATGCTTGAAACTAGAGGGTTTGGATCTTTTCTGGTCTTTGGATTTCTGCATGCATGTAGTATCTTGGAAATGGGACTCAAATCTAACCACAAAATTCATTAACATTTTGTATATATACCAAACCTGAACATGAATTTTATATACTTTAAAGATGTATTTATTTTATGTATGTTTGTGCATCACATGTGTGCAGGTACTCTCAGAGACCACAAGAGGGTGCTGGACTCCTGTAACTACAGCTGGGGGTTATGAGCTGCTCAATGTGGATGTTGGGAAGCCAAACCAGGTCCTCTGCAACACCAGTAATGCTTACAACTGCTTAGCCATCTTTCCAGATCCAAATTTTATGTAGTATTTTTGATGATTTGTGCAAGAGGTATTTTCATGGTGGGGAATTTTCCACTTGTGGAATTAAATCAATGTTCAAAACATTTGGATCTGGGACATAGTTAAGATTTCTTTTTGTATTTGAAATATTCAACTTAATAATGTTTCATCATTTAAAATAATGTTTCATCATTTATACCATTACTATAAGAAAACTATTAAATTATTTAAAACAAAACAGCATGGAGTACGGTATAAGCAATCTGTAAAAGATCATATATTTATAAATCAAAGATTTCCTTAAGTTGTAATAAAGGCAAACTATAGAAAAACACCAATGTGTTATCATTTATACAATGTATTAACCACATCTGGCATTTTGACTATTAAAAGAAAAATACTGGGTGTGCAAGGTGGCTCTGCTTGACAAACCTGAGTTTAATCCCCAGGACTCATGAGGCCTGGGAGTAAGGCCCAGTGTTAACTTGTTGAGCCTAACTCAAGTTTGGTGACCTGTCTCTGGCCATAACTTCTGCATATGAGTAACTCAGCACAGCCGGACCTAAACCCACTTCTGCCCAGCCACTGCTAACTGGTAGGATATTATTGGCCTCTATTCCTTACTCCACCTCATCCCATCTCAGCCCTATATAAGTTCCTGTCTGATGCAATAAAACGAGATCCTGCTTCAACAGACTCCCAACTCATGTGTTTCTCCCCAGTGGCCGTGTGTGTGTGTTTGTGTATACACTCACCATCCCGCTAAGCCCCAGGGAGAGACCAGTGGGACCTGTCCTGCCTCAGCCCTATCTGCTGGAGAACCTGACACTCATGCAATGATGGAAGGTGAGAACTGACTCCACAGTTGTCTTTTGATCTCCAGTATTACACTCCAACACCAACACATCATGGCACACACAATAATAACAAAATTTAAACACAGAAATATAAAGCTCTTTGTTATATCTGAGGAGTGTCTTTCCTCCTCTACCCAAATATGAGTTAACTGTTTATGGAACAATACTACCTTTATGACAAGGTACATGATGAAAAAAACCTACATTTTAGCACATTTTTAATAACCTTAATGCCAAGATTTATATCTGATAACATTTCCGACTAAAAAGGAATTGTGACTTCGTAGAGAAATGGATGATTTTAGGTGCGGAATCATGACAGACAACAAATAAACTTTCAAAATCAATGGAATCATAACCCATGCCCAAAATCCCAGTTCTCTGGAGGCCAAAAAAAAATTTTCTTTTGAGTTTGAGACTAGCTTGGGTTACACAGCAAGGTCATGATGAGAAAAATGTCAAGAAGGTATTAGCTCAACATTGGAAAAAATATTGTAACTGTTAAATCTGAACAACAGATACATTGTATACTAAGTTATATACTTACATGTTTAAACAGTTCCACAATTTAAAAAATACTGTGCTGTGCAGCTAAAAGACATAGTAGTCAGTTGGAAAGTTCCTCTTTCCTATTTGTTAAAATCTGTGAGAATTTTTGCCAGTGGTGGTAGTATATACCTTTAATCCCAGGCAGAGGCAGATGCACCTCTGTGAGTTCAAGCCAGTCTGGTCTACAGAGCTAGTTTTAGGATAGAATAGCCAAGGATATACTGAGAAACTCCATCTCAAAAAACAAAAACCAAACAAAGTGTGAGAATTTACATCTGGTTAATTAAAACACCTGGAGTCAGTAATAACTCACAAGTATCAACACTACTCAAAAAGGAGAAAGGCAGACCAAAAAATCCAAACCGAACCAAACCAAACCAAACAGACTACCTTCTAAAATGGTGAAAACCAGTAACTAATTTTGAGAACTATACTTCAGAATGAACTGAACCCCCAGTCAACAAGTATTCCATTTCTTAGAAAACCAGTTAGTAATGTAGAAGAGAAACACCAGGAAATCAGCATTATGTAATCTTTCACGATATGATAATTGTAGGTAGTGTAAGATGGTATGTCTGCTATGACTTGTTTTCTTATTAACTTATCAAAGAAAGAGAGAGAGAAAAAAAAAAGCCGGGGCGGTGGCGTCACATGCCTTTAATCCCAGCACTCGGGAGGCAGAGGTAGGTAGGTGAATCTCTGTGAGTTTAAGGCCAGCCTGGTCTACAAGAGCTAGTTCCAGGACAACCTCTAAAGCTACAGAGAAACCCTGTCTCGAAAAACCAAAAAAAAAAAAAAAAAAAAAGAGTTCCAGAATATAGCTAGAGCTACACAGAGAAGGCCTGTCTCGAAAAACCAAAACCAAAACAAACATACAAACAAAAAACCCCATATCAAGCAATTAGATTTCTTATCATTCCTAGGTAATGAGTAGAAGAAATAGATGAAAACATACTCAAGTGAAGCATTTAGTCATCTTTTTCCTTATAGTGTTTAATAATAAATAGATCTCTATTCAACTTGCTCTAGTCTCTTCTAGAATAGAAATTCTATGTTTTAGATCTCTTTATTCTTTACTTTCTTCAAATCTTTTACATCTCTCTTTTCGTTTGCATTTTGGGAAAGCTTCTCAAATTTGTATTCTATATCATGAATTCAATTTTCTAATGTATTCTCTATTCTGGTGCAGTTTAATTTGGCTACTGCATAATTCAATTTCTACACTATTGCTTATTTTAATGCTTTTTTTAGTTTCCATCCTGTTGTCCTTATTTTATCTATACCCTTTGAATTTATGTCTTTCGATTAGCTAGTATTCTTCTTTTCATTCCAGCCTTACTGCCTTGTGAATTCATTTTCAACATTCATGATCTCCACAATTTTTCAAACCTGCAAGCATAAGAAATGCTTTCCAAAATTTCTGTGAAATAAACTCTTATATAGAGTATATTTTGTTGATATGGAAAAAACTGAGCTGGAAGCTTCCTTCCTGCCAGCTAGCTTTCATAATCTCAGGAGGTGCTATGTAGGCTGCCAGGGGAAGAAAAGACACTTACAACGTACCTAGCTGTGAATCCTAAGACCTATAAGACTAATCTGCCAAGCAAGATGTACTGTTAGGGAAGTAACCAACTGCTCCCTATTAGATTTGAGACCTATCCCACAGGAAGGAATCCATCTCTGGTATTTGTACACCTGGTTAAAAACCCATGGTGGAAGAGATCACAGGCCCTCATAGGTAAATTGAATATTGTTAACCAGCTAAACTGACACTATGTCAATTCTAAACACTGATGTGTATACCCATAGGCGACTGCTACTCTTGGCATTAGTCAGAGAAGATTCTTTCCACGGAATGTTGGTGAATGCAGATTCATGGCTGGATATGGCACGGTAAGTACAGGTGAGTGTTCATTCCTTCTTGAATACCTTTACGACAGAAAGCATGGTGGAAGAGGAGTGTAAAGAATGTAAGCCAGAGACAGGAAGAAGAGCTATGACTGTTATTTTCTAGACAAGACATAACCATTGCAACCATGAACTCACAACAGCTACAGATGCCTGCACTGGGTTTGCACAAGAATGGACCTAATAGCAATAAGGCATCAGATTATTCTCAACCCACAGGAGTCTCATATCAGACATCCTGCACATCAGATATTTAAATTATGATTTATAACAGTAGCAAAAGTAGTTATGAAGTAGCAACAAAATAGTTTTATGGTTGGGGGGTTACCAAAACATGAGGAAATGTATTAAAGGGTTACAGTATTAGGAAGGCTGAAAAGCCTTGGCATAGATGAAGGTGGAACTCCAGGGTCTCTACTCCTCAACTATTTGCTACTGACAGATTCATGAAGAGGGTAATTCTACCTTCGCCAAGTGCCAAGAGATAGTTCCAATCTAATAATCACAGACTGCCTTGATTTAACTAAATGGGTCATAAAACAAAGCATTGTAAATCTGGGAAAGGGGCTGATAGGGATGAGGAGATGATAAGGCAAGGATGGGGAGAGAGTAATCAGAATGTATTATGTACATGAACAAAGCTGTCAACAATATAAATTCATCAAAAGTCTATGTTTTGCCTGATATTGTTTTTTGTTTTTGGAATGGTTGCAGAATCTTGTCTCCAGTATTTCCTATAAATCAGCAGCTAGACAGATCTAGAGGCTTGATAAAGTAGGATTTGTTTTTTGTTCAACAGAAATACTTCATGATAGTGGTGTGAAATTTATCCAGGATGCATACAATGTGAACCTATCTCTGTGACACTAAAATTAAATCCATGTGTTCCGGTGCTGCCAGCCTAACAGTCATTCTAAAACTCTCCATTAGCAATTTACCTAACACTTCATCAGTCCTTTTGTATTAGTTGGAACACTTCAGAAAAAACCTTGCCCTTACCAACTACTTACTTAGCCTGAAAGTACAAGAAAGTTATTACTGAATTTTTTATTTAACAATTGTCAAAATAATGAATTGGTCCCTTAATAACATCTAAAATTGAACTAAGAACCTTTAAAAATAATAACACATAAGCTCAGAGTTTTACCATATTTGATGAATTTCAATTTACTGTAGTTACTGGTATTTAATGCTTATGCTATTCTACCTTTAGCCAGAGCCAATCTCTTCAAATTGACTCCTTTCTTTCATACAAACCTCAATAGCTTTTGATGGTGTCTCTGGCATTTTTTACAAGACATTTTAGGTTCATCATGTACACTTTCTCCTAAGACCTAAAACAGTCATTGTTTTCAAGTTCTGGTTGCTTTCAGTGTGAATATCTAGTGTTCAGTTGAAACATCTTGATGTTTCAGTATTTCAGGCATAGAGTACTGCCCTGGGCTTCTAGTGCTGGTTTCATTTCAATGGTTCCTAGAGGTGGAGTTGGAGGGAATCAGATACCTATGCCAGCAACACTGCTGGCTCTGAGGACTGGGTTATGCTGTTAGAAATAGACACCATATGTTCCAGCCATTGTTACTTTTTACTCACATAAAAGAAACCCAAAAGTAGGCAGTCTGAAGGTTTGAACGTAGCTACATGCTCATCAAGGACATAGCACTTTTAATCTTTTTCTATCAACCTATGACCCAAGAAAGCTACAGAAATCTCAGCTTTGTGTCTGCATCGCACTCCAGGAAGCAGCAGAAAGGCCCCAGGGCAAAAGAGTGCATCTCTGTGTGGAATCAGTTCCCTTTAATGAGACTTCCCTTCAGTTTCACATAACACTTCTGACATCTCATTAGCTAAATTTCAGCAACATAGCCACCTCAAGCTGAAAGGAAGGCTGAGAAATACCTTTTATCCCAGACAGCAATGTGCTATTTTAAAAAAAGAAGAAGAAGAAGAAACCAGGGTTCAATGAATGAGAAGCAGAACATGGATATGGAGAGCAAGCCAATGGACTACCACAGCCTCTCACCAGAAAGTCCTTCCAATGCACAAATTAACCACGTTCTCCTCATACAGCTCTTTTCTCACATCTCAGTTACACTGAATTCACATCAGTCACACAGTGCGATAAATTTAATTAATAATTTTAATTTTACATATCATGTTTAGATTGACACACTGCTTAGAAGTAGAGAGCCTTATTCCTTAAAGACTGTACAATTAAACTATAATTGCTAAACCTTTCTGAGATTGTTATAAATCTGTTGGTACTCTCTAGACTGAAGGTGCAGAGCAAATTTTACTTGTATATTTTGCTGCTATGGATGCCTGCTACAGTAGTCACTGTCAGCCATAAGTAATAAGCTGAAATATCTCTTATCCAGAAACCCAGAATGCCTGCTCTAGGCACACTGTGAGTAGTCATGCACCCTTTCAGTCTACTTTACTAGACAGTCACTGCATAGCAATCTCATCTCCTCATCCCAAGCTGGTGCTGAGTACCACCAGCAAGCAGCACTCCACATACATTAACAACCCTGTTATCCCTGTCTATCATCGCATGTTTGGGTTAAAAATCCTCAACAAATCAGAAAAGTTGGTTATTTTTGAAGAGAGGGAAGGTTACAGAAGAAAAATTAACTCCCCGTGTGTGTGTGTGTGTGTGTGTGTGTGTGTGTGTGTGTGTGTATATATATATACACACACACACACACACAGTAAAATTTATACTGACTTCAAAGGGTTAAGTTCTTTCCACCAGGTCACAGTATCATATTATCTGGTTCCAAACCATTATATATTTCTGTCAGCCAGGTAAGAGCAGAATAACTTGCTCATGGCTTCTGCAGAGACAATGAGCAGCACCATGTACCAGCTTCTGAAAGGCAGATCTGCTCTTCAAGAGTCTCTAAGGTTTTCTTTTCAGCTTAACATTCTTCAGTGGCAGCAAAGGGAACTAGGAGCAAAGGGCTACTCTGTATCCAGAAAAGCATGGTTGCAATGGAGCTAAAAACTTCTTTGAAGTATTGTATAGCTTTCTGCTTGCTTCTAAGCAATTGTGTTAAACTAAACATAAGCTACGAAAATAAATCAGCTCAGAAAGGAGTTGCAGCTATGTAAGATTTCTCCACTTATTAATTAGGAAGCCAAGAAGAAGGGCCTAATGCTGTGTTTTCACCGTGTGTTTCCTGAACAGGGGGTTTCACAGCATGAGTGAGAGCTTTCCCAGAATGTTCTACAAGAAGCTGATGAACATTTTTTTTTCTCAAGTTTGGTGACATTCTGTGAGACAGGAATGACACAAGGAAGGCTCATCAGGAAGCTGACTTACAGTAATTTTTAACAACCCCCTCTCCCACAGACAGGGTTTCTCAGTGTAGCCCTGGCTGTTTGAGAACTCACTTTGTAGACAAAGCTGACCTCAAACATTAGTAGTATGCTTGCCCCTGCCTCCTGAATACTGGGATGAAAAGTGTATACCACCTTGCAAGTTTTAAAAATATTACAGATATGTGAGTCCTTAGTTATATGGAAAAGTCTGTATGTGGAAAACAGAGCTTCAAATGATCTTTTAAATGTAATTACTCTAAAACTTTTTGATATAGACCTAATGGGAAGCATTTCTGAGGTACTTAAGAAAGCATCATCTAGAAAAAGTAGACAGAATATAATGGGAATCATGCAAAACAACCTATTGTTAGACAATTCCTATACTTACTACTTTTCTAATATTTATGATAAATAAGACATCAAGCAACATTGTCAGCTTTGGGTTTACTACAACTAAGCACTTGAGACAAGCTACTTTCAAAGTAAAGGTTTATTCCGTTCATTGTCCTTGAGATTCTGGTCCACTATTAGGCAGTCTCTTTTGTTAGGGTCTTAGGTGATCATGATACATCATCACAGGACCATGTGTCTGCTAGTGTTCACAGCACAACATAGAGAGAGAAGAGACTAAGGCTCCACAGGCCCTTTGGAGGGTAAGCTCAAAGGATCTAGGAACCTCCTAGAAGGTCTCATTTCTTTTTTTTTTTTTATTGAGAAAAAAAAATTTCCACCTCCTCCCAGCCTCCCACTCCTCCCCCCTCCCCCCACTCCTCTCCCCCTCCCTCTCAAGTCTGAAGAGCAGTCAGGGTTCCCTGCCCTGTGGAAAGTCCAAAGTCCTCCCCCCTCCATCCTGGTCTAGGAAGGTGAACATCCAAACTGGCTAGGCTCCCACAAAGCCAGAACATGAAGTAGGATCAAAACCCAGTGCCATTGTCCTTGGCTTCTCATCAGCCCTCATTGTCCGCCATATTCAGAGAGTCCGGTTTTATCCCATGCTTTTTCAGTCACAGTCGCTTCGGCAGCACATATACTAAAAATTGGAACGATACAGAGAAGGTCTCATTTCTTAAAGGTCCCAACAATGCTACCCGGGAACCGTGGTACCAGCCTTCTGACCTGGCCTAATCTCATGCAATATAAAAAAAAAGTTTTAAATATCACATTGTAAATTTCTCTTAATAATAAATATTCAACAGGCAACAAGGGAGATTCTTAGAAAAGGGAAGAGGGAGAAACCAGCAATTTCAAGTCCTTATCAATGATCACCAGTGGGTGGCTCCACTTTCTGGATAAGAACACAGAAATGGAGTCAAGTGCTGACTCACCCAGGCTTTGCTATTGCTGCCAATCACTTTTTGTACTAGCTTTCTCACTGGCACCCCAAAAGTGTCTAGGACTAAATAAGATCATGTATGTACCTATGGAAATGTAGAAATGTTTCTAAATGAACAGGAAGGTGACTATATTGGATTAATTGCAGATTTCTATTTTTTCTTTCAAATAGGTTGCTAATTTATTCAAAGTTATAATTTGTTCCCAACTTAATAAACAGTATAGGTAGAAGTCTAATAAATGATACAGGTGGAGACCATAGGCCAAACTCCAAACTTTAAACCTCTTTTTTTTTTTTTTTTCCGAGACAGGGTTTCTCTGTAGCTTTTGGTTCCCGTCCTGGAACTAGCTCTTCTAGACCAGGCTGGCCTCGAACTTACAGAGATCCGCCTGCCTCTGCCTCC
This sequence comes from Microtus oregoni, assembly GCF_018167655.1. Taxonomy (NCBI): domain Eukaryota; kingdom Metazoa; phylum Chordata; class Mammalia; order Rodentia; family Cricetidae; genus Microtus; species Microtus oregoni. The sequence goes on along the minus strand of NW_024543091.1, from coordinate 25,137,390 downwards.
CGAGTGCTGGGATTAAAGGCATGCGCCACCACCGCCTGGCCCTCTTTTGTTCTTTTGAGACTCAGTTTCTCCAAGTAGCTCTGGCTGTCCTGGAACTCACTCTGTAGACCAGGCTGGCCTTGAACTCAGAGAGATCTGCCTGCCTCTGCCTCCTGAGTGCTGGGATTAAAGGTATGGTGTTGAGGAAGCTGCGGGCTGCATTCCTGCCGCCCGCTGGGCTAGCTTATGCTCCAAAATAACAACACACAAACTGTATTCTTTTAAACACTGGTTGGCCCATTATATCTAGCCTCTTCTCGGCTAACTCTCGCACCTGGACTAGCCCATTTCTAATAATGTGTGTAACACCCCAAGGTGCGCTTACCGGGAAGATTCTAGCCTACGTTCATCCTGGGTCGGAGCTTCATCGTGTCTGCCCCAGAGAGCAGAGCTAAGGCGTATGAGCTCACTTCCTCTTCCTCCCAGCATTCTGTTCTGTTTACTCCACCCACCTATGTTTTAACCTATCAGGGCCAAGCAGTTTCTTTATTATTTAACCAATGACCTTCCTCCATCAGTATGGCCCAGTCAATTTTAAACTAATCCAGTGTTTGCCATACTGTATTTCTGCAGAATTTCATTTCTTATCATTTACTCTGAACTACGAGAGCATGCTAAACTTTTTTAAAAATGAGTCTCAAATATCATTTATTTACCCTCCAAAATTTAAAAACAGTCAGCATTTTTTTAAGCCTTAATTTCCAACAGACAGCTGAGCCTTCAAGGAGGTAGCTTATATTTTAGGTGATGTAAACTGAAGAAATCTATGAACTACTCACTAAAGAGAATGTTATTAGAAATTTTAACACAAAACAGGTTCTACATGGGTAGTGATAGCCGTTTAAGACAGAAGTAATTCGAATGTCATCAACTGCTGATACGGTAAGATGGCTCATGTGTACAATGAAATACAACTCAACAACACAGATTCTAATACCTGTCCCAACATGGATGAATTTCCAAAACTTTCTAAGAAACTACATACAAAAGGTTACCCACTACCCATAAATTCATTTCTGGTAGTGGTTACAAGAGATATCTATCAAGGACAATGACACAAAAGAACACAAAGAATCATCTCGGGCAATAAAATATTCTAGATTTTGATTGTTGTGGTAAATGACAAAACTCACCAAACTGTACACTTTAAAGGGGGTACATTTTAATATACACAAATTATAATTCAAGCCAGACTTGGTTGAGAGCCAACTTAGTAAGACCTTCACAAAATAATAAATAAAAGAGGGTATAGGATATATTTCGGTGGTAGAGCACTTGCCTAGCATGCACGAGGCCCTGAGTTCACATGCAAGTACCTTAAAAAAAAAATCTGGCTTTTTAAGCAACAGATAAAATTAGTCTTGTATAAATGCACACCAGCTACCTATTTGTGAAATGGTCTCATTATGTGGTCCAGGATGGCCCTGAACTCCCAGTGCTCTTGCCTCAGCCTCCTAACTGTTCGATTTCAGGCATGTATCACTACATCTGGTGTATACACAAGCATGCACATGATCTTTAAAACTACTATGACAATGAAAATAGAAGTTAAACCAGGTTAGATGAAGAAAGGTAGATTGTAGATTTTGAGAAATATCCAAGCTTTAGGGTTTGACAGACTTACACTTGAGTCTTGCTAAGAGAGGCAATCTTTTAAAAAGCAATTTTCTTTTTAGAATTATTTATATTATAAGTCTGTGCATAACCAGGTGCTTGGTGCCTGTGGAAGTCAAAAAAGTAAGAATCCCCTAGAATTGGCATTACAACAGCTGTGAGCAGTCATGTGGGTGCTGGGAAACAAACCCAGGTCCTCTGCAAGAACAGATAGTTCTCTTAACTACCGAGTGTTGTGAAAGAATCATTTTGTACACTGTAAAGATTTGTCAGTTGAACTGGTTTAATAAAAATCTGTCAGGCCAGTAGCCGGGAAGGAAGTACAGGTAGGACAACCAAACTAAGAATGCTGGGATAAAGAAGGGCAGAATCAGAGGAGTCACCAGCCAGATACTGAGGAAGCAGGGTGTGTGTACAAAATGAGGTAACAAGCTATGAGCCACATGGTAGAACTTAGATAAGAAATATGGGTTGATTTAAGTTGTAAGGGCTAGTTAGTAATAAGCCTGAGCCATTGGCTGAGCATTTGTAATAGATATTAAGTCTCCATGTCAGTTATTTGGCAGCTTGCAAGCTCAAAAGAAAAGTCCTCCTACGACTGAGCTATCTTTTCAGCCCCAAGACAGACAATGTTATATAAATTAAATAACCTTTCTAAAATTTTCTCATCTATAATCAAATATTTATGATTATAAATATAGTTACAAGATAAAATGAACACATCTATTTAGTGCTTACCAGATAGCATACACTCATAGTAAGCAAGCAGAAAGAGTGAAATGCTTGGCAAATTATACCTTTTAAGGCCAGCAAAATAAATGATCTTCACCTATCTACCAGTTCATTTAAAAAAATATTTTACAAACATCTGATATTTTACAAATATCTATTGACATTTTCCCAAATAAGCAACCTGAAAAATCAAAGTACATATTCCCTGAAAAGAACACTTTTTAAAAAGTTTCTGTAATTTTTATTATCTCAGAAAAGTTGGTAAGAACAGCAATCAAGAGAAAAAAATATAATCTTGCCTTTGCACAGAATGATATATTGGTCAGGAACATAAATTTTATCAGCCATAAATGTGAATTAAGTAAGATTTAAGCTAAGCTCTCCCAGATGAACAATTTTCCAAACAAACAAGAAGGTGACTGGACTGGATTACTGCAGCATGATAGGATTTTCCTCCGCTCCCTACTGAAGGTTTCACCACATGCTGAATGATGTATTTTGTCAGCTTTAAAATTTAAAGTAAAAGCAAACTACAACACAGAGATTCTGTTTAGCTAATACAGCTGGAGTAGATGTCAAATTTTATGTAATAATTATTCCTTAATGTACAGAAATATATTTCCTATATACAAATAATTATTCCTTAATGTACAGAAATATATTTCCTATATACAACACATAATCTAAAAGTTAAAACCATATTTCACTGATACTTATGTAAGCAGTTTACACAATAATCAACGTAGTTATTTAGGGTTGAAAGTTGAACCTAAGTAGCAGACAAAGACAAAAGTGTATCTTGTTTTCTCCCAACTACACCTTTGACCACTTCCTTGCTTTGTCTACCCATCACAAATAACTCACACAGACTTAAATATATTCTCTCCCTACCATAAGTTCTACCATACAGCCTACATACTGCTTCATGCTTAAAAAAAAATAAGAAAGTTCCTTCAAGACAGAAGTTTAATTATTACTCAGACTTGGAATGTAGTTAAGTGGCAGAGTTCTTGCCTAGAATGCCTTGAGGCCCTGGGTCCAACTCCCAGCATTGAAAAGCAAATTATTACTCATATTTGGTAAATTTTAGATTTCAAAGGCTAGCAGATATTCAGAAATCACCAACTGCAATGCAGCTAAAGCTTTCATAGAGTCCAAGAGTAACATGGGTTATGTGGTCTGTGATAAACATTCATAATAGAGGCTGCACTTCTTTCTTGAAGACAAAATTTTTATCTCTACAAAGATAAAATTTTAAAAGAAATCTAACAGCTAACAGTGCATATTGAATGTGAAGACAAGATACCCAGTTCTTTCTTTTTTTCTTTTTCTTTGAGACAGGGTTTCTCTGTAACTTTGGAGTCTGTCCTAGAACTAGCTCTTGTAGACCAAGCTGGCCTTCAACTCACAGAGATCCGCCTGCCTTTGCCTCCTGAGTTCTGGGATTAAAGATGTGTGCTACCACTGCCTCCCTAGGGACACTCATTTTCTACCCCTCCCTTTTCTACCCCAATTTATTTTAAAAAAATTTACTTTTCTGGTTATATATGGGCAATTCAAAAGGTGATGTTATTCACTAGTCAAATTCTTCCATCAAACATGGTAATATTTGGCCATTATTTGAACTATTTTTTTCTGTCTCTCTATCTCCATCTATAATTTGCTATCCTTTCCTAATTTGTTGGGTAACATTTTGTAGAGTGATGTTGTGTTCTTTTCTTTCTTTGAATATTTCTCTTGGTGTTTCATTAAAAAAAAACTTTAATTAACATTTATTTAGAGTATATGTGTTGCTGGTGCATATTGCCATGACACACATGTAGAGGTCAGAGGACAATTTCAGGTCTCTCCTTCTACCACATGGATTCCAGACACCAAGCCTGGGCAGCCAGTACTCTTGGTAGTCCCTCTGGATACATGCACTGCCACGTCTTCAGGTTTTAACTTTTTTCCCCCTAAAATATGTAACATGCTGCTGATTCCATTGCAGATATTGTTCTTCTACAGTTCTATTTGGGTCTCTTTTGTAAGCAGCTTCCATTTTCCTTGGCATGTTTGTGTTTTCCTCTGTTCTCCGGAACATAAGGAGTACATATGTAATAGCTGCCTTAATATCTGTATCTGATAATTCCATCACATGTTGCCTCTCTCTTTTTACTTGTTGGTTTGTATCATGGTTAAGGATCATATTTTTCTGCCTTAGAGATGTGAAAAGTAGTATATTTTCCCAAATTAGCTATGAATATACTTATCTTGTATGTTTAACTTCAGTGAAATATTCAATGATATATTGCATTTTTAAAAAGCAGGTACTAGTCATAGTAAACATGAATGAATATGTCTTCACTGTGTTTTACCCTCTTAAGTATACAGCATAGTATTCATTATGTATAAGCATGATGATGCATTAAGCCTTTTATTCCCGAATAACTGAGACTTTACATTTATAAGACACTTAAACTTCCTTTTTCTCTTTGCAACATAGCCCCTGCCAACTATTGCTTTACTTTTGTTGAATCTGACCATTTTAACCAGCCTTGAACACAGTGCCCTTTTGTGGTGGAAGGGCAAAGCATATATCTAGCTTTTTAAAAATAAGGTCCCAATTGGCTTTGTGGGAGCCTAGCCTGTTTGGATGCCCACCTTCCTAGACCTGGATGGAGGGGGGAGGACCTTGGACTGCCCACAGGGCAGGGAACCCTGAGGGCTCTTTGGACTGGAGAGGGAGGGGGAGGAGAGCAGGGCGTGGGGAGTGGGGGAGGGAAAAGGGAGGTGGGGAGGAGGCGGAAATTTTTAATAAAAAATTTTAATAATAAAAAAAATAAGGTCCCAAATTTATTACAAGAGAGTTCTGACACTGACAATAAATGACCTCTTAAGGTTCTCACATTGGAAATATAGCCATTAATGTTGCATATTGAGCATAGTCTTAGTTAGGGTTTCTATTGCTGTGAAGAAAATGTGAGGAGACACCATGACCACTGAAACTTTTTCTTCAAAATAAATTTATTTATTTTACATCCAATTTCCTTTCTTTCCTCTCCTCTCATTCCCCCATCCCCCATTTCTCACGCCCCAATCTACTCCTCCTCCATTTGTTTAGGAAAGGTCTCCCATAAATATCAACAAAACATAGTAAGCACTTCCCAATGGGCTCATAGGGGCTCACAGAGACTGAGCTGACAACCAGGGAGCCTACATGGGACTGACTTAGGCCTTCTGCATATATGTGACAGTTGTGTAGCTTGGTCCTCTCGTGGGGCTCCCAACAGTGGGAACAGAGGCTATCTCTGACTCTTTTATTGGTTTTTGGAACCCTACTTCTCATACTGAGTTGCTTTGACCATGGCAACTCTGACAGAGGAAAAACATTTAGTTGATGGAGTCTTACAGTTTCAGAGGTTTAGTCCATTATCACTATGGTGGAGAGCATGCCAGCTGGGATTATGACAGCATGCAAGCAGACATGGTGCTGAAGGCAACAGGAAGTGAACTGGAACACAGGGCATGGCTTAAGCATATGAGACCTCAAAGCCCCCCTCCACAGTGACACATTTCCTCCAACAAGGCCACATCCTCTCTAACAAAGTCACACTTCCTAGTAGTATCACTCTCTTTGGGGGCATTTTCTTTCAAACCACCACATTCCACTCCCTGGCCTCCAAACCTTGTACCCATCTCACAATGCAAAAATGTATTCAGTCCAACTTTAAAATTCCGCAGTCTGTAACAGTCTCAAACTTACTTAAAAGTCTAAAATTCAAAGTCTCTTCTGAGATTCAAGCAATCTCTTAATTATAATCTCTGAAAATCAAAATAAAAAAGCAGATCACATACTTCTAACATATAATGGCATAGAATATACAATACCATCCCAAAATGTAGGGGAGGGAGCATACTGAGGAAATATTGGACCAAAGGAAGACCAAAAACCATCTGGGCAAACTCCAAACTCTGTGTCTCCAAGTTGGATGTCAAAACACTCTTCAGATCTCCAACTCCTTTCAGCTTTGTTGACTGCAACACATTTCTTTCTCTTGGGCCGGTTCCACTCCCTGTTAGCAGCTTTCCTCAGCAGGCACCCCATGGCTCTGGCATCTCTTTAACATCTTAGGGTCTCCAAGGCAATCCAGGTTTCAACTTCACAGCTTCATGCAATGGCTGCTCTAGACCTCCATTCAGGAACCCCTGACATATGCCTGGCCTTATTGGGTTCCTTAGTCACAGAAGAAGGTTCCATAAAGCCTTTCTTGTATCCTTGACTCTAAAGCCAAAACCACATAGCAGAAGCTGCCAAGTTCTGCTGTTTACTGGAACTGCAATATTACTCTTTTGTTCAATTACATCTTCACCAGCTTTCTGTTTTCCGTTGTTTCTTTCATTGCCTAAGCTTGGCTATCCTGGAACTTGCTCTGTAGACCAGGCTGGTCTCAAACTCAGAGATCAGCCAGCAGAGATTAAAGGTATGCACCACCACATCTGGTTCTAAGATTTTCTAAGATTTTGTTTTCTCTGTATAACTTATTTCATTTAATATAATGCCCTCAATTTGATCTATTTTATAGCTTTCTTCTTTTTAAACAAAAGGAAGGACATCCTGCTATAAGTATTTGGCCACATGTATCCTCCCCACTCATCCATCATTGGACACATGAACTGTGTTCATGAACAATGCTGCTGTCAACCTGGATTAGAGATATAACTTTGAGACCATGTTTTAGTCTTAGTTCAAGGGGTGTATTGAAGTACAGACTTGGTAGGCCACAGGGCCTCTCTTCTTTCCACAGTGGTAGCTGAGCTCTGAGTTCATCCTAGCTGGAGTTTGAGGTGTTTCCTGGAGGTTTCTATTCATCATCCATCAAATCTGGGAGATCTGGAGCTATATTTTATTTTCCCCACACAATTTCTGCCCCTTTAAAAGGGAGTGGCACACTTAGGAGGTGTGGTCTTGTAAGAGGAAATGTGTTATTGTGGAGGTGGTCTTGAGGGCTCAAATCACTCCCAGTGTTCAGTTCACTTCCTGTTGCCTTTGGATCAAGATGCAGAATTCTCCAGGACCATGTCTGCCTGCATGCCACCGTAATCCCAGCTACCATGCTCTCCACCATGGCAATAATGGACTAAACCTTTGAAACTGGAAGACTCCATAGTGACCCAAACTAAGACAGAAGTTGGTACCAGGAACTGGCATATTGCTGTGGTAGGCCTAACCATGGTTTTGTTTGGGGGAATTTGGACTTTGGTACTCTGAGTTATGAAAGCAGTGGAATACTTTAAGCACTGCTTAATGGGCCATACTAGTAGGAGCATGGAAGAGAGTGGTGTTGAGAATTATTTGAACTGCTGGGGGCTGACTCAAGAGGTTTCAGAAGAGAATAATATTGATATGTGGCTTAGAGATTGTTCTGGTGATATTTTGGTTAAGAATGTGGCTGGTTTTTGCCCTTTTCTAAAGAGTTTGCCTAAGGCTAAAGTAAAGAGTTTTGGATTAATTCTACCGGCAGAGGAAATCTCAAATCAGCTTAGTATTAACTCTGTCATGTGGTTATTATTGGTAACTCTAGTGAAGAGTTATAATGAAAAGGAGCAAGCTGAGCATGGTAAATTATAAAATTTAAATTTTGAGAAGAAGGGGAATGCAGTTAAATCCTGTATTCAAAGAGATAAATGGATTAAAAAAATGGAATAAGGAGTAGAAACTAACTTGTGAAAATGAGTTTTCATAAGAGTTAGAAGCTAAACTCTAATGATTTAGTTTACAGAGAAAAAGAATAAGAACTTAGTGGCATGTTCAAAGTCATACAACTAGTCTGGCTACAGTAACTTCTGAATCCCAAGCCTTTGCTTGCCTTTGTAACTTACTACCTGAGCTGATCTACTTGTAACACCAGACAGAATAAAGAAATATACTTATAATGTCTTTTATATTACCCACAAGGTCTATAATCTACTTTATCTTAGAATGTTTTAAAAGAATAGTAAGTCATTGGATTCTTCCTTTTATTATTTTGGGGTTTTTATTTACCAAATGTAAATTAACATTTATCAAGTTTTAAGGAAAAGGTCTATGTTAGTTGATGGCTTTCATACCCCATGAAAGTTTCTCATATAATTTTGCCATACTTGAAATATTTTGTTTATTGAGTTGAGGTCAATATGCTAGAAACAGTTAGCTAATCCTTGATATAGATGAATTTATATTAAATATACTATACATGTCATCAGTAAAACAAAAATGTTAAGAACTAAACTGACAATTCTACATAAAGCCATTAATCTTAAAATTTAGCATTACTACAGAATAAAATATAGTTAATATAAAGATGGTTTAATCACTGTACAAATAGTTTATTGATCTACCATAAAATGAGTTTATTGACAAAACAGTTTTCTTATAAACAAATCATGCATCAGAAAATACATGTCTGTATTACTATTAGCTGAAATTCAGAAAATCAACACATGCTCAGTAACTCTGTGATAGTCCAGTGAAACTCTTACAGAAATGACACTTAGTATAATATTTACAAAAACAATTATATAACTACAGATGCTTTAAATTTCCAAATTTCTTTCTTTAAAAGTTTTAGATTTATTTTCTAAGAACAAAGCAAACACAGATATCACATACAAATCCATCATAAACCAAATATATCCTTCCAGGCTAGATGTCACATATAGAAAACTGTTTCAAACCCAGTGAATTAAATTTTTTGTTAAGATTTATTTATTTATTATGTATACAGTGTTCTGTCTGCATGTATGCCTGCAGGCCAGAAGAGGGCACCAGATTTCATTACAGATGGTTGTGAACCACCATGCGGTTGCTGGGAATTGAACTCAGGACCTCTGGAAGAGCAGTCAGTGCTCTCAACCTCTGAGCCATCTCTCCAGCCCCAAACCCAGTGAATTATTTTACAAGTTGAAAATTATAAAAAGTTTATTTTTAATAAATTACCCAGAATGAGTTTTCTTCCAAATCCTTATTTTTTCCCCTTCATATTTTAGTGTCTAAAACAGGTATTTCTTTAATACAGGTTGGGAATTCTAATTTACATGCTAGGGTTTTTTGTTTGTTTTGTTTTTCGACACAGGGTTTCTCTGTGTAGCTTTAGAGCCTGTCCTGAAACTCACTTTATAGACCAGGCTATCCGCGAACTCACTGAGATCTGCCTGCCTTGCCTCCTGAGTGCTGGATGAAAGGCGTGTGCTGCCATCGCCCAGCACATGCTAGATTTTTTTTTTTTCAAGACAGAGTTTCTCTGTAGCTTTTGTAGTCTGTCCTGGAACTTGCTCTGTAGACCAGGTTGGCCTTGAACTCAAAAGACCCACCTGTCTCTGCTGAGTGCCAGGATTAAAGGCATGAGTGCCACCACCACCTGGCTACATGCTAGATTTTAAAGTATATTTTTCTTTTACCCCTTTAGAGATTGTTGGAAAACAAAACACACATCTTACAGACTTTCTCAACTCCATTTTTAATTTCTTCCTCAAATGTTTCTAAACATTCATAACTTTAGGAATCAGATTATATTAGATCTAGCAAAATCTGTGTGCTCAGGCTCCTTTTATAACTAGATCAGTACTTTCATGGAACTCCATAAACCTCCCATAAACTGTAAATCGCCTCCAGATTACTCCATAAATCTCCACAGAGTGAACCACCTCCAGATTATGCATATAAACCTTCCACAGACTGTGAATCACCTCCAGATTACTCCATAATAATCCTCCACAGATTGTGAATCACCTCCAGATTATTCACACTCCACCTGTTTCAATATGAATGCTCTGTCAGTAGTTGTTATACTGTACTGTTTAGGAAATTACCACAGGAAATGAAGTTTACATAATTTTTCTTGCAAACATCTTTGAGTTGATATTGGTCAAATCCACCAATACGGAACTCGCTGAGATAGGGCCAACCAGGTTAAGTGGTTGACTTCATAGAAGAGGGAAATGTAATTCCTATTTTAACCACTAGATGGTTTTGTTATATAGCCCAGGCTAGCCTTGAACTCTCAATCCTTCTGCCTTAGTCTCTCAAGTAACCTACAATACTAACATAGCTGGCTCACTAATGTACTTTTATATTAGGATTATTTTCATTTAAAACTTCATATGCTATAAATTACTGTGGTAGTCTGAATAAAAAAGGCCCACAGGGAGTGGCACTATTAGGAGATGTGGCCTTGTTGAAGTGAATGTGGAGCTGTGAATGAAGTGTGTCACTGGTGGTGAGCGTTGATGTCTCATTTTCTCAAGCCTGGTCAGTATGTCTCAGTTTCTCATCCTGTTGCCTGCCTATTTGGATATAGAACTCTCAGCTACCTCTCCATCACCATGTCTGCCTGTATGCCAGTCTGCTTCCTGCCATGATACTGGACTAAACCTCTGACTGTAAGCCAGCCCCAATTAAATGTTTTCCTTGTAAGAGTTGCCATGGTCATGCTGTCTCTTAAGAGCAATAGAAATCCTAATGAGATACTTACCTTATTAGGGCAGTGATTAAAAACAATCCTCATTCTCTCAAAGTCTTGCTAGTTCTGTTTAAACTTACTAGTAAACCAAATATAATTAGTATGAATCTCTTTTTGAGAGCAAGAACAAAATCAGTATTATATAGACTTTTTGTTTTGAAAACAAAAACCATTACTTAGAAACAAATAAGTATTAGGCATGCAACTACTCATGGCATTAAGTCTGGTTTTTAAAAACCAATTATTTCAGAAAATTAGCATTTCTTTTTATTTTTAATTTATTTTTTATTCATTTGGTTTTGTTGATATTGTTGAGACAAGAGTTTAACTGTGTAGCCCTGGATGTCTTGGAATTCAATCTGTAGAGTAGACTGGCCTCAAACTCAGAGATCCACCTGCTTCTGCCTCCAGAGTGCGGGAAATAAGGGTGTGCGCCATCATGCCTAGCTAGAAAAGTAGTATTTATAAGGACTTTCATTTCAAGATATTGAGCTTGGTACAGTTACTTAGACACTTAGATGATGGAGGAAGGTCATTGGTTAATTAAATAAAGAAACTGCTTGCCCTGATAGGCTAGAACATAGGTGGGTGGAGTAAACAGAACAGAATGCTGGGAGGAAGAGGAAGTGAGCTCAGAGACGCCATGCTCCCTTCCCCCGGGCAGATGCACGTGATGAAGCAAGCTGCCAGGTCAGAAATGCTGAATCTTTCCCGATAAGACCGGTGCTACACAGTTTATTAGAAATGGGTTGATCAGGATATCAGAATTAGCCAGTAAGGGCTAGAGCTAATGGGCCAAGCAGTGTTTAAAAGAATACAGTATCCGTGTAATTATTTCGGGGCATAAGCTAGCAGGCGGCTGGGGTGCTGGGGAAGCAGCCCCGCCGCTCGTATTACTACAGAGCTCTACCAAATGAGTAATACTACAGAATAATGATGGAGAAAGGTCATTGAATAAAAAATAAAGAAACTGCCTTGGCCCATTTTATTGGTTAGAACATAGGTGGGTGGAGTAAACAGAACAGAATGCTGGGAGGAAGAGGAAGTGAGTTCAGAGACGCCATGCTCCCCTCTCCCGGGCAGATGCGATAGCTCTGCACTCTGAGGCAGACGCATGCGATGAAGCAAGCTGCCAGGTCAGACATGCTGAATCTTTCCTGGTAAGACCGGTGCTACACAGTTTTTTAGAGATGGGTTGATCGGGATATCAGAATTAGCCAGTAAGGGCTAGAGCTAATGGGCCAAGCAGTGTTTAAAAGAATATAATTTGTGTGTTGTTATTTCGGGGCATAAGCTAGCAGGCAGCCGGGGTGCTGGGGACGCAGCCCCGCCGCTCCTATTACAACACTCAGATACATGTTTAAATCCAAAGTAATGAACTTGGCACTAAAGTGCTAAGGTAGTCATAGACAGTAACCAATGAGTAGATATAGCAATGTTACAATAAAACACTACTAAAACAAATGGCCAGGCTGTGGGCCCATTTGATGACTTCTGTCCTAGCCAAACATTTCTTTTCAATATATTATAACTTCGGTGATCATACCATCATGTTTCCTTTGTATCTGATAGTTGTTACAAGAAACACTAGTCATTTAAATGGTAAAGGACCACCAATGCCCACTTTCTGTTGACAGAATCTCAATGACACCTCAAACCTGCTAAATAACTGAGGCTGACCTTGAATTTCTGATTTTCCTGCCTCTGTCTCCCAGGCAAGGAGATTACAGGTGTGCCCCACCATACCTGATGTAAGTGGCATAAGGGATAGAACTCAGCGTTTTGTGCATGCTAAGCAAGCACTCTATTAACAGTTATATCTCTAGCCTTGAGAAACCATAAAAATGTTTTTTTCGGTACAAATCTCTAGTTAGAGTCAGAAATAAAAATGTGTTAATAAAACAAACATTAAATATGTTTGAAAATATATAAGGGTAGAATTATATTTTATTAAATAATCTTACCTTAATCAAATGAAAGAATCAAAATTCTAATACATTTCTGGCTTCAATTCAAAAAATATTTGAATCAAAACTTCAGATTCTTGTTAAATTCCTAGAAGAAAAAGATGAAAAACCTTTCAGCAAGGTTTGGTTGCAGATAAAATGTAGCAATTATAGCACTCCGACTGTCCCACCAACTCAATGTAGCTCTAAGATCTGGCTAAAATGCCTACAGTAGATTACATGGGACCCTGAAAAATACATGGCAACAGGCAGGTCCTGTAAGAGGACCAGAATACAAAGCTCCATTTTATAATGGCCATCATTTTGTTTTCTTCTGCCATCATCCAGTCTGAAGTGTATACAGCCTAAAGAAAAGTTTCATGTCCCAACTGTCACTAAAGAGGGAAATCTTAACATTCACAAGAAAGTGTAGAAATCACACACACACACACACACACACACACACACACACACACACTCTTCTCTTTTCTCAGCTCAGCCATCTATGGGCACAGTGGCAATGAGGATCACGAGCCTAAACCTAAAACTCAGAGGCATAGAAACCTTGCTTGCTTTCTGGTCAAAGGAGCTGCAGTTCCAAGAGGATACGGAGATACCCCAGTGTGTGTGTGTGTGTGTGTGCGTGTGTGTGTGAGAGATTCTGCCCCCTCCCCCCTCCTATATCCTCCTACTGCTTAGTCCTGAAGATGAGCAGTTTCCAGGAGTGCAACTTAACAAATAAAGCTTCACATTTATGTCAGACACTGGAAAAGGGTAGTTCAGAGATCACTGGAGAGCACAAAGAAAGAGATTAGCACTGCAGCAAAATACCATACATATACCATAACATACATATAATGGGATTACAGACTGACAACCTACCGTTGTCTAAAAGATGCACTTAACACACCTAACCTACTGAATATCACAGCCTAATCTATATGTACTCAGGACACCCAGGCCACAACTAGGTGCAACCTTTTAATTTAAAGCCTGTTTTAAAATAAAAGTGTTGAGTATCTTGTGAAATTAATACAGACAATGAAAGTGTACAGAAAGTGAAAGCCCAGAAGATGTGAATGGTTTGCTTTATGCTGTGACAAAGTTGAGAAGATCCTAGGTCTAACCATCACAAACTGAGGACTGTTTGGGTTGGACAATAACTACACGTAACAATATAAACATCACACACACACACACACACAAATCTTCCTTAGAGAATACTCATCAGTTTGCTCTGTTTATAACATGAAACTTCAGTGCCCCAGTCTGAGTATGGGCTGAATTCAGCAACTCATTTCCAAAGGTTCTTAGAATATAGAAAGACAAAAGTACTTCATTACAGAGAAATTAAGCAAACACTACCTTCTGCAAGTAGTACTGTTGTCATGTACTCCCTGAAAAAGGAAAATATCTGTGTTGATATTTTCTAAAACCCAATTTAATCATGAGGAAAGTACCAAAGCACGTAAGATTCATTCTATAGAACACCCAGCTAGTACTCAGAACAATCAAGGTCATGTAAAACAGACAGGAAATTGTCACAGACTATGGGAGACATTCCACAAGAGTCATGTTGAATCCTGGACTATGAGGAAACTAGTAAGAAATGAGTTTGAAACCCAAAGTTGCCAACTTGACTATATCTGGAATTAACTAAAGCCCAATCAGCTGGGCACACCTGGGAGGGATTTATCTTGATTGGATCATTTGAAGCTCAAAAGACCCACCCTACATCTGGACCATATTTTCTGGTGGCAGCTTAAGAAAAGACATGGAAGAAGGAAACTTTTGCTTTCTGCCTGCTTGCCCTCACTCTCCCTGGAAAATCCACTCTTTATCTGGTATTACAGTCTACTTCTCCAGGATTTCATTATCGAAGACCAGCTGAAGATATTCAGTCTGCTAGGCCAAACTACTATTGGATTCTTGGACTTTCCACCAAGAGATAACCATTGTTGGACTATCAGGAACAGTCTTTTGTGTGTGGGGTGTGTGTGTATGCGTATTCATTCTATCTGCTCTGTTTCTCTGGGAAACCCTGACTAATTTAGCAAATATTAAGGCAATAAAGTTAGCTTTATGCCGCTAATAAAATTTAGCCCAGAATACCTGTAATTCCAGTTACCTGTGAGGCAGAGGCAGAAAGATCACAACTTTCGAGCCAGACAAGATTATATAGTGAAATCCTATCTCAAAGACAAAACAACACTCCACCCCGCTCCCATCAAACAAACCCCAAAAGCTCTTTTTAAACAATACTGACTTATGGGCTAGGGATATGACTCAACATGTAAGTGCTTCTATGTAGGTGTGTAAGGATCCCTAGCATTCATGAAAAAACCTGGTGTGAGTGCTAGGTTGGGGGGCAGGGATAGGAGGACCCTGGGGATTTACTAACAGTCTATCTAAAATGGTGAGCTCTGGGGGCAGTGAGAGATTTGCTTTAAAAGGAAGGTAGAGAGCAAAAGAAAAAGACACCCAATACAGACCCCTGGCCTCCTCCTGCAGGTGCTCTGGTGTGCATGTACCACCCCCACCCACCCCTACCCCCATGTGCACTCCTAACTTACAATCAGTAGAAAATGGGGGGGGGCTATTTACTACAGAGACCGTTCTGAAAAAGATAAACAATACTGTGTTTCCCTTTTTATTATCAGGAAAAATAAGAGTTTATTATCAGGGAAAGTAAGATATTTGAGTAATTAGGGTGAGGGAAAGCAAGCCAGTTAAGTAGGAAAGGGATTTCACAAGTGATTCCACTCTTATCTTACATCCACTACAAAAGCAGAACTATAAGCTTACAATAATGATTATTATATTACTCATATGTGGCCATAAAACACCAGTCTGTGCATTTTAATAATGAAATAAAATTAAATACATAGGCCCTATGTCACTAACACCTTCATCATATTTAATCTTTTGATTACTGTTAATCCTTATTTTTAAAAAATAATATTTGGCCAACTATTTCTATTTAAGGCAAACTCAGTTCTCTACCATACTATTAACATCAGCAACAATTTCACATAGCTGTCCTTCTCTCATCTATACTTGCACTAATTACACATGCACAACAAAAGTCTGTAACGAACAGCTTTCAATCCAAGGCCTTCTGTTCTAACATTACATTCCATTAGAAATGAATGGTATACTTCAAGTATTTAGGTTTGCTCCAGAAACACACTTGAGCAAACCTATAATTTACGTCGTAAATAATTTACGACGGTTACTGAATCCTTTCTAACAAAAGTTATCTGGGCTTGGTATCTGTAAAAATTCAAGGTCAGTTTAGCTTCAACATCCATTAGAACAGCTCCTACTATAAAGTCATGTGTTTACTGTCTCACATAATCTCCTAGATATTCCATTTACTTTTTTTAAAAGACTAATTTATAACTAAATCAGACTTCCAAAACCACAAGATACCTGCCAACCGCTTCTGCCAGGGTTGGTACATCTTGACTGTCTCTTTGTGGCCCTGAATGTGTTTATGAAACACCTATATTTTAATGTTCAGAACCACCAAGATTTCTCTCCCTTGTCAAAAGAATCAAGAAAACCTCAATCATTATTTCTTCTTCTTTTGTTGTTGCTGTGTAGGACCCATGACACCAAACTCTCTTTGTGTTTAGTACTTACAGCAATGCCAGCATATAACAGCCATTTGAATACTTGTTTTATTTACTCAATTAACAAATTTTTAATAAGATAAATAAAACAAGACAAAGTCCCGTGATCATGGAAATTACTGTGAGTAAATACAGTTGGCCTTTTGAAGAGGCAATGGGAAAGGTCAACACACAGCTGCTTAGTGTAAGCTGTGACTTCATCTGAGGTTGCATAACTCAAATGGAGGTCACAAAAATTTGGCAACAGTAAAAGGTTCCATGTGCAACAACCAAAGCTTGATTAAAAAACAAACAAATAACAAGCACAGTTTCTGGCAGTAATTTCCTGTGATGCATCACAGACTTCACTGCAACCATGGTTCTGAAAACATAATTCACATTGTGTATATGCCTTCATGTCATGCGATGCCAATGCACAGTGCCTCAAACACCATCGCTCAGATTCTAGACCATGAATTGCAATGTTTTAAATGTATATAAAAACTTTTTTGCTCTTACAGAAGCATAACAGAAATCAATGAATTTTAATATTTTCCTATCATTCCTCAGCATTTAAACATCAAATTAGGATATTATTATGTTGCATTAAGCTCAAATATTTTATTTGAAAGTTGTTTGGTCGGGCAGTGATGGCACATGCCTTTAATCCCAGCACCTGGGAGGCAGAGGCAGGTGGATCTCTGTGAGTTCAAGACCAGCCTGGTCTACAAAGAGAGTTTCAGGACAGCCAGGGATGTTACACAGAGAAACCAAGTCTCAGAAAAAAAAAAAAAAAAGTAAGTGAAGATGCTCTATGCCCTGCATTGCCAAATATTTAGGCAAGATTTAATTCTTATAGAAAAAATATACCCATATCAATAGTATGCAAATTTACATTTATCTTTAATGAGTGGCAAAATTATTGTAAACCAAAGAATTGTTTTTAAATAAATATATGATTATTATTAAATGTTTGATTTATACACATTTTAAATACCTATATACCTGGGGGAGGGTGTCACATAAAATCCTTGGGCAAGAAGAGGTCACAAGTGGAAAAAGTTTAAGTAGCTCTGAGAGACAATAAGCTGAGGTTACCAGATAATTGCTTTTTATTGTAAGACTTTTTAAGGAATCTAAACTGGGGAGACTAAATGGCAGTATTCAAAAACAACTGACCTCGGTCATTATCATTGTTACCACATATACTACTTTCCTTCAAGTTCCATTTAATAAGGATGTTTACACATGAATTAAATCAAACATGATATTATAGTTTTTTAGCTACCAAGGTGCTAAAAAAGTAGTTCCTAGAAAACAATTCATGAGCACCTTTCAAAGATTATAATACATTAAAGCATCTGCCTCTATCAAAATGAAAGCAGCTTCACCCAAGTTAATAGCCTAACAGTAACACAACAAAGGTCAACAGCTATGAAAATAAATTCAGTGAGTCTTCAACCCACTATTTCTGAAGTCCCTCTTTCAGAAATGAAGCACTGTATCTACTTCAGCTACTCAGAGTTAGACCGTTCAGAATATCACAGGGCTGGAGAGATACCTCAGGCCATAAAGCGCTTGCTTTAATTGAATTCATGTGAAAGAAAATGGGGCCTGCTGACATATGCTTGTAATAGCTGCACTAGGGAGACAGACAGGTGGATTTCTGAGGCTCATCTTCTCAGTGAGTTCCAAGTAAGAAACTGTCTCAAACAACAAAGTGGATGGATCCTAGATAACGACACAAGAGGCTGACCTCTGGGCTCCACATGCACATACACATATGTACATGCAACTGTACATGTATGTATACACCCAAAATTGTATCTATTAATAATGTTAAATTGCAAAAGAATTCAGAAGGGGTTTAAGACAAAGAGCTTAGTATGTACCAAAGTTAAGAAGGAACCCTGAAGGCTCTATGTGACATTCATACATTTATGTATTGTAGAGCAAACTTGTTTTTTATTTAGCCACTTCCTAACTGCTGTGTTAAAAAAAAATTTGTGATGGCTACATTTAAAATTAATGCCTGGGTAGATCATCTATAAATCTCATATATCTATACTCACTCCAATCCATTGCTAAAGTTCCCCACTACTGCTTTGGGACCACTGAGAAAACTCAAGAGTAACTGCCCTTCCAGGTCTTATAACAACTAATGAGAATCCTGCAATTTCCTCAGAAGAGGAAAATAGAGGTTCCCTGAGAGCACACTGGGGAACTAACGTGTGATGGAGACAGAAGCTTTAAGAGCAGCAAATACATAGTACACCTATCCCATCATTTTAAAAGCAGGGCTATCTAAAGAAAAGTCATACTGAGAAGCTGCTTCTTTTTCCCCCCTCCCCCTCCTCCCTCCTTCTTCTCTTTAAGACCAGATTTCACTGTGTAGCCCTGGCTGGCCTGGAATTTGCTTTGTAGGCCAGGCTGGCCAGAAACTCAGAGATCCCATGTCCAGTGCTGGGATTAAAGGCATGCACCATCACACCCACCCTGAGATTTTAATCTGCTTCTGAGTTGGCCATTCTTCACTACTGAATACTACCTCAAAGCCACTGCTGATTTTTTAAAAAAATTGAATAACTGCTTGCTAGCTGTTGAACTATCTGTAGAGTTACCGTGTGTGTGTGCATGTGTGTGCATGTGCACACATGTGTGAACTCTATGTAGATCAGGCTAACCTTGAACTCAGGTCTGCCTACCTCACCCACCAAGTTCTGCTATAAAAGGAGTGCCACCACATAGGCTAGACTGCTACTCAACTCTTAGTTCACACTCCTATATCTGTCCTTTAGTAAGGAAAAAAAAAAATCCAAACCAAAACCAAAGCCAATCCTGTATTTAAAAGAGCAAAATGGCAGGGCAAACTGGAACCCCAGAACTCTGGAGACTGGGGCAACCTAGGCCATGGTGAAATCCAGTCTCAAAGGGGAGAAAAGAAGGGAAAGAAGGAATGAGAAAAGGTGTAGGGAGAGATGATGAGAAGGGAAAGCAAGCCACAAACCAATCAAAAACTAGGATTTTAGTCACAACATCTTGTCTACATCAGGCAAAGAACAGAAGAGCAGCAGAGACATGATGCCAAACTGTAAACACTTCGCTTCTTGCCACAGAACCAAGAAATGTATTATTAAAGAATCCTGTTTCATATTAGAATCGATTTACGTTCAAAGTTAAACATTTTTGTTTCTAAGTCTTAGACCCTAACCACCTCTTTGCCACTTCGTGTTTACACACTTGCTCTAAAATATTAACAACTTCACAAACAGTCTGTTTAACAGTAATTAGAATTTTATCTAGTTAGCACAACAGTAAAGCATGCCATAACACAGATGGCAGAAGACTTCCTCCTTTCCTCATCTGTGTCAAAGAACTTCTATTTCATGATTAAGAAATCTGCACAGAAAGAAAAAAAAAGAAAAGGCATTTGCACAGGATATTAACAAAATACAAACTACAAACTAGCAACAGAATCATTTTAGTAGGAAAGTCTGTACAGCAAAATCCTTGGTTATTTCTTAACATAAAGATTTTTCTTAATGACATTGGTCAAACCCAACCAAATACAAGGTTAAAAAATCAGGATGGACGGAGTTTGCACTATTGGTTTGACTTGGGTCTTTAAACCACAGCAATTCCCTAAAAAGCACAAGTTTCCAAACTGTGCAAACTGGGACCATCTCAGCAGCATTTAAAAATCTCAATGTGCAAATCACACCCCAAACTCAGGTCTGAATATGAGACAGGGGTGAGTATTCTTAAAATTCCTGAGTAGGTACACAGGCTCATTCGTAGCAATTTATATAATCAGGAGGCTTGGCAATTGGCACTGGCTCTGCCACCAACAAGCTTGGTTACATCTCTATGCAGCTATTTCCTCATCCGGAAAGCGATTTCTAATATCTAGCATGCTGTGAGTCTAGGATGATATTCTTTAGTTCTCCTACAAAGACTGAACTGGTTTCAACATATAAACTATGCCAAGGGAGTGGACAACAGTAACAAGAAACAGTTGGAATCCATGGTCTTTTAAGAGTTTAGTTTTACAAGAAAAGATTATTTTATAGTATCTATCAAGTTCAGCTATACTTCAACTGCAGAGATTTTTATATATCCACCTCCTTCCAAGTCATAAAATATATCTATGTTGGAAATGTATGAAAACTTGAATTATCTTAAAATATAACAAACTTTTGAATTTCTATTAAAAATCTACATATTTTCTGATTTTTTTAAAAACAACTTTCCTACTTTTGTTGAGCTCTTACAGATATAATTTTAACTTCTTTTCTTGATAGCAGTGGTCTGATTGCTTTCACACAGGATCTTGCTATGTATCTCAGGCTAGCCTCCAATTCAGCACCCTCCTGACTCAGCCTCCACAATGTTAGAATTATAGGCATGTGTTACTGGGCATAGCGTGACTATACTCTATTAACATTCACTCATTTCATAAAAGGTAATCACGAGAAAAATAGGAACATGGGTACAAAGCATGTTATCTAATAGTCCTAAATGAAATTGTTATCCTCAGCCAGTTCTCTTACAAATGAATGCTACCAGTTATGAAGATGCTTGAAAAAAAGATTAATGCATGCAACCAGATGAGCATCTTACAGTACCAGTATCTGAGAAATGGGTGGCAAACTTTGAAGATGTCCCTCATGATCCTGGCTCTCCAGTATTCACATATTTATGTAATCTCTTCTTTCTCTACGAGTAGGACGGACCTAGTAACCTGCTGACAAAAAATAATGATGGAAGTGACAGGACACCACTTCTGTGACAAGGTTATTAAAGTCTGATGTTCCTACTGCCGTGCTCTATGCTGGGACTCTTTCTTGCCTTCTTGCTTGCTCTGACAAAGTCAGCTCTCATGCTGTGAGATGCTTTACAGGTACGTATGGCAAAGAACAGAGAAGGCCTCTCACTGCAGGCAGTCTGAGAAGAAATGAATCCTGCCAACCACTGTATGAATAAGCTAGGAAGCAGATCCTTCTACAACAAAATTGCCCATTCCCTTTCATCTTTTTAACATTGCTAGAAATCAATCCAGGGCCATGCCCATGGTAGGTATTTGCTCTACCACCTAGTTATACACTCAGCCTTTCCCACTCTCTCTCGAAACCACACTGTTTCAGGCTCTTTTCCCAAACTCTGCCTAATGTTCTCCACATTACTAATTAAAATGACAAATTCCCAGTTTATTCTTACTTTATCCATGAGCAGCAGCTAACAAAAATAACCTCATCCTGGAAGCACACAACTCCCAGAATATCAGCTCTACTCGCTTTATTTTCATTCTCCTTAGTTGGTTCCCCATCTCTCTACCTGAGCCCTGGAGTTCAGGTCTTGGATCTCTCCTCTTGCACCTATGCTTACTCCCGAAGAAGTCTACCATCTACAAACTGACATATTCCAAATTATTTACAGTCTGATCTTCTCTCCACAACTGTTCTCTAATATACACAATTACCTACTGAGCACATTTTACTTGCACATTTAATATGCATTTAAGTTCAAAATTAAAGCTTTTGATTAGCTTTAGCACAACCCCACCACACATAGCCTCCTCCAGAGCTAGTCTTCCTTGTTAACAACACCAAATTTCCAGTTGCATAGACCAAAAACCTCAGTTATCTCTGTTTCCTGCCTCTTTCTACCCCACCTCTAATTCTTTAGTTGTTGGTTTTACTTAAAATCTAACCTCTTAAAAAAAATAGCCACTGCTATGAGGTTCACATGGATTATGGCAATATTCTCCTAAACTGTCTTTCTGCCTTGAGCCCTCAAGTCTCTGTTATCATTAATAATTAAGTCATGTGGTCACTGTGTTCAAAACTTCCTAATGGCATCATTCTCAGTCAAAAGGCAAAGTCCCAACCAAATCCTCTCATTTCCCTGACCTCTACGGCTCTCTCCAGATCTGATTCTAATTCACTAAAGTGGCTATTTTCTTCCTTGGACACTCTAGGCACACTTTCCATAGACAATACACTCACTATACCTGGTAATGGCAATGTTCTTTCCTGAGTTACCCATATAGATTACTCCTTTGGGTCTTCACTCAATAGTCACTTTCTCAAGCCTGCCCACCTCCAATCCCTATGTCTCTCAACCCTCTACACATTCCCTTTCTCTCCTTTTCTCTGTAGTATTTACTAATACACTGTATTTTATCTTTTATTTTCTAACTCCATCCATTAGAATGTAAGCACCATAAAAAGCATGTATTTAAAAATGAATATAGCAATAGGATAGGATTCCCTCACTGATCTATGTCAATATGGCAAAATAATGTAACTTCAAAGGTACCAAAATATTATATTCATATTTCAATCATTGATTTACATTCTGACAAGTTTATCTCCCTAGCTATCATTCTAACATTATGTTAAGTTAGAGTGTATTCTCCTGAATACATACATACTAATTAGAAGATGAATCAGTTCAGAATCAACCAACAAGCAACTAGATTGTTAAAAAATAATAATTTTCCAGGTGCAAGGAGATGGCTCATTGGTAAAAGGGCATGAAGACCTGAGTTTGAATCCTTAGCACTCATATAAAAAAAAAAAAGCCAGGTATGGCTGTGTATGCCTGTAATACTAGCATTGGCGGACGGAGAGTCAGAAAGAGTCCAAGAGCTCTCTGGTCAGTTACCTTACCCCAAATTTTGAGTATGGTTTGGAGACAGGTGGGAAGAGTCATAAACGAAGACATCCCATATGCTGCTCTGGCCTTGGCATGTGTGCATATAGGAACACATACCCACACACTCACAAACATGTACCACACACAATGCATACATATGTACACAACAATAATAATTTTCTATTGATAATCCAAGGTGGAAATTTCACATACAATATGTCACAAAATTCAACAATTTAAAGATATTATGGACTAGGAATTAAAAGAGATGCACATTTTCAAGTAATTTCTTTAAAAAAAAAAGGAACCTTTAGCGGTATTTAATTCTTTCACATTGAGTTACATCTTCTGTTAAAGATACACTGGTATTTACATTTATTTTCTAATCTAGACATTATTTTCATTTTTCTTTTTCTAAATCATCAGCAATAAAAGAAATACAGTATTTAGATGAGAAACTAAGTCCACAATTAAAAGCAAGACTTAATCAAGCTGAGCTAATTTTATAAAGTTTTTACACTTGTGTTATAGTATTACACAATTCCGAAAGCACGTTCACTTTCGCTATGATCTTCATATTGACAGGTAGGGCAGACAGTACCACATCTTCCCATACCTTCCAAATACACATGATATTTTACAGAAGGAAAAATAAGGCTTGGGCTTAACTAGTTTGTTCAAAATTACAAAGTTATATACAGTCAAGTTGAACTATAAATGACTGGGTTTGTTGTTGTTCAACTTAAGCCTATTGTTTTCTACCCCAACATATGCCATTACTCAATGACTAAGGACACGGCCAAACAGATCCACTCAATTTCCTTTAGGAGTGGAGATTTTCATATTCCTATTTATTACAGAAATGCTTTTAGATGGTACAAATGTGTTAACATCCTTATTTTAAAAAATTAAAAAGACCAGGAAGTCAGTGAAGTATTAAAAACTGAATATCCTGGGCTGGAGAGATGGCTCAACGGTTAAGAGCATTGCCTGTTCTTCCAAAGGTCCTGAGTTCAATTCCCAGCAACCACATGGTGGCTCACAACCATCTGTAATGAGGTCTGGTGCCCTCTTCTGGCTAACTGTATACATAACTAATAAATAAATTAAAAAAAAAACCTGAATATCCAAAACAGTATAAACACAAGATTACTTTTACACAGAGGATCAATATTTAATAGTTTCACACACAGGATCAGCATTTTAGAACCTTTGGACCAGCAAACAGAGACCAAATACCAGAGCAAGTGCTCAATAAAAGTATTTAACAGAAGCCATTCCAGCTAAAATCATTTTATTGCTGTTAGAGCTCCTATCACCATCTGAATATATCAGCAATCCTGAATAAGAATAAATTATTTTTGCCCTTCTCTCCAAAGATTTTAGTTCAGATAAACAAAGGTTCTAGAACTCATTTCATCTGGATTTCTTTCTATTCCCTTTAATATTCTGAGGGAGGCATTCCTTGACCACTCTAATTTCATGAATGCACCACAGCAAACTAAAAGCAAGTCTAGAGCCAAATGACCCCCCAAAACACTCACTGTATCCCATCACTAGAGCCTGGTGCACCTTGCCCCTTCCTAAAGCTCCTCTCAGTAGAACCTGAATCTTCTGAGTCTTCACTAACACATTCATTGACTGACCTGGAAGCTAACCTTTCTTCTACTTCCAGTTAAACTGACTGAGTTCCCTATTATGTAAGGCTATCTGGTTTGGGCTTTTTTATACTTAATGTTCAAACAGTCATAACTGGAAAAGATATTAGCTGATATATGTAAAAGTCATCTGTGAAGCAAACCATTCTCTCAAATGTAAAATAAATTAAAGATACTGTAATTCATTTAGTAACTGATTTAAAGTGCAGTAATAAAGACAGGGATTAAGCTACAGAGCAAAGTTTGGAAAAGAAATGGAACAACGCTCTGCTTACTTTTTATAGCTATTTTTCTCTGACTTAGATAGATACTCCTGAAAGATTTGGAAGGAGGAAAGCTTATGAGGGAGACCTGTCTTCTATGCTGAATGTCCAGAGCTAAACTGATTAGAGGAAATAAATGGGCAACTGCAATAAAAATCCCTATTAATGTTCACAATCAGTCCTGGAAAAATTAACTTTAGTCTTGGGAATGGCATTTTTTCCCCAGACAGGGGTCTCATTGTGGGGACCCAAAAATGTGAGCCGATTCCACCTTGCCTGAAGGTCAGAGAGGTTGAGCTTATTTTTGCTTTTTAAAGTTGTTGACAACAGGTGTGGCTACAAAACAAGATACCCGGACCTAGGCTGTGGTTACTTTGTGTTTTCCACATTAAGATGGACCAGAGGTGGATCCACTCCACTCTGACCAAAGGTCAGAGAATTTGAGCCTACTTCTGCTCCTTCTTTTAAAATAGGAGGCTTGATCTAGGGTGGGCTGCCTTCAGGATACTTGGTCTAGGGTGGGTTCACTGCCTAAATAATAGAATGCTTTTCTCATGAATTAATAGCTTGATGTCTCAAAGTATTGAAGCAAGTAATTGTTCTGGTTGTTCTTTGTATCATATTAGTCTTTTGCCTTTTCCCCCGCTTTGGTATTGGGGTATAAAAGTGTATGGAAAAATAAACACGAGCAGACTCAGTACTCAGAACTCAGTACTTGCTGAGTTACCCTCCCGTTACTATCCTATGTCTCTGTGATTCCTTCTTATCTTTGCTCCTCTTCTAAACCTCATGCCCCTACCCTGGAATGTCTACGGTTGGACTGCAGCAGAAGTTACCCCCAAAAGGTGGCTCATGACATCTCACTATGTAGCTCTGGTTGTCCTGGAACTCACTATGTAGAACAGGCTGACCTCAAATTCACAGATTTGCCTGTCTCTGCCTCCCAAGTGCTGGGATTAAAGAAAGGCACGTGTTACTATAACCAGCTACTTACTACCCAACTTTTAAACACTGTAGTGTCTTGGGATCTCACTTCTCTACCCTTTCTCCCTCCATGAAACCATCCAATCTAATCTCTTTCAATTTCCAAACTTAAATTTCTAATCCATCCCCCCCCCTCCTTTTTTCCCCAAGATTCAGGGATCTGCAGGTTTTTTTTTTCAATTAGAAGCCTAATATGTATCCCAACATTACTATATCCAAAACTTTTATCCTCTAAAATCTTTTCCTTCAGTTTTATCCATCACAGCAAGCTCTATCCTTCTGGTACTCACGCTTAACCTCCCACTTTTTCTCATTCTCTGCACCCTGCTTTCTCACCTTGTCAACAAATACTGCTGACCTTATGCAGTTACTTATTACCACTATGTGATCTAACAGCCTCTCACCTAGATGAGCACAACAGTTTCCTAAATGTTTGGCTGTTTCTGTTCTTGTTCACCTTTGGTCTTTCCTCCCAAAGTGGAAAGTTTTTTAAAAGTTTAGTCATAATCACTATTCTGTTCAAGTCCATCCTTCCTTATCCCTTACACTAAAAGCTAATATCCACAGTCACTGTGGTAGTTTGAATGTAACTGGTCCCCATAGTTTATAAGGAACCGTACTATTAGGAGGTATGGATTTATTGGAGTAGGTGTGGCCTTGTTGGAGGAAGTGTGTCACTGTGGAGGGTGGGCTTTGAAGTCTCCTTTGCTCAAGCTGCTCCCTGTGTCACAAGTCAACTTTCTGTTGCCTGCAAGATGTAGGACTCTCAGCTACTCCAGCACATCTGTCTGTATGCTACCATGCTCCCCATCATGACAATGGACTGAACCTCTGAACTATAAGCAAGCCACTGCAATTAAATGTTTTCCTTATAGAGTTGTCAGGGTCATGGTCTCTCTAAAGAGCAATAAAAACTCTAAGACAGTCACCTTCTAAGATCTTGCTTGACCACCTTTCTGGGCTCATCCTCTATTACTACCACTCCATTTCAATGATAGGTTTCGCTCAACTACCTCCAGCATGCTCCAGCCAGCCCTGGGCCTACAGTACCCTGTACTGTCTGCATACATCATTCACTGACTGCCTTTCTGCTGTTTAAAAGTCACCTTGTCAGTGACTCTTCCTAAGGAGCCTCTGAACAAGTGCAACTCTTCCCCACACTCCCCTTCCTATTTTCTCTTCTTCATCACTTATCATCAAACATGCTTTATGTCTTTTATCCTTATGGTTGCATCTAAAATGTATGTTTTATAAAGACAGAAATTTTTGCCTATTTTGTTCACTGGTGTATTTTTAGGACCTACAGTAGTGAATGGCATTATACAGTCATACACATATTTGATAAATGAGTAAAATCATAACCTTCTTTCAGATGAAATTATCAACAAAACAAACATTATATTGAAAGGGGCCATGGAAAGTTCTCAGTTTTCTTATTTTATAAACCTAGTTAATGGCAGTTAATGCAGAATCAGAACTACTGATCAGTCTTTTCTAATCTTTAGCCCCTTAGAAACGCATAAATATAAATTAGTCAACCACAGACACTGTTACAGCAATGTGAAATGGACAAAGAAACCATCTTTTATTCTTTGTATAGGCTTGTTTATAAATCTCCATTATATTTTCTGTAAACTATGTGCTTTTAGGGGGCTGGAGAGATGGCTTAGAGTTAAGAATATTCATTGGTTTTCCAGAGGACCTGGATTTGATTGCCAGCACCTACATGGCAGCTCACAACCATCTACTACTCCAGTTTCAGATGATCCAATACCCTTTTCCAGCCTCCCAGGCAGGTACCAGGCATTCATAGTGCAGACATACCTTCAGACAAAATACCTACACACTTACTAATAATACGTTTTTTAAAAAGTATATGCCTTTTAAAGCCTGAGGTTAGGATGATGGATATGACTATAGAAGGATGACCCAGAGGGGTGTGTGTGTGTGTGTGTGTGTGTGTGTGTGTTGAGGGAACAGTTGTATATGTTGACTATGGTAATGACTGCAAAACTAATGTGATAAAATTTGGTCTTTATAATACATAAACACAAAATACATGTAAACAATGATGTAATCCTGGGAAAGTATGCAGACAGCATCATGTCAGTGTCATGGTTTTCATACTGTACTAGAATGATATATAATGATATATATATATATATATATATATATATATACACACATACATAAAATACCAGGAGTAACGGTAAATGGGACTTCTCTGTATCTTAGGAAGGCTGCAACTTCCTAAGGATCTATAAATGTTTCAATATTTAAACACAAACACATAGCCACTGAAGCAGTATGAATAGAGACACGAATGAGTGTAGCATCTCAGACTTTCAATTTTCAAGTCCTTTTTCTTCAGTCCCTATAGAAGCAATTACTCCTTTTTATACATATTCTTTAAGTAGATGCACAGTGAATAATAAATGTTTCATTGTGTGCATACAGATACACACATATACAATTAATTTTCTTATACTAATACTGATATGCCATAAACATGCAGTTCCCCACCCCCATAGTCTGAAGAGTGAAGCCAGGCATGATGGTACATCAGGGGGTCAAGGTAGTCATAGCTCTTTGAGTTCAAGGCCAGCCTGGACTAAACAAGTTCCATGCCAGTTAGGATACATAGGGAGATACTATCTTTAAAAAAAAAAAAAAGGTGTCTGAAAATAATCCCAGGAATTAACACTCCTATTTTTCATTTTATGGCTATATGACACTTCATTGTGCCATTATTTTTAAACCGGATCATATTAAAAGCCATTTATGGCTTTTGATAATATAATTAATACTAAAACGAACAAAGGAAAATCCTTTAAAATGACTAAAATAAAAAGCATGAGCATTTATCATTTTAGTAAGTCAACTCACCTTCCAAAGAAATTGCGCATGCACCCATTCCTGCCCATGGTACAGAAGAAGAATTCTACACATCCTTGTCATACTGCTCAATCTTTGTCAATCTGGTAAGTGAAAACTGCCCTTGTTTAAATCTGTACTTTGATAACAGAAATTACCTGTTTTGTTTTCTTGGTTTGGTTTGTGCTCTCTGCAACCAGGCCTCACTCTGTAGCAAAAACTAGCCTCCATATTGCAATCCTCTCAGTAGCCTGAGGGCTGGGATTATAGACATGTGCCACCTTGCCTGGATCAGAATAATTTCTTTCAAAGAGCACTTATGTGTGTCAAGGATTGCTATGAGAGCTTCCTGTATAACTCATCTAATTCTCATAACATTCCGTTGAGGAAGAATTGATGTTTTAATTTTATTCATGAAACCACAAAGTAGTTTTTAATAACTTGATATTTAAGATTACACTTCAAGTGAGAAAATGTACAAACCCAAGCGTTCTTATCTTGACATCTAAACATGAAAAACAATATCTTAAGGCTTTTTAGCTTTCAGCTGGTGTGATGACTCAGTGCATAGAGGTGCTTGCCACCAAGTCTAATGACCTGATTTCAATCTCTAGAATCCATAAAGAAGAGGTAGCCAATGTCTACGTGCTGTTTTCTAACCTGTACATAGACATACACAAACAACACATACACACAGAGAGAGACAGAGAATGAATGCCTTCCTAAAGTCTTAGCTTTCTAGGAAACTTTTCCTATATTTAAAATCATTTGTATTTCTTTTAACATGACATGCACGTTTATGGTTTCTGCCATTTTTCTATTGGTTCTTTTTGTTTATTCATTAATTTATAAATTTATAAGCTATCTCTGCAGTAGCAGAAAAATTGGCCTTTTATAGTAATGCTACTCCTCCACAAAGTTAAAAAATATATGTACTGTGGACTCCAGTCATTTGTACTAAGTATTTATCTAAGAAAAAAATGACAACTTTATCCATATTAGATTATATACTACTATTCATAATAGCTATATTTATAAGTAAGATTTTAAAGAACTCCCAAGTCAATAAATAAATGATTAAACATTTTGATGTTTATGTATCATGAAAATTTACTACTCAACAATTTAAACACAATGACAAATACAATGATGCACCTTGTGCTGACTAGTTTTATGACAATTTGACAAAAGACAGAATAATTTTAGAAGAGGGAACCTCAATTGGGAAAATATCTCTTACCAGATTGCCTCTTGAGAAACTTGTTCATTTTCTGGATTGGGAAGGCCAGCTGACTGTGGACAATACCACTCCTGGGCTGATAGTACTAGGTGTTATAAAAAAGCAGGCTAAGTAAGCCAGTAATCAGTATCCCTCCGTGGTCTCTGTATCAGTTCCTATCCTGCTTGAGTTTCTGCCCTGATGTCCCTTCATAATGTCTTACAAGTTGTAGGATTGAATAAATTATTTCCTCCCCAAGTTGCTTTGGTTTTTCATGACAGCAAAAGAAACACTAAGATACACCCCTATAATACTAGTTTGGGCTGCTATAAGGAGATTGTGAGTCCAACTTGGGCTACACAGTGCCATACCAAGCAACATAGTGAGACAAACATCAGTACCAGAAGAAATCAATGAGACAGACAACAGAGAATTTAGAAGTAATTATGTCAAATAAATAAGAAACAGATCGCTCTTCTCCAAATTACATGGTATCTGACTGATTACATTCATATAAAACTGGAGAAAATGCAAAACCACCTACTGACCAAAGGCAGGCCAGTGATCTAAGTTGGTGGGATATGGGTACATGAAGAGACTTAACAGAAGGATTACATCTAGACATTTCTGGAGATGGTAGGTTTATTTACAACCCTGAATACAAAGGTTTCCAAGTACTCAGAGATATCTCTGAAAAAAATTATTAAACTGTATGCTTTAAATACGTGGAATTTATTATATGTCAACTATACCTCAGTGAAGTTATTAAAAAAGCAGGTGTACTAATATATTTTCTTGATGTAGTAAATAAATAGTGGTATTTCATTTCATTGACCTCATTTATGTTCAGCATATATAACACAAGCAAATGTCAAACACTGCTTCTGATTCTGCTTTGAAACCTACTTCTCTCATTGTCATAGTTCAATTTGACAAGGAGTATTCTGACTCTCAGAAACTAGTACTCTTTTGTCTATGTATTTTATGTATATAGGTGTTTTGTTTGCATGTACGTCTGAACATCAGAAAAGGGCCCTGGAGTTGATGAGAATCACATGAGATGACAGTTACAGATGGTTGTGAGCTACCATGTGTGTAGTAATAAGGGCGGCGGGGCTGCGTCCCCAGCACCCCGGCTGCCTGGCTAGCTTATGCCCAAAATAACAACACACAAACTGTATTCATTTAATCACTGCTTGGCCCATTTCTATATAGCCTCTTCTAGGTTAATTCTCACATATTAATTTAGCCCATTTCTAATCATCTGTGTAGCGCCCCTAGGTGCGCTTACCGGGAAGATTCTAGCCTATGTCCATCCTGGGTCGGAGCTTCATCGCATGCTTCTGCCTGGGAGCTGGGAGCATGGTGCCTCTCTGAGGCGTCTGCTCCTGAGAGGAGAGCTGTGGAGTCTGAGCTCACTTCCTCTTCTTCCCAGCGTTCTGTTCTGTTTACTCCTCCCACCTATCTTCTAACCAATGAGGGCCAAGCAGTTTCTTTTTATTTAACCAATGACCTTCCTCCATCACATGTGAGTGCTGGGAAATGAACTCAGGACCTCAGGAAAAACAGTCAGTGCTCATAAACACTGAGCCATCGCTCCAGCCCCAGAAACTAACTTTTTAAAACTTTATTTCTATTTTTGTTGTTGTTGTTGTTGTTTTTAGAGACAGGGTTTCTCTGTGTAGCCCTTGCCATCCTGGAACTTACTTTGTAGACCAGGCTGGACTCAAACTTAGATTCACCTGCCTCTGACTCCCAAGTACTGGGATTTAAGGAATGTGTCACCACCACTGGGTAAAACTAACATTCTTATCATTGTCAGCTAAATCTTGGAAGCCAACCTGAACAACTTTCTGGTTTGGGCAAATATGGCATGCTGAGACAAAACAGAGAAATAAACTTACTGCAGAGATGGAGAAAACACGATTACCCAATTCTTCTATCTTAGATCTTTGGTATCTCCATATGGCTTCAGTCAGTCACTGATAAACTCACTAATACAGCATGTGGCATCTGCTATGTATTAGACAATGTTAAAGTATTGGGAATAAAATAATAGGCAACAGGGTTCTGTGATAATAAAGACAACTTAATGGTATACCTTCAAAATCACTGGCTGACTTTAGAAGTTAAAATTATGTGTGCTTAACAATAAATTTATGTAGCGATAGCTGTTTTATGTTTCTTAAAGGCTTAATTCACTTTATTTTTATCATATAAAAACCCTTATTTGGTGGTCAGAGCTGGAGTCTCTGAACAGAGACTGCCATGGGTTTTTACAAGGTGGTCAGTGAATTCCTGTTAAGGAGACTTGGTGAACACAGTCTCTTTCCAGAGGTTGGGGGTCAGGTAGCTGTAGGTCTTAGAGATGGCATCAAAGGTGGCCTTGACAAAGTTGCTGAGGGTGGCAGCGCAGCCCCTGGCTAATGTGTAGCAGTCATAAATACTGGTCATCATCAGTAGCTTCTTGGGCACAAGAGAGAGATTATGCCAGTGTCTTTGGGGGCAGGGAAGACATGTACCAACACAGAGCCACACTGGCCTGTCACTCTGCAAGGAACAGTGTGGGGCTTGCCAATTTGTTCCCCCAATAGTATCTCCACACAGGGACAACAGAAGGCTTGGCCAAGATGATGGCCTCTCAAATGGCAGTGGCTACCTCTTTGAAGCATGATGTGGGAGTGTCATATATCAATCTGTTGATTTCATTGGTTAAGCAATAAAGAAACTGCTAGGCCCATTTGATAGGCCCACCCTTAGGTGGGTGGAGTAAACAGAACAGAACACTGGGAGGAAGAGGAAGTGAGCTCAGACTCCACAGCTCTCCTCTCAGGAGCAGACACCTCAGAGAGACGCCATGCTCCTGCTCTCCCCGGCAGACGCAAGCGATGAAGCGAGCCACCAGGTTAGACATGCTGAATCTTTTCTGGTAAGACCGGTGCTACACAGTTTTTTAGAGATGGGTTGATCGGGATGTGAGAATTAGCCTGTAAGGGCTAGAGCTAAAGGGCCAAGCAGTGTTTAAATGAATACAGTTTGTGTGTTGTTATTTCGGGCATAAGCTAGCCAAGCAGGCAGCCGGGGGGCTGGGAACGCAGCCCACGCAGCCCATATTACTACAGAAGCACTTAACACCAAGACCAACATGACCACTGTAGTCCTCAATAGCGACAAAAGCCTTGAACCTAGTCCAAGAGCCAGCCCAAGTTGGCTTCTGCACTGGCATGATCTTTAGAACCTCATCCTTTAGGGACATGCTCAGGGGCGGGGATTCAATAATCTCAGATTCCTTAATGGGCAGGGAGAACAGGTAGATCTCCTCCAGGGAGTTGATCTTCATGTCCTTAACCAAGTGGCCCAGCTTGGTGACCAGGATCCACTCTTTGTCTTCAGCTTTACCTCCATGAGCCCCATGGCCACAGCCCTAAGACTACTGCCAAATACTCCATGGAACACCAGAAGATCCTTCTTCCCCAACTCCCCTGTTCTCTGGGCCCTTCCACTGCACCGGTGTCTGCTGTTTGGTGCAGGGAAGGAGGGAGGAGGAAGAAGAAGAAAGAAGAAAGAGGAGGAAAAGGAGAAGCAGCAGCAGCAGATCAGCAATGTAAAAACAGCTTTTATTTGTAGTCTATATTGCAGTGTGAAAAAGGACTTTAAAAGAAGTTTCCTGGAAAACTACCAGATCACACTAGTATTTAACTCCCATTAAGATATAATAATGAATGTGACGATGAAAATATAACCTTATGCCATATTTGGCTTTTCCAGTGACTGAATCACCCAGCTGTCGTTAGTGCAATTACGTTAATATATGCTAGAAATTTGGCTTCTAAATATGAGCAAATGAATATAGTGTTACATGATAGTATAACACAACATTATACACCTAGTTCTGATATTTTTCTAGTAGATGTATGCTCATAAAATTCACACAAGATATTTTATTTTTAAATTTTAAGTAAAATAGTAACTGAAGAATAGCAATTTGCATTGCAGGGATACCTGACACACACCCACAACCCTACCCCGCTTCCACCCCAGATGAAGTAGCAACAAAATCTTCTCATAGTGGAAGCCATTAGAGTCACTGAAGGCAAAGAGTGCTTTTATACTTGTCCCATGTTTTCCCTGAGTAAAAGTCAATGGTAATAGATGACAATAGTGGTTTGATTTTAAGGCAGGCTAAGTGGTGACTCCCCATTAAGCATGATAAAGACTTTACAGGGAGTAGAGGATCAACTGATGACTGTAAACTAACTTCCACTACAGCTCAATTATAGACATATTTCTCAAACACACTAAAATACATTCTATCTTTTTCACTAAATTATTTGTTTATACTAGTATGACAAGGTAAAAAAAAAGACAAAGACACTGGCATGGACAGAGAAACGATCAAAAACGAGGAAGGCTGATCAACAGGGAAAGTGCTTACAACGAAGCCCCTGACAACACACAAGGTGGAAGGAGAGAACCAACTCCTAAAGGTTGTCTTCTGAACACCCCCACGGTAGGTACATGGATACCCCCACAACCCACACACACCTCCTACACAATAAGTAAATGTAATCAAAAATTTTAATTGTGGGAGGATAATATTAAGAATATAGGGATGAACTAAGTCTGGTAGCACAGACCTTAATCACAGCTATTAAGGAGGCGGAAGCAGGAGGATCGCATTTCTTTTAAATATAATAGTTAACAAACCATAAGGCCTAATTTCAGAGACTAAGTACAGATGTCCCTATTAATATGTGATATTAGATAAATTCATAAATGTTACAAGTAAATGAAAGTAAGTGCCTAAGAGAAAGTTTTGGCAACTGGCATTATAGTTGATGAAGAAATTTTTAAAATAACAATAATTACAAAACCAGGTTGGAACTGGAAAGCTCCTTAAAGAAGCAAGCACTACGCAGCAGGTGTTTTAATGCACATGAAGAAAAGAGTTCTTTACTTTCATTTAAACTGCTGAGAAGGTCTTCATTATGAAGCAAAACCCCATCTACTCCCCTCTAACCTTCATTCTTGTCCCTACTTACCTCCTCTGGGAATGCAAGGTATATTTAATCCTCTGAGTACCACTCAAGTTTGTATGTTTCACAAAATTACAGACTTGAGTCAGGAAGCACCTTAGACATTATCCAAATACCCAAATTAAAACACATTACCACTATCCCACTGAAGTCTTTCTTACTGGATGAACAACATGAAATACCTTGATTACTTTCCAAGTATCTGTTTCAAAACATCTTTCCTTTATGATTGTTCTCCAAATAAATTACTAATGTCCTCTTTAAAATATGGCAAAGAGAAGCCGGGCGGTGGTGGCGCACGCCTTTAATCCCAGCACTCGGGAGGCAGAGGCAGGCGGATCTCTGTGAGTTCGAGGCCAGCCTGGTCTACAAGAGCTAGTTCCAAGACAGGAACCAAAAGCTACGGAGAAACCCTGTCTTGAAAAATCAAAAAAAAAAATATGGCAAAGAGAATTAAAAACCTAAGCTAATGCAAAAAAGAAAATGATAATAAATATGTTCTAGACAATAGACAAATCAATGGAGTTGAAGTAGATGTTAACTTCGGAGATAGTTAAACCATAGACACATTACCTTCAAACAAGAAGTCACACTCAAGTTAGAAACACTTTTTTTGCTTAATATAGACAGATAGATAGATAGATAGATAGATAAGTAGATAGGTAGGTAGGGAGGGAGGGAGGGAGGTAGGGAGGTAGGTGTTTGCCCTCTAAATCTCCTACTCTGTATCTGTGAAGTCTTTAAAGTCCTTAATTGTAGAGCACAGCCTTGTCAAAAACCTATGCATCAAATTCAAATGTTTCAAATATTTTCTTAAATAGAGGCTATTGTTAAAATTATTAAAAATATGATTAGATGAGGATCCTGATTCTGTATATGAACTAGTACTCTAATTCTGAAAGACAGACATTGCAAAACAAAAAACAAAAAAACCCAAAAACCTTCTGTATGGGTGAGGAAAGCATCTTAAGACATGCCACTAAGAATGAATGTGCTGCTATTTCATTTGTGTGTGTAAGTATGTGTGAGTGTGGCATATGCACACTGGTGTACATACCTGTGTGTAGATGTAGATGTCAAAGGAAGGCTCCCGGTGTTGTCTTCTAACACTTTCTGCCTTGTTCCTTTGGAACAGTATTTCTTACCCAACCTGAAGCTTATGTCTCCCTCTGACTAGACTGGCAACCATGGAACCCCAGAGACCTTCATGTCTCCACACCCTTTAGTGTTGGGGGTTACAAGAGCGAGCAAGAGTCATCAGCTTGTTACGTGGGTGCTGAGATCTGAACTCTGATTCTCGTGCTTCACAGTAAGTGCTTTTCAACTACTGAGTCATCTCTCTAGACCCTGCTGCTTCATTTTAACATGCTTATTAACAAACTTTGGATAGGGTCTTTTAATAAATTACAAGTACCTACCTGTGTTATTATTCAAGACATACTTTTTTTTTTTTTTTTTTTTTGGTTTTTCGAGACAGGGTTTCTCTGTGGCTTTGGAGCCTGTCCTGGAACTAGCTCTGTAGACCAGGCTGGTCTCGAACTCACAGAGATCCGCCTACCTCTGCCTCCTGAGTGCTGGGATTAAAGGCGTGCGCCACCATCGCCCGGCAAGACATACTTTTTAATTTGCTTACAAAAACAACAGAATTGTCACATGCTATGTGTATCTTTAGAGGTACCTTTCTTTGTCTATAAATGAGAACTAAATAAAATGACATATATAAAACACTTAAGCCAGTGTCTAGGTCATATGAGAACTCCAATTCTGATATGTACTGCCACATTAGTTCTGCTGTCCCTACCAGTTTATCTACCCTGGCCTGGAAAGAAGAGACGCAGTCAGAACCTGTTCTAATTCTTTGTAAGCTCAAGCTGATTCCTAATGATCGGAACCTTCTTTGTAAATACAAACAATACATGTTTAATAATATAATAATCTGTTCAAGGAAGGACATCAAACTTACCAGTTTGTTAATAATATTATATTCAACCTTTGCTTGTTTTCCAACATTGTACACTTCAGCAGCTAACACACTTTATATGTAGCAGGTATTCCCATCAAAAGTTGTTGAATTCCTTTTTCAAAATTGTTCTGTGTTTCTTGGTTTTGATAAAAATACAAACTAAGTTGCTAGCTTTAGGGGATGCCAAGTGGTGGGTATATGACAAAAGGAATTCTCTATTCAATTTTACAAAAACATACAGTTTCAAAATAGAAGACTAATTCTGGGTGGTAGTGGCTCACACATTTAATTTCAGCACTCAGAGGCAGATTTCTGAGTTTGAAGCTACCTGGATTACACAATGAGTTCCAGAAGAGCCAAGGCAACACAGAGAAACTGTGTCTCAAAACAACAACAACAAAAATTGAACATTAAAAAATGTATGAACATTTTCTACCTCTAACAAATTCTTTTTGTAAAACTCCCCCAAATATTACAGATTTCTATTAGGTATAAATTCCTTCAGAGGCCCCACCACTTTATTATCCATTTTGAACACGACACATAAATTCCAGTAAACAGGACACCTGATATTATTCCTACTGATCTTGAGTCACACAAGATAGTTTTCAGTAAATAAATCATCCCTAAATTTTATTTTTAGAAACAGAGGACTTAAAAAAACTTACTGACAAAGCAAGTATCTTCTCTCTAAACTATTAAAATACTCTAGACTCCAATTAAAACTTTTTTTAAAAGGCATATTTTATTATTTATTATTTACTATGTGGGGATATATGCATGTGTGTCTAAGTGCCCATAAAAGGCCATAAAAGTGTATCAGATTTTCTGGAACTGGAGTTAGTTGTAAGCCACCTGTCATGGGTGTTGGGAACTCAACTCAGGTCCTTTGTAAGCACTCTTAATTGTTAAGCCATCTCTTCATTCCCCATCTGACTCTTACTGCTCAAACCACTTATTCAGCAATCACATTTAAGTCAAGCTTAAAACAATCTTTGATGAATGATACAAAATTACTACTATATTACTAGCATGAAAATCTTATAGAAATACTACTTTAAAATGTTTATACCAAGGGCTGATTAGCTTTTTAATTAGGCAAATAAGAGTTTAGGAAAACAATGGCTTTTATTTGCAATTTTTCTACCTCAAACTCTCACTATTAACTAAGAATATCATGAAAATTCTGCTAAAACTTAACTACAAGCAAAGAAATACTAAAATGAGTTTTCTCCCTAAATGTTCTTCTGAATACCTTTTGTACTTTAAATAATTTCTTTTAGATATCAACTGTCTAACTTTTTTAAATTGGCTTTCCTTCTAAGAATAGTACTACAGAATCGGTACTATAAACAGAAGTGATACTGTCAAAGAATTGATCTAATAATAAAAAGAGCTAAGGCCACTTGTCTTATAGAAAATTACTGCCAAATGCTGCCAGACCCTGCTTTTCTTCCTTCTGGGCCACTAGCCAAATACTAATCATTTTTAGACCCTTTCTAATTTTTAGTACACAATATGATATACCATACCACATCTAAACCAGTCAGTATTTTAGATGAATGTTCTCTAAAATTCATCTCATATTCTGGCATATATATATATATATATATATATATATATATATATACACACACACACACACACACATATGCATGGACACACACGTTACGTACATACACACTTATATGCACACACTAACACACGTACACACATACATTACATACATAGTGTTCCATATCTACTCGTTTACACTGAAGATTCAGCCAACCCAGGGTTGGAAGTACTGGGGGGAACCATAAACGGAATGAACATGTACAGACTTTTTTTCTAATCATTATTTCCCAAACAATAGAATCTAATACCTTTTTGTATAGCTTTTATGTTATATTAGGTGCTAATAAGTAACCTAGAGAAGACAACTTGGGCACTATACAACTTTGTATACAAGCCATTATTCATAGATAGTGGTATCTGTGGGGCATCCATAATTAATCCTTGAGCATCCTGGGGAATGGATGCATACACATGAACATCTACTATCTGTAGTACACACAAAAACGAGATAATAGTGACTGCAGCTGAGACTCAGGCCTTTGAAATTTTATGATTTTGTGATAACCATTCAATAATTTTCTCTATTTTAGGGGAAAATGAGCCAGGAGTGATGGTACACACTTTTATCTGGGTAGAGTCAGACAGATCTGAGTTGGAGGCCAGCCTGGGTCACACAATGAGCTTTCTAGTTTGAAATATCCCCTAAGACAATGCTTGAGGAATTCTTTTTAAAATCTTTCTTGTAACTATTTTAACATTTAATTGTTCTTTTAAAAGTCAATTTATGGCTGGGCAGTGGTGGCACATGCCTTTAATTCCAGCACTCAGGAGGCAGAGGCAGGTGGATCTCTGTGAGTTCATAGCCAGCCTAGTCTAACAGAGCAAGTTCCAAGACAGTTAGGGCTACACAGAGAAACCCCGTCCGAAAAAAGAAGAAAGAAAGAAAGAAAGAAAGAAAGAAAGAAAGAGACAGAAAGAAAATTTATGATGTTCAATTTCATTATAATCAAAGAAATACAAAGTAAGCCGGGCGATGGTGGCGCAAGCCTTTAATCCCAGCACTCGGGAGGCAGAGGCAGGTGGATCTCTGTGAGTTCGAGACCAGCCTGGTCTACAGAGCTAGTTCCAGGACAGGTTCCAAAGCCACAGAGAAACCCTGTTTCGAAAAACAAAAACAAAAAACAAAACAAAACAAAACAAAAAAGAAATACAAAGTAAAATCTTCTGTTTATCAAATTAAAAGTTTTTAAAAACTAATATTCAATTCAGGCAGCATAGAAATCGGCATCCTTCCAGAACACTCCAATAGGAATATGCTCATGCCTCTTTTTCCTATCCTATATATCAGGGTGGAGGGGCTGAGATGAAGGCAAAAGATACAGGCCCAAATAGACTAGCCTTCTTCTAGGCAGATCACCATCTGAACTCTGGATGAGATCATGCAGAGAAGCGACCTACTACAAATACCTCATTGCTAATCTGGAGACCTATATAAAGCCTTTACAGCTCAGAACCTTGTATGTATACTCTATGGGTGCTTGTGTGACAAGTATATTGAAAGTATCTCCTGGTTATAGCCAAGGAATGAATCTACATGCCCATTAAAACACATGTAAAAACTGTTTTCAGTAACTGTTTTTTCTAACAGCTAAGGACTGCCAACAGTCCAAATATCCAACAACAAAATAAGTACATATGTACACAAAGGTACAATATACAGCAATGAACAAAAATAAACTGTTGCTAATTTTAAAAATTGAATGAAGGCCGGGTGGTGGTGGCACAAGCCTTTCATCTCAGCACTCAGGAGGCAGAGATAGGCGGATCTCAGGAGTTAGAGGCCAGCCTGGTCTACAAGAGCTAGTTCTAGGACAGGCTCCAAAGCTACAGAGAAACCCTGTCTCAAAAAAAAATAAAATAAAATAAAGGAATAAAGCCAGGCAGTGGAGGCAAACACCTTTATTTCCAGCACTTGGGAAGCAGAGGCATATGGATCTCCATAAGTTTGAGCTCAGCCTGGTCTACAGAGTGAGTTCTAGGACAGCCAGAGCTACATGCAGAAACCCTATTTCAAAAAAAAAAAAAAAAGGAATTTTACAGACACTAGACTAAATAAAGAAAACCATTAAAAAAAAACCTTTTTTTTTTTTGTGGTTCAAGAGAAAATTCAATCTAGACTGATGGTGATGAGAAAGGTAAATTACCTTTGGAAAGTACTAAGAAAGAGAATGAAGACGTTTATGATGTCATAAATGTTCAGTATCTTTACTTGATTAGACGTTATATATATAAAAATTCATTAAGCTAGCCATTAGAAAGCATTCCTGCACTAAGAACTAGAACAGTAGTTCTCAACCTGTGGTTGAGGTCACATATCAGATTTTTACATTATGATTCATAACAGTAGCAAAATTATACTTATTATTATTTGCTTGTTTGTTTGTTTGTTTGTTTTTTGAGACAGGGTTTCACTGCAGCTTTGGAGCCTGTCCTGGAACTAGCTCTTATAGACCAGGCTGGCCTCGAACTCACTGAGATCC
The DNA here is from genome assembly GCF_018167655.1 of Microtus oregoni. NCBI lineage: Eukaryota > Metazoa > Chordata > Mammalia > Rodentia > Cricetidae > Microtus > Microtus oregoni. Next base: position 25,096,214 of record NW_024543091.1, on the reverse strand, counting down.
GCCTATCTCTGCCTCCCGATTGCTGGGATTAAAGGCGTGCACCACTATCGCCAGGCAAAATTACAATTATTTAGTAGCAATGAAATAGTTTTTTGATTGGTGATTGCCACAACATGAAGAACTGTATTAAAGGGTCGCTGCATTAGAAAGATTGAGAACCAATGAACTAGAAGATGACTTCATTCAAAAACACAGCCACATCCCTTCAGGGAAATGATTAGGTTTTATGCCCTTTTTGGAACCCTCTTAGTTGGCATACAGTCACATAAGGCACATAGGAGATTACTGGTAAACCTGATACTAATAACTCAGTAATCTGTGAAGAGACTTTTAAAAAACAGAAAGAAAGAAAGAAAGAAAGAAAGAAAGAAAAGGAAGGGAAAAATAACAAGATTAGGGAAGTAGATGAGTAAAGTCACCGAGGTGTCCCCACATGACAATGATCCAAGTTCAGGATTTTCTCTGAGCCCTGTCCTTAAGACTCTAAGATCCTCAGCATCACTTTTCTTGGAGGGAAAATCAGGAATCATAGTATTCCTTTTAAACACCAGGGTTTTTGTTTTTCGAGACCAAGTTTCTCTCACTATTTAGCCCAGGATGATTTCAAACTCAAAATCTTGCCCCAGACTCCTCAGTACTGGGCTAATGGGTGTGTAGCATCATCATTCCTGGTTCAAATAATTGTTTCACACCAGTGTTCACAACTAGTTCAGCAGAAAATATCTTACAAATAGGCTGGGTATGTGACTCTAAGGAAACTATTCAACCACTACTGTATATAGAATGTCTTTATGGATATACGGCTCTATTGAAGAGACCCGCATTATGATGAAGCAGTGTAAGGATGGAATACAGGGGTCAAGCCTAGGGCCAACGATTAGAGAGCTGCTCATTCTACCCAGAATTAAATAAGAACATAACATCACTGCACAGGTATTGTCACAGAGCAAGGGATCAGATACAAAAAACAAGAGTGCTAAAAAAAAAACAAAACAAAACAAAAAAAAAACAGTAAGATTGTTGTGAAATGCAAAGTTAAACAATTGTTAATACGAAATGGGAAGAGGAAGGGCCAGAGAAGAGAAAAAGATCAAAAATGCATAGTGTGAAGTTCAAGAAATAAAAAACAAAAGTCAGTTTTTACAGCAATACGAGAAGGCATGCTAAGCAGAAGAAAGAATCTAACTGAAGAATCTAATGGTTCATTCAGTAAACAGCTCTCATTAGTACAACTGGAGCTTGAGGTTTATGGTGGAGAAAATGCAGATGAGCCGAAGGGATGATGAAAGGCCTTGTAATGACAGAACTAAATCCTGGAGCTAAAGAACAATGGGTGTTAAGTAAGGAGCAATGGGATCCGCATTATGTTGGAAGCAGTATAAGGGATAGAATACAGGGGTCAAGCCTAGGGCCAGAATTAAATAAGACCATAACATTATTGCACAGTATTCTACCACAGAGTAAAGAATCAGATACAAAAAAACCAAAATGCTAAAAACAATGAGTGCTGTAATATGCAAAGCTAGATGACCCAAAGAAAAGTATTTACCTTCATGAATGTATATTCTAGAATTAAATACTATCTATCTCTATAAGGAAGCTTCTGAAATCAGATGTGTAATATATATATGTAAATTATCTCTCTCTGCTTTTTGTACATGTTACATTACAGGATCTGTAACACAAAAATGGATGCAGTACAATCCCTGGAACTGAGGTTTGTACAGATTATTGACAGGGTTTCTCTTGCATCCATTATTTACATGTACGCTTACACACAGAAACCGAGACCCTGTGACACTAAGAATTATCAAAGGTCACACTATTAGCAGTACAGTGAAGACAAGAATGCATGCCATACATTTCTAGAGATTGCTTTAGTGTATGTTATGATTCTAGAATTTTGAATGATAATTCAAAACCCACTTTGGTACTCTCATTTTCAGTACTGTAATAATGAAACTATAAAACCATTTTTATGGCTTATATGCTTCACAAGAAAAACATATCTATTAAATATGACTATATTTGGCCAAAGAATATTGTCTTTAAGTCAACACAAGAGCACTCTCCCACCACATACCCACCACACACACACCTTTATATATAACCAAATAACCAGTATTTTGAAGTGTTTTTAACATTTAGCTGTACGTCTTTTTTATTTTGTTGCGCTCCCCCCATAACTTTTAGGTAACTATCTTTTTTTCATTAGTACAAACAGAAAGACGTGGCAACATTGACAAAAGCCTGAAAAAACTGTATAATCCACAAATTTGCAGTGTTCAAACTGTTTGCATTTTTGGACTTATCTAATTTTCATGTAAGCTGCTCACTGAAATGGATTCAAGGAATGTTCAAGTATGAAATCAGATGGCTCTCCACCACGCATCCACCTCCTAAAGACAGCTCCAAACATAAAAAGTTCCATTTGTGTTGCTACAGATTTTCTTCATGCTTACATCATAAACACATTTTCAAAGAGACAACATTTTCTTAACACCCAAACTCTACTAATCATAATTTAATTTTTGAAAAAATAATTCTGAAGGCAGAGAGCTGACCTGGTTATCACACCAAATGTCAATATTACTTGCAAGTTACTTAAGGAAAACAATCTGATTCTCAAGAACAGTGGTTTTTCCTCACAACATCAGAATTTAATGATTTTCTTTATTTGTTGCTTCCTTCTCCATGTAGGATGCATTACAGCAATCGCTGCACCTCCAATCAGCATCATGCCATCTAGCAGATGAGCCAGTCTTTGCAGATGGGTCCATCTATGAAGTCTGAAAGCTTTTCAAAAAAAGAATTTAATGCTTCAGGATTTTGCCTACTTTGTCATTTGTCTTTCTCTCAAAAAACAGTTTGAAGATGTTGATCTACTTGAATTTTTTAGGCTTTGGTTTCAACCAAATACTTTCTCAATTTTCAGTTTTGATGGACATAAAAGCCGATCCAGTACATTGGTGTGAGAAAATGAAAACCAACCTATCCCATCCCTAAGACCTACTATCATTCAATACATTCTCTTGGTTGCTTTGTCTTATGACTGCAAAATGCAAACCTTCAGTACCTTCTTCCTAACCTTTCTGACTTAAAAGCAAAAGAAATGCCTTTAAATGCCTTTTTAAAAAACTGACAAAATGGCAAAGCAAACTTCTTTGCTTCAATCGCTCTGCTTACATCGTATTTCCTGCGCATGGTAATGTACCTGCTCCACAGTAATGTTTCCTCAGACTAAGATGACATTAGACTGTCTAACCAGGACAACTGTCAGGCAAATGCACAGACACTCTGACACATTATTTTTAAATCACTCACGGGCAGATACATAGAAGTCATTTTAAATTCCACCTAAATCTGGCAGAGTCATCAAGGACTCTGTAAGATCTAAATTCCAGAAAAACTGATGTACCAGGATCCTCTAAAAGGGCTCGATAGGCCATTCTTAACAGGTTGCCAATGCTGCTTTTACGGAAATCCGGCTTTGAGACCCCTCTTCCAACAAATGCTGTATAGAAAGGACACTTATTGGCACTATCTGACTGCCTAAGACTCAGGCAAATTCAGGACACATTAAACCATGCAGGACCATGAAACAGAAAAGTCCAAATCGCACAGCCGTCCCTACTCCAGGAACTAAATCCTCCCTCAACCTTCGGGTACTCGCGTCCAAAAAACAAACAACAACAACAAAAACCTATCCAGACAGCAAGCCCAAGTCGGGTATAGCTTCTCCCACTCCGGCGCGTCCCCAAAGGGATCCCGGGGCAAAGAAAACAGCAGAACAAACCCACTGTGTCTCCAACTAGGCAACTGCCCCGATCAATCTTCCAACTAAGCACTGAGTCAAATCTCATCTAAAGGAAAGAGACCAGATCGAAACCGTTAGATACCGAAAACCACAAGTAGTGCCATGGAGTGGCTCCTGAACCCAGGTCTGGCACCCCTGGAGACTCAGAGCCTGCTGAGCCGCGCCCACACGGCGAGATCACTCTCTCCGTCGCCCCGAAAAGGACTGGGGACCGTCACGCACAGTTACCGCCCCCCTCTGGGCGAAGCAGAAACCCCAATACAGACGCCGGTCTCCCCTGGCTCGCTCCCGCCCCCACCCACACCCACCCAGTCGGTTCCTGCCCGGGAGGGACAGAGGCAGCGCCCTATCACCCCAAGGCGACCTTAAACAAACACTGGTCTCCGGAACCCGAACACCCTCCTGCTTCACTTCAGGAATGTCAAGCAGACCCCTCCCCGCTCGTAGCTTCCCGTGCCTCAGGACCTGGCTAAACTGTATTCTGCGCCCTCCAAGTGCCCGGGATCTTCAGAATGGTCCCCTCGTCCCGGAACAGCGCGATGCCAGCACACGGGCTCTCAAGACACGGGCAGCGCTCCCGCGACCCTAGAGACCCTGGACCGTCCGGGCGGCCACCCACCCCCACCCCAAAGCCGAAGGAGCTCCGGGACCCCCGGTCCCCGCCGCGTCACCGAGATCCCCGCACTCGGAGCGCCGCGCATCCCCGGGAGCCGCCCCCGTCGCGAGCCCGCCTGCCACGGCCGCCCCGGGTCGCCTCCTAGGCGCGACCTGCCGAGCACCCTCACCTGAGGCGCATCGGCGGACAAGCGGGACCCCAGAGCCCTGAGGAAAACTGAAGTGGGCGGCGGAAACACGGCGGCCCAGGCCTGCGTTGCCGCAGCTCCAGGCTCTCGGCGAAGAAGCGCTCGTGTGAGAGAGCCCGCCCGCTCCGCGCGCTACCGGGCAGCCGAGCCGCCGCCGTGCCCGCGGTTCTTCACGCGAGATCCCAGCCACGGTGAGGGGCGAGGCCACGGAGGGGCGGAGACTCCTCGAGCGACAGCCCCGGAAGCCAGTTAGCAGCGATACAGGAGGCGGGGCCACCACGGGGCGGGGCCATATTGAAGGGCGGGCCCATGTTGAGAGGCGGAGACTCCTTGAGTGACAGTTCCAGGAACCTGTCAGCGATGGCAGCGCGGGAGGCGTGACTCAAAGCTTACTGTGACCAATTGCAAAAGGGAAAAGGTGGTTCTCCCCGCCTCTCATCAATAACAAGCGGGCAAAAAGGTGTTGCTGACCTGAAGAAGAGACCTGGGCGGTTGTTTGCAAGGTAGTTTAGGTGACGCGGTTTGGGTTAAGTTTAGACCTGCTCGGCCGCCGTAGAGCGTCCTGCTTTAGCGGAAAAGCTGAATTTGATGCTGGTAAACTGAGGCGCTGTTACCTTTGTTTACACTGCTATCTGAAGTAAACAGGGAAGTCCCATCTATCAGCCTGAAGACTTACAGCCTCAGTTTACCCTCGTCTGTCTTCCCCCTTTAATGTAGATTCCCCTATTTCGGCCTCTCACTTTTTTACCTCAAATTAGGCTACATTATCATGGATGCTTCAAGCTCCAACCCAGTACATCTCGTCTAACAAAGGACCCTTCCCATTCATTTGTTAAACTTAAAGTCTTCTACAAGAGTAGAAACGAAATCTCACTGGTGTGCTAACCTAACAAGTCCCCAAATTACACGACAACATGTTTCTCTGCGGACCTAGGGCCCAGCAGTGTTTGGCACAGGCGGGGCATTGAATAAATGTGAAAGGAATGGACGGAAATTGCTACTATCAGGACTGGCCTCAGAAATTGGGCTTCCCTAGCCTTTCCTTTACGGTGGCAGCCATTTCTCCCACACTTAAGCCCTTCTCTCATTATTTTGCCTACCCTGTAGCCCTCGTCTTCCCCTAGCCTCCCTTGTCCTCAGTAAAAAAGTACCCTAACTCTTTCTCAAGGTTAACCCCGCCGTGGTGCACTGGATCTCAACCAGGCCTAGACTGTTCGATCCGCTTCCCCCATTACCAGTGTCTGACTCCTTCCTTCCCCAGACAAACGCAGTAGCTCCTATTCTTCGAACAGAACAAGACTGCCCCACCTGTCCTACCCACTCCAGCTGCCTTATCCTTCCAAGAATCCTGCTCCTTGAGAACGTTGAAGTGGATTTGTGATCTCCACTCTCTCACTGCTTATTTCCCCCACTCCAGTGCTGCTTTTGCCCACACAATCTGCTGCTCTCTCCGCTCCAAAAGACCTCTTTCCTATAATAGACAAATGATCCATTTGATGGGACATTTTCCCCAATGGCCTCTCTGAAGCACAGTGACAATGCTAAGGGTGGCTTCCTTTAGTACCTGCCTGTGCTCTTTTAATTTTATAGCTACCTTTTTTTAAAAAGTCTTCTCTCCCAGTTTGAAAATGGTTGACTATTGATGGCCCCTTATCTTATCCCACACCTTGTGCATCATAAAAAAAATGTCCACACACCACTGCACACTCTGAGAACCACAAATTGGTTCGGACAAAAGCTGTGAGAAAAAATCCAGAGGGGAGAGAGGCGGCTGTGGAGCTCGAGCTGGGTGGTGAAATAGTAGGTTGGCCTTTATAAATGAGAGGCAGAAATGGAAGCCTTTCAGAGAAAAATAATATGAACCAGAATAAAGATAAAAGCCCTTGAGCTGAGCCTGGCTGCAGGTTGGACAGTTCGGTACATAGATTCATAGGCGGGAGAGAGGGGGAAGATCAGAAAGAAGCCAGACGGTGAAAGGCTACCAAGCCATGGTAATTGGAGCTGATTTGGAGTTAAATGGAAAACTTGAACCGATCCCAATATGTATAGGAGCTCTGAGGAAGCTAGGCATGGAAGCACTCCTACCCAATGTCTACATATATAAAACACATAAAACAAGCTAACATACTGTGAAATTTTAAAGCGCATACCCTTTTGCCTTAACAAATATACTTAGTAAATATCTTGGATGGCCAGATTGGGATTCAAAATCCTGTTAACAGGGTGAGTGCCTCAGAGCTCCCGGCTGGAACCAGGCAGACTAAAGAGAGAGAATGCAGAGAAGCCTTCCTCCCAGTGCTTCCTAGCCCACTGTGATAATTAACATTATCAACCTAATAGGCCCCACAAGCATTGGCAAGGCATATGGGCACGTCTGTGAGGATTGATCGAAACTGGATCAACTGAGATGGGGAGGCCCAACCTAAATGCAGGCGGCACCACTACATGGGGAGGATTCCCAGACGACGTGAAGGAAAAAAGGCAGCTGAGCGCAAGCATTCATCTCTCTTTGCTTCCAAACTGATTGCAATGTGGCCCAGTAACTCAAGCTCCCGCCTCCATCACTCCCGGGCATAACGGACTGTAGCCTGTGTGAGTCAGCATAAAGTCTTCCTTTCTCAGGGATCTTGCTTCAACAGTACGTCAAGGAACCAATACACCAATCCAGGCCCACACTACGACGTAACTACCGCTCTGTGGCCTCTTGGGCTCCCATCGCCAAGCTTCGTTCCCACTTTACCCACTCTAAAGCAGTCATTTGACAAGCACTTCGAGAGTTTAGGGAGGGAGCCAGCAAGATGACTCAGGCACGTGGAAAGACCTTCCAGAACCCAGGATAGAAGGAGAACACTGATTCCTGAGAGCTGTGCTCTGACCTCCACAGTACATGTGTGTGCACACACTCACAAATCATCTTTAAAGCCAAGAAAAGAGCCTAAGGATGCACACCTCAGGATCTAGGGGGAAGCCCACATGGACCTTGGAAGTGGGCTCAGAGCCATTTGGGTGGGGAATTCTGCCTTCTGGGTACTTGGAGGAAAGTCTGTCACAGTGCAGCTAACTAAATAGCTCTATGAGCACACAGCTCTCTGCTTAACAGATCCCTGTTCATTATGTAGAGGGCTGGTGCGCAGTCGTTTAAAGAGAGGATGTGCAAACCCAATGAGTCTCTTAGGAGTGACGGGTCCTGCCAGTTTAGATCTTGAAGAATAGATGCGTATTTCTATGCTTCTTCGAACTTGGCCCTTGCACTGTTGTCTTAGAGGCAGGAATGTACTAAAGCGAAAACTGCACCCTTGACTTCACATCCATATGGGCCCTCTTCTCTCCAAGGCTCAGTTCCATGGATTGTGTCACTCCAACGCTCCTCTTAATCATTGGTGTATCAGAAATCTGCTGAAAAATTGAACAGAGATGAAGTGCTCTCAGCCGGCGGGACATCCAACCTCAGAGCACTTACTTTGTGCTTGATGTCTAAATAAAAAAATGCGTTGGAAATCAGAAGCCCCTGAAGAGGCTGTGTGCAAAGGGCACACACCGGGGGTGTGTGCTGAAAAGGCAATAAGCCATTGTAGACTGGGCACCTCTCTCACCATCTGTCTTTGTTGTGTTATGCATCAGTCTGTGACCTGACAGTCATCTCTGTTCCCACAACCTCTCCATCTGCTACCAAGAGCTTCCTTCCTTGTGTTTTGCTCTTAGAGCCGCAGAGGGACCAGAGCCACCTTGGTCTCTACTTTAGGGATCAAAGCAGAGAATTCCATGGAAGGGTTCGGCTGCTTGGCGGTGATGCTGAGGTGATTTTTAGCAGGTGGCTTTGGCACTGGCTTGATCTTGGCACTGGGGTCTGCTCCGTAGCCTTATCGTCATCATCTGTGACTGGTTTTTGCCAACTAGCAATAGAAGAGAACCAGCCTGTTTCTTCCTGAATTTTTACCATCTGCAGCCTGCATTCTGGCCTATTAGTCTGAACGACTACAACTGAACAGTTCTAGCCCTGATGGTAGGGATGTCTTACTGGTGTCCTGCCCTGAGCAAACCCTGGCAATAGATACATGCTGGCCAACCTCATCTTCATAAGGGCTACACAAGACAGTAGTCCTCAAAAAGCTGGAAGAAGAGATGAGTCACCTGTAAAAAGCACTTGCTGTTCTTTCAGAGAACCTGAGTTCCATTCCCAGCACCCACAGGGAGGCTTGCAACCTCCTGCAGCTCCAGTTCCATGGGATCCAATGCCATTTTCTGGCTTCCATGGGCACTGCATTCATGTGCAAGCAAAACACTCGTGAACATAAAAATAAAATCAAACAAACTTTTTTTAAGTTGGAAAAAGAAACTCAGTTATATCCAACTTCTGCTCTTTTAGAGTTTTCGAGAACAGTTATTTGGTTAGGTTGGAGAGCTGAAATCCTATATGAATTGCCCCAGTATCCGCCTCCCCATTTACTGACCCCTAACTACATCTTTGACTACGTTTTGTTGCTCTTTGTGTGGTCATTGTTGAAGATAGGCTCAAAGGGGGAAATATCAACAGTCTGGTGATGACTTTTAAAGGTTCACGATTGACTTCATGCAGCTCCTCTCCAGAAATGGAGTTTGCCACCTTTCCCCTCTGCATGAGGGACACCTTCTGGCTCACTGCTAGCAAACTATGTCAGAAAGAGAGCCTGGGACTTCTGGAACCGGATTCTCAGAAGCACTGCAGCTTCTCCCTTGATCTCTCTTTCATCACACACTCTGAGGGACCAATTGCATAAGTACCTCCAAACAGGTGTGTACATGGCAATAGACCTGGTCTCCATGAAACACCTGTGTGAGTGAGCCATCTTGGTGATCCCAGCCCCACAAAATGAATCTTTAAGGGCTATATTAATATAGAATATATATGTGTGTATATATTGAGAATTGTTTACAGGTTGTGGTCTGACTAGCCCAACAATAGCCCATCCTGATGGAAAAGTCAAGATTCTGGTAGTTGTTCAGTCCATGGTAGATGTTTCAGCTGGACTTGAGAATCCCTAAAATGGGAATCCCTAAGAAATGTGTTCTAACAATACCAGAAAAGGAATGCCTCAACATCAGGATAGATGAACTTGCCATCAAGAGCGAGAGCAAACAGGCAAAAAGCAAAAGCTCCCTTCTTCCATGCCCTTTCATGTGGGGTGCTACCAGAACATGTGGTCCAGATTTAGAGTGGGTCTTCCTATCTCAAATGATCCAATCAAAAGTCAGGTGTGGTGGTGCACACCTTTAATCCCAGTACTCAGGAAGCAGAGCAGACAGATGTCTGTGAGTTTGAGGTCAGCTTGATCTACACAGAATAGCCAGTGATACATAATGAAACCTTACCACAAAACAAAACCATCCAATCAAGAAAATCCTTTACATATGTGTGCATCTGTTTGAGTTTTAGTTGATTACAAACATAGACAACCTCATGAGAGGTGTTGAGCCAGAACCACGAAGGGAAAGTCTCTCCTGGTCCCCACATAGACTATGTGAGATAATGCGGGTCTATGGTCTGAAAACTCTTTATTTAGGATCATTTATTAGGCAGCAAATCTATAGCTACTGCATTTATTATGAGTAGTTCAATCCGTTCCTACCCCTGCACAGAAATCTACCTTCCCACAGCATCAGACACCCACGGAGCAAGGACAATGGAGCAGCAGCCACAACTCACTGCAAAAAATGCAAGGGTTTCTACACCCATAGGAAGTAGAAGAAACCCTTTCCCGATGGAAACAAAGATTTGGTGCTTTAAAGTCCCAGCTCTTAAGAGCATTACAGCAAGAGAGAGCATCGAGCATGGAACCATTTGGAGCAGTTAATAGTAGGTCTTGAGCAGTAGGGGAACCTTTGCCTCTGAGGTCATTTGACAAACCCACCACTTTCAGCCAATCTTGTGGAAAGTATATGTTTCCATAAATACAGAGGGGAAAAAGCATCCTCTTACCCATCTTGATTAGCTCAGAATAAAAACTTGAAAGATCTATCTGTAGGGCTCCTATCAAAAGAAAAGTGACATTTTTAAGGACATGAAGTGTTCATATATGAAAGGGCCTTGTTTGACAGCAAGAAGATTGAGATTACTTCTGAATATGATAGTATGTCTCTGAAGTCTTAACATGATGAATTGAAATTCAGTAAGTAGTTTCTCTACCTAGTTAAAAATGAGGACAAGATGGCTTAGCATATCAAGGCTTGCTACCAAGCCTGATGACCCAAGTTCAATCCCCAGGACCTGCATGGTGGAAGGAGAGAACTGAGTCCCCAAAGTTGTCCTCTGGCCTCCAAACATGTGCTTCAGTATGAACTCCCCCCACTGTAATTAAATATACCTAATTTTAATGAGAAAAATCATTTATAAAAGAAAAACTATTTAGCCAATTTATACACATGCATAATAAACTGCATTTTATACATATACGAGACATAAAGATAGGTCATACATACAGATCATTTACAAACTGACCAGCAGTTAGCTTATAGCTAAGAAAATGCATTTGAATACATACACATCTCCATGGCTCAAATATGTAGTAGATATTCTATTGCTTTTAGCAATGAGAACAAAAGTTAATTATCTGAACCACAAGATCACGGGGGAAAAATAAAGCTTTGTTCTCCACCCTTCCTTCAACCCGCTACTGTCAAATATAAAAACAACAAATAACTAAGAGTAGGGCATCATGAAGAGTGGGAGTGGGGGAGAAAAACAAACAAAACCACAACAAAGTCAACACAGTTGCTGCAGAAGCAGAAGAAAGAAAAGAATAGATGGAGGACTTTCTCGTAGGACACAAAGACTTCCACTCCCAAAGGCCAACCCTACAGACTGCATGAAAGAATGATTTCCAGGCTGATGATCAGGACACTATTACTGGAAGAAACAGAAAGACTATTTCAATCTTTGGCACGGGGAGCCACACGGCTAAGATGAGAATCACACATATAGTACTTATTAAGTAAGTACTTAGTAAATAAGGCTGACCTTGAACTCCTGACCTTCCTGCCTTCACCTCTGGAGTGCTGGGATTATAGGTTTGCATCATCATAGCTGCTGTGATGGGTGCTGGGGTTCAGACCCAGGGCTTTGTGGGTGTTACATAAGCACTCTATGACTGAGCTACATCCCACCCTGTCTTTTGTATTTGTCTTAAACCAACTGAAGATTACTGTCTGAAAAAGTTCTAACATAGGCAGCCAAGGACTATTATAGAGAGAAAATGGGTAGCTCTTGGGGTGAGGGTGGGTGCTTCTTGGTGGAATAAATAATACAGACAAAAGCTTCGAGTTCATAAAAAGGACAAACAAGTCTATGGAGAATAATACATACCAGAGCACAGGTCGGGATCCAGTTGCAGACAGATGTGAAGGTAGTTACGGTCTGATCTTGATTCAAAACCAAGTCCAAGTCACCAGAAACTTTAAAGCCTAGCAGCGACCCGGCCAACCCAATGCGAGAGAATAACCAGTGTGATCTCACGGGCTGATGTGAAGTAGGGAGACCCCAAGAATGAGACAATGAGGGCAGATGCCAAGAACAGATTTCACCCAAGATGTGTGACCTCACCAGGAGGGAACTTCTCAGCAAGACAGTGCAGTCAGTAGATAATAGAAGATAGTAGATAGATAATAATTTCAGTAGATAATAGAAGGGAACTCTCGATGTTCTGACTTGAGTGATTGAATATCTTAGAAGCATAATCCCTGCGACAGGTCATGAACACATCCCACAGATGTTCCCTATGAGGCCAACACTCAGAGAGGAGTTTGATACATCATCATAAATGAAGACTGACATCATTGGGGCATACAGACACAAAACAAATAAGGAAACTCAGCCATAATACATGCCAAGGGAATTACTAGGCTCTACAAGATCGTGCTGGGGCACCTATCCCAACCCCATGAGTCTTTGAGGATCAGAGGAAGCGTCCCAGCAGAAATGACAGCAAGGGTAAGTCTCAGGCAGGAATAGGAGCTAAGTGTAGTGGAGGGGGCTGATGGGCACTTTGGCCCAGGAGAAGGAAGCATGTGCTAAGATTAGATGATGCTTCATCGGAGACGCGAAAGATTCCAGCGTGACTTATCCAGTGATGTAAAAGGTGTCGGAAGATTTAGGTAGGAGGCAGTAGGATGTCAGTTTCTATCTGTTGTCAATCTAAGAGCAATACTAACATGCTTTTGTGAGGTCAGTCCATTCCATTTGCCGTTTTGATCACACACAAAAAGAAGCCAAAGAAGGACCAACCTCATTTATAGTCTAGGTTGGTGGTCAGCAGATGTTGGGGGTGAAGATTATGGAGAAAGTCTTCTGCCTTGAAACTATCTCCTCTGCAAATTGCTGACTGCAGTCATTTGACATAATGAACACAAGGTGGAAAATGCTAAGTCTTCTAAGAAGAGGCATGGTAACTCCCATTTGTACCAAGTTACAAACAACTCAGATGAACTTTCTTGAGAATAGGTTAATGTCTGTGTGACACACACTTTTCTTCAGGAAATATCATGCGCGTGTGTGTGCACACACACACACACACACAGGTAGAGAGAGGGAGAGAGAGAGAGAGAGAGAGAGAGAGAGAGAGAGAGAGAGAGATGTGCTCCTGATAAGAAACCCATCACAGACCAAAGTTAATGATTGCACTGAAATCCAGCTTGGAAAACCAGTAAGTTTTTATTGGGATTACTACCAGGGGTACGGTTGAGCAGAGATGATCCAAAGCAGCTGCATTTTGGGAAAACCCACCTCAACATGAGTGAGGTTTATCAAAGTTCCAACCCTGGAGTTCTCTGCACAGAGAACTTACAGGCTAAATCTCTCTGGAGCCCTGTTGGTCACAATCTCCTCTCCAGCTGCCTTACTCCCTTTGTAAAGCTGGGGAGGGGCCTTTGAGAAGCTTCCAAGTTTTCATTTTCCTAGACTTGCAACCTTGTGTCTACCCTTCTGAGTCTCCAGTGCCTCCCCCTCCCTCCTAGAGGGAAAGGTTCAACTCCCAGGAACCAGTCATCTAACCTGGGTGTGTAGATCAGAGAGCAATGGATAGCGAGGATCTGGCGCTGAATGTAGGAAGCAGGGCAAGTCCTAGGGATGGGTAGGAGGCATACAGTGGAAACACTCCTGGCACCAGAGAGAATGCTTAGTGCCTACCACATGCTTGGCGGGATTTGCAGAAAGAAAAGAAAGGAAGGAAGGAAGGAAGGAGGGAGGGAGGGAGGGAGGGAGAGAGGGAGGGAGGGAGGGAGGGAGGGGGAGGGAAGAAGGGAAAAAGGAAGGAAGAAAGGAAGGAAGGAAGGAAAGAAGGAAGGAAGGAAGGAAGGAAGGAAGGCAGGCAGACAGTTTGGCTTGTGTTTCAGGTTTTTAAAAAATTGTCTTTCTTCTCCATATACATCATCATGTATAATCAGCCCTCTGTATCCTGATTCTACATTCATGGACACAACCATTCTTGGATCCAAAACATATGGAAGAAATCTGGGTCCATACTGAATGTGAATAGGCTCTTTCCTCTTGCCCTCACTCCCTGTACGGCACCCACTCACATGGCATGGATGCACTGTTGCCTATTACATGGCATCTAGGCATGAAGTGCTCGGGAGGATGCTCACACTTGTCTGTACTATTCAGTTTTATATGAGGAACTTGAGCATCTGTAGCTTTGGTATCCTGGAAGCAATCCTTCAAGGACATGAGGGATCCTGTTTCTAAGACTTGGACCAAGGAATGCAGGGAAAGGAGCACAGACACTTTCAAATGAACATACCTCATAGCTCCTGATTCCCCAACTACAAGACAGAATGACTTTGCCTTCTAGTGAGAAAGGTGCACATCTTTTCCAAGAAGGCTGGAACCTGAGAATAGACAAGCACTGTGAGAATCCCAGAAGGCTAGTAAGCAGAGAACTATGGGTAGGCAGACACTATAAGGTTCGAGTCCAGCATCCAGACTGTGGTGACCCTCTTTCACTGAAGACTCACTTGAAATACCCATTGCCCTTTTTCTGACATACATTTAGAAGCCTTTGAGACAAACGGTTCATTAGCAACTGTGGTGGTTTGAATAGGTAATGTTCCCATAGGCTTACATATGCGAACTCTTTCCCCAATTCTGGTGGTATTTAGGGAGGTTATATAACCTTTGGGAGGAGAATCTTTGCTAAAAGGAAGTATGCCACTGGAAATGGCTTTAGCTCTGCCTGCTCCTCTCTCCCCTTCCTGTGTGTAAGGGAGGAAAATGCGATCAGCCAGCTTCCTTCTCCTTAACACGATGGAATTTATCCCTCTGGAACCATAAGCTAATACAAACCCTCCCTTAAGTTGCTTTTGGTCATGGTGCTTTATTACAACCACAGAAAAGTGACAAACACAGCGCCCCCCAGAGATTTGGTTTAAATAGCCACCGTGAATCACTGCCCTTGGCGGAGTGTGTCCACACCTGGAGAATTTTTTCACATGTATTAGGACAAAAAAAGAAAGAAAGACTGCTTTTGCATAATAAAGACCAGCTTCTTCTTTTCTTTCCGCACTGTATAAAATACAGACCTCTTATTTTTTCGGGTTACATTTTGACTAAAATATCCCTCCTCTGTGTTCTTCCAACTCTGTCAAAATGAGAAGCACTTGAGGAATAATTAAGTAAAGTTGTGGTGTTAATATGTTAATGTTAACCTGACCTTTCACTGATTTCAAATTAATCAATGGGGGAAGGCAGTATGTCTCTTAATGACAGCGTTATCCTCATTAACGAGTACTAGATGGTGCAAGGAAACCTTCCTGAGAACCAGCATGGATTATGTGTTCAGAACAACCCCAGCATTTTGAAGGTTGCGTGACTGAAGGGTCTGAAATTGAATTTGGTGATTGGATATCTGCAAAAGTAAGAGCCATGTTAGCGATGATTCCTTCCCTCTGGTGTGTTCTAAAGATTGTTTCCATGGCGATCTACATTGTTTGGTCTCAATTTTTCTTCATACCATGATTTTCTCTTGCATCTAGCTATTTGCAGAGCATCTATCATTTGGGTATCTCCTCTATGAACAAGTCCCCAGGAGACAGAAAAAAAAAAGTGTATTTCTTGGAAGACATGAAAGGCTGTCACTTGTCAGAAAGAGACAGATTTGTAAAATTATATAGGACTTGAGGGGCTCCCTAGGGAGCTTCTTTACAGGACCCATAAGCCAGGTCCATATCCCTTGTCACATTGTCTACGGCAGTAATTCTTAACCTTCCTAATGCTGCGACCCTTTAATACAGTTCTCCCTGCTATGATGACCACAACCATATAATTATTTCGTGCTACTTCATAACTGTAACTCTTCTATTGTTATTAATTGTAGTGTAAATATCTGATATGCAAGATACCTGATATTTGACCTCTGTGAAAGGGTTATTTGACCCCTGAGGAGGATATGACCCACAGGTTGAGAACCACTATTCTACGGTGTCTTTGCAGGTGTCTGGACCTTTCCGGCCTAGACAGACTAAAACTGGGATGGGAGGCATGTTGGACTAGGGGGATAGGTCCCTTAGACAACAGGCACCTTCTCTATGTGTCAGAGGCAAAGCGTGTGTTCCTTTGGTAATTTTATTCCCTGTGGAATTCAGAAGGTTGCATTGTCTGGGGGCGAGTGGGGCAGGGAGGCCCTTGGTACTAGTTCAAGTCAGTGATTAGAATAGAGGCAATAAATGTTACTTCTTGGCCAACCTCTAAGATCTCCTGAGGTATCCTCTGCTATCTCAGCCATCACTGCTTCCCCGCTCTACTGGCCACTGTAAAGAAACAATTGAGGATTTCAGGGTCCTAGAAGATGAGGGGGTCACTAGCTGGAGGTGTGAACCTTTCTATCACTGTGCAGTAGGCTGTTGAAATAATGTAAATGATAAAGAAACTCGACATTATGCTAAGCTTCTAGGCTGTAAGAATGTATTTATCGGTGACATATGGTAGGCTGCTAGGCAAACCCAGAAACAAATGGCAGCAGAAAGTCCATGCAGAAAACAAAATACTGTGACCAGAGATGGACAAGTCAAGAGGTTGAAGCCCAGATTAGAAGTTAAGGCCATGAAGGTGATATTGGCAGCCATAGTCTGACCTTGGCCAAGCATGACCACGAGTCTTGGGGGTCAGGGACTGGAACTCCCACTGGACTCTAGCCCCTGGGAACTCAGTTTGCATAGAGAGGCAAGCAGAGCCTCCCCCACCCCCAAGGGAACAACCAGAACTCTTAGAAAGGAATCTGGTAAGACAGAGGTTCAAACCTAAGGACAGAACATAATGTTCGTGGTGACTTGACCACAGTCCAGACTTGGTGGCAGGGAAGTGAGACAAGAACCTTTCCCGCCTAGGGGCTAATGCCAGGGAACAGAGAATGAAAGTCACGGAATATGTCAGTCCTGTGATTCAGTCATACTTGAGTAAGGGCTGGATAGCTACACACGTGGAAGAGGATTTGGTGCGCACAGGCAGGGGAGAGTGAGGCCTGGAGCTAATCCAAGCATCACAGTGGAGTCCAGGAAGCCAGACTCAAGATATGAGACAGGAATCAAGAGGCCTTGGCAAGATGGGTAGGGAGAGGCTGCAGGAAGAGTTGAGAAGAGTCACTAAATTTAAAGACCAGTCAGCTGCCATTTAGTGCCAGGTCATGAAGACTTCAAGGATGGCAATGAAGGGGAGACAAGAACCAGCACTGAAGAATTTGTACATCCAGCAGTGCTTGGCACCAACCAATGAGGAAAGCACTGAAGAGTTTGGACATCCAGCAGTACCTGGCACCAACCAACGATGAAAGGCTGTCAGTACTTGGAGGAAAGGGCCTCCTCCCTTCCGTGTAGCCTTGTGACGCACAGTGGGCATGTGTCAGAAGGTCCTCTGGCTCTCCCTGAGCATCACTGGGCCTTGTATGTTCTCATGTTCCCAGAGAGTGGGAGCTGGGATGCTGCTCAGGCTATGGGCTCTGAGAGATCACTGGTTATTTAGGTACTCATAAAGGAGTTTTTACAGCAATGTGCTACAAGGTTGTTAACATTTACATTCTGATCTATGCCTAGGAGTTTGGCTTGCTACATGCTGTGGATAAGAGTTCTGTGGACTGATCATTATGGGATGGGCCATGTTTTACTAGGAAAAGTAGGTAGCAGCTCTGGGGATAATTACACTCTCTCGTTCAGAGACCAGAAGGACCTGAAGTGACCAGGGATGGCGGAAGTATATGGAGTTGGGCAAATGACGAGTTAAAATGGCTAACACTCTGTCTCTTGTGCCAAGTGGAAGATGTTTCCACACAGGGATCTCACTGTCCTGGCTGGGATTTCACCAGCTGTGGGGAGTCTGCACAAATAGCTTTTAGAGTCTAAAAGCTATTATTCTAAAATTTAGACTACTGGAGACACAGCAGGATGGAGAGATGGCTCAGCAGTTAAAGGTGTTTACGGTTCCTGCAGAGGACCAGTTTGGTTTCCAGCACCCATGCCAGGCCTCTCACAACTAATGACTCCAGCTCCATAGGATCTGACTCTCTTCTGGACTCCTTTGGCACCTGTGTGCGTGTGCACATACACAAAGAGATACACACACATACACATAAATTTTAAAAAGTAAAATAAATCTTTTTAAAAAGACAGAGATGGGCATTTACTTTATAAGCTGAAATACAACTTCTTATTTAAAAAACAATCCTTTCTAAGCTGGGCCATTCTATGGATGGAAAGCCATGATCCATAGAAACTTGCGCAAAAATCTTACAACTATGTGCTTGTTTCAATCTGTCACGCTGCCTCACCTCCACAAAGAGAACCGTTGAAGGTAGAGCCTTGCTTGTCCGGGAGCCAGGAGGCTGTGAGCAGAAACAAGCAAAATCATTGTGCAATATTTCTCTGGGAGTCTCAGACAGACACTTTGAGCTGTTGCCCGAGCTCAGAGGAGACAAGCCCATTTCATTTCCCTGCTTCCCTCCCCTGCTTCTCTCCCACTCGGTCCTAGCAGCATCGATCATTTTCCCGGGTGAAACAGAAAGACTGAGCCTGCTGCTCATCCTCTGGCTCTGGGCTCTGTCAACTGGGTGATGAATGGAGGAGACTGGATCTCAGCAGAGGCTAGGGCAACGCTCTGCCTCATCACTGGTCATTGGTATTCACGGAGGGCTCCTAATTGTCACCTAGTGATGGGGTGCTGCCCTGGGGTTGAGAGAGGAGGGGCTCTCTCAGGTGTTAACCCTCTAGACGGAGAGCAGCAAGTTACACTTGAAACACTGTCCTTCTGCTAATATCCCAGCCGTCTCGGTGGAAGGCAGAAAAACATATCCCCTCCCCAACCGAACACAGCAGAAGGATAAGGGCGAAAACTACTGACCCTACTGCGGTAATGTCTCTCACTAGCTGGGGTATGCATGCTCCAGGAGCTGGAAAAGTCCTGTGGATATTGATGAAGGACCCCTGACATTCTGAACGCTACAGATCTGTACATCACTGAGTTTGAAAGAGGCTTTGGTGCCTGTCCCCTGGAATAAGAGTGTCGTTCATGTAGGATTTATGCCTCTGTAGAAGACAATTTATCTAAATGGCTACAGAGACCATTAATGGGAGACTTTAGAGCTTCCCATTCAGTGTGGTGGGGGTGGGGAGTATTCATCTAGGAGCTTCAAGTAAGAACCCAGAAAATCAGGTTTAAATGAACTCCCCCAAACCCTATGGCAGCAGCCACTACTAAACTGTCTTTAAAGACAAAGCAAGGGAGGGGTGCTGGGAATACAGCTCAGTTGGCAGGGTGCTTGCCTAGCACACATGAAGTACTGGGTTGGGGCCTCAGTGCCACATAAGCTGGGCACAGTGGAGCACATCTGTGATCCCAACATCATCTGGGAGGTGCCAGGAGGAGGTCTGAAGTTCCTGGGCATCCTCAACCATACAGAGTTCAAGCTCAGCCTGGGCTACATAAGACCCCATCTTAAAAAAAAAAAAGTGTATCATGATACAATGTCTTCCCTTTCTATCTTATTTTCTGTATGTGTTTACATATGCAGGCACACATGTGACTTTACAAAGCCTGTACAATTTTAAGAAAAGAACTTCATGCTTTGCTCTATGCACTCTGGTTACATGGTCCCCAGCAGTATGTTCTGTACAAGTCAGGTGACATTCAGCGGCAGATACGTGCTAAGGGGCAGGTATGGTGCACACACCGCTTTCCTACTTATAGATGTTTCATTGTTTTCTATTTTCACCCCATTTCTGACCTAGAAGTGAGCTGCTGGATGGAGGGCACTTGACACAGATTGCTTTCTGAGTTCTCTAGGAGTTTTCTTTGCACTTTCCTTTGGCAGCAGGCCGTGGTGGAGCAGGGACAATCTATTGACTTGTAGTCCTTCCTGGGAGAATAGTTATTGGGTGTGTCTCATTCTTTCACTGCTCCCTAGCCAGACCATCCTCAAATTGGGACATTTGTCCTTGGCTTTAGCTACTCCTATATCTTATCTAGGAACACATTCACCCAGAACCCCTAAATCTGGGCCGACTTTGCCCTCTGAACTTCCTCCCTGATCCCAGCAATCTCACCTGCCCTCAGAAATCCAGCCTTCTCCTCCCCCATGCTAGAGCCTCCCCCAGACCATCCCACCCTCCTCTCCTCCTGAACTGCTTCATAATTTATGTTCTTCACACCACTCCTACGACAATTAATCACCACTTACCAGCTGTATGACCTTCAGTAATCCCAGAAGCTTGTCGTGAGAATTTAATGAGATCAAGCCTATAAAATAAATACCTCTCACAGTGCGGGGGGACACATCGCAGTTGAGCAATAAGCGGAAGCTGTTATTATTAAGATGGCCAGTTTGCCTTGTGACATTTCCTCTATTTAATGTTACAGGCACCCTCCTCTGCTGCCATTTATCTGCGTGGGGCCTGGGTTCTAAGTCCCCGAGGGCAGGGGCTCTGTGACACCTAAACCAGTGTCCTAGAGAGGCTCTCAGAACATGGCTGCCTTTGGTCAAGGACTGGGATCACTTGAGTCTCTCTCCTCTGCTTCTCTGCCTGGCCTTGCTTCTTAGCTGATTCTAGAACCCAAGATCTCGCCTTTCCTACCTCTGGCTCACCATTCAAAGCTGCTAAGGATGTCAAGATCCAGAGGGTGCGACAGTCCCATTTTTGGAAATTATCCCAATTGTGTGTTTTGTTTAACTGAGAGGTAGGAATGGTGAGTATGGGCACCAGGGTTTCTGAGTCAGGAGAAAACTTGAAGAGCATCCCATTCCTGGACCCCCATTCTGCAGATGTAGCAGGATGCCTTGCGCTATGCCTGAATTGATTCCTGGGGGGCCTGACCTCTGACTCTCCTATATATAGAACTTTACATTTTTAATGAATTAATTTAGTGTGTGTGTGTGTGTGCCAGCATGTGGAGGTCAGAGGACAGCTTGTAGAAGTCTTTTCTCCTCCCACCATGTGGGTTCCAGGGATCAAACTCGGGGTGTCAGCCTCAGCAGCAAGTACCTCTTTACCCACTGAGCTTTCTCACTAGCCAGTATTTACAAAGTTTTTGTCCTAGACAAGTCACTACCCTTTCTCATTTTCAGCTTTCTTCTCTACCAAACCAAAGGGTTGGAGTAGATACCCGAAGCATCCTTTAGTTAAACGTATGGGTCAGTGAAGCCGAAGCTCAGAGAGGTTAAGAAACATTCCCTCAATTGTGGTCTACACAATCTAAAATAAAATCCTGCCTAACATTCCAACGCCTTGCCTGTCACTCTGGTCTCATGCCAACCAGTGATTCTCATCTCACACTTCCCATATTAGATGGATCACAAAGAGGTGTTCAGGGTCCGGCTCTCACAGAGCTTCCTCGGTGAGGCTTGGAACACAGATGAGAATGAAAAACTATAAACGCAAGTCAAAGAAGCTGAATCTGCTAGGCTGTTACCCATTGTCCATCCTCCTCTTCTGCTAGCACAATCAGCTGATTGAATCTGGGCAAAATAAAACCCAATCTTTTGAGCTTGAGAGCAGATAAGTGTGGCCACACAATCAGGTTCCAGACAGGGGGATGCGCACGTAATCCTGTGGTGCAATTCCTCTTCACCCTCCTTTTCTCACAGATTCAAATATTTAAATGGGAACTTGCTGGCTTGGGCCGCAGGAACAACGGCGCTGTGCTACTAATGGACAAGCAACGAGATAGTGGAGCCTGGGTCTCTGCTGCCTGGAAATACTACTGTACCCATTCTTCTCTCAGAGACAGAAATAAATTTCCAGGTGCTAAATGAGGCACCATTCTCATCTGGATCTTTCTTGTACCTTCTAAGTTCACGTTCTAACTAACAGATGAAAACCGACAGTGCCAACAGAATACAAATGCCAGGGCAACCCTGCAAGCAGTGGTAGTCAGTATCCCCGCAGAGTTGACAGAATATGTGCTGGATTAAAAGACTAACGAGAGGCTGGAAAGATGGTCCAGCAGTTAAGAGCACATACTGTTCTTGCAGAGGACCCAGCTCCAGTTCCCAGCACTGATACCCAGTTCACAATAGCCTGTAATTCCAGCTCCAAGGGATCTGAGGCCCTTTTCTGGCTTTTCCAGACAACTGCATTTATATGCACAGACATACAGAAATACATATAATTTTAAATGGATCATTAAAGCTAGGCATAGTGGTACATGCCTTTAATCTCAGCACTCAGGAGGCAGAGTAAGGAGGTTCTATGTGAGTTCAAGGCCAGCCTCGTTTATATAGCAAGTTCTAGGCTGTTGAAGACTACACAGTAAGACCTTGTCTCAATAAATAAAAATAAAAAATACCAATGAGTAAGATGAACTTGGCAGTACATACCTGTAAGTAATCCCAACACTTTGGAGGTTTGGGTCAGCTTGGGTTTATAATAAGAATGTCTTAAAAACAACAACAAACACTGAAGGGTGGAAGAAAAGAAAAGTCCACCCAATCTAACTGAATTCTATGGGCTTGAGCAATCTCAGTAAATCCAGAATATAGATGTCAATTTGGAAAGAGACAATTTGAAAAGAAGAAAAGGCTTGCCTACGATGATGGCTTTTGGCCCGAGAGATTATTAAAATCACTGGGGAGACTGAAAAACACCAAATTCTATATTCCAGTACCAAGGTTAGGATTATGGTCAAGCATAAAAGATGAATTCCAAGAAGCCTGTATTTTAAACCTTCTAGATGATTCTAATGATGGGTTGTATCATATCTGATAATGAGCTAGGAATGAAACCAGGAAGCCCATAAACAGAATTCATTTCTCCTAAGATTGTGTTTGACATCATCTAAGCATTCTGGATAGTGTTCTAAAAATAATTATCAGGAGGTTGGAGAGATGGTTCAGTGGTTAAGAGCACTGACTGCTCTTCCGGAGGTCCTGAGTTCAATTCCCAGCAACCACATGGTGACTCACAACCATCTTTAATGAGATCTGGCACCTTCTTCTGGCCTGCAGGCATACTTACAGATAGAATACTGTATATATAACAAATAAATAAATCTTAAAAAATAATCAAAGGAGAAGTTATGAAAGAAGGCGCACATGGTGTCTTAGTTACCTTTCTTTTGCTGTGATAAAACATCACAACCAAGGCAATTTATAAAAAGGAAGGGTTTATCTGGCTTATAGTCCCAGAGAGGTGAGAGTCCGTCATGGCAGGGAAGCATGGCAGCAAGCAGCAGACGGAATAGCTGGAGAAGAAGCTGAGGGCTCATATCGTGGACTGCAAGCACTAAGCAGAAAGAGGGAACTGGGAATGGGGTGAGGTCTTAAGTTCCCCAAGACATACTTCCTCCAACAAGGTCACATTTCCCCAGACAGCACTACCAGCTGGGGTCCAAGTGTTCAAATGCCCAAGACTGGAGGGACATTTCATTCAAACTACTACACATAGTGTCCTAGAAATACCTGGGTTTGGGGGGGGGGTAGGAGGACTTAGTGGGTCGGGGTGCTTGCTACTAAGCCCAACAACCTGAGTTTGATCTCTTAAATGAATTTACATTGTTGAAGAACTGACTTCCATATGATGTCCTCTGACCCTCAAATATTCAAGGACATAACACATGTCCTTGCATACAACCCTGTAAATAAATAAATAAATAAATAAATAAATGTCAAAATAATTTTAAAGAGATGCTTGGGCTATCATTCCAGCCCTGCCCTTTGCCAACTCTATTATAGCCTCTATTGAGCCTCAGTTCTTTTGTCAAGGATAATAGGGAAAGTAAAGGTTGCCATGGAGACGAAATAGGAAAATGTATGTACAGATATCTAGCTCAATGTCAACACCCAATAATGCCACTGAAATGTCAGTTGCCCTCTGGGCATGGTGTTCTTGCGGTGGTGTTGTGTACAAAGGCTGGGATGACATCAGAGGGGATGACAGAATGAGCGGGATGGCTGACAGGACTGTAATCTACCCTCAGGCACCCGCTCTCCTTGGGTGAAGGGACCCTGGCATCTGCTGGAACTGGCCCATGACACTATGAGTCTGTGGCCCCGAGATAAATAACTGACCCCTGTTATTCTTTAGTGTTCTGTGGTCAACACTGGAGGCCTGCCAAAGCCAGGCCAGGCCTTTGTGGCACTGATGGGATCTTGTGGAGTCCCAGGCAAGCTCACCCTTCAGCCTTGCTTCCCATTAGTTCAGGATGGCGGAGAAAGGGCATGTTCTGGAAGTTCCCAGGGTTCTGCATCATGACTTGGAGAAAATAAAAGGGCTTAATTACTTTGGGGGGAGAGTACACAGACGTTTGACATTTTGAAAAATGGTTTTATGACATTGCTTTGATAGGCCTGGACCAAAGGCAGCTGCTTATACGTTAGGGAGGTGACAGGAAAAGAGAAAGAAAGGGAGTGAACGAGGAGCCCGGGTCTTTTAATAACTCTCCCCTATATTTACAGAGTGCTTGCTTCCATTAAAGCAGCCTCATACTCATTACTAAATTATTTGATTTTTGTGATAACTCAACAAGGAAGGGCGGGAGGTAAAGACACTCTGTCACCTGCCAGCTGGATAATCCTTGGCAAATTAACTTTGCGGCATCAGTTTTCCCTTCTTTCGAATAGGGACGCTGTCTGCTCCATGGGCTTGTGGCGATAATTAAATGAAAGACTGTGAAGGAGGCCCGGAGGGTGGCTGCTGGCGTGGACCATAGATCATGCTGTGGGTTTCCATTTCCTAATATACAGATGAGAAAACTGAGGACAGAGAAATTCTGCAAATCCAAACAGTGAGAGGACCCAGTGCCTGACACACCTGGGTCAGAGTTTTCTCACTGCAACATACAGATTCTTCCAAAAAAGGCTGTTGTGCAGAAGAAAGTCCTATTTGTGCTATTTTCCACTACATTCCGTTCTGGTGATAGAGTCTCTGTGGCTTCTAATACACAGAAGGGACAGGCAGGAAGAGAGAGCTCATGCGAAAGGCAGCAGGAGGAGCGACAGAGGGGAGGAGGCCAAGGTCAGTCTGGCTTCAGGCCTGACCGTGGCTTGTCAAGCTTGCAGTGGGATGGACAAGCACAAGTCACAGAGCCTCTGGGATGAGAAAGGGTCATGTGTGAGCCTGACATATATGGACAAGGAGTATCTGCCATAGTAATGCCTGCAAAATCAAGGCTGGACATAGTCTCCTCGGACTGATGGAGTTAGGGAAAATGCCAAGGCGCTAAATTCAGAGCTGTGCGTTGTGATGGTTAATACTGGTTTTCTTCAATTGGACAGGGTCTAGAACCACCTAGGAGACAAAACTCTGTATGTTTTGTAACATACATGTCTGTAAGGATGTTTTTAGCTTGGGTTGATAGAGCTGGAAAGACCCTCCCTAACTGTGCATGGCACCATCTCATGGGATGTAGTCATGGACTAAAGAAAAAGGAGACAGTAAGCTGAGCACCACATTCATCTCTGTCTGCTTCTTAAGTGTAGATGCTACGTGACCCACTGCCTGGGCTCCTGCCGCCTTGTCTCCCTTGCCATGATGCACTGTACCCGTGAACTGTGAGCCGGAATAAATCCTTCCTTCCTCCAGTAGCTTTTGTTGGGTGTTTTGTCACAGCAAGGAGAAAAGTAGCCAGTAGATGCATTGAGTTTCAAAAGCAAAAGCATGGAGCAGTACAGAACACTGAATTAGAGAGAAACTTGAAAAAAAACCGTCTGCTTTCTCGGAGGTGGCTGCCAATCAGGAGGCTGTCTGGTAGAGCAGAAAGGACAGCTGATCACGACTCAGGAGCCCCAGTCCATGCTCACTCCACACAAGCTGTCCATGTGAGCTCAGCTTGTACTCTGGACCTCAGCTTCCTCTCCTATTAAATGAATGGACCATCTGGTCTGGAGATGTGGCTCCGGGCTTAAGAACACTGCCTGCTTTTCCAAAGGACCTGGGTTCAATTCCCAGTACCCACATGGCAGTTCACAACTGCCTGTAACTCCTGTAACTCCAGCCTAGGAGGTCCAGCGCCCTCTCCTGTCCTCCTTGGGTACCAGGCATGCACAGACACATGAGGGAAAAACAGTCATACATACAAAAATGAATGAATGCATGTAGAAGACTGGAGTATGAGACAATCCTCATGGCTTATCTCAACCTCAGGGTACATGTTCAGTATACATTATCCTTGTAATAAAGATTTGGCTTTTTTTCAATTTGAAAATTTTATTGAGTCATAGAAAGGTAAATTAGCTGGGCGGTGGTGGTGCATGCCTTTAATCCCAGCACTCATGGGGCAGAGACAGGTGGATCTCTGTGAGTTCGAGGTCAGCATGGTCTGTGGAGTAAGTTCCAGGACAGACTCCAAAGCTACAGAGAAACTCTGTATAATTTTTTTAAAAGGTAAATTAAACTAAGAAAACAATGGGCAGTGAAAATATTCTAAATGGAAATTCAAATATCCACTCATTGAATGTAATACAAATACTTTAAGAATCCTAAGTGAACAATAAATTCTTAGAACTAATATATATATAATTATATATATACAGAGAAACCCTGTCTTGAAAAACCAAAAGAAAAAAAATGGAATTGAGTCAAATATCTGAATATAAGAAAAATGCAGAACATTGAGCAATTAAACTGCTAATAATTTCAAGAATGTAAATTAAAAATATTAATAGATTCTCAAATTGTAAAATAGTTCTGTTCTGTATGCTCACTTGTTTGTCTGAGGTTTGCTGTGCTGGGGACAAGATCCAAACTTGCGTATACTAGGCAGTGAGCTAAACTCCAAGCTGGGCTCTGTAGCTTTCGGATCAGTTAATGAGATCCGAGAGTGCGTCAGAAGTGCTTAATGTGAACCACATGTGCACAAGTAGAAACATAACGGTCGCTTTAAGTCAGACAACCGCCTGGCTAGCCTCAGTTCCTGGGTAGCCTCGGTTCCTGGGAAGCTTTCTTTGTGGTGGTTCATTATGGGATGGCACACATTCTGAAGGCCCTGTAGGAAAAAGAAGGTATGTTCAGAAAGAGGCAGGGAGAAAAGAGGGAGCTTTTCAGAACAGTTCCTGTTTGAATTTGGAAAAGTTAAGAACTTAGAAGTCTGCGTGTGTGTTACACACATGCTCACATGGATGTGTTCATGTGCTTGTGGAGGCCAGAAGACCCCTGTGTGAAAGAGGGAGCTTTTCAGAACAGTTCAGGTTTGAACTTGGAAAGTGTGTTACACACATGCTCACATGGATGTGTTCATGTGATTGTGGAGACCAGAGGACAACCTTGGCTATCATTATCCCCCTGTGTTTGGAGACATGGCTTCTCATTGGTCTGGAGCTTGCCAATTAGGCTAGGCTGGATAGCTATTGAGCCCCAGGGATCTGCCTGGCTCCTCTTCTCAAGTGCTGGGATAATAAACATATATTGCTATGTCTGGTTTTCTTCCTTTCCTCTTCCTCCTCCTCTTCCTCCTCTTCTTCTTCTTTCTCCTCCTCCTCCTTTTCCTCCCCCCTTCCTCCTCCCTCACTCCCTCCTTCTCCTCCTCCTCCTCCTCCTCCTCCTCCTCCTCCTCCTCCTTCTACATGAACACTGGGAATGTTATGTCTGGTTTCTTCTTTTCTTCTTCCTCCTCCTTTTCCTCCCTTTCTCCTCCTCCTCCTCCCTTTTTAATGTGAATACTGGGGAATTGAACCCAGGCCCTCATGCTTGCAAGCAAGCATTTACCACTGAGCTGTCTCCCCAGCCCAGACTTGGAAATATTTAACCATAAAGGAGAAAATCCAGGAAAGGAAACTAATAGCTGTGGTTCTAATACCCAGAAAATAACAGCTAGGAAACTAGATTAGAATGATCTTGAGCTCTGATCTCTGCATCTGGACAGAGTGAGTCAATGCGAGTTTGACATGTGGTTCTGCCTCAGTGGAATGAGAATAGGAGGGTCTTGAGCAGAGGAAACAGACTGTAGCTGGAGGTGCTGACCGTAGCCAGGAGATCAGCCTAAGATGTAGATGAAGGTTTCGTGTAGCGTGCTGGGGTTCCAGAGCACACTGATATTTTTTCCAATTCAGAGAACTGAGGCTGTGAAGGAACAGAAGTCACTGAACAGATCAGAGGATTAGGGTGACGAGAGGCAGTAGGGTAGGGTAGACTGGTTGCCTCTGGTAATGTCACATTGATTATGTGGCCACTGCTTGACCAGTTATTAAAGGACAAGCAACAAAACAACACAGAGACAGGGGGTGACAGTCTGAGGCCTTGTGGCAAGGCTGAGGCCTTGGCAATCTGAGTATGGGGCGACTGATCAGGGTGGGAGTCACAGGACAGCAGAGCCCAGAGTTGACAGCTTCAGTGCTGTCTGTCCACTCTGTGTGTTAGATCATTGGGCCCCATAGAACGGAAATATTGCTGCGATCTTTCTTCTTCCCCCATCAGTCAGCTCCAGCACCACATAAGACACACCACCAGTGCTCAATAAACATCATGTCAAGAGACTATGTGAATGAGCAGGGAACAGCTGGAGCTCAATAAACAGTGATTGACTCAATTAATTAATGGGAAATTGACTTAGCCTTTCATTCTGATTCCACACAGTTAAAATTATGAGAAAGGAAACTTGCAATGGAGAAAAGATGGAGGTAATGTGAACAAAGGCTGCAAGAACTGCATTGAAGGGGGGGAAAGTAAGAAAGGGATAAGAGAAAAACAAAATGTAATGCTGATCAGTAAGACAGACCATCAAGACTGTTCTCTCGGAATAGTGCCTTATTCATCCATCCAACCAATCGTCCTTCTACCTGCCCATCCATCAATTCATCCATCCTCCCACCAATCTATCCATCCACCCATGCATCCATCCATTATTCATCCATGTATCCATCCACCCACCCACCTATCCATTCATCTATCCATCCAACCACCAATCCATCTATCCATCCACTCATCCATCCACCCACCCATCCCATCCATCCACATACATCTAACTGTCCAACCATTTTGCTTTTAGTTCATTCCTTTATTACCTTTTGTTTTGTTTTGAGACTTTACCACTGTATCAACTTGTGCTGGAAAGTATGAGGAACATACAAGACGTGAACCCCAACTTCAAAATCTGGGATCTACATTTTTTAATTACAGAAGATACACTAAAGAGAATACTTCTGTGGCTCCAAGCATAAAGAGAGAGTTCCCTTCTCACCAAGCTATCATCAATTCTGCACACAACATCTGGGTATCTTCTAAGATAAGTCAATTCTGTCACTACCTGATAGCATCAGGTCCCACAGGTTAGAACCCAGTCCTGGAGGCACCTCCTACTTTGAATGAGTTGTAAGCACAGGGTTTGTGGCCTGAGCTTCTGATCAAGGGTTGATCCACCAGGATTCACTGTGAAGTTCTTAGAGACTATTGGTTCCAGTCATCTCATTAGCACACCAGAATATGCATCTTTCCAAGGCCTTAGAAGTAGTATGTCAGCACATGGGGAGACAGACCAAATATATAATTTATAATATTATAATATCAAATACGGCTGATAAAAAGAACATTTCTCAAAAGAAATAGCAGTAGAAGGGGCTGGAGAGCTGGCTTAGCTGTTAAGAGCATGGGATGTTCTTCCAGAGGACCTGGGTTCTATCTCTTATGGTGCTGAGGAGGTGGCTCAGTGGGTAAATGATTGCTAGATGAACATGAGGCCTTGATTTTGAACCTTCAGCACCCATGTTAAAATATGGGTATGGTAACACTTGCCTATGTAATCCTAGAAGTGGGGGGTGAACATGATGGGCTAGGCAGACTAGCTGAAAATCACAAGCTCCAGATTCAGGGAGAAATCTTTTCTAAAACAAAAAAACAAAAAAACAAAAACCCAACTAAACAAAAACCAAACAACAACAACAAAATTCAACAACACAGAAGTGATTGAGGGAGCCATCCCAGGCTCAGGCTCAACTTCCAGCCTCTTTATGCAGTTGTATGGGTGAGTGCCCTTATACATACATGCACACCTGCACACACACACACACACACACACACACACACACACACACACACGGGGGGGGAGGGGGAGAGAGAGAGAGAGAGAGAGAGAGGAAAAAAAAACTTGCGGAGTTAGCTTCTTCCCCTAGATTACCAGTCCAGCTGCCGCCCTTCCTCCACTGCCCCACATAGTCCCTTGGTATGTTTTCACAAAAAGGTTGGGCCAAAAGCTCACTGAGGGCAGAGATGAGACCTACCCCGGACATAGCTTTGCCCGAGCACCACACACAAGCGGTCTTTTCAGCTTCTCCCCATGGCTGGTCATGATGAGTGCGGATGATGATGAATCTGTGGTGGTGTTGCCCAGGCGCCCATCACTGTAAGGGTTCGACTTCACAGCAGCAGAGAAAGGGTTAGTGGCTCCCCAAGGCGTCTTTATATGTGATGGATTATTAGAGGACTCCTGACCATTTCAAAACGCACATATTCATCAGTATTACCCAAGCCCCACGAGAGCCCTCAGCCACAAGATTCTCCTAAATGCTTTTCCTAAATGCAGACTCTGTCTTTGGCTTTCCTGCTGACATCAACCACAGAGGGAAGGCTGCCTTTGACTGTTTGTTGCCCTTGATGATTGAGATACCCATTTGCAGAACTACTGATTTCCTAGGGGTCTTTTCCAGTCCAACAAAGTATGGCGTGTACATGGCTCAATTTCACAGGAATGTATTTCCAAATCCAGCCCTTCAGGTTAGGTAGGGAGTGTTGAGGTTTATAGTTGAGGCAGATGGGGTGTGTCCTACATCTTTCCTATTCTATGAGCACACACCTGCAACCCCCTGTATTCTACCCCATGCCAGGCAGAAAACATAGACCTACTGCCCAGATTGTGCATTTGTGTGTGTCGGTGTATCTTTCTGTGTATGTCTGTCTATGTGTGTGTTTCTGGTGTATGTGTCTGTCTGTCTGTGTCTGCTTGACTGTGTGTATCTCTTTGTGCCTGTCTGTCTCTGTGTGAGTAACATACAGGCACACACTCAGACACACAGAGACACACAGACACACACACACACATGTTAACATCAAATGTTCTCCACCTTATTATTTTTTGAGACAGAGCCTCTCACTCAACCTAGAACTCACCAATTCCACGAGACTGCCTATCCAGGAAGCTGGGGACTCCTCCTGTCTCTGTCCCCCAAGGACAGGGATCACAGGCTCACGCTGCTGCAACTGCTCTTCTCCACAGGTGCAGGATGATGCTCGGGTTCTCCTGCCTGCACTCACTGACCGAGCCACCTCCCAAGTCCTTAGCTATGTGCTTTCTGTAGTTAGTAATAAATCATCAGCACAGACTGAGCTCTGCTCGGGGGAAGGCCAGAGAAGACGAGCATCCTGACTCCACCCTCCACTGGAGACCACTGAGGTATGATGCTATCAGGTAGCAGGTAATTAAATGCTGGATTTGGGGCAAAGAACAGGATAAAAACATCTGGGGATGTTAGAGGTAAGTAACGTCCCTTCTCAGGAAAGCTTCGTGCAAGGTGACATGGGGGCCAGTGGGATGAACTTGTGCCTTCTAGGGGGCTGAAAATGAATTCAAAGACAAATCAGGCGTTAGCCAGGTCTAGGCCCATTTTCTTTACTATCTAGAGAACATCAGCTTGAACCTTCCCAGTTCCTGCTTCCTCACCCACCACACATGACCAACCCATATGACCTTTTAGTCTGAAATCTTTGTGGTCTTCAAAAGTGGCCATGTACTGATAAAGTTTTATCAAAGTCTGGGGGAGATAACTTAATTAGAAGAGGGCTTGCCACATAAGCAGGAGGACTTGAATTCAATCCCCAGAAGCCACGTATTAAAAAAAGAATTCAGGCATAGTGGTATGTGCTTGTGAACCCACTGTCAAGACAGTGAAGAAAGGTGGCTCCCTGGGGCTTGGTAGCCAACTAGCCTAGCCCAAGCAGCAAGCTCCGGGCCAATAAGAGACCCTGACTCAAAAGACAAGGTGGGTGGCACCTGAAGAATGACACCTGAGGTTGGCTTCTGACCTACACACACACACACACACACACACACACACACACACACAGAGAGAGAGAGAGAGAGAGAGAGAGAGAGAGAGAGAGAGAGAGAGAGTTATAAAAGGAGGCAGCTGTGGGATGACCTCCAGAGGTCATTTATTCCCACCTCTATTGCGAAATAAACTCTGGGATGGATAAGCAGGAAAAGATAGAGGCCTAGATTCTAGCCTGCAGCTGCCTCAATACCTGCCACAAGTTAAGTCTCTCCTGGCCCTGGACTTGGACTCAACCATGCTCCCACCTGTCTTACCAGTGGGAGCAGGGTAGAAGAGCAAGAAGTCTCTCTTGTGGCAGATGCAGTGCCCAGAACATTAGAAGCAGAAAAGGAGCCGAGCGCCCTCATCCAGCTGGAAGATCAAAAGCCACAAGACACAGAAAGTGTATTCTTTTGTCAGGGTTGTCTGCAAAGGCCATTTGGCAGAACTTACTGAGTGGCAGGGGTTGATGCCAGCCAAGCAAGACTTCAGCCAACATGAGGGTGGCAGGTGACAGCCACCCAGGGCTCAGGGCAGAGGCAGCTCTGTTTGCCATCTGCCATGCTCTGGCCTTTTGGTCAGGCACCACGGGGTGCCACCCTTGTGCCTAGTCCATGCCAAGAAGCAGTAAGTGATGGCAGATGCTCAAGACGGCTCTGGGCAGGGTGAGAGGGCACAGCTTGGTTTCGATCTGGTGTCTGCTAGAATGAAGACAGCTGGGGGAGCAGATCTGAGAAGCCTGCTTGGGCCCTAGAAGCCAATGACAAGGCCCTGGCGGCAATCACCAAACCCAGGAGGCTGAGCAGAGAGAGAAGAACCTTGTTCGTTTCTCAATCCCAGCTCCCAATTTACAGATGAAAAATCTGAGCCTCACCTAGTGCCCTAAAGGCAAAACAGAAGCTACAGTTGTGTGTCCTGCTTTTCAGCCCAGGCCCCTTACTACCATCAAATACCTTCGTGTATGTGGGGGGTGGTTCACAAGTGTGTGTGTGTGTGTGTGTGTGTATGCATGTGGGGGTCAGAGGTCAAGATCAGAAGTCTTTTTCAATCACTTTCTGTCTTATAAGACAAGATCTCTCAGTGACCCTGGAGCTTTCTGTTACAGCTAGACAAGCTAGCCAGCAAGGCCAGGGGTCCTCCTGTCTCTGCCACCCCAACACTGGGCTTGCAAGTGTACATGGCCGTGCCTGGCTTTTTACATAGGTTCAGGGGATCAAAATCAGGTCCTCATGTTTACACAGCAAACACTTTACCAATTGTGCCACCTCCCCAGCCCCAGAAAATGCCTATCTTCCCTAAAAGGTGCAGGGAATGTACCATAATAAAGAACATAGTGATTATAACAGTTCCTGGCACAAGGGTTGTTTTCAGGTTCAGTGAGTATCTACCCTACATAAGCCTTTCTTCCCCAGAAATGGGATCCATCACTCCAACTTGCCTGCTGCTCCTCTTTTTTGGTGCAGACTGATTTCTTGTGTGTAGATGGAAAGCAGGCTCAGACTGGTCATTGAACCATAAAAAAGTCTGCCTTTGTATTAGCCAAGAGAGAAGAGATGCCATGTGGCTAATAGTTCTCTGTGTGAGTGTGTGTGTGTGTGTGGGGGGGGGGGGGGTTGAGGCAGGGTTTCTCTGTGTAGTCCTGGCTGTCCTGGAACTCCTCTGTAGACCAGGCTGGCCTTGAACTCAGAGAGATCCACCTGCCTCTGCGAGTACTTGATTTAAAGGCATGTACCACCACTGCCTGACAATAACTTTTTATTATGTGGCTAGCTATATAACCAGCTCAGAAACAAAACAACCCATCTCCTATGTCCTGTCAACCCCATAGGGGTGGCATAGGCAGGCAGCTGGGAAGGCCTTGCAAACATACCAACCTCCCAAGTGCACTGGAACAATGTCAGTCCACGGTAGATGCTTCTAACTGAAAGCAACAAGTCACAGCTCCAAGTGTCTTTTTTGTATCCTGGCTGCCTGTCCTAGTGGCAGATGCCGCTCTGGGCTCAGGGCCCCGGGACCAGGCTGCTGCCTTCACAGTCCAGTTCTATCACTTTCCTGCTTGGTGCTCTTGCTCTGGCTGAACTGAATCTAGAGTCCTCTCACCCAGCCGGCTCCTTCCTAATGAGGGTAGTCACTAGGAACACCAGGGTAGTTGTCACTAGGAACAGCAGGGTAGTCACTAGGAACACCAGCACTCAGTTCCAGTTTCCTTTCCTGTTAAAGCACTGATCAGCCGTCAAGAGTAGCTCTTTTTAAGTTGCACAATGACATTTTCTCCCTAGAAACAACCTCGAGGGCAATGTTCAAGTACTTCCTCAGTTCACCTGAAGTACTCAATACAGACCTCTTAGTCAATTGACTGATTGGCTAGGTGATCAAAAGTCCACCCCATGAGCTCAGGATAGCACTCCAGAGTAGTCCCCAGTACAGTGGAACTGGTCCTAAAGTTGTAGCATCTAGGGGGAAGAGAATCCTAAATTCCAAAGCTCTCATCCCAGTTGCTTTTTATTTTTGTAGGATGGGGGGCAAACATGTGCCAAGTCATTGGGAAGCCCTGTTGGTCAAAGGTTGCAGTATACCATGGCCCAGCAGCTTTCTCCAAGCTCAGCAACATGGACTCCTTGCCCAGCAAGGTTTCCTCCTCTCTCCCTGCTGTTATTTGGAGGATGTCTCTAGGTCCCAATGCCTGACTTATCTCAAGGATGACCCTCGACATAGTTCCCTGCAAACACTCTTCCCCTGATGGTAATGAAGTACCCAGCTTTATGATAGGAGTGTGCTGTTTAATGCAAACTATTGATGCCCCAGCTACTGCCCCCAAACATACATTCCATATACTCTGAACTGTCTCCTTTAAGTCATCTCCCGGAGAGCTAGCCACAGCTGTCCAGACCCTGTTCTCCGCTCCTGCTCCCTCCAACTCGTGGACCGGTGGCCAACGATCCCGTGGAAGAAGCCGACTGACACCAAACCACACATGGGGAGCCTCCTACCTTGTTTGAGACTGAGCCCTTCTGTATCTGTAAAGGAGCACACAGCACACGAGGCTAGCCGGCTGAGAGTTTCTGGGAAACACCCGATCTTGGCTTCCTGACTTGGCTTCCCTTCTCGCCGTAGGAGCTGTGGGACTACAGATGCAGGCTAGTAGGCTCAGCTTTGTGTGGGTCCTGGGAATTCAGACTCAGGCCCTCCTGCTTGCACAGCAAATGGTTTTCCCACTGAACCATCTCCCCATCTCTCTTATTATTTTTTATATTTTTGTTTTGTATTTTGAGATGGAACGGGGTCTTGCTTTGTAGACCAGGCTAGCCTGAAAGTTACTACGTAGCTCAGATGACCTTGAA
The DNA here is from genome assembly GCF_018167655.1 of Microtus oregoni. Taxonomy (NCBI): domain Eukaryota; kingdom Metazoa; phylum Chordata; class Mammalia; order Rodentia; family Cricetidae; genus Microtus; species Microtus oregoni. The sequence goes on along the minus strand of NW_024543091.1, from coordinate 25,060,792 downwards.
CTCACTATCTTGTAGACCCAGCCTCCTGAATAGGATTAAAGTAACAGCAGCCCCTTTCCTTGGGGGAACATTTGGATCCAAACTGTGCGTTGGAAGGAACCAGATAGATCCTGACCCATCAGCGCCGGAAAGCCGTCTCCTGTGAAAGCAGGTATTGCCTTGATGGATTCTGCCAGGCAGGGACTGTGGCCAGCTCTCCAATCGATACTGCTCAGCAGAGGCCTTTGGAGAGCAGAGCAGAGGAAAAGAGAAAGGTCGTTTGCTTAATAAATGGACTTTTGCTGCAGAGGGTCTGTCCTTTCCTTCCCTCCCTCCCCCTCACTCCTGGTGCTTGCTCGCTACTCACACTCTTTCTCTCCCTCCCTCCGTCCCTCTCTCACTATCTCTCTTTTTCTCACTTGTGTTATTCTAGCTATTCTCTTCTCTTCTCTCTCCTTCCCCCCTCAACATGCTAAAAGATATTGCATATTTTTAACTTATTTTTTATTGCCAAAACAATAGTTATACCTGCCATAAATACTTTTGGGAAGAAGACAGGGTGGCAATGGGGGTACAATGAGTGGGTACATAGCAAGAACTAAGTATATGCTCCTTGAGCCTGACTGCCTTTTCCTGTAAGGGACCTTTTTCTTCATCTGGCTTTCCAAAAGCCATTAGGATGGAACAAATGAAATGCCAACCAAAGGTACCTAATGATGCCATATTCTTTCAGTTCTGGTTTCCCCCTCTGTTCATGGGTTGGGGTATCAGGCTCTTGTGTCCTGCCAATTGAACATCCCTGAAATTTAACAACACTGTCACAGGGATAGCAGACAGGTGTCCTCTGTGAGATGCTGTATTTGGGGTTTCCATAGTCAGTGCTGAGACCCTGTCCTCTTGCTCTACTATGCCCTCCTTTAACACTTGGGGGAACTGGGGTTCTGTAGGACTGATCAACTGGCCCAAGGTGACAGAATGGACTAGTAAAGGGTCAGGGTGAAGGGGAGCAAAGGGAACAGGTTTAACTGGGCCCAGGGAAGTGTTATTTGGGCTAGAGTGTCCTGGAAGTTGTCTTTAGCTGGGGGGGGGGGGTTAGGGAGGTATAGAACACCCCAACATCAGAGTCTCCAAGGCCCCCAAAGTGTAAGTCTGCTTGCCATCCTAACATCTAATTTCTGGTTTTGTTTTATCTACAGAAAAAGAGAATAGAGACGTCTCCCTCTTTGTAGGTAAATTAATTTTCTCTTGTGGTACATGAGCATGTGGAGGGGCATTTTATGCTCAAACCATAACAACCTTTATTATAAATCAATTCATATTCATAGGCTTTGAGGGTCAGGATGTGGGCATATCCTCTGGGAGGGGTGAGTCGGCTATGGCATCAAGTAGCCTAAAGTAGACGGTTTGAAAGTATGTGTTTGGCTACCATGCTCGGCAAATCCACTGGAGAATGCTGGGTATGAAGAAAGCAAGCAGGCTCAGAGGGAACGGCTGACACCAAGCTAACCTTCAGAGAAACAGGGGAGTTTTAGGTTCCTGAGCACGGCTGTATATCATGGGGTCCTGAGGTGGGAAAGCAACTGAAATAGAAAGGATGGTGGCCCTAAGCAGCCGCAATGAGACCTTGAAGGGAGAAAGAGCCTTCCTCTGTAGTCTCAGACTGCTAGACGAGAAACATCTCGGCCACAGGCAGCTGGGAAGGGCCTCAAAGGGGAGACATGGGGGCCTCTGGGCCCTCAGTTCTCTCAGATGCTCTGGAACAAAGGGAGTGCTGTCTCATAGCTTTTCAGGGGGTGGAACTGGGGTGGGGTAAGTTTTGTACCATATGACCTAGCCTGGCCTAGTCTATGTGCCAAGCAGTCACAGAGGCAGGCACTAGGCTAGACCATGAACTTATCCCAAAGCTGTATGGGGACATGGAGGAGCTTCAAGTCCACAGTACTAATTATCAATTCTCTGACCCAGAGAAGGATTACTGCAGGGGGTGTGGCTTGGTTTGGGGGATGTGGGGGAAACAAATTAGAATGTTTATGTTCTAACAGGGTCTTCCACCCCAGAGTTGGGGGTAGGTCTTTATGGTGTGGCCAGCAGTGTTGGCTGCTAAATACAGAATGACTTCTCCGTACCACTACTAAATAGCTTCGTCTCTTTTCATCTAGCTGGAGCCAACCCACAAAGGAAACAAGCAGAAAGCCAGTAGAGCGACCTAAGAGCATTTAAAGAAGAACACATGAAACCAAGCAGCATCCTGCACACGTCAGCCCAGGAGAGAGGAATCCAGCGCTGTGCACAAGCGCAGAAAGAAGACTTGTGATCTGGACACCGACAGAGGGAAACCCTCAGGAAATCCCACTCAGAGAAGCATGGCTGTTGTAAATACTGTTGTTTCGCTGGCTCCTGGGAACTAGTGCACACAGCTCTGCATCCAGGTAGCCAAGGGTATAACTACAATATTAATAACCAGCAGGGCCTGGACACCAGCTGTCAGAGTTGACCCTTCTAGGTCTAGACATGGGCTGGTGACTCTGGGGACATCTGGATCTCCAGACGGGGTGGCTGGATTGCTGGGGTGTGACGGAGCTCCGGGCCACTGACTTTATGACAGAGACTGACTGTTTGATACCAGGGTACCTGCTCTGATGCACATGGGCTGAACAGTAGGTACTGATGGCGCCATCTGAAGAGATGAGGTGCAAAGGTCAAAGGGTTGAAGACAGCTCTCTGAAACCTGTGGCTAGACAGTGGGGCATCTACTTAGGAAACAAAGGATGCTGGGATCGCAGATTGGATTTCAGCCAGCAAACCTCTGGGTGGATTTTATCCAGAAGCTTAGAGCAAAGCAGCAACTCTCCGGCTAATTTAGCAGGGAATCTCAGAGCAGCTTCCTCCTCCCCGGGGAGCCCTGGGTCTGACTCAAAACACCAGTGAAGTTTCATCAGCAGTGCCCAGATCTGAGGCCTCCTCCGCAGCACATACAGGGCATCCTTGCCCAACAGAGAGAGGATGGAATGTCCAGATTCTGCCAACTGGAGGGACTCGGAGTAGAACATTTCAACGTGACGGCAGGAAAGGCCTGGAAGGAATCAGACCAGTTAGCTACTGGTGGGTATTTATGGAACACTTGGCATGTGGCAGGTTAGTGAGTATGAGGGTCAGCTGAGGTCAAATGGGGAGACTCCCTCACAGTCTGCATGCTGGGCTGTCACTGTGCTGCTACTGGCCTCACTGCTATGCTGGTTTTTGGGTCTCTTTCTCTCTCTCTTTCTATCTCTCATTTAACTTAACTTTTGTGTGCATGTGTACATGTCCACACACATACACAAATGCGTGTGCAGAAAATGTCTTTCTCACATGCACTCCACGATATTTTTTGAAGCAGGGTCTCTCACTGAACCTGAAGCTCACTGATTTGGCCCTACTGCTGACCAGCAAGCCCCAGGGAGTCTCCCCTTTCTGCCATATGCCTGGGTTTATGATGTAGGTTCTGGAGGTTGAGCTCAGGTCTTGACACTGGCACTGCAAGCACTTTGCTAAGGGAGTCGTCTCTCCAGCTCCGACTGTCTTAGCAGTAAGTGGGCCAGGGGAGGTTTCGTTGATAAGAAAAAGTAGTTGAGCAAACCACTGACTTCACATAATACAAGAAAAGAAACTGAGGCACAGAATTGCGATGACTAGATGTCACTTAATGGGTGAGGCTTCTTCATAGTCAGCCCAACACACTTAGGTCCTCCCATCTCCTATTGTGTACCAAGTATCCAGCACTCTGCTAGGCTGAGGGTCATGAGAAAAAAAAAATAAAAACATTGGATACACACACACACCACGGGGGGGGGGGGGGGGAAAGAGAGAGAGAGAGAGAGAGAGAGAGAGAGAGAGAGAGATTGGCGTACTGTCATCCAAGCCACTGCAACCAGATTATTATTTTTCCTGTCTACTACAAGGTTCTTTGGCCGCATGCCCCTGCCGCTGTGATATTCTAATGGAGCTACAATGAACGGAGCCCTCTGACGCCCTGAGCCGGAATGGAACCTTCCTCCTTTAGTTGTTCATGTCAGACATTTGGACACAGCAATGAGAAGCTGACCAGCATAAGGATTTTGTGGATGTGATTAAGTTTAGGGTCTCAAGACAAGGCCATTCTGGATTATTCAGATAAATCCATAGCTTGGTGTCCGTAGAAGAGACACACAGAGGAGACACACAGAAAACACACAGAAGGGACATGTGACAATGGTGGCAAAGACTAGAGTGAAGCAGCCTCACAGAATGCCAGCAGCCAGGAAAGATGCCACCCTAGAGCCCACTGAGGGCATGCCACTCTGATAACACCGTAATAGCACACTTCGGGCTTCTAGAACCTGGACAGAACCAATCTCTGGCCCGTCATCTCCCATGGAGTCGCTTGTCTTCACCTCCCATGTCACCGTAAGCCCACTGGGATTACAGGCACGCTTGTGCTACCATGCTGTCCATCTCTATGCAATTGCTGGGGATTCGAACTCAGGCCCTCCTTCTTGCATGGCATGGTTTTCTCGGGATACATTCTGAGAAATGAATTGCTGGGTCAAGAAATTGATCTGGGCTCACATTATTTCCAACCCGTGTCTTCAGAAAGCTTGTAAGACTTTTCCCAGTTGGCCATGAGAGCACCTGCTGAGAAAGGGGAATTTCAAAAACGTTTATCACCTGCCCATCTGATAAGTTTTCAGATGGTTTTTGATTGTTTGAATGCACATTTCTTTGATTGTTAATTACAGTAGCTTGGAGCCCTGGTGGGCAGCGTTCCACAGAGGTAGAGAGAGCTGTCTGTCATTCTGTCATTTCCGCATCCCACCCCAGTTATGGAGCTACCTGTATCTTATAGCAGACCCCTACTTTTCCTGTCCCCACCGGGATAGGACAAATGTGGCCTTCTCTAATCCAGGTTGCCTTTGGTTTGCACCCACAGATGAAGGTGCTTTTATCCCTAGGCCCCAAACCTGCCAGCCTCCAAGCTAGCAGAGTGAGATCCAGCTGTCTAATCACTCCACAGCTGGCTGGGCCTGGGTACCTGGACCCTGTTCTCACAGATCAATGAAAAAGGACCACCTCTGTTTCTGACCAAGCACAGAAGAAAAGAAAGGAACGGGTGTGGAAACATTTAATGACAAACAACGTTGAGGAGATTTGGATGAACTTCAGTCAGAACAAGGCTTCCATGCCTACTCTTCATCATGTGACCAGAAGAGGCAGATGGAGAATGGCTGAAAGGGGGGAGGCTGGAAATGGGAAAGAGGGAAGAGGAGGAAGATGAAGAGCAACGAGGCAGGTTGGCGCACATACTAGACATGTTTGCCAGTGAGCGGCAGCTCTGAACACACAGCCCAGTTCTAGTGCTCCCTTGTTTCCCAGGAGCCCTCGGGGAAGAAGGAGGAGGCTGGGTTCCACCAAGAACAGCAGATCCTAATCAAAATGTCACCATGCTTCCTCTTCCCACAGTCTTGTTCTTCCTTCCTTTCTCTCCCCTCCCCATTGACAGGGTCATGCAACCCAGCCTGACTCTAAAGTCACTATGTAGCTGAAGATGACTTTGAACTCCCACCTCCACCTTCATTCCTTCTTTCCTTGTCCTTTCTCTTCTCCTCTCTCACTTCTTTCTTTTTCAATGTATCTGTCTCTCCTCCCTTCCTCCTTCCCAACCACCTTTCCTCCCTCGTTTCTTCCTTTCTTTCTGTTAGTTTTAACTGTGTGCAGGAAGCATGTGTTTGGTGACACACGTGTGGACAAAGAACAACTTTGTGGATTCCGTTCTCACCTACCTAGATGCAGGTCCTGGGATGGATCTTGGAGCGTTGGCACCTTTACCTACTGAGCCATCTTGCTGGCTCTCAATAATGTATTTATGAAAAGACCTTTCAGTTTCCAGGTCTCTTTAATTCTTCCTATCAGCTGAGGGTCCACTGATCAGGACAACCACCTGGTCTGCAGGTGGGCCACACCTCCTACATCTGGAGCCTCCTCTCCCTTCCAGCTGCTGTACCTCAGTCAGACTGCCCCAGGTTGATGGCTTCTGGTGGGGTCGTTTGGTTCTCTGAGCCCGTTACCTAGAATCCCACAAACCACCAATAGCCCAGCTTGTTCACTGACTTTTCCTAGGAACTGGATAGGCAATAGCTGCCTGGTGGGATTCTTCAATGCTCCTCTGGAGCCCTTGCTCTTGGAGCACGGGTCCCATTGTCCCCACCTACCGAATGGTTGTGCATTTCCAGTTTGTAACGACGGTGTCCTTAGATCCTGGACAGAGAGGAAGAGACAAGGGGGGGCACTGAGTTCTCCTCTGTGCTTGCAGAGAACCCTGGAACATAGAGAAAACTGCAACCTGGGTGAATGACTTACTTAAGGTCATGTGGTTACCAGGGCCCAAGAATGGATTACTTTTGTCTTCAGACCCCCATTCAAATGTCTTCCAATCCCATGTCTAGGACCAATAAAATTTCCCTGGGCCCTATACATGTTTGCCTCTGTGGGCCCTTCCAGCAAAAGAAAATGGAAATTACATATATACATACATACATGTAAACACACACACACATATATATATGTGTGTGTGTGTGTGTGTGTGTATTACGTTGGTGTTTTGAGACAGAGTTTCTCCATGTAGCCCTGGCTGTCTTAGAATTCACTCTGTAGGCCAGTCACAGAAATCTGCCTACCTCTGCCTTCTGCTTCTGAGTGCCGGGATTAAAGGCAGGCACCACCATTGCCCAGTCAAATATAATGTTTTATAACTGCACTGGTAGAGACAAGTAATCAATTCGTTAGTCTATATTCATTGTTGTTTCTTTCATTATTCTTCCTTTTCATTCTCATTTTAAGTGAAACCCAAATTAAAACATCTTCCTGGCCCTTTGAAGTCCAGAGGGCCACGGGCATAAGGCTAGCTATGCTTGATGAGAAGGGACCGCTGCTTGCTACCTATTTAACACTCACACAGACATGTCTGGTTTTCCAAGTGCTTCCACGCATGTGGAAGGAGCCTAGATTATTAGGAAGGAAAGGATTTCGCTATTAATAATGTAAAACACCTGCCAGCCCCGGGCCTCTCCAGCTGGGAAACACATACAAAGGCGACCATTGATCTCCAAACTGCCAGGAAGTTAGAATTCAGGTTCCCATGAGAGCCTGATTCCTCCAAGCCTCTCTCCTTCCTCAGTCCCCGGCTCTCATTCAGCCCCGATGAAACAGGCATCGTGGTCTTTCTGGCTCATGCACGTGTGTCTGAGGCTGCTGCAGAGAAGCGCTCCTCTCTTTCCTCATGAGAACACATAAAAGAGTTTTCTCATGAAGATCAAGAGGACAGGCGCTGCGCACTGGGGACAGCTCCAAGGGTTGGATGATGCTGGGAGGCTGCATTCAATTAAGAGGCTAAGTAGCTCTTTCTACGCTCGCCTTTGAAGAGCCCAGGTAATGGCTCCTTCTGTTCTACTGCAAGTAATTGCAGGTCCCAGTCTGCCTTTCTGCCTGCCTTCAGGGAGGGAGGGGCAAGCAGAGCAGGGAAGGGAACGTGGGCTGCAAATGATACAGCCCCCACCCTGCCACACACACACACACACACACACACACACACAACATTTCCATACTGTCACTTTCATCATCCTAGGAATCCTTTGCCTTCATAGGTCCGGACTGTCTGGCATAACTCAAAATTATATGCATATGGGGGATTGGGTTAATATGCAGTCCTGGCTAGCCTGAAACCTGCTATGTGGTCTGGGCTATCTTTGAACTCACAGAGATCTCCTGCCTCTGCCTTCTGAGCACTGGTATTAATGGCATGTGCCACTATGCCCAGTCCATATTATAGTTCACATTTATGATTACATTTGTATAAACACCAACAATCCAAGCTGATGCCAGATTCCTCAACCACTCACTTCTTTACCTAGTCACTCTTCTCTTTATGTCACTTTAAAGAAATGTGCTCGCGAGAAATCCAGCCAGCAGTGCATACTTTTAACCCTTGAAATAGTAATGAGTATCTATAGATAGGTGTCTGGAGGCATAAAGCCCATGCTCCATTTTATAATGGCAAATGTCAGTGCTCGAGGAGCTTAAATATTTAACCTAAACATAATGACTAACAAGTAAGAGAACTAAAATTTGAACCCCAAGTGACTCAAGCCCAGAACGAAGATCGTGAAAATCTAGTAGGGCTTACACCCTTAAATAAATGATAAAACATTGACTCTGAGATTGCTGGCCATAGGGAGTGGGGAAATTCATGCCTGTGAGCCTGCCTAGAGAGACTGAGATCTCGTTCTTCTTCATCAAAGGTTCAAGACACTACATATAGGCTTGACAAGCAAGGGGAGTATGAGTTGTCTTTCTATTGCTATGATAAAACATCAGGACCACAGAAATTTAGAGAAGGAAAGGTTTATTTGACTTTCAGTTCCAAAGGGATAAGAAAGAGTCCATCATGACCAGCGGGGCATGGCAGCAAACAGCAGGCATGGCATATGGAACTGGATGCTGAGAGCTCACATCATGAACCTCAACACAAAGCAGAGAAAGCACTGGGGAAATGGTGGGAGGTTTTTTGTTTTGTTTTGTTTTGTTTTTCTGAATCTCAAAGTTTGTTCCCAGGGACACACTTCCTCCTGTAAGGCCTACCCAAACAGTACCACCAACTGGAGACCAAGTATTCAAACATCTAAGCCCTAGTGTGTGTGGGTATTCTCGTTCAAACTGCCACTGAATGTACCGCTGTGGACTGCACGCATCTGTTTCTCCAGGGTCTTGACTTCCTCTCTGGGGATTCTCTCTGCTGCCTGACTGGGGATTAACCAGGAGGACCTTCCAGGTATCAGGGCAAAAGGCAGTCTCTATGGTGACTCTTCAGCATGAATTGCAAAAGCTTAAACCCAAGAATCCTGAAGGGCAAGAGAGTTCACCCTTCCCACGGTTCCACCAGTCACCTCTCTACAGAAACCTTACAACCTGCAAGATGCATAGGAGATTGGATAGGAGATCAGGGACTGGAAAGCAGCATCAGAAGTGAGCAAGGCATCAGACCCGTTCCCTATCTTGGGAAGGATGGTGGAGAGACTGTGCGAGGACCAGTTCCCGAAAAACAACGAGTGAGGTGGGAAGACGTTGAGGGGAGCAACTCATGTTTCTGCTGTCCCTTTTTTGCCTCTTGTCTTTCTCTGCTGGTCTATCTGTCTAGGATTCTCAAATCCCCATCACCAGCACCATCCATGCAGTCAACCCAGACCTCTTCTGTGTGAGTTATTTTTCTCACTACCGTGACAAAACACCTAAGAAACAACTTAAGGAGAGATTCATCTGGGATGACCTAGAATTTTAAATCCTCCCATCCCCCTCCGCCTTCTGAGTGCTGGGATTGCAGGCATGCACCGCCACACCTGGTTTATGCTGCTGGGGAGGGAGCTCCCCACACAGGCTTCCTGCATGCTAAGCAAGCGCTCTACAGATAGTGTCACTGTGTTTCTAGCAAGCCAGATGACAGCACGCAGGAGATGCACCTGGTCTCCGAGAGCTGCTGCTCTGAATCACGGGCCCTCTGGTAGAACTTCAGGTTTGTAGCAGGGAAAAATTTGAGGCTTGGAGATTTATTTTCCCCCTTAGAGTTCCCAAAGTTATAACGAAAAGCTGCTTTTTCGAGATGAGCCAGAGAATGTGTTCTGTAACCAGATCACTGGAGAAGGGAAGTGCGGTGCCAAGGCTCTGGCTCCGGTCCTGGGTGCCCAGGGCCAGATCACCAAGCAAACAGCAGAGAAACACAAAGCCAGCAGCTGCACAGCTCCAGGGCCAAGGCCGCGCTTTTCATTAGCTGGACTGCTCTTTGCTCTGGGGTTGCATCTGACATGGGGGCTGACAGGCCATAGCAGGTGTGGCCCAACCATGGCAGCTGCCTCCACCTGCCCACTAATTAACACACAACCGTCAGGGGGTGAAAGGCAGAGCAGCTACTTATTCGAGGGCACTGGGGTGCAGGGAGCACACCCAGACAACCCAGGCCCAAAGGCTGGTGAGAAAGGAGTTAGGTAACAGGGGTGGCATCTGAAACACCAGAAGGACCAAGGTAGCAGCCCTGCCTCCTCATAAGAGCTCATGTCTATTAGTGTTCTCAGCTGTGCCTGCAGTTGGAGCCTAAGCAAGGACTCAGCCCTCAGACTCAGAGAACCTTTCTGGAAACAACGTTAGTTTGGAGCCTTCCCTAAGTACCATGCTAGGTCAAATCACATTCCTTTGGTCCTCACATGAATTCAACAGATATTACTATACTTCCATTTTCAAGAGAAGGAAATAAATGACAGGGAGGGTTCACCTTGCCAATAATGAGCAGAACTAGAATTTTCACCCAGCTATGTGAGTTCAATCAGATATAAACAAGATGAGCTCATATCTCACCCTGGGACAGAGAGGTGCCGTATTCCCTAGGTCAAGACTCTGTAGGGTCTCTAGGGGAAAGGGTTGGAGACTCTTGCTTGCTTCTCTGTTCTTCCTTGGCCTCCCTTACAAGAGCTCAGTCTATACTGAACAGAGGAGGGGCTGAGGATGGCCAGGAAAGAGAGGGGCCCTAGGGAAAGGAGCCCAGGCAGGGGCCTGATCCTACCCACTGCAGGTCACGTGGCACTGACCAGGGTGCCATTGCTCAGCTTCCTTTCGCCCCAGCAGTTATGCTCTGGGTAATGTTTTGGGATGTGAGAAATCAAACCCTGATGGTTATGGAAAACACAATCTGTAGACATTGTGCTGGGTCTTATTTTGTATCTCAGTCAGTCTCTGAGTAACATACAAAGGAATGATGAATGATGTCTTCACTTTACACTGAAAGAAACTGAGGCAGAGAAGAAAAATCCTTCACCAAGTCACCTAGAACTTAAATCCAAGAAAAGGAGACCAGGGCAGGGGACTTGCCTGTCAGCTTAGTCCAGAGTTTCCTACAAACCACCGGAGGGGGGCAGCCAAAGGGATACAGTGATCCCATGTAGACACACAGTTTTGTGCCTTGATGTTCCAAAGACACATTGACCAGCCAGCCTTAGAGATGGACAGTTTGGCTGTGGACCACTTGCTGGGTCAGCTGGTGGGGACTGTGGGATATTGATCCCCAAATCCCCGCACTCAGCCTCACCAGTGCTGAGAGTGCCTGACCACCAGCTCATTTTATGGTGGAGAGAAACAGGGCAGCTGGAGTGAGCCATGATCCAGGCAGCTGGGCCAAGAGCTCCCCCGACAGGGGCCTTTAGAGCTACAAGGCTAGTGGCAGGGCCAGTGTGGCTGCTGAAAGGGGGGAATCTGGACTCAGCTGGGCTTCTAGCCTGGTTCTGTCTCCCAGCTGGGCTCAGAAAGTCCTCCAGCCTGGGTCTTCTTAGCTCTGACTTTTTCTAGCAGAGTTCTGCAAAGAGTGAAAAGAGATAACATGTGTGAAGCCCTTGGCATATCACCTGGCACACCTGAGGTGACCTTTCTTACATGTTAGTTTGTCATGGGTATTCTGTCTGTCTGTTTTTCAGAACAGGGTTTCACTGTGTAACAGCCCTGGCTGTCCTAGAACTCAGTTTGTAGATCATGCTGGCCTCTAACTTACAGAGATCTGCCTGCCTCTGCCTCCCGAGTGCTGGGATTGAAGGCATGTGCCACCATGTCCAGCTAGTGACGGGTATTCTCGAACTAATCTGTAACCCAACTCTCAGTAGGCAGAGGAGAAGGTGGTAGAGTGAAGCTATACCTCAGCGGCGCACCAATAATAGTAGTAGTAATAAAATAATTAATAAGGATCCAAGATGGTGGCTCATTTGGTAAAGTGTCTGCCGCGCAAACATGAAGAACAGAGTTGAGATCCCAGCACTCAAGTTAAAAATAAAAAAGAGGGCATGTTGGCACGTGTCCATAAGCCGCACACTCCTCTGGCGGGGGAGGCAAAGACAGAAGAATCCTGGAAGCTCACAAGTCAGCGGGCCTCACATACACAACACTAAGCATCAAGGAGCCCTGACTTAAACAAGGCAGAAGGTGACAACCAACACCCCAAGTTGTCTCCTGACCTTCCCACCCAAGCCGAGGCACATGTGTGCCCACAATCATACCCACATAAAGATGAAGAATAAAGTGAGAGCAACTGAGGAAGATATCCTATGCTGACCTCTGGCCTACATGGGCATACACACACATGCATACTTCATGAGTGTGCATGCACACATACTCACACACACACACACACATATCACAAACACACAAAAAATAAACATTAGCTTGCTAGTGCACAGGAGACACACGCTGGCTTTGGAGAGCTGGGGAGAGGAACCATAGATGGGAGATGCTGACGGCTATTTCTTTCCAGTCTTGGTCCTGAGAAATGAGAGGCCTCCCTACCTGGACCATATCCTGGAATTTTTAAGAGGAGAATCTTGAGACTCCACAGAGATTCTCTGCCATGCATGGAGAATTCTGCTGCTGGCTGCTGGAGGAGCCTGGCTTCCTAGTGTTGCTACGCAACTGACTTCTCTACAGCTCAGCTCAGAGAAAGGAGGCGAAAGCACATGTGTCTTAGACCTTCGTTGTTGTGCCCACTCCCTGAGTCTCTGGGGAGGCAAATGGGTGATGAGAGCAAATGGGGGTGTGGGTCATGACCATAGCTAAAAAGAGACAGCTATAGTGCAAATGTTATAGCCACATGTGCTGGGGGCTCTTCCAAGCTGCCTGCCTGGAAGAAATCCAAGCAGGTGCCTGCTATAGCCACTCCGAGGCATAGCCTCCTGGATAACCTATCTGAGCCACATAACCTAGCTCGAGTCCTCCCTGAAAATAGGAGATAAGAGAAATGGATATCATCTCTGTCTTAGGGTTTCTATTGCTGCTTCAAAAACACTAAAACTGAAAAGCAAGTTGGGGAGGGAAGCATTTATTTGACTTACATGTCCATATCACTGTTCATCACTCAAAGAAGTCAGGACAAGAACTCAAACAGGATAGGAACCTGGAGGCAGGAGCTGATGCAGAGGTCATAGAGAGGTGCTGCTTACTGGCTTGCTCAGTCTGCTTTCTTACAGAACCCAGGATCACCAGACGAGGGATGGCACCATCTACAGTGAGCTGGGCCCTTCCCCATTCATCACTGACTAGGAAAATGCCCTACAGTCAAATCTTATGGAGACATTTTCTCAACTAAGGTTCTGTCCATTCAGATAACTTGAGTTTGTGTATCAAGTTGACAAGACTAGCCAGCACGACCTCTTCTCGAAGAAGGCTTCGAAATAGCCTCACTCATTAAGCAAGACCATCCACAGGGTCCAAAAAATGGTACCACTTTCAAAAACTGTGCTAGTCAGCTGAGTGAATGGAGAGGAGAAAAATCACAAAGCTTCTTGTTAAGGATCAAAAAGAATGTTCCAGACAATAAGCCCTTGAGCCCATTGAAGTTGACAGATCTCTGGAGCCTGCGGTGAGGCAAGGAAACTCTGTGGCAGATGTGAACACCAAGCAGGCTTGGGAAAGCACGATTTTCTGAAGAGAAAGAAATGGAAAAGGCTTGCTTTCCCAGCACGAGGCCGCTGTGAGCAAAAGCGTGAGGGCAGGAGAGCACAGGGCATGTTGGGAGGCAGAGAAGGGACTGGCAGTTCGAAATGGGCAGAGATCAAAGTGGGGTAGTCGGGGGAGGCAATGTCCAGCAGGCAGGGGCTGCTGGTAATGGCCAACCTTGGTGTGAGGCTTTGGGTTGGACTGCCCAGGCAATGAGTAGCTATGGCGGGATCTTGAATGTGGAATGGCTAGTTAAAGGTTGGCAGAAGTGTCTATGGTGGATTACGGGGAGAAGCCTGCAGCAACTGATAAAGAGAAGAATGAGGACCTAGACAGACCCACCCCTGTGTGGCCCCTGGAACAGGCAGGAGAGAATTGTCTGGAAGATCTGAAGGGTGACCAGGCCCAAGGAACAGAGGCGAAGGGCAAAGTCTGAGGGGACTCAGCCCTTCAGTTAAGGCCACTGAATTAAAGGTGTCAGAAAACCACGACTGTGGATTAGGTCCTCGGGAAAGGGGCTGAGTTCAGGGACAATGTACAGGGTCTGAGGATGCAAACCCCGGTATGTAGAACAAGGACAATGGAGCCCAGAACATGGGGGTCATAAGACTTCCCCAAGAATGGAGACAGTGAGAACCCTCATCTCAAATATCGCTCAACCTTATAGACTCCTATTGTTCCCCCCTTCGATCACAGCCCAGGAGCGGGGACCCCAGACAAGCTACACAGCCACCCTGCTGCCTTCACCATTTAATTAGCCCACTCCCAGACAAGAACAGTGTGTCATAATGATATGATTGAATACAACAGCAATTGAACAAAAAGGTTATTCGCACTGTTTGTTAAAAGATCAGTAGAGAGGGAAGATGTTCAAAGAGTTGGGCAAACTAAGTGAAAGCAAATGCTGTCACTAAATTGAACTCAGGATGAATTTTATGCCCATAGTTTATCTTGCTAATTTCATTGAGTATCCTGGAATTTGTTGACAGTGACTGATTATTTAAGTGAATAATATCTGTGCACCAGGATCATTTGGTGACAGAAAATGTCAGGCTTGGCCATAACATTAACCAGTGCCACGTGCTTGTAATTTCACTAACTACTTACTTTTTCGGAAGCGTTGGATCAACAGAGCTAGCTCTCACATGCAGAATGATGAGCGTGGCTGTGGGGGCCCATGGCCGGTGGGGTCCTTCACTATAGGGGTTGGATGTGTCCTTGTACGTTTAAAACACCAGGCCACAAATCCATTTGGGAGTCATGTGACACTATATGTTCTCTCAAGCACAAAGAAAATACAAATCCAACACTCCTCTCTCCTGCCCATGAATCTGGATGGGGCTTGGGATGGAGACTCATTTACAGTGGTTTAGCATTTTGGTGAGTGTCCTGGTTTCATATTTGGTGCTGTCAAAACACCCAACCAGCAATTTAGGAGAGAAAGAATTCGTGCTAGCTTGCAATTCCAGGTCACTGTAAATGAACTTTATTGTTGGACTTTCTTTAGATCACCAGCCCCCAAATAATGACATGGACATTTATTATTAATTATGAAAACTTGCCCTTAGCTTAGGCTTGTTCCCAACTAACTCTTATATAACTTAAATGAACCCGTTTCTATTCATCTGTGTTCTGCCACATGACTCTTCTCCTCCATTCTGTACATCCAATTTGCACCATGTCTTGGTAAAATCTGAGTGCCTAGATTCATCCCAAGTTCTTCTCTCTGACCTGAAATCCCGCCTAACCTCTCCTGCCTAGCTATTGGTCATTCATCTGTTTACTAAACCAATCACAGTACTACTTCCTCACACAGTGTACTAATATTTAACAACAGGTCACAGTTCATCCCTTCAGGAAATCCCAGTGACAGGAGCTGGTCACATCACGTCCACATTGAGCAGAGTAGAGAAATGAATGCATGCTTACTTGCTTGCTTGTGCTCAGCTCAGTTTTTCCACTCTCACGCCGTTCAGGAGCCATGATTAGGAACTCTTCCTTACCCCCCACCTCCCCACCGCTTAAAGTCTTTTTTGAGTAAGGGGACATTGCATCAGAAGATTATCATGGCAAGTTATGCAAGGTGCCCAACAGCTAGGTCCCTTGCTCTTGGTTATAATAGTGGAGAGGTAGGAAGAGCACAAATAATACAAATACTTTGGTCATCCAGAAGGCTCAGTTTAAATGCTGAGTTTAAGTGCTGGGTGACAGAGGAAGCAGATTGTGAACTGAGATCACAGAAGGGGCAGCACAGGAAATGGTGCCCAGCACTGTGTGTGTCCACAGTCCATAGGCTATAAGTCAAGGCCGGGCTGACCCTAGGGGTGTGGCACTTGTATCTACATTCAGAGAGAAACTGAGATGCGGAATAATAGTTCCACCAGACAGTAAGGTAGGAATTCCAGACCAGAGCTGAGGGTTCAGACATCACTGGCATGAAGCCTGAATTTTTAGTGGCAGCCATCAGAGCAGAGCTGCGAGATGAGTTCCTACAGACGGCAGAAAGAGAGAATGAGGAGCCAGACAGGTGTTGAGCATAGGCTGGTCCTCTGACATGCAAGAGCTGTGAGTATTCACTATTGGTGTGTGTGTGTGTGTGTGTGTGTGTGTGTGTGTGCACGTGCGCGTACATGCCCGAGCACACGTGTGGCATGAATGTGAAGGTCAGAAGACAACTTTTTGGGAGTTGGTTTTCATCTCCTACCTACCAAGTTGAAACTTCTTGTTTCTGCTGTGCTGAATGCTCCAGATTAGCTGGTTTGTAAGTTTCTGGGTGATTCTTCCGATTCCACCTCTCGTCTCACTGTGAAAAGCCTGGGATTACAGCTATTTGCCAATACATCCAGCTCGTTTATGGTTTCTTGGGTTGAACTTGGGTTATTAGGTTTCCATGGCAAGTGTTTTTACTCACCGAGCCACCTCTATGGCTCTTTAGAATAAAGACTCATGAATCCCAGGCTGGCCTTGAGCTCCGTCTGTAACAATGTTGGCCTTAAACTTATGCCTCCGCCCCCCAAGTGCCAAGATTATAGGCCTGTGCCTCCACATCCAGTTTATGTGGTGCTGAGGATCAAACCCAGGGCCTCGCTCACACTAGGCAATCACTCCCCTACTGGGCTATACCCCCAGCCCATGAACCCGTGTTTCTATGAATGCTGGGGGGGGGGGGGGCGCTGTCAGACTTCTCTGGGTTTTGAATCCAGCTATTGATTTCACAGAAAAGGTGCTGCTCCATGCTGCACACAGAAGCATAGGGCTGACGTGAATGAATGCAGAATTAGGCCATTATACCATTAACAAAATGACTTGAGAGGTCAGCCTAGGCCACACGTGAAGACTTGCAGTTTGTCACTGGGCCACCAGCATCATGCCAACTTTGAGTATAATATGATGCAGCTGCTGGAGAAGTTTCTGGCAAGTAAGTCTGCATTCCTAGAAGTGGGACGTGCAGGTCAAGTGAGGTGAGGTTTCCCCGTCCTTGAACTTTGTCAGGGTATCAGGTCCACCTGGTGAGAAAGAACAGTGAGACCCAAAGGTGCCTGCGGACCCACTCTGTTTGGCTCCGAGAATCCATTTTAACTGCTCTTAAAGTCTTGAAGTTGGTAGGGGAAAAAAAAAGACAGAAAAGAAAAAACTCTAATAAAAATCAAAAGTTTTCAAATAAAATCCCAAATTCCAGCCGATTTCAGAAAGTTCAGACAATTCAGCACGGTCCTTTTGTAGCGACACCTGGAGGGATCTGAGAAATGTCTGCTTCGCGCAGATCAAACATTTCCTTGCCAGTTTGCCTCAGTGCCCACCACGCCTTGCTGTCGCCGTGGCAGGGCTGATTGCTAGCTGTCTTTTATCATCGACTTTGCAGAGAGAAAGAGAGAGAGAAAGAAACCCTGCCTGTCCATGTCACTAGGGAAGTGGAAAGATAAAGGCTTGAGAAGCCCACGTGTTCTCACTGCTGCAGGCCTGCTTTTTATTTGCTTGACCAGTCACGGGTTTAAGTTTGGGAGTTCACAGAGAGAAGCAGCAAAGTCTATACAAACATATGTTGTGAAGACTGGGAGAGATGGCTCAGCAGGTAAAGGTATGTCAAATACAAGCATGAGGACCTTAGTCGGATTGGCCAGCATCCGTGTCATGAAGGCGAGTGTAATCCCAGCTCTGGGGAGGTCGAGACAGGCGGATCCTTAGTACTTGACAGTATTTTAAACTGGATCAGTGAGCTCCAGGTTAAATGAGAGACTTGTCTCAAAACAAACAAACAAACAAAAAACAAGGTGGAGAAAGAATTGAAGAAGACACCAAACACTGACCTCTGACCTTCATGCTCATGTGCACAAACAGCACACATGTACCCACCCCAAACACGTGAACATAGACAGACACATACATACAACAACAAATACCTGATGAGGGGCCTAGGACCATTGTCGAGGTTCAGTTTGAAGCCGTAAAGGCTTGGGGTGAAGGGTCCATACTAGAGTAGAATTGGAAATATGTTACTTCAGTGGGCAGCCCAGAGGTCAAAATTTCTAGAAAAACAGATCTCATCGTAGACAAAGATGAGCTGTTGAGTGATCTAGTTTTCCAGGTGGAAATGAGCATCCAGGAGAGAGGAGAAGAGGCTGCTAGGGGAAGGAGTGAGAAGAACTGAGGGAGAGGGGTACACTTAGCCAGGGATTCTGGGGCTCCCGTTAACGAGCTCCACCCATCTTCAATAGCCAATTAAACAAACAATAGTGGGAATACGAGATTTAGTCAGTGTGGCCACGTTGGGAAGAGGAACAAAGAGGTCCAGGAACCCCCAGAGTCCATCTTTCAGGGTCCTGCAATAAATGCTAAGTTTAAGCTGAAGATGAGACAGATGCATAACTAAGAAATTCCCATCAGGGCGTGGTCCTGCCCATCATCATCTCAGGACACCCTCTTCTGCAGAGGTCAGAGGTGAGAAAGGGCTCCCTGGGAGACAAGGTTCCTCTGCTCATTGGTCCCAGACTTCATCCCTTGCCCTCTCCAAGTATGAGGATCCTAGGGGGATGCCAGTTCCTTGATGTCCATTGTTTCAATACTCTGCTAGCCAAAGGGCAGAATGCAAGTGTGTCTTTAGAACATCTTCATTCCTACCAGGACAGTCACACCTCTACTTATCCAGTGTGGCCTTGTGCGACTTACTTACCTAGACTGTCATAAAGTGGGCATTAAAATCACGGTACCTTGAAGGAACGTGATGACGATAAGATTAAAGAATTCAGGCGTGTTTTGCATAATATTTGGCTCATGGTAAATACTCAACAAACGTTAGCCACCGTGACTTACAAGTGGGGAAGTGTGCTCAGCTATCTCTAAAAGCCCTGCTACGTCTGTGTTCTGTGATTTTTTATGCCTCAGTTATCTCCAGTTCTTCCTTCCCAGAAGTTACTGAAAAGAGAGAGAAAGGGGTGAAATTCAACCTCGTTTTCTTTTATTACTATCTCATTCCCTCATCCCCAGCAAGGCTTTGTAATTCATGAAACAGCATGCCGGCATCTTCGTCACCGCCCCCCCCCCCACCCCCGTACCTCCCCAGACTTTATTTTTAGATAATTTCATGGTCTCTCGTACCAGACATCCTAGAAGTCGGCTCAGGCTGGCTGGCAGGTCTGCTCACTTGGAGCTGTCTGCTTGCTTCCATGGCTTCAGACTTAAAGCTGATTATTGCCCAGGGATCTTTGATCAGCGGTGATGGCATCAATGGACTGAATCAAGCTCAAGCTCAATCAGCTGCTTATGAAATGAACCTGGAGGAAGCTGAAAAAAAATGAACTCTTGAGCCTTGGAGACGAGACCTCTTCTTTCAAATGCAGGATGCGTGGGTGCTGTGTGGGCTGCCCTGCTTGTGGTTTTAGGGCTAAATTTGATGCAGAAGGCAAAATTCACTAGACAATCACATTAGTCTTTTTCCTGGTAGGAACTGGTCCTGACAGGCATTGCAAAACAGCTAGGTATATTCTTCTTCACCGGTCAAAACTCTGGGGACTGGGGAGATGGTCCAGATGTTAAGTGTTTGTTCTTGTAGAGGTCCCGAGTTTGGTTCCCAGCATTCATGTCAGGTGGATGACACCCTCTTTAACTCTAGCTCCAGGGGATCTGACAACTTCTCTGGCCTCTATGGGCATATGAATAATTAAAAACTAAAATAAATCTTAAGAAAAAAGTCCTTTCTTTTGCTCATCATATCAGCACACCCAGCTAATGGCATTTCTTCGGGTGTCAGGGCCCCCACTCCCTATGGGGACAACTGCTTCTGGCCAGCGAAACAAAAGCCAATGGTTATCAGATAGCCTGCTACATCCAACCAGCAGGATTGGGGCCAATGGTTATCAGATAGCCTGCTACATCCAACCAGCAGGATTGGGGGGGGGGGCTACTCACTGCTTCCATTGTCGCTGTCTAAGGAATTGCTCCAAAACACTAGTGATTGTAAATACTTATTCTCATGAGTCTCTGGATTGACAGAGGCTCATCTTGGCTAGTCTTCTGGTCTCCCGTGGTTACAGTTTAAAAGTCCAAGATGGCCACACTAGTCATGCGCCTGGCACTTTGACAGGGGCAAGGGAAGGTTAGACCCCTCTCCACTCCCCACCCCCCCAGACTAGCCTCAAACTTTGTCCATACAAAGAGACCTCGGACTTCTGGTCCTTTTGCCTGAATCTCCCCAGTGACAGGATTATAGGCATTATAATCTTATAGGATTATATGCCACACTCAGTTTATAGGGTGCTGGGACGGGACCCAAGGCTTCCGGCATGCCAGGCAAGCACTCTTCCGACTGAGGACCTCAGGGCCTCATGTCCCCGGCCCCCTTCCTTTCTTTCATGGCTATCCTTGCTACCCGGTGACTGGATCTCAACAACCAGATTTCCACCAGAGCACATTCCAGCAGGCACACACTTCTCCAGCCTTTTACACTGTGCCTGCTAATGACCCTGACCCCTGGCCAGGCCAGTCACTGTTGAGAGGGGATGCCACAGAGCCACTAAATTGCAGAGTGATGCATGCTGCAGTAACATATCATTTATACAGAGGACAGGACTGTATCTGCTCCCAAGCCCCTTCTAAGTCTTTCTCATGCTTTTCCATGATCTCATCTTCATCTGTCTTATTTTCCTTCTCTGTACAACTACCAAACTCCCCTAAAAGACAACAAACAAACAGAAACAGAAAAAGCAGCTCCATAATTAAGATTTAGGAATCTTTGCAAACCTTTCGACAAGGAAGTTGTAAACTCATGGTCTGCAGGGCATATTTTTTCTGATTGGAGCTGTTTTGTTTTGTTTGTTTTCAAATAGGGAAATTTCATCTTAAAATTCACATGCCAAACTTCTTTTGAAAGTTTAAAGGGCAGGCAACCCTAGGCCCACATTCTTCCGTGGCTAAAATGAGGATACTTCTCCCTGCCCTTTAAGAGGGTTCAGCTGTTGAGGTCACCACAGTCCCCACCACTCTGTTACGGGTTGTCTGGAAACACAGGTTCCAATAGATGTCTGAGTTGAGAGTCTCACTGCCTTCAGTTAGCTGCCTGGCCTCTGAAGTTCTTTGTTTTGCGTTTTAGACAGGTGTAAGTGGAGGTTTCTCTGTCCCACCTCGACGCCCAGCCACTTTTAAATAATCACTCAGATGTTTAACATTAATTACAAAATGCTTGGCCAAATAGCTCAGACTTATTACTAACTAGCTTTTACATTTAAATCAACCCATTTCTATTCATTGATGTATTGCCACATTATGGGTCTGCTGGCATCTTGTTTCTCGGTGGCTGGCTCACATATTTCTCGACTTTGCCCTTCTTTTTCCCTGTATTCAGTTTGGCTTTCCAGCCTAGCTATATTCTGCTTTGCTATAGGCCAAAACAGCTTTTATTATCAACCAATGAGAGCAACATATATTCATAGCATACAGAAGGGTTATCCCACAGCAGACAGGTTGTGCTCAGATTATTTCAACTTCTGATCCTCTTACCTCTACCTGCCAAGGGCTAGGATTACAGGTATGCACCACTATGCCCAATTTATATAGCACTTGTTGAAGGGCTCTAATAGGCCCAAGCATGGCAAACATGGCACTGATAGGTTTTGTCCTTCACCTTTCCCTCTCCTCCTTGCTAAAAATCCTTAGATTATATCCCTAAAGCTGGCCATCAAGGTCTAGTCTCTTATTTGACCACTTCTTCCTCCAGAGGCTGACCACCAAGGTCCAGCTATCAAAATATTGAAGTCTAGCAATCAAAAGCCCCCTTTTTACTATCCTAATTAACATGCCAAACTAAAATTAAACACCTTATTCTAACACAGGGTTTCCCCTTTCCCTTTATAAACTTCTATTTGCCCATGGACCACCGCTTTCTCCACTTTCCAGAGACAGACATTTGTCCCTCTGGGGCAAATATCCCTTCCTCTCTCCCTTGTCCCTTTTCCCTTCTTCCTCATCCTCCGTCTCTTGTCTTTGTCTCTTCCTCCCTGCCCTTTGCTGAGAACTTGGACTTGGTGTGGCCTGTGTGGACCCTGGTCACTTATGAGATTGGAGAGATGGAGCCCAAAGCTTCACACATGTGACAAAACACTGTGAGCAAAATCAACTTATAGAGGGAAGAATTTATTGGGCTTACTGTTCTGGAGAAGAGCCACAGGGGAGGCATGGCAGTAGGTAGCCAAAGCAGAAAGCTGAGAGGATTAACTGGGACGGAGTGAGACTATAAACTCTTGAACTCCTCAGTGAAGCCAGTGGCAGACAGATGTTCGGAATACATGCTTGGGGCAGCAGTGTGTGTGTGTGTGTGTGTGTGTGTGTGTGTGAGCATTTCTTATTCAAACTACCTTTCTAGGCAAGCACTCCACCAACTGAGGACCTTTCCCCGCCTCCTGGAGCTTCTGAGTTCCAGCTCCCACTTTAAATATCCCCCGAAGTTTCTCCCTGCTCCCCCATTCACTGTTTTCCTCCTCTCCATAAAACACACTTTACTGTGTTTTCATCCACGCCCCACCCCTCAGTCACCACAGCTTAGCTAAAGCCTCTGTTGGCTTGAAGCCAACTCATCCAACAATGCCTTGTTTACCCAAGTCTAAATCCTATTTCCTTAAAAAAAAAAAAAATCCTGCTTGACCTGACAATGGCAGTGTGGAGGCGGGTTCTTCTGCACTTCACTGCGTGGCTCTAGACTCCAGTCCTTCAGAGTGTTGCAGGCCAAAGCTCCATTACAAATACCTCTGGGATGGGATTGCTAGAAGCTGCCTAAGATATAAGCACTGAGTCTTTGGTAAGAGCAACACTCTGTCATGTGAGGATTGCACACAATAGAATCCCTTTCAAAGGGATACATCTGGTCCAAATACAGAGAAGCATCTAGAACAGCATTGTTATTGGAGTTGTCAGGGTCAGAGCATGAGGCCCTGGCAGTCCTCATAAACTAGGCACAGCCTCCAGTCTTAGGTCACTAAAGGAGACGGGTAATAGTGAAATGCATATAAAGGATATTTATTCCATATGGCCACGTCAGGAAGAGGAATAAATAAGGAGATCCAGTGACACTCCCCCAAGGCCCTCCAAATCCATGTTTAGGGTCCTGGTCTGAGGTTTAGGTTATACATACGGCAGGAGGGTAGCAAGATAGCTCAGTAGGTGAGGGGTTTTCCCACCAAGCCCGACTACCTGAGTTGAGTTCCCAGAAACCACATAGTGGAAGGAGAGAATAACACTTGTCAGGTGTCCTCTGACCGCCACATTTATGCCACTGCATGATTCCCATAATAAATAAATGTTAAAAATTAATTATGTGTGTGTGTATTGGGGGAAGTATGAATGTATGCATGAGCGCTGGTTCCCTTGGAAAGAAAAATCAGAGTCAGTGGAGCTGGAGCTACGGGCTGCAAGCCACCTGATACAGGTACTAGGAAATAAACTCGGGTCCTCAACAAGAGCTCTATTCACTCTTAACTCTCCAGCCACAATATAAACTTGTTTATTTATCTTGCCAGTTCTGGCATGGTGTGTACCCTGCTGTGTGACATTCTTCTTAGGGAGACAAGAGCAAGCACCTATTCACCCTAAATAGGAACCAACAACAGACCCAAGTACAGATACCACCAAAGCCCAACTTGGTTAACCACCAAGTTTCATCGGGGTTCCTTATAGAAATATGGGTGAGGGTTTACTTACAGGACTAGAAACAACTCTAAAAAGACAATGGTATCACACACACACACACACACACACTGCATGAGTGACAGCCAAGAAAAGCTGGAAACCTGGAGCACACTACACAGCATGCTGGCAGCTCAACAGGTTGCAGAGTGTCTCTTTCCAGCAGCTCAGACCATCCAACCCTCTTCCAGCCAGCTCAGCTAGTTTGAGAGTGTCCTTTAGCAGGCCTTAGAGTTTATATCTGTTCAAAGGAGTGGGTGGGTGGGTGGGGTTGGTATATGGGGTCAGTTTCAGGGACTTCCTGAATCTTTTGAGTTGTTTACTTCCTGAGCTTAAGGCGCTTTTTCACAGATTGGGATGCTTCACCTTTTCCTGGAACATTGTGTTGTCTCTCTCCTTGCTAACATTCTGTCTCTCAAGGCTTCCCTCCAAGATGGTTTTAACTGCTGCTCCACAGTCCCGCACAGGATCACCATCTCCAGTTCTCATCTCTCCTGCAAGGTGGTCTGACAAGTTGTCAGAACCGTGTGAAATCTCTCTCCTGGAGATAAGTTCCTCCTCTGGCTGATACCAGGCTTTTACTTTTCAACACGAGATTCCTGGGGGAGTTCCAGTTTCTTAGGGACCATGAATGAAATACTCTGATAGTGAAAGGAGAGATAAGTAACTTTAGAACATCTTCATCCCTGCCAGGACCGTAACAGAAAGTCTCAAAGTATCCTGACGGCAGCATCTCCTGCAGACTACTTAAACAGGCAGTCATGAACCTGGGGGTCAAGAACTCTATAAAGAGGGCTCAGCCATCTGGGGTTTGCCTGGCTGTCCTAGGCCATGTAAGACCATGACCTAAAGCCAAGCCACACCAGCGGGCCCCATGCTTTCAACATGAGCTAAGCAGAGGTAAGTGACTACCTGCCGAAGGGCCAGTTGGTTCTTCTCTTTCTCTTGTTTTCCACACTGCCTTCCATCTGCGGGTTGGTGGTTCCCAAAGCACTTGATGCCGACCCCACCCACCTGAGGAGTGGTACCCCAGCCTCCCTCCTTGCTCCCAGTCATAGGTCTGGGTGGGGCTTGAAAAAAAATACAGCACTCACAAGCTCTGCAGGTGAGCCGACAATCAGACAGATGTGGAGGCAGCTGTAGCAAACAGTTGCCAGTAGGCTCGCTTCTTCCCAACCCTGGCTGCGCACAGGTTGGGCAATTTGGCACATCTAATCCTAGAAAACTATATCGAAAGCCTCTTGATTCTCTGGAGGCTTGGAGGTCCACTGAGAGGTAAGGGCGCTTCCACAGAGTGACACTACACACCTGTATGCATTCGACACCACTTCTACGTTTGAAACATAACACTCCCTTCCCCCAGCTTTTTCCGCCCAGATGCCCCCATGGCCAGCTCCTTGCTCTGCCTGCCCTTTGAGGCTTTCTGTAATAGCACTTGACCTAGAATCTGCCTTCTGCCTGGCCGCAAGGGATTGTTTGCAGACCTGCAGGAGGGCTAATAAATAAATGATGGGCTTCTTTCTGGCCACTGGAAACCATCTCAAGGTCAGTGAGATTGCAGAGCATGGCTTCGTGGGGCTTGCTAAGATTAAAAAATCATCTGCTCCTGCTAACCACATCCTCTCTTCTCAAACTTTGAAGCTTCCCTGATGCAAAAAAAGGAACACAATTAAGACTCGATAAAATTTTAATAGCAGGAATTATGCACTCGACAACCAGCCTACAATTAGCTGTTGCTATGCTACGGGCAGAACCTAATCATGATAATGAGGCAAACAAAGGGAGGGAATTAATCAGGGCTATAAGGTTAGTGCACAGCCTGTTCCATCTCAAAGCACTGATTTCTGAAACACAGCAGTCGGGCCCCTGGGAAATCTCAGGTCTGTGCAAGGTTAGATTATCTGATGTGTGTATATGGTGTGTGTGTGTGTGTGTGTGTGTGTGTGTGTGTGTGTGTGAGCCTGAGCCAAGAAGGCCATGTACAATTCATGCCTACCACGGTAATGACTCTGCATCCATTAAAAAATATATATATATATATATAATTCCACACCCTGTACTGGAAGCCATAGCAACTCTGCAAGAGGAAAAAGATTGCTACATAGGTTGCAAACTCTGGGCTCTAAGACAGCCATTCCAAGTGAGGTCATCGACTAGATTGCACCCAGAAACTGTTAGAAATGGTGACACTCGAGACTCCACAGGTAACAGTGAACAATGCCCTTGCAGAGGATCAGATTCCGTTCCCAGTACTCGCATCGGGCAGCTCACAACTGCCTGTAACTCCTACTCCAAGGGTTCTAATGCCCTCTTCTGGCCTCCTAGGGTGTCACGTGGATAGATGTCAGTCTGTCAGTGTGCCCTCCATTTAGAGTATGCATTTTATAGGTGCTAGCTCCTGCTTTATTCTCATGGGACTGGCAGTTTAGAAACAGGAAAGTCTACAAACTTGATGGTTCTTGTGTTTTCAGCCTGGCACTGTTGGTTCCCGTTCCGTTTCCGCTCCCGTTCTGTTTCCTTTCTGAGTTTTAGACCTAGATTGACTTTCAGAATGGTGTCTGGTCTGAATGACCCCCATCTCCTCCACCTGAGGAGTCTTTGTTGATGGTCACCCCCACCCTGATACACACACACACACACACACACACTTTTTAAATCATAAAATAACAAAAAGAAGACACAGAATCTCAGGCCGCTCAGACCTTTTGAGTTAGTCTGAATTTTGCACAGATTGTTTTGTGGTTTCTGTGCACAGTGAATGTGTGATGGCCTGTTTTGCCACGTAGCAGCCTAGGCATAATAACTGTTTTATTGTAACCATGATCTCTGCCTGGTTCTGAGCAAGACATTCAACATGTATGATTATTTTATTTGACCCTTACAGTAACCAAGTGGTAAACAATCGCCTTCTGTTCAGCAGAAGAGACGTCCTGGTTAGGAACACATACACTTCATCCAGCATGAAGAGCTCCTCCCCACTGTGGACCAGGTGATGCCCAGAGAGGCTGAGAAACATCCAGGTCACCAATGCTTCAGAACCACTGGCATGTCAGGAGGGTACAGAGTTGCAATCCCAGTGTTTTCTGATCCCTAGGTTATTAGTCCATAATGACTCTTGTCACCAAGACTCGGGGTGAATAAAGACAGCTATACTTTAGCCCAGGATATAAAAATCATTAGTAGGTTTTAAGATAATTAGTAGGTTTTAAGATAATAAATAGAACCTTAGTTGACAAACACCTGTAATCACAGCATGGGGCGGGGCCGGGTAGAGTTCAAGGTCATGGGTGGAGGTGATTAGAAGTGGAGGAACCAGCATAAATCTGGCATTTGTGTGATCAGTAGGATTCTTTCTAAAGATGTGTGTGTGTGTGTGTGTGTGTGTGTGTGTGTGTGTTGCACGTGCATGTGGATGTGTTCAGGCATCACAAGAAAGCATCAATTACACCTAATTATTCCTTTGAGCCAGGGTCTCTCCGTGAACTCAGGGCTAGCATTTTCTCAGCTAGGCAGGAAGCCAGGAAACCCCAGTGATCCTCCTGTCTCCACACCCCTCAGAGTTGGGGTTCCAGGCATGCACAGGATGCCTCATGCTTCTTGTTATGTGGGTGTTGGGATCTGAACTCCAGCTCTTATAATTGTACAGCAAGCACTCTTAACCACTGAACCGTCTCTGCAGCCTGATAGAAGGATTTTTTTATAGGCTTAATGGTGGAAGGACATTTGGGGTGGCTGGATCAGCTTGAAGAAAGCATAGTGACCCCAGGTCAGCAGGGCTAAGGAGAATATGCGCAAGACCCATGCATCCATGTGTCAGGTAGGGCTGGATTAGAGCATCTTAGAATGTCAAGACAGGGGATTGGACTTCACTGGGAGTTGATGAGGCTCACCAGAGGATATCTAAACTGATAGTATGACATGCTCAGGCCAGTCTCTAGAAAGATCTGCCTTGGCTTTGCTGAGTTTTATAGACGAGACAAAGAAAACCTGAGAGCCTTGAGCCATCATGGAGGCCATGGGGACCAAAGAGAAAGGAACAATAAGACACAGAATATCTGTCATCTCTTGTCATTGTCTGGGTTCTTACTGGGAGGATCTGTAAACCCTGATAATCCAAGCACATGAAGTTTCTGCCAGAAACTCGAATCCCAGAGCCACACACCCCCTTTCCTGTATAGGCAGCCATGTGAAGGATGGAAGTCATTTTTGGGTGCTGTTCATTTTGTTTCTTTAAAATATCTTTTCTTGAGCCAGGTGTGGTGGGACACATCTTTAATCCCAGCACTCGGGAGGCAGAGGTAAGCAGATCTCTGTAAGTTCGAGGCCAGCCTGGACTACATTGTGAGTTCCAGGACAGCCAAGGCTGTTACACAGAGAAACCCTGTTTAATGTGTGTGTGTGTGTGTGTGTGTGTGTGTGTGTGTATTTATGTGTATATATACACATAATTATATATGTATGTATATATAATTTATTTTTCACTTAATACAAGTATACATTGATCAAATCTACCCCCAATCTCCCCTCCAACTCCCCCTGGACATCCCCTATTACATCCTGTTCTCAACTTCATCCTCACCTCCTCATTTTTTGGTAAAGCATTGAGTCCAGTTAGTGATGGCTGTTAGAATATTGACAGATCTGGTTGCCCTGACTTGTGCAGATAAACTATAGGTGCAGGGAAGCCATGAGTATAAAAGCCTTCTGTCTGGTAGAGCAGGCTACCGGCCATCTTGGACCAGGGTTCTAATCCCAGCTCCATCACCTGCTATTTATGTGATCATAGACAAGAAGCTTGAACTCCCCAAATCTCCCTACCATCATCTATCTGTAATAAAGAGGTCTGGGCTCTTGCTGAGGCTGGTGGGATTTGAGCTAAAGACAACAGACAGGGCAAAGAACAGCCCCTGGCCTGGTACATCAGTGAATCCCCAGAATAGACATGGTTCTTCCACTGTCTCCCTGCACAGGATAGGAGCTTGGCTGGCCAGAAACTCCTGGCAACACTCTCAGATGCCCTACTTTCTCATCAGAATGGACCATCCAGGAATTTACCTGTATCTAAACTCTCTATGATCATGCCCTTGGCAAAGAGGAAGCGCTTGGCAGGAGGCAATGGCTCGCTTGTTCCAAATATCGCCTCTCTGTCATATAAAGCAGGTCTTCTTAACTTTCCCAAAGATGGTCCATCTGCCTGCAGGTTGGGCTTCAAGTTGGAACAGGCTGGGGCTGATAAAAGGACACCCCTTCCCATGGCAATTCTGTCGACTCTAGTCACCTCTCTGACCAGACTTCCAGCCTCCTAGGTCTTGCACTTGGAGTGATTCATCTCCCAAGTCACCTCCACAAGCCTTTCGTCTGCTGTCTAATTAGAATCCGAGGTGCCGGATGCCTCGGTGCTTTAATTGCATTTGTTAATGGGTACATGCGATTATGGCCACCACACTCCTGCACAAGGCCAAACAGACAAAGATGATTAAGGGGATTTTTAAAACCCCAGCTCTCTGCAGCCTGCTCTGCTAAGTAAGTGGTAGAGGAAGGCATATTGAGCGCCCTTGCTCCTTTTTTAAAAATTAACTCCTGGCTCCCAAGTCCTTCTTGGAGCAGTGCACTGGCAGGACGGCCACATGCAGTTCCAACCCCATCTGTCACCTGTCATTTAGGCATGCTGCCCAGCCAGACCATCGGGCACTCCATCCATCAGCCACTGACTGGGAGGGACAGGAGGGGAAGAGGTGCTTTCAGGGCCCCAAGGTTCGTTTCCCGCTGCCCAGACCCAAATAATCCCACAGAAACTACATTAATTACAGTACTGTTTGACCGATGTCTCAGGTGTATTTCTAGCTAGCTCCCAGATCCTAAATTAAACCATTTCTATCCATCTATGCATCACCACAAGGCTGTGGCCTATTGCTAGGCGTCTTTCTCCTTTGGCAGCTACATGGCATCTCTTTGACTCTGCCTACTCTCTCTATATATCTCTGTTTGGATTTCCTGCCTGTCTTTATTCTTCCCTGCCATAGGCTGAAGCAGATTCTTTATTAACCAATGGTAATAAAACATATTCATAACATACAGAGGGAATCCCACGTCACCAAAGGGATGATATCATTGGCCTGACTGTAGCACCTGACTTAGCTGAGGTGGCCCAGAGGTGGTTCACTGTTTGCCTAAGCGCTATACCACTGAAGGGTCCCACCCTAGTTCATTGTTTACCTCTTCTATAATCTTGGGGGGGGGCTTGACATTCTCAAGAAGGCGCCTCCCTCTTGCTAACCAGAGAATGTTAATAAGCCTGATTCTGTGAGAACTTCTGTGGGTAACTGAGATTGTTCTAGTTCAATGATTCCAAAGAAAACAGTGCTAAACTGTCCTCGGTGGTTCACCAATTTGCCCATGCCATCCCCTGGTACTTCTCCATCCTCAGCTCCTATCCCTTGCTCACACAGCTCCAGTCATGCTTCTCTTCCTGCAGTTGCTCAGATAGACTGAGCTCTTTCCAGCCTTGGGACCTTTGTACTTGCTCTTTCTTCCATTAGGAAGAATTTCCCTTCATCCTCCTGCTCAGCCTCTTCTGAATCCTCAGGTCTCCTTGCTATTGGGTACAGCCTTACCACATTCTCTTCAGGTCTCGCTGCTATGGGGTGAGGCCTCACCACAGTCTCCTCAGATCTCCCTGCTGTGGGGTGAGGCCTTACCACAGTCTCCTCAGATCTCCCTGCTGTGGGGTGAGGCCTTACCACAGACCCAGATCAATGGCCCCAGGGACTATGGACTGAAATCTTTGGAGCCCTGAGCAGGGTTCAGCCTTCCCTCCATTTAGCTTGTTTTATCATAACAACCGAAAGCAAGCTAATTTAGGTTCTACCACCCAAGGCAGGCTCTCTGATCCTACGAACGAGAGAGAGACAGAGAGACAGAGATAGGGAGACACAGAGAGAAAGTATGGGAAAGCTAAGGCATGGATATCTCAGTGGAAAATATCAACATCCAGCTTCCTTCTCTCGGCATCCATCTTCCAATCACTACTGCCTCCTGCATGGACCCAGCTCCTCTGGGTGGAGCCCCTTCTCGAGCTCCTCACATCTCCGTTCATATTGGTCATGGACCCCTCCCTGGCAACCCACTGCAGCCTGGTGCCCTTGAGGTTGGGCCTGTCTAATTCATTCCCCTTTGGCATATCCCTCTTTCAGCTGGGAACTACCTTCTAGTTCCGGGAATATAGGCTTGGTAGGATGCTCCTGTCTAACAGGTGATACCAGGTCCTCTTGAAGGCCGAACTCTGGCAGGTAGAAAAAAAATCCAGTTTGGAGTCTGGTCATTCCGTGAATTCCTGGCACTCAAAGCTTTGCTCTTGTGTCTTTTCTCATCATGTGTTTCAGCTTTTTCCTCCTGGCGTGCACTGCACTTTTCCATCAATACTTTATGATTTATGATATAAAGAGCTGGGTTTTTCTTGCTTGCAACCAGGGCTCTTTGGTGGGTTCTGACAGTCCCAACCATCAGTACGAGCTCGTTGGGAACATCCCTGTCTTCTTGAATGTACGGCAGGTGAACTGGAGATGCTTCAGGGCCTCTGTTTTATTCCATATGAAGACAACATTGGCACATTCTCAGTTACTGGGAGCCACCCGTTCCGTCCCCTTCCCCTGCTCCTTTCCACCTCTCAGATGAGGCCAAGAGATGTGGTGATGCAGGCACAACAGTGGTTGCTATGGGAACCCCAGGCACATGTATATCATCCCTGGGGATGCTCAGGAGGAGATAGACAGCTGTTGGGGGCCTGGCTGCAATGACCGCCTTTTGAAGCAGAAAGCCTCAGCTGTTCCGGTCCCCCAGACCACCACTCAGCTCAGCTCCAAGAACTCCAGACAGAGCAGCTGTTCAGCTGAGGAGACCTGAGGAAGGGCTACCCTGAGCAGCTTCTGGCTGCCAGTCTCTGGGGGAGGCGGCCGAGAGGAACAGCATAATTCAGCTCAGAATCCGCAGACTAGAAACATGCCTAAGAAGCCATTTAGTGGATCAATCCAGTTCCGCTAGAGCAAGCCAGCCCTGGGAGCCAAGCACAGCCCTGAGGAGTTCAGTCAGAGATGGAGACGCGGGAGACAGTTGAAGGTCTCTGCTGACAACAGAAATGGAAGACACTAGCCGTGGTTACTGTTTGCACAGTGCCCGCATGTGTTAGCCACTCTGCTGAGTTCTTTACAGACATCTGCTGTGGGTCTTTTCCTGTGGAGACATGAGCAAACATCTCTTCACCCCAGACAGAGCATCAATAGCCCACAAACATCCCACCCAGGTTTAGATTAGTGACCCAGTGAGTTAACTGGGCACTTAAGGCCACGTGGATGTCAGAGGTGAGGGGATTTGCTTACGGGAGCTTGAGTGACTCCAAGGGCCCACTCAGCATGAGCGACTGATGACAAGTGACAGACAACATAACTTGGGGAAATTGTGTCTCCGGAGCTCCCAGGCAATGTGGGATTTGTAATGGTTTAAGTAAAATGGCATCGTCCCCCGAGGGGTGGCAGCAGGCAGTGGGCCATGAGGGGCAGCCAGGTCCCACCACCCAAGGCCTCTGTGGGTCCCAGGTGGGTGGGAGGCAGCGGATGAGAGACCTCGGCAGGTCTTTCAGGATCAGAAGCCCTTACTTGAAAGAGCAGGTGCTTTGAGCTTGGTCTTTTGGGAAAGAGAGACCAAGTTTTTAGAGCAGGGGAGGGATGTCAAATTTGCCCGGTACTCACCTGACACCACTGCAGCGTGTAGGAGAGACTCAAGGGTGGGTCGGGACAGGGAAGGAATTCACCCGGAGACCATTGTCAGGTGCTCCAGGGAAGGGGTTAGAAAGACTGGGGCTGGGGCTGGGGTGGAAACAAGGGGCCATCAGGAGGGACATTCCAGAGTTAGGTTCAGTAGATTGTCACTGGTAGGAAGCTGAGGACAAATTGTGCTTCTTTCAGGAGCCACTGACTCTTCAGTATGCGTGAACGCAGGAGTGTTCATGTCGCATGCAATGCAAGCATGAATACCCCTGAGCTCACATTGGCCCTCGTGTATGTGTCCATGTGAAGCTCTGTGTCGTCCTCTTGGAGTCTTGTTCACCCACAGAACTGCATTTCCATGTCTGCCCACAGCCTGGGTGTGTCTCCTACTCCCACTGCAGCTGCGAACACAGCCCCACCCTCCATGCTCTCCGTTTTGTGCAGAAGCCTGTGCGCCAGGCACCCTCAGGGGCTTAAGCTGTTCTAGAGACTCTGCTACTAAAGTGAGATGCCTCTTCCATCCATTTGGAGCTGCAACATGAACCCCGAGGCAGTTCTTCAAAGGGAGTCACGAGCGGGGGAGTGGGTGTGGAAGAAAGAAAGTAAACATTGGATTAAACTGAGAACTACCCCTGCCTCTGGTGCAGACCTGATGTGCAGCTCCTCCAGGCAGACTCTGAATTGACAGCTGTGTTTCCTCCCAGCCAGGACCCCAGCTTCCTGGACCTTGCTTTGCAAGGCTAGGTGAGCCCTTATTCCTGGGTGGAGCAGGCTCAGACATGGAGAAGGAGGCCATCTCTAGTTTCCTTCCTCCCTTTGTCCCTTACTTCCTTCCCTTCCTCTGACCTTCCCCTTCTGGTTCTTCCTTCCCTTATTCCCCAGTCATGGCTTCAGGAGGGCACTGAGGCTTCACACTGACTCCATTCTCCATTGACTCTGGCTCTGGGACTGTGGGCAAGCGGGTTTGCACTAAAGGGAGGTGTCGTCTCCTCACAGGGTTGATTTATATTAAGAAAATCCAGGGCTGAGCGTGTGGCTCAGTGGGTAGCACTGCCCAGCAAGCACTGCCTGTGTTTGATCTCCTACACCACATAAACAGCTCTGGCAGCACAGTCCTGCCATCTAAGCATTTGGGAACAGCAGGCAGGAGGACCAGAAGTTTAAGATCATCCTCAGCTATGTGGTGAGTCTGAAGTCAGCCTGGGTGATATGCAATGATGTCTCAAAGAAAAACTATCCAGGCAGGCAAGTGTTTAGCAGCACAGTAGGCCCACTAAAGGAACTGAATAAATCTAGCCAGGCTTGGCCAACTTTCCCTCACTGTAGAAAAATACACAAGATAATCAGTTTACAAACAGAAATGGTTTATTTCAGCTCATGGTTTTGGGACTTTCAGCCCATAGTTGCTTGGTGCTGTCACTTTGGGGTCATAGCCCCACAGAACATCACGGCCTCTTCATCTCATTATGAAGTCAAGAAGCAAAGAGAGAGGCAGTGAGGGCTGGTTCCCTTCAGGGGCACGCCCCCTTTGATTTCACTTCTACCTCTTACAAGATCACCTCTCAATAGTACCACAGGCTGGAAACCAAAGCCCCCAGCACACGGTCTCAGGAGAACTTTCTATATTGAAACTATACCACTAGAGAAACGGCTTAGCATTTAAGAGCATTTGCTATGCAATCAAGAAGACTGGATTTTGGATCCTAGCACCATTTGTAACAAGCTGGTACATACACATATATCCCCAGCCCTGGTGTGGGCAGCTACAGGAAGATTCCTGGGGCTTGCTAGCTTCCGGTCTAGCTAAGAAAATACAAGTCCAAGTTTCAGGGAGAGTTCCTGCCTCAAAGGAATAGATAGAGACTGATAGAGAACACCAGATGCCCTCTTCTGGCCTCTGGGTGCATGTACACTCATATATAGCTACACACACACACACACACACACACACACACAACGATGCAAGAAGTCCTTTGTATATGTGTTGCTTTTATTGGTTAATGAATAAAGAAGCTTGCTTGGCCTGTGATAGGGCAGAATAGAGCTAGGTGAGGAAAACTAAGTTGAATGCTGGGAGAAAGAAGGCAGAGTCAGAAAGATGCCATGTAGCTGACAGAGGGGAAATACTGCCAGCTAGAACCTTGCCCATAGACTACGAGTCCTGTGGTAAAATATAAAATAATGGAGATGAGGTTAATTCTAGATGTAAGAGCTACCTAGAAATATGCTTAAGGATTGGCCAAGCAGGTACTTAAATAATATAGTTTTCTGTGTGGTTATTTCACGAGTCTGGGTGGCCGGGAAACAAACAAACAACCTCACACAACACACACACACACATGCACACGCACCATGCACTCACACACAAATAAATATAAATAAATACTTAAAGGAAAGTATACATTATCAAATTGTCATTGTTGTTACGCAGTGACCATGTGTATCTCCCAAGCGCAGTCTGATTTCATCAAAAGAAAGTAAGAGTTCTATAAAAGGTAGACTGTCTAATGCCTTAGCAGAGCTAAGGCTCAGACTCCTCGTGAGTCAAGAAGAATTGAGGATAGCTTCCTGAAGGAAATGGCTCTTAAGGACAGTGGGTTTTTTACCAACTGAGCCCTTTGGGACAGTGTTGACTTTCTAATCCTTACACCCTGCCTTTTAAAAAATTAGCCCTGTTGTTGTTGTAGTTGTTGTTAAACTAGAAAGAAGACTCAGCCAACCTCATACAATGCAAATCTCATCAGAGTGAACAAATCTGGGGTGAGGGTGGCCCAGATCAGGAGCAGAATGTTCCAGCACTCCAGAGTCCCTCCTTATGAAGGGTTACAACCAGCCTGACTTCTAATCTCAAAGGCTCAAGGCCTGCCTATACAGCAGTAGAATCCTCAAGCTGGCACCCAGCGTCTGACAGCTTAGACTCAACGTCTGGTGAGATGCCCTCATGTTGCTTTATTCCTGCTCCTTGCTGTACACGGTTGTGCCACCTAAATTACACACTTCATTTAGCATTCATCACTGGCGGGTATTTGGATGACTTCCAGTTTGTGAGTTCCACAAGGAGCCTGGCTGTGAGCATCCCTGCAAGTGACTTTTGGCAGCTGCATAAACAAGCTTGTTAGTTATATACCCAGAGTCCAGTCTATGAATATGACTGTATTCAGGTTTCATGACACTTAGATGTTTACAGAGGGACTTTACCCATTTACCATCTTACTGGCAGTATAGGAGAGTTTCGGTTGCTCCCTCTCCTCATCAGCCCTTGTTGGTGTCAGGCTATGATTTTAGCCATTCTGTGTAGCACATCTGTGTAGTATATAATCTGATGATTATGGGATCAAGCATTTTTTCATGTGTTCATTTGCCAGTTGAACCCTATCCTCCGTAGAGTGGCTGTTCTGAATATTTTGCTTGTGGGTTTATTGGGTTTGTCTTGTTAATTTATAGAAGCATATATAAATTCTTTTATGGCTTAGATATGAAATATCTCCCAGAAGTTCATGTGCCGACAGAAAACGCAAACTCCCAGGGAAGCCACTGAATTGAGGAAGTGAATTATTCCATAACAGCGGAAGGACGGTCAACAAATGCTTTCAAATAAGTAAATAAACAGATCTTGTTTTGAGCTAAAGAAATCACTGACATGGACAAGAAATAATTGCCACTCATTAAAAGCTATTTTAGTTTGAATAAAAGCACAGTTAACTTGACAATACACCCCTCAGCATTGTGAGATATACCAGAGTAATCTTTTTGTCGGGGAAAGATTTTCAAGACAGGGTTTCTCTGTTTAACAGCCCTAGCTATCCTGGAACTCGCTCTTTAGACCAGGCTGGCCTCGAAGTCAATCTGCCTGCCTCTCCCTCCTGAATGCTAGAATTAAAGGTGAGCACCATCCATATCTGGTCCAGAATAATGTTTTTAATGTTGCCCTATTTTTTAAATATTGTATTGTGAAATTAATGGTTTGAAGAATCAACCCAGCCCCCTGGCACCCCTATATCTAAAGAGTCTGGAATGTTTGGGTCCAGGCTTTACCCCAGCCCCTGGCATCCATGTGTCTGGGGAGTCTGAAATGTTTGGGAGGAACTTTCCATTCCAGGCCCCCTCCCCTGGGAGTTGCTGCCTCCGAGAAAGCCCACCAAACAGTGACCCCTCCCCAGAGAGGGTCAAGACCATTCCCACAGGCTATTGTCCCCCAGAGAACAAACACTTGGTCTTCTCGGTCTTCCTTTCCCCTTTCTGTGGTTTCTGGTCTTCCTTGGGGGAGGGGAGGGGGAGCTGGAAGGCATTTGGTCTGATTTGAATTATTGCTTCAGGAAAGAGGCTTGCTGGACCATAAAAACTTTACAAATATCCTTTATAAAATGTTTTTTGAAAGCACTGTTACAGTTATAAGAACATAATATAAAAATATTGAAAGTGGTCTATAATTTATTTTTACTAGGATGGTTAAATTTTTTTAAAAAATTAAAACATTTGCACTTTGCTTAAAAATGTTATGCATTTACACACACATACACCCAAAGTTCATGTGCTGAAAGCTTGGTTTCCAAAGCTTGGTTTGGGGGGAAGGAGTGAGCTCATAGTCTCTGATCTAAGTAGTGAGCTCATAGACTCTGATCTAATCCCTGGACCAGTCCCTCCATGGAGTCATGAGATGATAGATTACTGGGAAGCAGTAGAAAGGAGAAAGCAGGGCCTCATGGAGAAAGGGGTATGTACTGTTCTAGTTGGGGTTTCTATTACAACGATGAAGCACTGTGAGTAAAGCATCTTGGGAAAGAAAGGGTTGATCTGGCTTACACTTCCACATCATTGGTCATGAGCAAAGGAAGCCAGGCCAGGGACTTAGATACGGCAGGAGCCTGGAGGCAGGAGCTGATGTGGAGGCCGTGGAGGATGCTGCTCACTGGCTTGCTCCCCATGGCGCGATCAGCCCGCTTCCTTATAGCATTCAGGACCACCAGCCCAGGGTGGGGGCCCCACTCACAATGGGCTAGGCCCTCCCCCATCAATCACTAATTCAAAAAAAAAAAAAAAGCTCTACAGGCTTGCCTACATCTTCTCAATTAAGACTCCCTCCTCTCCAGTGTCTCCAGCTTGTGACTGTTTGGTCAAAAGTGAGACCCCAGCCCTCTAACACCCCTATATCCAAGAAGTCTGGGATATTTGGGTGAAACATCACTCCATCCCTTGGCACCCATCTTTGGAGTACCAATGGAGCAGAAATGGAACAGGAAGCTCCATTTCAAGCCCCCTCCCCCTGGGAGTTGCCTTGGTCTGGACTCCACCTCTGGGCTACAGTTTCCCATGAGGCTTTGTTGCTATTTTTCAAGAACTATAACTCCCAGCATCCTAGGAAGTTGCCTGCTCCTTGGGCAGGTGGGATTTACAGGTTAATTTAGAGTATAGCAATGGTAGAACAAAACTGCTCGCCCATGGTGACAAGAAGCAAAGAGACATGAGGGGCTGAAGGCAAGGTACATGTGCTGGCAACAAAGCCTCATGGGAAAGTGTGGCAGCCTATAAGTTTTCTCCATAAAAGCCCCAACAACATGTATCTCAGGGCCACTTGGCTAGAAAGTTCCAGGAAGTATTCCTGATCAAATTCCGTCTTGGTCAGTATTTAATGTTTTAATAAAGCTTGCTTTAATTTGTTCCAAAATGGTAGAACTGGTTTTTCTCCAGTGAATCTAAGAATTAACACCATGCCTGGTAACTGTAATATTCTGCCTTACTCCAACCCCAACACTACAGGGCCTGTGTCCAAGTACTGAAGCCCCAGAACCGTGAGCCAAGATGAATTCTCGCTTTTTCCAGTTGTTTTCTCTGGTGTGTTGTCTTAGCTCCCCAAGGAAAGGAAAGGCTTGTCATCAGCAATGTTCAATGGTTACTGGGGCTTTCTCCTCTCTCTGGCCTAGGAAGCCCTTCCAGAAATGATGGAGGATGGTCATATGTCTATTGGTTAATAAAGAAACTGCCTTGGCCCTGATAG
This sequence comes from Microtus oregoni, assembly GCF_018167655.1. NCBI lineage: Eukaryota > Metazoa > Chordata > Mammalia > Rodentia > Cricetidae > Microtus > Microtus oregoni. Next base: position 25,022,356 of record NW_024543091.1, on the reverse strand, counting down.
GACAGAAAATTAGGTAAGCGGAGTAGACAGAATGCTGGGAGAAAGAAGCAGATTCAAGCAGTCGCCATGATTCTCCTACCTGACACAGATGCAGGTTAAGATCTTTCCTGGTAAGCCACACCTCGTGGGGCTACACAGATTATTAAAAATTGGTTAATCGAAGGCCGGGCGGTGGTGGCGCACGCCTTTAATCCCAACGCTCGGAAGGTAGAGGCAGGTGCATCTCTGGGAGTTCGAGGCCAGCCTGGTCTACAAAAGCTAGTTCCGGGACGGGCACCAAAGCTACAGAGAAACCCTGTCTCGAAAAACCAAAAAAAAAAAAAAAAAAAAAAAAAAAAAAGGGTTAATTGAGTTGTGAGAGTTAGCCAATAAGAGGCTGGAACTAATGGGCCAGGCAGTGTTTAAAAGAATACAGTTTTCGGGTAGTTATTTCGGGTAAAGCTAGCTGTGCAGGGAGCTGGGCGGGAACGCAGCACACTGCTCCCAATTCAGGGAAAGAAGGCTGCACCGAATTCCTCTCACCCTCTTCCTACAAGAAGTGTAGGGAAGTGTCACACCCCACCTCGGCCAGCAAGGAATGACGCGACCACCGGAGCTCTTCTCACTGCAGTTTATTCCAGGACCTTTATTCACACACTCTCTCTCTCTTCCTCTCTTTCCTTGACCTCTCTCTCCGGGCAAACCTCTCTCAGCCCTTAAGTAGGCACGGGCTGCCAATCCCAGATTGCCAGGTGGGCACTGCCCATAGGTTCACGCATATGCAGGCAGCTGATAATCATTGCATGATCATAGCATAGGTCAGGTCTTAGCCATCTCAGGAGTTGATTATACATCTCCATCAGGTGTGACACCATGCAGCTCACTACAGTTCCCCCTTTTGTTTTGTAGCCAAACTTGGGGAGACTGTCCTGCTTCAATGGCCGTGAAGGCCTGAATGATCGTAACTGCATTGCGATGCTGTGAAACCCTTATGTGACAAATGCACCATAGGCATACCAGGGAGGCAAGCACCATTAAGTTTGCCAGGGCTCTTATTCCCGCCCACTCCCTCAGATGATCCATGGAGTGATCCAGGAGGATAGTCCTTCTGCCAGGCTGGTATCCATGCGTGTGGAGTTCACAGTCACCATCGCCACCCGCAACTTTTCCAGTTGTTGTTCAAATTCACCAGACCAATTACCTAAAAGATACCTAGACAATTCTTTAGACAGATTAGTTTCATGAGTCATATTTAATGCTGGTCACACACAGCCCCGGATGGATAGAAATGTCTGACAGACTAGGGTATAGACTTAACATACCCCAGCTGCCATACCCCCGTGGCACATTCATTCTTGTCAGCTGAGTGCATGGAAGATACCTTCTCCCTCGTGCACCTCTTTGGCTTCCCTAGCAGCTCAGCTGATCCTGCTTCTGCTCTGAAAGGGCCCCACTTAAACCGTGTTTTAGGGAATTTGGGCGTTGTCAATCTCTCTGGCTACTTCCTGCTGAGCGGAATGTTGCATTCTTAAAGGTATTTACTACAATCTACATTTTCCAGTTGCGGACTCAGGTCATAGCCCCGGGGGAGAGGTGGATGCGTGGCGTGGAGCAGGGGGCCCCCCAGACCCCGGGTGGGGCAGAGGTTCAAGCTGGTGAGCCTTACCTCGGTGGTGCTGCACTTCTATGCCCTGAGGCCCACGCTGGGAGTGGCCTAGTGTTCTGGCCTTGTCGGTCCTCAAGGCAGGTCCTGGTGTTTGCAGCTTCTCAGACCCTCAGTGCTGCTTGGCTTTGGAGCCACCTGGAGCTCCTTGGTCTTGGAGCTGCAGCTGCTCACACTCCACTGCAAACTCTGAAGGCTTCGGTAACTCAAACCACATGAATATCACTCCCTTCCTTAGCATACCTTGTTCAGTGGCAAAATTCAGATCTCTACCAAGCCTATCCCAGGATGACACATTAAGATTGCCAGAGACGGCAAACCAAAGAGCAATTGTGTCACATTTAGCCAAAAACCTCTCCAAAGCGCTCCGTAACAGCTCGTTAAGAGCTAGAAAAATCAGGTGTGATGTTGAAGTGCCCATTCTAAAATCCCATTCTTAAACCGTCCACTTTGGTCGTGGCCCTCATTTTAAACCGTCCACTTTGATCGTGGCTCTGACTTTAAACCGTCCACTTTGGTGGCGGCCCTATTACCCCCACTCTCCCTTCTTCTACCGGCGAGAGCAGAAAACCCGCTTTTTGTTGTGGATCCCCAATCTTTAACTTGAGGATTATTTGGTGCACTGTAGTAATGGGGCGGCAGGGCTGCGTTTCCAGCACCCCGGCCGCCTGCCCGGCTAGCTTATGCTCCGAAATAACAACACACAAACTGTATTCATTTAATCACTGCTTGGCCCATTCTCTTCTGGGCTTATTCTCACATATTAATTTAGCCCATTTCTAATCATCTGTGTGTAGCACCCCAAGGTGCGCTTACCGGGAAGATTCTAGCCTATGTCCATCCTGGGTCAGAGCTTCATCCCGGGAGCGGGGCATGGTGTCTCTCACAGGCGTCTGCTGCTGAGAGGAGAGCTTTCGAGTCTCTGACCTCACTTCCTCTTCCTCCCAGCGTTCTGTCCTGTTTTCTCCTCCCACCTATCCTCTAACCAATAAAATGGGCCAGGGCAGTTCCTTTATTAGCCAATGACCTTCCTCCATCAGTGCACCCCCTGACTGCAGCAAGTTCTGGGCTCCACGGAGAGAGGTTTGGAGGTTCCCCGTACGACTTGTCCCCGTACGCTTGTCCCCGTACAGGCCACCACTGTCACGGCCACCCTCGTCCCGCAAGGATGACGCGACCACTGGAGCTCTTCTCACTGCAGTTTATTCCAGGACTTTTTACATTTCTCTCTCTCTTCCTCTCTCCCAGTTCTTCTCTCTCCGGACAAACCGCTCCCTCAGCCCTTAAGTAGGCACGGGCTGCCAATCCCGGATTGCCAGGTGGGCACTGCCCATAGGCCCATGCATATGTAAGCAGCTGATGATCATTGCGTTATCAGGCATAACTCAGACTTTAGCCATAGGAGTTGATTATACATCTCCATCAGTTGTGATTCCACGCAGCTCGCTACAGGGAAGTAGGAAAACAAACCTTCCTGCCTCCTCCCTCTATCTTCCCTTCTTCTTTAAACGCTTGCTGGGTACCTACTGTGTATGCAAGGCCCCAGCCTAAAGTCAAAGAGAACAGAATGAGTACATTCTGCCTTCCCAGAGTTGGAGCTCCTTTGTGTGAGCTGAAGGCTGTTGATGACCAAATGTGAGGTGACAGGGCTGTGGGGCAGACTGGGGTGAGGCTTCTGCCCCTGCAGTCCTGCTGCTGCAGACACTGGGTGCCCGGGTGGGCAGCTAGCTATGGAACTCTGTTGTCCAGGAAAGACCCAGCCTGGAGGCTGCTGTTGCCAAGCACCCCAGGAGATGCTTCCTCCCCTTCCTGGCTTTTGTTTTTGTGCAAACTCATTATGCTGGATTGTCTGAGAGGGAGGCAGGGATGGAGGAGTAATGGAAATCTCTGGAGAGAAGATGAAAAGATGAAGCTTCTCTCAACCACAGAAGGAGCCCACTTGAGGCAAGGACTGTGCCCTCAGGGGACCTAGGAGAGGACTGACCATCATTCTTAGCATGCAAGACAAGGCTCCAGATATTTGTAAATTGCAAAAAGACACACACACACAACCACACACTCAAATGCGCACACATAAAGTTGGTGGGGATAAGTGTGGCCTGTGTCACATAGGGAGGAGGACCTGGCCTGAATAGCACAGCTTCTGGAAACACTGGCTGGGGTGGGGAGAAGCCTGGGCTCAACTGAGGTAGAATCCTAGGCCCTTTCCTAAGCTGATCCTGCTCATGTACTATCTGCCCACACTTCATGAAAGGGATTATTAAAAATGCTCTGGGATCCCCGGCGGTGGCAGGCAGCAGAAATGCTGCAGGTCCCCAAGCAGTGGCAGCAGGCCCTGAGAGCAGCCAGTCCCAGGCAGAGATGGCTGCTGGTCCAGGGTAGGGAGACACGCAGCCGCAGGCAAGAGACAGAGACATAAATAGACACACCATGCAGAGTGAGGTTAATATTTGTTTAGTGGTTATGGAAGGGAGGGGAGAAGGGGAGAAGAGGAGAGAGAGAGAGAGAGAGAGAGAGAGAGAGAGAGAGAGAGAGAAAGGAAGAACGGAGAGATGAAAGCTGCCTCTCTGAGAGGGAGACAGAAAGAAGAGAGAGGGAACTCAGGCTGAAAGCTAAAGATCAGCCTGTCTCAGCAGATGACAGAGGGGGGTGTGACTTGTCTCTTAAAGAGACAGAACAGATCATTATACTTCATTTCTGAAACTTCTCTGTTTGACCCTCTGAGCCCTGACCCCAACCTAAAACCTCAACCTAAAACCTGCACTTGCCTCCAGAATGTCCCCTCCCCCCAGTTTGAGCAGCTTAGACTGGAGAAGGTGTAACAGTACAACCTAGACGCTGTAAGTGAAGAGCCTACAACATGGAGAAAAGCCAACACATTGACTGAAGGCTTCACCACACACAGGACTGGTTCCTGGGAAGGTAGCTGAAGCAGGAAGGTGACCCAGAGTCTGGAACACCAGCACTGGCAATGATGTCCTCCTACAGGCCTGTTTTTTTTGTTTGTGTTTTTTAACTTCTTTAATGAATCTTTGGGGGTTTCACATCATGCACCCCAATTCTGTTCACCTCCCAATTCCCTCATACCCCCTTTATTCCTGTTGCATCCTCCCATGAAAGAAAACAAAACAAAGTAAGCAATCAATCAAATAAAAGCAAGAAAGGGGAAGAAAACCCTCCCCCAATAAACCAAAACAGAGCAAAATTACAGCAGAAACAAACAAATCTCTGTGTCTCCTTCTTTCCTACTCTCCGTCACCCCTTCATCCGTCCTGGGGCACTGGGGGCTTCCATGTGTCATATAGTATTTCCCTTTATCCCATTGCTTGACTGGCAACTGTTTATTGTAATGAGTCGTTGGTCTGGTTCAAGACCTCTGGGTTTTTGGTACACCATCCTCACTGGATCGTCACCAGAGTTCTTCTGGAATATCCTGTGTCTTGGAGATCTTGTGGGTATTATTCCGCAGGACCAGTCCCTTCATGAGCTCCAACAGGACCTAGACAGGGTAAAACTGGACAAGGTCCAACTGTGGGCCTGGGTGTTAGCAGGCAGGTCAGATGGAGCCACTGGGACTGCCTGCCTCTGGTGCAGTGGCAGAATCAGCTCCCCGACATGCATGCCCTCAGGGTAGGTTCATCCCCCTCCCCCTATGGTTAAGGGTGAGAGCCCTTTCTCCTAAGTACAGGGGCTGGTTCTCTTGCTGTACTGGCCAGTGAGAGGCAAGACCAGCTTTCCCAGGGCAATGAAGTGTGTGGGACTGGCTCAGCATGGCTCTCTGATTCCATCTCTCATAATTCCGAAGGTTTCCTGAGGTGACACTGGCCACATGCATCAACACAGACCCCAGCTGTGGCTCAATCATGGACCCAGACATGGCCCTAGGCAGCAGCTTAAGCCCAGACAACATCCTGGCTCTGGGTGGAAGGAGCGGCCACCCAGGTGGGAATGGCTCCAGCAGTCATGTGGTCACCAGATACCACCAAGGCCTCTGATTGTGGCTCCAACCTTGGGCCTCTACGTGACCATTAGTGGCAATGCAGGATCTTAGGTCAGACTCAGGACCCTCCCCCAGCTGCTGTAGGACAATGGACTCCAATATGGTCCTTAGCAGCATCTGGGTCTGGACATCACCACTGCCCCCAGCGGCAGCATGGCCCTAAGACACTAACTTGGCCCTTGATCTTTGGTGTCTATGTGACCTTTGATGGCAACAAGAGCATCAGACATCTATAGCTCGGGCCCATGGCAGCATCAGGGCCCGAGCTGCAGCTGATTCACTGTTTTTAAGCGGGAGGAACTGTGTGGCTTTTAGAGCTTGGGCATGACCAGGTGGACATGGCTCTGCCTAGTCCCTGGCTCCAGAGGATGGCACTCCAGCGTCTAGACAGCGAGAAGCAGGGAAGGCTAACCTATTTTCCAGCTGCATCTCCCTTAGTGAGTGAGCAGCTTTAATAGTGTGTTAATTGTACTGCCCTAGAGGACAGGGGGGAAAAGCTGTGAAGAGATTGAAAATAGAAAATAGCAACTCCACTAATAGGGCTCTGTAGGCACGAGGGATTCAGGGTGGCCAGGGACAGAGACTCTGGTACGAGTTCTGGCAGTTGACCCAGCATAGTGCTTCCTCAGCCTGAGAGTTAACTGGGGCCTTCCTCTTGCCTGAAGTGAAACCAGAGGTGCTGAAGCTCAGACTGGCTTGAACAACGTAGGGACCCGATAAGATCGTATTTATATCCAAAAAGCTTGGCAGTGGGGTTGCTTTCTGATGGAACCTGATCCAGAGACTTGTGTGACCCAGTGTGTCACTGGGGACCTGCTTCTCTTACCTGTGAAGAGAAGAGCCGGTCTACCAGAAAGTAGGGGGTGGGGAAAAGGGTAACCCTGAGAGCTCCATCTCTTCCTGCACCACCTCCTCACATTTTCAGGCCCCTCTAGGTGTTCAAATACAGCCTGCTCCCATCCTGCCCTGCTCTTTCCTCTCTTCACCCCAGTCTGCTTTCTTCGACCACCCATGTGCTAGTGTTTCCTTAATCCACAGCCCCAATTGGATGGCATTTCTATGTCACAAAGCCAAACATATGACAGCTGGTGGGACCTGCCAATTAATGTCACCCCTGGGGCCTGGCACTCAACATACCTAAAGCGTCTGCCTAACAGCCTAGTTCCTAAGCTGTTTCTCTTTGCTAGCTGTCACCATCACCACGGAGTTGGAAGCCTGGCCCTCTGCCATTACTGCGTCCCCTCTCCCTCTCCACCCCCATAGCCTAGGCCTGCTAGACTCCCTTTGGGGTCCACCCTGCCCCCACAGTCCTCCGGCTCTTCCTGGGTGCCCTGGACACATTGATGGTGATGCTTTCCACTTCCTTCAGCCCTGTTCCTGGATTGCAGAGCCTCCTCACAGCCTCTGGCCCCCACAATGGCCTCACCTTGGTGATAGGGCCTGTATCCTGGTTGTTACCGTCCTGACCACAGCCTAGGTGTAGGCTGAACTCAGGGTACAGCCAGGCACTCATGTGTTTCCACTGAAATAAGCAGAATGAGGCACACATGGAAACTGGAAAGAGGAGGGAACTCTCCTGGGGAAACTGGAAAGAGGAGGGGGCCCTCCTGGGAAGAAGCCAACCTCTCTGAAGGCCCAGGAGGACTAAGGTGTCACATCCCCTGGGGCACATTCAGCTAGGGCTACCCTCTCCCTGGCATTGTGCTATGGAGGGTGGTATGAAAGGAAGGAATTCTGTGTATGGATGTATATGTGTGTGTGTGGGGGGGAGTACACTTGTATGCGTATGTGCACATGTGTTCATATGTATGGAGGCCAAAAGTCAGCCTCAGATGCCGTTCCTTAAGAACTACCTACCTTGTTTTGTTTTCTCGTTTTTTATTGTTGTTAGTTTGTTTCGTGTGTGTGTGTGTGAGTATGTATGTGAGTGTGGCATGTGTATGTGGGGTGTGTGTGTGTGTGTGCATTCTGCTCTATCACTCTCTATTCCCTTGAGACAGGGTCTCAGACTGAACCCAGAGCTCACCTTTGTTTGACTAGACTGCCAGCCAGCAAGCCCCAGCGACCTTTCTGTTCCCCAAGCCCTCCAGAGCTGGAATTACAAGCATGTACAGACATTCCTAGACTTGTTTTCTTAACTGATATTATCTGTATGAATATTTGCATGCATGCCTGTCTGTGCACGGTGTGCATGCAGTGCTCACAGAGGCCTGAAGAGGGCATCAGATCTCCTGGAACTAGAGTTACAGAGTTTCATAAGCCACCATGTGAAGGCTGGGAATTGAATCCAGATCCTCTGCAAGAGCAAAAAGGGCTCTAAAACCAAACCACTGAGCAGTCTCTCTAACACCTACTTTTTTTTCTTTTCTTTTCTTTTCTTTTCTTTTTTTTTTTTTTAAGACAGGATCTCACCGGAGCTTGCCAATTCAGCCAAACTGGCTGATCAGGCAGCCCCAGGAATTCACCTGTTTCTGCCTTGGAATCACAAGTAGACAACAGCATGCCTGGCTTTTAGAATTCGAGGTTCTGGGAATTAAATTCAGACCATCATGCTTGGTGACAAGCCTTTTGCCATAGCCCCAAGGAAAGGATGCACACTGGGAGTCTCCTGGGTCTGGACCCGAGTGTCCAGCTTCTCGACCACATTCACCATGGCGTCTGCTCCCATTACCACAAAGGGCAGCAATGTGGGTTCCGTTTCTCCTTTTCTTGTTTCATCATCAGAAACTGCAGCAGGGGCTTTGGGAGCAAACGTGTGTGTTCTCCATCTCCTGTCACAGCTGGTGGCCATGCGCGTTAAGACACCTGGGATCTCAGCTTGTGTTTCAGGGAGAGGGGAGATCTGTTTGACTGAAATGAGGCTTTAAGAGCTCACACACTCATGGACCTTCTGCCTTGGCGGAGATGGAAACAGGAGGCAGGTGGACAGCTGTGGGACTGGGTTCATGGCTGTGAATTCCTGGAACTCCTTTCTGTTCTTTAAGAAGGTCCTCTTTATCCCAGGCTGATCTGGACTCACTGTGTAGCTGAGGATGACCTGAAACTTCTGATCTTCCTGCTCCCACCGAGTTTATGGAGCACTTTAGATTGATGCAGGCCTTCACAAATAAGGCAGGCAATCTGACAACATAGCGCTATCCCCATCCCCAGGTTTCTGAACAATTACAGGCAAAAACCTGCTCTGACCTCAGCTCCGTGGAACAAGCGACTTCTTCATCCTCCATAAGCTTAGGAAGAAGCAGAATTAAGGAGAACTCAGGTTGTGTTCCTGCTTGCCTCTTAACTGTACTACCTTACGTAAGCCTCACAGTCACTCTGAAAACAGAGACTGTCACCGTCTCCCTGTTTACAGAAGAGACAGAGACCCAAGAAATCCCCCCCCCCAACTTGGCCAAGGTCAAATGAATAAATGCTGGCGAAAGTGAGACCTGAGTTCGAATCTCTTCTCCCCTGTGGCCTCGAGGTTTCAGGCTGGTGCTGTGGGCTTAGATCCTCAAGGTTTCATGACTCTAGAAAGGAGGTATAGAGCACGGGGGTGAATTCTCTCACTTCTCTGAGCTCTGGCCCCATAGGAGAAGCCTAGCAAAGCATCCTTGCCTTTCCATGTGAGACAATTGAAGTTTGTAAGTGCTAGAGAGACCTTGTCAGGTTGTACCCATGTGGCCTTCCTATTGCATTGTGTTACACTGACTGAGTGTGCACGTGTGTAACTGTGCGAGCACATGCACTTCAGTTCTTTTTTTTTATATTTTTTTTTATTTATGATGTATACAATATTCTGTCTGTGCATATGCCTGCCGGCCAGAAGGGGGCACCAGACCCCATTACAGATGGTTGTGAGCCACCATGTGGTTGCCAGGAATTGAACTCAGGACCTTTGGAAGAGCAGGCAATGCTCTTAACCTCTGAGGAAGACCCAGATGTCAGACTTGGCAGTGAGTGCTTTTAACCACCAAGCCATCTCACTGACTCCCTCCACCCTCCACACCTCTTTCTGTGATTGGAACCTTGAGACATACACTCATACACACACATTAATAAAGTAAATATTTTATTTTTATTTTTTTATTTTTTTATTTTTTGCAGGGTGAGGTTGAATGTTTATTCAGGGAGTTATGGAGGAGGAAGGGTGAAGGAGGGGACAGAGAGAGAGGGAGAGAGAGAGAGAGAGAGAGAGAGAGAGAGAGAGAGAAGAGGAGAAAGAGACAGAGAAGGGGGGAAGCAGAGAAGTGGGGAGAGAGGCAGAAGCGAAGCTGCCTCTTCCGAGAGGAAGATGAAAAAGAGCTAAAGTAAATATTTTAAAATATCTAAATGTTTGGTAGGGTGCCTGCACCGCATGCACAGGCCCTGGATCCCATCCCTAGGACCACAGAAACCATGGTGGCGCTCACCTGTAGTCCCAGCACTCAGCTGGAAGCAGGAAGATCGGAAATTCAGTTACCTTTGGCAAGTCCAATCTATTGCAACGAATAAATAAATATCTAAAAATAAGTTTAGAAAATTCAATCCCCAAGAAAGCAGTCTTTGTGTGTGTGTGTGTGTGTGTGTGTGTGTGTGTGTGTGTGTGTGTGTGATACCTTCCATCTCCATAGGTGATAGCACCTAAAGGGATGTTGCCCGCCCACAAGCTGGGTGTTCCAGCGAAGACTTGGAAGGACCATCTGCTCCAGTTTCCATAAAGCTAAGAGTGTCCTACTTTCTGGAGCCTGGAGAGTGGGAAAGTCAAACTCCTTTTGAAATTTTGTTCTGGGGGCAGCTCTGACACGGTGGGATCAGATTCTGTGTCTTGTTTAGATATGCCTCTCGGATATGCAGGGGGATGGACCCGATGACCTCTCCAGGTTCCCTGCAGTCGATCTTCATTACTATTGTGTTCCCAGCCCTGTCAATTGGCCTCCAGCAGCATACTCTGAAATCCCTAGCCTTACACTCCCTAAGTAGCTGGCCACGGGGTGTTTTCCTCTTTTGAGTGTAAAAACTGGCTTTTAGAATATTCCTAAAAATATTGGCCATTCAGAAACCATAAATCAACGCTAAATTATGATGCTCCTGAGACAGGGACATGGAAAGACTGCAATTAACATGGTAGCTTCTGTTCTCTCTCTCTCTCTCTCTCTCTCTCTCTCTCTCTCTCTCGTTTGTTTTTGGAGACAGAGTTTCACTATTTGCCTTAAATGTCCTGAAGCCATCTTCTTCCTTTCCTTCCATTGCACTATGCTGTGCACCCACCAGGAGGCTTATCCAGGAAGGAGCATGGGGGCTGGAGAGCTGTCAGGATGTAGAGTGGAGTTTTCTCCCTAAACTACAGGGGTTTGTTTGGGTTTTTTTTTTGTTTTTGTTTTTGTTTTTTTTTTTTTTTTTTTGGCCAACAGTGTATCAAGAATAAACTATGGACCATCATCCAAAGATTAACTTGCTCCAGCAAAAGAAAAAAAATACAATCTCACAAATAATATTTTACCACATAAGGAATTAATATTCTCCCTCTAACCACACCCATAGCTCAACTTCCTGTGACTGGACACTCTGACCTTATGACTTCAAGGGAACATTGACCTCCTCAGTCAAGGGTTAGAAGCCAAGAGAGCATTCATTTGCTTGATTACAAAACCATGTGGCTCTGGAGTTGTTTGGAAGGGAAACAGGAGTGGATATGGGAGGATTTGGGGGGGCAGGGCTGCCCCTTGCCCTCACCGTTTTGTGTTTTAACATGCTTAAAGTTATACAATTTTATCTGTTCTTTTTTGTTGTTCTACAAGGGCATAAGCATCCGCCCAAGATTTTGTTGTTATTGGTAATACTATTATTATTTAAGACAGGGTCTCAGACAGTAGTCCTGGCTGGCCTCACACTCACTAAGTAGCTGAGGATGACCTTGAACTCTGATCCTCCAGCCTCCTCTTCCCAGGTGCTGGGATTATTGTGTATAACACCAAGGTCAATTTCTGTGATGCTGGGATTTAACCCAGGGCTTTGCACATGCTAGGCAAACCCTCTACCCATTGAGCTATATCCTCAGCTCCCTCCCAAGTGTTTAAAGTTCTCTAAATGTCTTGACTTATAGGAACATCATTTTAGGTTTTTAGTTGTTTGTTTTTGGAGGTGATAGAATTCAAACCCAGGGCCTTTTGCAAGCTTGGTAAGTATTCTAACATTGAGCCACCCCCCAGCCTAAGAAGCACCATCTTAAATGAAAACAGAACCTTTCATCACAGGGTAGAGCCACCGTTCTGGTATTTATTTTTGAACTTAAAATTACATTCGTGTATTTTATTTATTTACTTTGTGTAAGTGGGTATGCACGCACGATGATGTGTGTGTGTGCGCGCGCATGCACGTGTGTGCCTGTGGTGGTGGGGGGGGGTCAGAGTACAACTTTTGGGAGTCAGTTCTCTCTTTACACCATGTGGGTTCAAGGGATCAAACCCAGGTTGTCTGCTGTAGGAATTCCTATAGCCAGTAGCCTTTAAGTTACCTAAACACTTGGGTGTGGTCTCTTATACTATATATATGCTGATATAAAGCACATGTCCGGCCTCTTTGGCTGCAGAATTTGGTTGCTGTTTCCCGTTTGAGAAGAGGACTGTAATCTGTGAGACTACCCTTAGCTAAATAAATAACCCTCTATTTTACTCAATTCTGAGCTAGTGTGGGATTTCTTTTAAGCATCCGTCTTCAGCAATCACTTTTCCTTGCTAAGCTATCTTACTGGCCTGGTAGTTCTGGAGTTTTTGAGCAGAAGGTCCTAAGGACTGGAGGATTTAATAATATTCTTATTAAAGTAGAATCCTAAGAGCTTCAATAGCTAGCTTAGCCACTCAGCACGATCCAGTGTTGTTGACAGGGAGCAGCTTACGCTAAGTGACTGTAAACATTGCTGTAGTTGTCGGAGCTGTGTGTAGGAGGTTCTGGGAAGTGAGGCTGGAGCTGTTAAGTGAATCTAGAAATAGAGCCTAGGAGGAAACAAGGTGAAAGGAGAAAGCCTGGTTGGTAAGACACAGCATCTGGCTGCTGTTCCTATCAGTCAGAACTGGGGACTAGAACCAAAGACATCATCACATCCAGCATACACATGGCCACTGTATCTGAGGACGTGAGTGGAAAGGCCTGCGGTAGCCAATTCCCAACTTCAAAGGCTGAGAAAAGCATCATTCCTTTGACCTTCCTAGAGCGCCTAAGGTGTGGCTTTGAAGTTGACAGGAAGCTACAGACTGGAACAGGAAGCCCAGCTCCATGTGAAGTCACAAGCCATATCAGCAGCTAGCCCTGGAATATTCCAGTCCTCCCATCCCAGTCCAGTCCATCCCACAGCACATTAAACCAGCTGTATGCCTCAGGTACATCAATTCCATCCTTATACATGTCCAGGAGCCTCCCTGTCCTTTTCTGCCCCAACACCAACCTCCCGGTGCAGAAGCAACATCCCCGTCCCCACAGGCCTAGCTGCTCTTCCTGCTTTTCTCTTCCACCCCCTCCCTAGGCCAATAACCATCTTTCTATTGTGACAGCTGATTTGTAAATGGTAGAAGATTATCAATTCCCTCTACCCCTTTATTTATTTTTTTCTGGAAACAACCTCAAAGCAAGAAGGAACTGAAGAATTAAAAACAGAAATTCCATTTTCACGAATATAAAATAGACCTAAAATATGTCAGAGGTACAAATAGCAGAGTCATCAACACAAACAGGAACCCACTGGAGACAACGAGGAAAGAAGAGGAGCAAGAACACCGTGAAGGCCAGCGTTAGGAACAGCCTGTGAGATGCTCACCAGAGTGGTGGGCGTATCTGAATGTGCAATGTTTGCAGCAGGTCATGTACTGCAGTGTGAGTGCCACTGAGGACTAAATAAGATCCGTTTCTATGACAACAGGAGTTCCCAGGGACCAGAGAGAATCCAAGCCCATGAGCTCTGACTCACAAGAGAGCCTCTGCCTCTCTCACACCAGAGGTCCATGAGAAAGGAAAAGAAAAACTTGCTTTGGGTCAGTGAAATGGCTCAGTGGATAAAGGCACCTGCCAACATGAGTGAGTTCGATTCCCAGGACCCACATGACAGAGGGAAAGAACCAGTCTTGCAGGTTTCTTCAGCATCCACTCAAGTACCATGGTATCTATGAGTGCGGGTGTGCACGAGCGCATGCACAAGCACATGCTTGCACGCATGCACACGTGAGCACCCCCCCACACACACACACAAATACTTATTTTTAAAAGAAATATTTGCCTACATTGCTTTCTTTCTTTAAAATGCTTTCTTGAGATAAAGAATGCACATCTCAAACTGACTTTCTAAGGGTGATCACCGAGTCCATTGACCAACAGGACACGCGAGACTGAAAAGAGGGGCTATAGGTGAAAAACAGTTAAGGCTGCCTTCTGAGATGACTTCTGATGACAAGCCTGGCTTCCTGCTCCAGCCTCATCTCTCAAGTTGTAGCCCATGGCATACTCCAGGAACCCTGAGTTCTAAGCAGGAGCTTCCCTGTAGAATCTTAGCACCAGCTGCTCCCTCCTACATCCTTCTCTCTGGCTTATACTGGGTCCCACTTTCCTTTCCCACTGCTGTCTTAGAATGCTGTTAACTAAGGTTTCAGTCCTGCCTGGTCCTGCAGCCTTTCAGTCCCCAAGAAATACACAGAGGTCTACATTAATCATACACTGATGCCTATTAGCTCATACTTCTTATTAACTCTTATAACTTATATTAGCCTATAATTCTTGTCTATGTTAGCCATGTGGCTTGGTCCATTTTTCGGCGAGGCAGTCACACATATTGCTGTCTTGCTTCCTCTGTGGCTGGTTCTTTCTCTTCCCAGAATTATCCTGTTCTCATTGCCCTGCCTCTACTACCTGCCTGGCTACTGGCCAATCAGCATTTATTTAAAATACAGGTGACAGGGTACAGACCATTGTCCCACAGCAGAATACCCTTACAAAAAACAACTAGGTGACTTGGGATTTATTTTAGCTCACAGTCTCGGGTTACCACCCATCATCCATGGGGGCAGTCATTGCAGCGGCTTAAGACAGCTGTCATCACACCCACAGTCAAAAGCAGAGAGAAAATGAATACATGCAGGTTGTGGAATAGAATATTTGTTTAACTTTGTAGAGATGTGTTGCATTTGCGTGTGTTGCAGAATAATTGTTTAACTATGTAAAGGCGTGCTGCTGTTTCCCTTTGCTTGCCTAAGGCACCTGCTTGGTCTAATAAAAAGCTAAATGGCCAGTAGGTAGGCAGAGGAGGGATAGGCAGGGCTTGTGGGCAGAGAGAAAGGGGGAGCCAGCCAGCCAGCTGGGGGCCAGACAGACAGATGCGGAGGAAAACAGAATAGACAGTATGTAAATGAGGTAAACGAGCCTTGGGGAGCACATAGATTAACAGAAATGGGTTCGTTTAAGTTTTAAAAAAAAAAACCTAGCTAGAAATAAGCCTAAGCTAAGTCTTGGCATTCATAATTAATAATAAGTCTCCATGTCATGACTTGGGAGCTGGGTGTCCAAGAAAGCTGGCTACACATGCATGCTTCTAGAACTCTTCTTCCACAGAGCACAATTCAGACCCAAGGAATAGTACTTCCCATGGTAGACTGGGTCTTTCTGTTTGTTTGGAACCTCCAGCTCGCTCTTGCACAGTCTGAGAAGCCCCATTCCTCTCTCTAAACCCTGCCCTCTCAGAGAATCTCCAACAAAGAAAAAACTCCAATAAGTTCAGTTTTGCATTCTTGGTGGCTGTGGCAGCTCCTCCCTTCAAGCTGCCAGTGGCCCAAGTCCCTGCCTACAGCAAGGACCACACTTGTCACAAACCGAGCTTGGGGCTCACATGTCATCACTCCCTTGCCTGCAGCCTATATAACTGCCCTGCTTTAGTTCGAGGCACATGACTTCTCTGCTTCAATCTCTGGAACTGGAGAACGCACCCTGGAGTTGCTTTGCTCAAATAAACCTCTTCTTTTACTTTTTCACCTCGTCTTGATCTGACTTACTGCATTGGTAGAAAAGCCTATTATCATGATACAGAAAACCTATTACTGTCCATGTCAATTAATGTAACCAAGATCATTCCCAACAGGCAGGCCTATAGGCCAATCTGATCTAGACAGTACCTCATCTAAGATCTTCCCAGATGATTCTAGATTGGGTCAAGTGGACAATTAAAAGTAACTGTCACAATTTACATGTGCTTCCAGCCTGAAATTCCCTCAATTCTAAATTCGTCAATTCTAAAATACACACACCTTAGGCAGGCAAGTATAGACAATAGTTTAGTACCTTGGGACCCCATTTGACTTTAGGTTATGCCCACATTCCTTTTGTACTAATGCACTCGGCAGCCTAGTTCCTTTTTCTATACATACTAAGCACATGCAACCTCTCCTAACAATACACCTAGGAACATTAAAACCCACCTGCATCAGACTACACGTACTTCCATCCCCGAACAAAATATGTTTTCCTATCCTTAGTAACAATCAAACTCAGACACTCCTGTAAGAGTTTAACAGAGGAAAGCAACTTTGACGGGTTGGAGCCAAAGGGCACCACAGAGTCACACCATGCAACAGAGCTCAGGCGGCAGGCTTATTGGTGGTGGTGGGGAGGTGCTGGAGGAAGCCCCTGAGAGAGAGCAGAAGGAAAGGAGCTAGAGGAGGAGAAGGAGTCATGCATTGAGGTCGGTAAAGTTGAGGCTTGTTAGCAGGTTGTGGAAGGTTCCTCTAGTTCAGGCTTTATAACTAGCAGGAGCTGAGTGGGGAAACAGGAAAAATGGAGGGAGGGCTTAGAGCAAAAATAAGAGAAAGCTGAGGCATAGGGTACCTATTGCTGGCAGAAGTTACAAAGGTTCTGTATAACATCAGGATCTAGGTTGCCGGTAGGCAGCCATTTGGATTGATTTTTCTAAGGGGTATTGGGGCCAGAGTTGACTGCAAAGGTGGATGAGTTTAGAAGCCCTTAAGTCAGGTACTAGCTGCAGAGGTCCGAGGTTTTCCAAAAGGCATCCCTCGGGGTATCTTGGCTGTATGGGAAGGACGTGGTTCCCATGAGCAAGGTAGAGGAAGAAGATCAAGTCTGAATGTCCTGGTGTCCCAGAGATTCAGGGAGGATGGGATTGAGTGGGCCCAAGCTGTCTAGTGAATCATCACACACTAAGCAGGGGCCAAGGGTTAAGAGCCAGAGGGAGATGTGGTAGCCTGATACCAGGGCTTGCGAATGAGGCCAAAGGGTGAGAAACCATGCTTGAGAGATTAAACCTCACGCAGGAGAAATGGCCAGAGATGAGTGTTTGCAAAAGGGTTAACTGTAGCCTTAAATACCAGCGAGGTGCCAGATGCTCAACGGTCACGCCCAGGGATCCAGGGAAGCATTTACACTGACCAGGAGAACCGGGACTTACCAAATGTTGCTGGTGTGGGTGAAGTGCCCAGCAATTGATCGGTTAGTTGGAAAGTGAGCCTGTTGCAGGTAGACTGTGCACAGGGTCCCAGTGTGCCTCAAAGTGCCAATGGACACGACGGACCCGGACCACCAGGAGGGCCTTCTGAGTCACGGAACCAATACAATAGTTTGACAGAGGAAGGCAACTTTGACGGGTTGGCGCCAAGGGGCACCACAAAGAAACCATGCAACAGAGCTCACATGGGAGGATTATTGGAGGGCGGGGTGTGCTGAGGCGGCCTCTGAGAGAAGAAGGAAAGAGAGGGAGGGTGAGAAGGGCTTGCCTTTTCCAAAGGGATATAGCGCATGCGCGTAGGGTGAATGCCCTACTTAGCAGTGACTGCAGTAGCTAGAGTCACATCTTGGCTGTTGCCGCTGCTGTGCCCTAACTAGGTCCATGAGAGCAGGCTGGTGTAAATGCCTCAATGCTAATGCTTCCTACTCAAGTGTTTTCCTAATGTATCCTGGTACGAAGAATATAAGAAGTGATCTGACCTGAATTGGTTTGGGGTACATGTACAGTAAGACACAACTGTGACCTCTAAATGGCCTTTTAGGGAGAATCCCCTACTTACCATCTTATGCTTATGCATGATTGGTTGTGCATATGATTAAAGTCAGATGCAGCATGGGAAGGGACATGTGCAGAAGAGGACTAATTATAATTCAAAATAGAGAGCCATCCGAACTATGCCCCTTAGCAACCAATGCTCCCTTCTCCTGAGCAGCATACAAGGAAGCCCCAAATAATAATCAAGGCCCTTGAGTACCTTCACTTGTGGCCTGCCGTCAACCTTGACACTGTATCCTTCTTTAATTCATAGTGCCCCTGAGCTGCAGATGAGATATTCTTGCTTTTACGTTTTTTCAAATCTGTGTGAGCCTGAGCCTTTATTATCAATTCTTTGGCTATGAGGCCAAGAATCTCCGAATAGTCAGCTGAACCCACTGGTAACACATCCCCTCTGCGTGTGTGAGTGTGTGTGTGTGTGTGTGTGTGTGTGTGCACTCGAGTGAGTGTGTGTTTTAAGACAAGATCTCTTATAGCTCAGGCTACCCTGGAACTTTTTGTGTAGCTGAGAATAAAACTGAATTATTAATCCCCCTGCTTCTATCTCCCTAGTGCTAGGATTACAGGTGTGTAGCCCACATCTCATATATGCGAGGCCAGCACTCCATCAACTGAGCTACCTCTCCACCCTGCAGCCACCCCCACACCACTCCATTTTTGTAACACTGAAACTAGAATGTATCTCATAACCCTCAGCCCATCCCAGTTCAGCTGGCAGCGTTTTCCCCCTCAGCCCATCCCAGTTCAGCTGGCAGCGTTTTCCCCGGCAGAACATAAATTAATAGCGCATCTTTCAGCAGAGGCATCTTAGAGCCTGTGGCCTTGTTATCACACTGTCCTGGAACTGCCCACATTCACAGCCAGCATTCACTAACTAGAAATACCTCCAAGGGAAGAACTGTTTTGCCATCGCTCCCTGAATTCCCCGAGGCACTTGCTGGAAGCTGGTGGCCGCACAGTAAATGTTTTCTGAATGTGCACAGATAAAAGCAGCCGATATCACCAACTTCTGTGGAAGCGCATTGTGCGGGATTCCATCTAGGCCCACGGCTGTTGTTAGCGGTGTAAGACTTGCAATGGGGTAGGGGATTTTCTCCAGGTTGTTTGTGGGCACTCTTTTCCTGAACGATAGATAATATCTGTGTTTTGAGTCTCCACAAATAACTTGATGAATAAATGAAGAAACTCAAGTCCCATACACAATAAATATTTGTTTCTGACAATAGCATTCATCTGTAAGGTGAACAAAGTGTGAGAACAAGTGTATGTGTGTGTGCGTGTGCATGAAAGTATGTGAAATCATATATGTATATATGTATTTTTATTGTGTTATGGGGGTGCATGCTATGACACTCATGTGAAGGTCAGATAAAAGCTTGTGGAGCCAGTCTTCATCATCCATCATGTGGCACCTGCCTACCCAGGATCAAACTCGGGTCCTCAGGCTTGGAAGCAAGCATCTTTACTTACTCCATGAGCTTTCTTGCCAGCCCCTAAAGTTTTATCTCACCCTTAACTGGCTTTATAGGGTAGAAGTGGGAAAATCGAAGAAACACATTTATTTGTTCATATATCAAATACTCATTGTTGGCTCACATCTTCTCGATGCTGGGATTACCGCAGAAGACAGATCAAGGCCCCTTTCCCTTTAAATTTACAACCTAATGATGGTCCCAATAGCATACACATAAACAAGGTCACAGTATGTCAGAGGCCTGATTGTCATCGTGATAACATGAAAATACACTGTTTTATTCTAGTTGTGGGTGTTCAAACATACCTGGCCAGAACAACCACCAAGGACCGCTTTAAAACCAGATTTTCAGAGCACTGAGGAGGGGTTTGGTGGTAAAAGTCTTGTGGAATAAGGATAAAGGCCAGAATTCAGATCCCTAGGAAACATTATATGCCTGTAATTCCAGCCCTGTAAGGTAGACAGAGGATCCCAGAACAAGCTGGCTGAGGAGACTATCCCTAGGCTAGTTTTGCCAAGGAGCTCTGGATTTGATTGAGAGACCTATAGGTTTTCTGTATTGTAATTATAGGTTTCTCCACTGATCAAGCCAAACTGAAAAAGTAAAAGAACAGGTTTATTAGAGCAGAGGCATCTCCCAAGTAAACCCTCCAGTCCCAGAGATGGAGCCTGAAAAAGTTGTATGCCTGAATTAAAGCAGGGAGCTTGTATACCCCATAGGTGAGGGGTGATGATGTGTCCTCCACAGCTGGGTTTGTGCCCGAGTATGGTCAAAAGCTGACCGCTTTAGGCGTGATCTTGGGCTGCTGGCAACTTCAGGGGAGGAGCTGCTGTAGTCGCCAAGAATGCAGAACTGGTCTTTTTGGCACCTTTGTTGGAGATTCTCTGAGAGGGTGGGTTTTGGAGAGAAGAATGGGACTTTCTGTTCAAGCAGGAGTGAGCTGGAGGCTCCAGTCAAACAGGACCCTCTTCTCAATCAATAGAATAAAGAGTGATTAAGGGTGATTCCTGATATCAACATGGATCTTCCACATGTGTGTGTATCCCCCACACATGGAAAACCATAAGAAAAACATACACATACACCAGGAAACAGAAAAAAAATTCCTCAAACAAAAATCCACCAGATTTTCAGGCTGGGCATCATAGAGTATGTCTATAATCCCAGTACTTGGGAGGCAAATTCAGGAGGATCTTGGTAATTTCAGGACCAGCCTGGTCTTCATAAGTACCAGACTGAGCAGTACTATATATCCAAACTCTGTCTCAAAATGACAACAATAAAAATATTCTAGGGCCCAGGAGTCCAGACTCAGGGTGCAACCTAGGTAAAATGACCAGATACAATGCTTTATATGAGTCTTGTATTGGTGACGGCTGGACTGGGTGGGAGGTTTGGAAACCTGGAGCATGGCAGAAACACAAAGAGAGCTTTGACAGTATCCCTGTCCACCCTGCTGGATCATGTTACATCTGAGAGGATGTACATTTGTTGAGTGAACCGGGCAGTGGTGGCACACACCTTTAATTCCAGGACTTGGGAGGCAGAGGCAGGTGGATCTTTGTGAGTTCGAGGCCAGCCTGACCTACAGAGCAAGTTCCAGGACAGGCTCCAAAGCTACAGAGAAACCCTGTCTCAAAAAAAAAATTCTCTGTGTGCAATTTTTTTGCACACAAAAACCACACCTGAATCCCAGCACTTGAAAGGTGGAGGAAACCAGAAGTTCAGTGTCATCCTCAGTGGTAGAGGGGACTCAAGGCCAGCCTGTCTCAAACAACATAGGAATGAGGGGTAGTTAAATTGGTAGAGTGCCTAAGGAAGGCCCTGTCTTGGATCCTCAGCACTGCCTAAGACCGGGTATGATAGAATGCTTGTAGTCCCAGCCTTGGGAAATAGATGCAGGAAGATAGTTCAAAGTCAAGTCTAGGGAGACGGCTCAGCAGTTAAGAACTCAGTTCCCAGCAACACAGTTCCCAACATCAAGTAACTTACAACACTTGTAACTCCAGTTCCACCCTCTTGCAAGTGGCACACTTAACCTCATGCACATGTGCATACACACACACACACACACACACACACACACGAATGAATCTCAAAGGATTGTCCTTTACTACATAGGGATGTCAAGATTAGACAAGAGAAATCATTTTTTTTAAAAAAAAAAAACGGGTGCAAAATGTACATAAATAAAATTCATCAGATGATGGCGGTGTGCTTAGTCTTGGATCCCAGGGATGGCCATGATCTAAAACTCTGCAGCTGGCTTCTGCCAAGGACCAGGCATTAAGTGCCTATAGACAGCAGCTTGCGTATGTCCAAGGTTAGATGTCTTAGGAGTCTATGGGAGCTCAGTGGCCCTGTACTGTCTTAACATGTGAACGGCCTGGAAGCTGATCCTCCAGACTGAAAAAAAAAAGCCAAGTGTCCAGGTCTTTAGATCTGTGCCCGAGAGACTGGCTCTCCTAGAGACAATGTCCCTTAGTGTGCCATTTTATGCCTTCCCCTTGATGGCTCCTAGGATCTGTTTTCTGTGCAGACCCAAGGCTGAGAGCTGACCCCCTAGTGTCACATTCCATCTAGACCTGGCCTCTGCCTGTCTACTCACAGCTGTGGGAACTTGCTGCAACACTGGGAGCACCACACACTGGCCATTCTCTCCCAGAAGTTTCTTTGGAAAGTCCCCAGTGTATCAATTCATTAGTAACTTCGGTCGGAAATCCCAACATGTCTGCCAGCTGCTGTGCCAGGAACTCGATAGACAGGCACCCCAACAGCTCCACCAGTGTTTTCTTCCTTTAACTAAGAAACTTCCAGAGCTGTGTATTATATCATTACACTGGCCATCAAGACAAGAGCAGAGCTACAGGTCATGGGACAGAAAGAACTGCATTCTTTTTTCCTGTAACTGACCCCCTCGTGATCAGATACTGAACCCCAGTGGGGTACAAGGCTAGTCACCTGGTAAGGAAATAGAGTATTACGGTGGTTCTTCTTGATTATCAACATGAAGAAATTTAGAATTAGTATGGCTGTGTTTGTGAGGTTAGGTAAACTGAGGTAGAGAGACCTGTTGTGAATGCATTTCTATCTGTCTATCTGTCTATCTATCTATCTATCTATCTATCTATCTATCTATCTATCCTGACTGTAGATATAATGTGATTAGCTGACTCCTATGTTAAGTCCTGGAATTGGGCAAATAACAGGTAACAGATCACCAAAGTCTGTTGAACAGAAGCAACTTTATTAAAAAAAAAAACACTGTGGGAAACAAACAAAAAACAAAAACAAACAAACAAAACCTTCTAACTAGTTAGGGCCACAGAGAGTCATTCAGCTCTGTGACCCTGATGAGAGGTTACAAGCATTTTTGTTTTGTTTTGTTTTTTTAAGCAGACTGGATGTAAGATTTATTACTGAACACGATTTGGTAGGGTACAGGAGAGTACCTTGGAACCTCTCAGGAGTACAGGGCTCACCACTTGTTCAGGGGACCATGACTGGGGATATATTTGACCCCACGGTCACAAACATCTTTTTATAGCCAAAGGTTATGCACAGGGCAGAGAGTACACACTGGGATTTATTTAAGGCCCCTCAGGAAGGCATTCCTAAGGTTAGGATCCACAACCCCTCTGCAGTGCACCCTAGGTGTCATGATTCACAACCTCTGATTATAGGGTGTTAGTTAAGATGTCTATGTAGCCGGGGTCTGTTCTAACTGCTTCACCTCCCCACCTAGCCAGGGGAATATAAGATAAAGGGTCAGGTAGCTTGCTTTAAAACCATTATCAGGCTATATGCATACGATTTTTCATATTCCTGGCCTCTTCATCATGCTCTCCCCGTCATTATGGATTATACTCTTGAACTATAAGCCAGAGTTAAATTTCCCCACCTTCCCTTCCATTCTTCCTTCGACCCCTCCCCCTTCCTTAGGTTACTGTCAGGCCACAGCATCAAGTGCTGGGGACGGTGTCTCCAGGCCAGGTCTCTAGTGAAGCCCGTGACTCCCCGAGAGCCTAAGTCTCTCCATCTGGGTATGCAGCCTGGAAGCAGCGCAGAGCCTGGAGGGGCTGTGCAGACCCCGGAGGCAGCGCGGAGCCGGGAGGCAGCAAGCACCGCCGGCTTTGTGCAGTTGGAAGCCGTGTTTGCTGTTGCCTCTCCTCTCTGCCTTTTGGTATTTTTCTCCCAGAAAAGCGATTATGTGGGGGCTTTTTAAAATGTCAGTGCTCCCTGAGCTGGAAAAGGCAGTCCTGCTGATTGGAACACTGGTTTGCAGGAGACCGAGTGGTGCTGCTGACATTTTCCGAGGCTTTCCAGCTCAACTTTAAAACACTTTGCAGAGCGAATCCTGCTGGCACTGGCCACTGGTGATATTTCTATGGTGATCACAAACACGCAGAGAAAGGGCTCGGTAATTGGTTTCCTTTAGGGGGCCAGCAAAATTAAGTGGGGGCCACATTCATTTTAACACAGAAGTTGGCATGGATGGAGGATGGGGCTTTAACTATACGGAGCACAGGAGGAGCACTGCTAGCTTGCCGTACTGGACCCTGTGACGGAATGGATTCCCTGCCTTTTTCTTCCGTGCTCTGTGATTTGCTGAGGATAATGGCTAATATAAAATACTGGTACATCATCTTTGAGCACAGTTGGTCCCAGGGCCAGGTTCTGAGGACAAAATAGTGAGCAAAGCAGACTCTGCCTCTTGAGATCTCAGCACAAAGAAAAGAACAGAACAGAAAGGGGAATGCCGTTCTACTTCAGAACAGGAACCAACTCTCCACCCTCAGCCTTCCGTCTGCACAGGTCACAACCTGTATGGACAGGAGTGAAAACCAATGGCTGGAGAACCAAGACCCTCAAGGCTCCAGGTAACAGAGAGGGAGGGCTGGGCTTTAGACGACCTAGAAAGAAGTAAATAGGGTTTGCGCTTAGAGACACAGGGCTGGATATGGGATAGCTAATAAGGAGATGCCTGCTGGGACTGAAGACCTTAGTAGATCAAAGATGGCTTAGAATGGCCCAAGAAAAGGCCAAGTGTGCCACTGAAATACTTCCATAAGCTCAGGAGGCAGAAGCAGGTGGATCTCTGCATGTTGAAGCTCATTCTAGTCTACATAGCAAGTTTCAGGTCTGCCAGAGACACATAGTGAGACTCTGGAGAGAGAGAAGAAAACTTCACTCTTTGGTAAAGAGTGTTTCATTTAAACATTACATTCATGGAAAAGGTGGGAGCCTTTAAAGGTCCCCATGTGTCAGGCTGTGAGCTACTCCATGGCCCTGGGGAACCACTGAGGGGTTTGAGTAAGATTTGGTAGAGTGCTTAAGCCACATTAGCTCAGAGGCCCTAGACAGGAGGTAAGAGGATCAGAAGTCCAAAGTCATTCTAAAGTACTGAATGAGTCTGAGACCAATCTTGGCTCCATGTGACCCCCCCCTCCCATTTTTTTTCAAAAAAGAAAAAACTTGGTTCATTCTCATAGATATTGCTTTTCCATGGGAAGTAGGTGTTAGGTCTTGAACTCAGGACAAATGGCTAACTGAGGTGCCTATTTAACAGACCAAATGGGACACTGGCTGCCAGTCAGCAGTCCCTGTCAGCATCACCAGCACCTGTTACTGGTCCTCTCAGCACTTCTCACCCTGCCCTACCCTGAACCTTCTAGCACCAGCCCCTACACTTCCCCTTCCCCAGTTTCTCCAGTTTCTCCAGTTTCTCTGATCCCTATATAACACAGCCATTTTGGCTATCCCCCCCCCCCCCAACTTTTTATTGATTCTTTGTGAATTTCATATTATGTACTGCAATCCCACTCCCCTCCCCCCATATCTGCCCTATGCCCTTGCAACTTCCCTCCCAAAAATTTTAAAAAAAAGTAAGAATTGAAAGGGAAAAATGGCCCACCATGGTAGCTGTGGTGTATCACTATGTGTCATGCAGCAGATCATTTTGCCCAAACAGATGTACATGCAAATGCTCATTACAATGAGTCGTTGGTCTAGTTCAAGGTGTCTGGCTTCTGCTATACTATCAGTACTGGATCCTCACCGGGACTCCTCTTGGATATCCTGTTGTTGCCCTGTGTCATGGAGATCCTGAAGCTTTGGTTCTGCAGAACCGGTCCCTTTGTGTGCTCTAGCAGTTCTTAGATGTGGTAGATGTTGGGGTGGGCCAACTCAAAGCCCTGGATCTGGGCCTGGGTGGTAGCTGAGTTGGTCTGCCTGCTCTTCTGCACAGAGTCACCAGGGTCAGCTCTCCTGTGATGGCAGAAGTTACAAAATAATCCCACACTAGTTCAGAATTACATATAATAAGGGTTATTTATTTTGGGGAGACTTACAGATCACTACCCTAGATCACAGTCCTCTGCACGAACAGGGAACAGGAACAGAGTCTAGCAGCTGGAAGCAAGAGCCGGAAGCAAGAGAGTGAGCACAGGCTTTACAGCTGCATTTATAGTATAAGAGACCACACCCAAGTGGACTGGTATCTTAAAGGCTATTGGCTGAAAGAGTGGAAGGAGCTCCCATAGCACCTCCCCCTTTTGTTTAAATAAGAGAGTTCCAAACCTAATACAAAACTATATACACTAGGAACAGATATCGAGTATAAGATTAGAATTACTACCAGCATAAACAATATTGAGCAAGGAACGTATGCTAAATGTTTTAATAAACATTCTATCCTAAGGAGTCTAAGTTTTATATTGGAAATGGCTTGGCTAGATCATAAGAGGATGGTAACTATGACCAATCTTCAATCCCATCAAAGGCCTGAGAAGGGAGATAATATTACTTGAGTAGGCAGGAAGTACAATCAAGCAGCTTCCAAAATATGCAGTAGATGACAGAGACAACTGACTGCCTGAGAAATCACCCAAAGTCTCATTTGCTATATTGAAACAACCAACTTTGGCTAAGGCCTAGAGTAACTGACAGACCATTTTCAGAGGCAAGAAATTTTTCAAAACAGTCTTACCCTGTCTTGGCAAGATTTGACAGTCTTTTTTTTTTCTTGTATTCTGCTTGTCCAGTCTGGACATTGTGCACTTTGTCAGTGGTCAAAGCATGGGCAGTTTCTTGCCCAAAGGCCAGTTGTGCCAAGAAGAAGACAAACTCTAAGTGAAGTGTCTTTGGTGTGCAACACTCTCTCAGGAATAGATCATTGTTGCCAGGAGCAGTCATGTCTCACATCAACAGAATCCTAAGTTATTTAAATGCCATGTTCTATAGATCTTTGAAGTGGCTGAAGGTTACCTATCTATGCAGAATACAATCTCTATGTATCGAAAGAACCTAATTAGTCTGACTAAAAGTATAACAAGCATGACTATTGACTTATAATACTTAATACCTATATAACTTAAAGAGTAAGACTTCATGTCAGAATATTAAACAATCTTTAAACAACTGTGCAGTAAAGGAGGACAATGACATCAAAATGTAAGGAATGTAAAAATATCTTAATCAGAGGTAGAAATATATAATGCAATGTGATAAATATATCCTAAAATTGTATCAATAGGAAAAATGTCTTAAACAGAGGTAGAAACATGCTTGCATACAATATGGCAAAATAACTTTGCCTAGGTATACAAATATTGTAAACAGAAATAACAAATATAATTTGAACTTGTATAAATATACAAGAAACTATACCAGTGTAAATTGCCCATAAATAATAGCTCACAAGTATTCACTCACTATTATTATTATTAGTGTGAATAAGTTAACATTAAATTATCTATTATTCCATTCAGTCTTCCCTTTTTTTGAGATCTCTAGGCCTACATAATTTCCACCTCAACCCCAACCCTATGCAAATAATAATTAACCCCTAAGTGGTGTCTTTAACCATGAGGACAAACTTTGTTGGGAGAGGGGACATTGCTTTCTAGAATTGTTTCCTGCTATCATGGGGGCAATGTTTTTTCTATGAAATCCTGTCAAAGTAAAATGATGGTTAAGTTTCAAGATTGCTGTTTTATATAATTCCAAATGGTCTCTGAGCAGTCAATAGGGTCTTTTTGTTTGTTTGTTTGTTTGTTTTGAAGTTCTTATTTGGAGTTTTGGCCAGAATGTTGTAAGAAGGTGCATCATTTCTACAGCTGGTACCCAAAAACTGGTCTTATAGTAGCGCTATCAGCATCATGACATCATATCAACCAGGTGGAGTTGTTGTTGTGGGGCCCCATATTCTTCCTGGAATCATCAAAAATTACTGTAGGGAAAATCTACTGTTCATTGGGGACAGCTTAAGCATTATTCATATAGACATATAGTCAATGAAAGATACAATATAAACAAAATGGGTGTGGAGAAAAGTAAAATATTTTCTTAAAATCTGTCTTCTTTCTGTTCCATACCATATGACTCCTGATATTAAACAGAAATTCTGAATTTTTCTTTTAACAACATGCTTGCATTTCTAGTATATGAGTCCACACCCAAGTGGGCTAGTGTCTTAAAGGCTATTGGCTGAAGGAGTGGAAGGAACTTCCACAGCCTGCCTGAGGCAGTTGGCAAGGGGTGGGACCAGTTCTCTCCCTCATGCCATTAGGGCCAGAGGTTCATGAGTTTCCTAGACTGCTGTGGGGTACAGTGGGGAGAAGGGAGTGGAATATTTAGGAACTGATTACAACAAACAGCTTCTAGTGAGACCATCTACACTCATGTCCCCTCCTGGCCATTCCACTCCGTCAACTGGTATTTACTGTGTGTCAGGCACTGTTCTTAGGGCAGTGGATCTGTGAAAGACTTGACTGTAATAGCATTGAAAGAACACATGGCTGGACATCCACCCCCTCTCCTGTAGAATGAAGATTCCATGCCTCTGTGTCCACTGTGATGTCCCTATGGCCTGTGACACACACCTAGATGCTGGTGGTACTCAGTAAAAGTAACTGTCATAACAGGAAGAAAAAATTGGGAAGAAGAGTAGAGAAAAGAAAAATCTACATTTCTTCTCTCTGCCCTTTTGCAACCTCTGTGTGTGTGTGTGTGTGTGTGTGTGTGTGTGTGTGTCCACGCACACGCGCGTGTGTGCACGAGTCTTGTTCGTGTGTGAGGTATTTTTCTCAAGAGTCATTCATTTGTTTTTTGTTTTCTTTTTCTTTTTGCTCATTTGCTAGAGGCAGAGTCTCTTCAAGTAGGCTAGGCTGGCTTGTCAGCCAGCCCCAGAGATCTGCTTCTCACTGCTGGCATCACACTCATGTGCCACCATGGTGGCCTTTTCACCTGGTTGCTGGGTCCTAAACTAAACTAAACTAAACTAAACTAAACTCAGGTCTTCATGCTTGCAAAGCAAGGCCTTTAGCAAATAAGCTATCTCCACAGTCCCTATGCCCTCTCCCCCTTCTAGTGGCTCTCATAAACTCTGTTTCTATGCTTCCATGCCCAGAAACGAAGAAGGGAGGGAGGGAGGGAGGGAGGAAGGGAGAGAGACAATTTCATAAACTATTTCCCAGCTCCTTTCTTGCTGAGGGGAAGAGACTGAGGAAGTCTAGGATCTGCATCCCTCTGCTTTGGCTCTGTGAGGGTGGGGCATGCCGCATATGGTAAAGTCACGGGAGGAGCAGTCTAAGTATGTGATTTTAAGTAGCAGAAAGGCTAAACAAGGGACACATGGACCAGTTGTCCATCTGCTTGATAGATGCTACCAAAACCCTCAAGTGTTAGGATGTTAGGGAATAGCCTGGGCTGTACCTCCTCTCTCCTCTCCCCTTCCCTCCCCTCCCTTCCTCCTCTCTTCTCTCCTCTCCTATGTTCTCTTCTTTTCTGCTCTCCCCATCCCT
Source organism: Microtus oregoni (assembly GCF_018167655.1). Lineage (NCBI taxonomy): Eukaryota > Metazoa > Chordata > Mammalia > Rodentia > Cricetidae > Microtus > Microtus oregoni. Next base: position 24,993,429 of record NW_024543091.1, on the reverse strand, counting down.
CCCCTTTCTTTACCCCTTTCTTTTCTGCCCCCTCTGTCTTTTCTTTGCCTGAGTGGCCATCTGAGTTCCCAATGCATCAACGTGACTGCGTTTGCAAAGGCAGGTGTGTGTCTTGTTTAGTCACATTAAAAATAAATCGCTTGGCCACACACAGGCAATGCGTCAATCTGTTCCTTCCCTTTGCTTTCCAGGAACAGATTGCTCAAAACCAGATGACTGTTGTGTGAGATACCAGCAAGCAGAAGCAAGCGACAGAGGGAACAAGCCCTCCTGAGCAGCCCTCCAGGCCTCACATCCTTGTGGAAAGTGAATCAGTCGTGCCCACCAAACAGCCACAGCAGCTGCATTCTTTAAGCCAAGATTAACAAGCTGTGGGAAGTTTGGAGGTTTACACTCAGTGCACACCTACTGTGTGTCATGTCCTGTGCTTTGTTTTCTGCTTTTCTTCTCTGGTGGAATTGGGGTCATGGCTAAGATACCTCGCCTGGAATTTTACCTTTGAGTATCGCTGTTTTTGTTGTTGTTGTTGTTGTTGTTGTTCATTTTTGAAGCAGGTTTTCCTGTAGTCCAGGCTGGCCTTGAACTTCTGATCCTCCTGCCTCTAGTGCCACCACGCTAAGTCAGCTTATGAAGTGCTATGCTGGACCCCAAGACCTTCAGCCATTTTCTTATCATTCTTCTGGCTTAGATGAACTCTACAGCTTTGGGCCATTACTTCACACTGGGGCCTCTTCCTCTGCAAATGGAGTAGAAGTTGAAATCAAGAGAGATGACACCTGTGGTGGCTTGAAAGGAAATGGCTCCCCAAAGGGAGTGGCACTATTAGGAGGTGTGGCCTTGTTGGAGGAAATGTGTCACTGTGGGGGGAGGCTTTGAGGTCTCTCTTTGTCAAGTTTCCCTCAATGTGAGAGCCAGTCAACTTCCTGTTG